>NC_091438.1:120092346-120774756 GCF_964237555.1 Oryctolagus cuniculus
GGGCCGGCGCCATGCCTCACTTGCTTAAAACTCCACCTGCAGCATCCCATATGGGCGCCGGGTTCTAGTCCCGGTTGCTCTTCTTCCAGTCCAGCTCTCTGCTGTAGCCCAGGAGGGCAGTGGAGGATGGCCCAAGTGCTTGGGCCCCTGCATCCACATGGGAGACCAGGAAGAAGCTCCTGGCTTCGGATCGGCACAGCACCGGCCATAGCGGCCATTTGGGGGCTGAACCAACAGAAGGAAGACCTTTCTGTCTCTCTATCTGTCAAATGAAAAATAAATTTTGAGATCTATGCATATTTTTATAATATCCATATCATTCAAATTGACTGAATTAACTGGAAAACAGAGAGGGAGAAATATTCCATCCACTGCTTCCTTCCTCAAATAGCCACAAAGGCTGAGGATAGGCCAGGCCAGGTCTTTCACGGGTGTGTTAGGGACGCAAGTACTCCATCACCCCTTGCTCCCAGGAGCATTAGCAGGTACTGTAATATAGGATGTAGGAGTCCAAGATAGCAGCTTCACCCATGATGCCACAATACCTGCATGTTTTGGCTATTGTTGCCTGTATTTTTAGGGTCTTATCCACAGTCTGTAACAATGCCTTAAACTATCTCCCATGTTTTCTTCTAGTATCAGTGTGATATTTATGTATTGCTCACTGATTGTCAATTTGGTTCTCAGAACATGAAATCTCAAAGACAGAAGAGAAAAGGAGCAGATTTAGAACACGTCTGTTTCCAAGTGCTTCCTTAACAAATTACAGGAAAATCGGTGACTTAAAAACAGAAATCTATTTCCTAACATTCAGGAGCACAGCCTTACAATACCAAGGGATGAGCTGGGATACTGGCTTATGACAGCTCAAGGGAGAATCCTTACTTATTTCTTATTATTTTTTTTATTTTTTATTTTTTTGACAGGCAGAGTGGACAGTGAGAAAGAGAGAGAGAGAGAGAGAGAGAGAGAGAGAGAAAGGTCTTCCTTTGCCGTTGGTTCACCCTCCAATGGCCGCCGCGGAAGGCACGCTGCGGCCAGCGCACCGCGCTGATCCAATGGCAGGAGCCAGGAGCCAGGTGCTTCTCCTGGTCTCCCGTGGGGTGCAGGGCCCAAGCACTTGGGCCATCCTCCACTGCACTCCCGGGCCATAGCAGAGAGCTGGCCTGGAAGAGGGGCAACCGGGACAGAATCCGGCGCCCCAACCGGGACTAGAACCCAGTGTGCCGGCGCCGCTAGGCGGAGGATTAGCCTAGTGAGCCGCGGGGCCGGCCTACTTATTTCTTCCAGCTTCCGGCAGCTGGTGGTTTGCCGCATTTTTTTTTTTTTTTTTTTTTTTTTTTTTTTTTTTGACAGGCAGAGTGGACAGAGAAAAGTCTTCCTTTTTTTGCCGGTGGTTCACCCTCCAATGGCCGCCGCGGCCGGCGCACCGCGCTGATCCGATGGCAGGAGCCAGGTGCTTCTCCTGGTCTCCCGTGGGGTGCAGGGCCCAAGCACTTGGGCCATCCTCCACTGCACTCCCTGGCCACAGCAGAGAGCTGGCCGGGAAGAGGGGCAACCGGGACAGAATCCGGTGCCCCGACCGGGACTAGAACCCGGTGTGCCGGCGCCGCAAGGCGGAAGATTAGCCTAGTGAGCCGCGGCGCCGGAACAGCTGCATTATTCTCATCTCTTTTTTTTTTTTTTTTTTTCTTGACAGGCAGAGTAGATAGTGAGAGAGAGAGAGAAAGGTCTTCCTTTTGCCGTTGGTTCACCCTCCAATGGCAGCCGCCGCCGCCGCCGCTGGTGTGTTGGCGCCGCGGCCAGCGTATGGCGCTGATACGAAGCCAGGAGCCAGGTGCCGGCGCGGCAAGGCAGAGGATTAGCCTAGCAGTAAACCACGGTGCTGGCCCTCTGCCTTCATATGGCCTTCCTCTGTGTCTCAGCTTCAAATCGCCCTGTCCTTTTTCTTTCTTTCTTTCTTTCTTTCTTTCTTTCTTTCTTTCTTTCTTTCTTTCTTTCTTTCTTTCTTTCTTTCTTTCTTTCTTTCTTTCTTTCTTTCTTTCTTTCTTTTTTTTTTTTTTTTTTGACAGGCAGAGTGGTCAGTGAGAGAGACAGAGAGAGAGAAAGGTCTTCCTTTGCCGATGGTTCACCCTCCAATGGCTGTCGCGGCCGGTGCACTGCGGCCAGCACACCGCGCTGATCTGATGGCAGGAGCCAAGTGCTTATCCTGGTCTCCCATGGGGTGCAGGGCCCAAGCACTTGGGCCATCCTCCACTGCACTCCCGGGCCACAGCAGAGAGCTGGAATGGAAGAGGAGCAAGCGGGAAAGAATCCGGCGCCCCAACCGGGACTAGAACCACCCACGTGGGAGACCAGGAAGAAGCTCCTGGCTCCTGGCTTTGGATCGGGGTAGCTCCAGCCATTGTGGCCATTTGGGGAGTGAACCAGTGGAAAGAAGACCTTTCTCTCTGTCTCTCCCTCTCACTGTCTATAACTCTCCCTCTCAAACAAATAAATAAAATTTAAAAAAAAAAAAGGGACTTCAGAGCAGTATTTGCTAGAGATAAACAGACACTGCAAAATGATAAAAGGGTTAATTCCTCAAGAATTAACATTCTCAAAAGAAAAATTAAGATTCCTAAGTGTATATGCACCTACTTAATCTGAAAAATTCATGAAACAAAAATTGGAAGGATAAAAAGCAATCTACTATTAGAATAGGAAATTAACACTTCTCAGGAATTTATAAAAACAAGCAGAGAATGCTACAATAAACAATCCTAAAATATCAGAAAACAGAAACAAAGAAATCAAATAGATGGAAAATGGATAATAAAGGTAGTATTAATAAAACTTGACCTGACAATCAGAGTATGTATATTCCAAAATGCATGAGCATTCATCAGGATGGACCATATCTGAGTCACAACTCAAAAAATATAAATGGATTATAACCAGAGTATGATTTCTGAAAATATATTATATATAGACTATCCACTCCCAAATTAGGCCATGGTTCAAAGAAACACAATAGAAATTACAAATTATTCTGAATAACATATCAAACCATAGCTAACCAAAATAATGCTAGAGGAAATGTGTAAGTCTAAATGTTTACATTAGAGAATAATGACATATTCACCCTCCCCTCCCCTCATTAAAGGGATGCTGGTGATGAAAAAATAAAGAATGGCATAAAATTAATGCCCCAACTTTCAACCATAAAAGAATAAAAATAAAATTAAGCAAAGGAAAAATAAAGGAAATTCTGAAAATACAAACAGAAATCATTGAAAGTAAACATGCATCGTGGATATACAGCCACAACCAAAAGCTGAATGTCTGAAAAGATACACTACTGTTTCTAAATCCATAGATAATTATATGACCAAAAGGGAAATGCATTGAAAGGATGATAAAAGAATCCTATGAGCAATTTTAATTTTACAACAATAAATTTGATAATTTATGTTACAGAAGCCAACTATCTGCTTATCAAGTGCATATACAAATATAAATTTTATGGCTTCTTGACCTCTTTAAAAACGTAAGATATGAATAGCCCATAATACCTAAATTTTTCTCCCAGAAAAACAGATCAAACTTTCCAGGGGTTGGCACTGTGGAATGGGGGATAAAGCTGCCGCCTGCAGCACCAGTATCCCATATGGATGCCAGTTCAAGTCCCGGCTGCTCCACTTACAATCCAGCTCTCAGCTATGGCCTAGGAAAGCAGTGGAAGATGGCCCAAGTCCTTGGGTCCCTGCACCCACATAAGAGACCTGGAAGAAGCTCCTGATTACTGGCTTTGGATCAGCTCAGCTCTGGCTGTTGGAGTCATCTAGGGAGTGAACCAGGAGATGGAAGACCTCTCTCTCTGGCTCTACCTCTCTGTAACTCTGTCTTTCAAATAAATAAAAAAAGAGGAAACTTTCCAAAGAAAAAAGTCTCAGATGGCTTCACTAGTGAATTCCATTAAATAGGGAAGATATAATACAAGTTCTACAGTCATAAAATAAAAGAGGAAGACTTCCCAATTCATTTTTTAAGGCTAGGTAGAATATTTCTAGAACAATATCCCTGATAAACACAAAAATATTCAACAAAATGTTAGCAAATAAAATCCTGTGATATAAACAATGACACATCATGACCAAGTCCAGTTTATTCCTTTATTAAGTTAAATTCACAATGAACCTAACAAAAAATTAACATTAACAGAATAAAGGCACTATATACTTATTTCAAATTCCCAAAAAAAAGCATTTAACAAAATTCAACACACATTCATAATCTTAAAAAACTCTGACAAATGAGGATAGAAGGAAACTTATTTATTAAGTTGACAAATAGCATCTTTCAAAACTACAAGCAATTCATATATCTACAACACTGGAAAATTGACCATACCATTTTTCCATAATACTCTAGAAAAGGTTCTTGAAAATGCAATTTTGTAATTATTAAAAAGGTATTATTAAAAAGCATAAGCTGAGAAAGAACTAGTAAAACTGTTTTTAGTTGCAGATGATGTTTATTGAGTAATATCACAAGAAATCTACAAAAAGCTAGGGAAAATTAGTGGAATTAGCAAAACTATAAGATACAAGAACAATGTGCAAAAATAGGTTTTTATTTATTTCATATTTATATGAAGTCTTACAATTTGACAGTATCAAAAACAGGGATAAATTTAACAAAATACATAAGGAACTTTCACACTTAAAATTATGAGGCGTTAGGAAACATTATTGAGTGAAAATTTAAGACAACATAAATGAATGCAGATAAATGTATTTATACATCTCCTAGGGGAAATAGTACTCATGCATTATTTATATGATTAAAATAATTAATAATATCGTATAAAGGAAAAAGTGTTACCTATTCTATGGAACCAGACAGAGAAAACGGGTTGATAAACGATCATTTCGTAAAGACATCCTATATCTCGATTCCCAGCAGTACTCGAGTCCAATACACACCCAAAACCCCCACTTTTGCATTAACCAACACTTTACAGACTATACCGCAGCTTTTGCAGATGAGTCCAAAAGGGGACAGGCTGTATCTCTGGAGGCACAAAAGCCGTCCGACCGGACGTTAGTATACACCGCACAACCTCACCCCGGTATTTCCTCGGTCCTAATTAATCTCGGAGCTAAGCCTTCGCCCCTGGATTTTGAGTTCTTAGAGGGTGGTCCCTGGGGCCAGGCTGAAAGGGGAGTCGGGGTCGGAGCAGCTGAGGTCAAGTTCAGAACTGGTTCCCAGCTTTCCCACCGCGGAGACCACTCCAGAAATGCGGTCGTTGACGCACAGCAGGCGCTAAGCACACCTAGTTTGGGTCCGCATTTCTCAGGGCTTGGTTTATAGACATTCGGGGGAGGGGAACACTCGAAATCGAAGGAATCTCCGCCTTCGGGATTCCAGTCCCCCCTCCAGACCCCCGGTCAAAGAGTCACACCCTGTCCTCCCGGGAGCGTCGCCGTCCGCAGGTTTTCCCCTGGGAAAACCGCCAGGGTCTGGGGAACTTCAGCTCAGGACGACGGCTCCACCAAGGACCGGGTCGGGCACCAGGAGCAGCGCCACGTCTAAGCTCCCACCACCCGGCTTAGCGCTGAGGTGAGAGTCGGGGTGCTGCGCGGGGCGCGCCGGGCCTCGGGGGAGACGCGCCCCCAGCGCCCTGTCCGCTCTCCCCTGCGCAGTCCCCCGCGGCGGCTCTGCCCCGCAGCGGCTTCACTCCCGTGCCGCCGGCCGAACTTCCCGGCAAGGGCCGGGGCCGCACCCCCGACAGCTTGCCGCGCTCGCCGCAGGCTGGCGTCGCGCCCCAGCCTGCGCCCCCGCGCCCGTCCGCGCGGCTCACCTGCACCACGCTGCAGCCCAGGGCATCCTTCTGGGCGTCGGGAAGGACGATGTTCCGGGGCGAGCGGCCCGGGTGCAAGAAGTGAACCATGGTGACGCCCGCGCGCGCGCCCCGGGGAGACAGCGGACGGCGGACGGCGGACGGCGGACAGCGGCCTGGGCCCGGAACCTGCACACGGGCTGGCGTCGGCCGGCGCCCGGAGGCTGCTGAGAGGCGGCGGCGACCCGAGAAGTCGCGCGCGAGAGGCTGGCGCCGGGACGCGCCTCAGGGGCTTTTTGAAACGCCCGGCGCGGCGCCGCGTACGCGCCCGCGGGGGGCCGCCCCGCCCCCGGCCCCGCCCCGGCAGGGCCTCCTCACCCCCCCCAACCTGGCCGGGCGTCGTGGCGGCCCCGCCTCCCGCCCGCCGCTGCCGGCTCCCTCACGCCCGCTCCGCGGGGTGTGTTCGCACCTTCGTGTCCCCCTCTCGGTGGCCCCGTGGAGTTGGTGACTGGCATAGACGTGTCCAGTGGCTTTAATAAGTTTGTCAAAGACCCTGCCCCTGAAACTCAGGCCAGCGGCGCCTGTCGGAGCGGTCCTCGCCGGTTCAGCGCCTGGGCAAACTGGATAAATCAAATACGGACACCACTTCTGCCCTGGTGAGTACGCAACGCGAATCCAGAACGTTCGCAAGGATATTAAGGGGAAAAAAAAGTATTTTAAGAAAAAAACCTGGATAGTACCAAGAAGGCCTTTATCACCTGTTGCAAGCAGTCACGGCGTGAACACACCTTAGCTCATTTGGAGAAGCTGCCTTGGAAAAGAGGTTCCCGCATCTGAGCCTTGGAATGTGAGCCCGGGCCTGCAGTAGCTCAGCCGTTTACTCGTTTGGGAACTCCAGGCAGGATTCCCGTTTCTCTGACGTCTAAAGGGATGAGAATGCTTTGTCTCACCGTGTTATTGGAAGGAATAACTTAATGTCCGTAAAACACATCACAATGGCTTGTAATAGGACGTCTTGATAAGTGGTTTCAAATGTTAAAATTATTGTTCAAGTACAAATAACTTCGTAAAACGCTTTCCTTTACCAGTTACTCTTTTTATTTAACCTTCCTACCAAAAAAAAAAAAAAAAAAAATCCTGGGCAGTAGGTATCCTCATTAACCCACAAGGAAACGGAGAGGTTAATTAGACGAGTTAAATTTAAGTTTTCTAACTGCAAGACCAGTCATTATGCTTTTGTTAAGTGAGCTATTTCATGTCTTCTCTCCTCAAACTTGGAACATCTCTTCCCCCACTCCTACTCTCAGCTTTCCCCTTTCATTGAGGGAAAAAAAAAAAAAAAAAAACAGCAACCGAAAAATCACATCCCGAGTTCTTGGCCTCTGCCTGTGATCCCTCCCTGCCTTTCATTCCCTCCTCTTAGTTTGAACTCTTACCTGAGGCCAAGGTGTGAACCGATTCCATCCAGCCTTGTCCTTTTTTGCTCCTGCGTTATGTATTTTCCCCTTCTTTCTCAGATCACTCTCTCTGGCACACTTGTTTATGTAAGCTGATACTTCTCCCATTATAATAAAAAATAATAAAGAATACTTTTTTAACTCAGTTGCTCTCTTCAGGTATTGTCCCACATCACTTCACACCTTTACAGTGAAACTTCTCCTAAATGTGTCTGTGCTTGCCATCTCCAATTCATCTACCTTTTGAATTTTTAAAAATATATATTTATTTATTTGAAAGGCAGAGTTACAGAGGCAGAGAGAGAGAAATCGATCTTCCAATCCACTGTTTTATTCCCCAAATGCCTGGGGCTGGGCCCATCCAAAGCCAGAAGCCTGGAGCTTTTTCCAGGTCTCCCACACCACCTCCTGCAGTGCCAGCATCCCATATGAGCAATGGTTCAAGCCCGGCTGCTCCTCTTCTGACCCAGCTCTCTGCTATGGCCTGGGAAAGCAGTAGAAGATAGCCCAGGTCCTTGGGCCCCTGTACCCGCGTGGGAAACCCAGAAGAAACTCCTGGCTCCTGGCTTTAAATAGGCACAGCTCCGGCCATTGTGGCCAACTGGAGAGTGAACCAGCGGATGGAAGACCTCACTATCTCTGCCCCTCCTTCTCTCTCTGTGTAACTTTGCCTTTCAAATAAATAAATAAATCTTAAAAAGTAAAAAAATAATCTATGTGCCAATATATGCCTATTTTTAATAAAAATTTATTTATTTATTTGAAAGGCAGAGTTACAGAGAGAGGAAGGAGAGACAAGAGATCTATCTGCTGGTTAACTCCCCAAATAACTGCAACAGCCAGGGCTGGGCCAAGCTGAAGCCAGGAGCCTGGAACTCCATTCGGTCTGTCATATGGGTGCGGGGGCCCAAGTACTTGGGCCATCTTCCCAAGGGCATTAGCTTTCCCAGGGGCATTAGCAGGGAGCTGGATCAGAAGGGAAGCAGCCAGGATTCAAACTGATGCCTGTATGGGATACCTGCGTTGCAGGAGGCAGCTTAACCTGCTGCACCACAATGCTAGTCCAAATGTATTGTTCTTTAATATATTTACACTACCCCTCACTTTTGAACTTCTGATTCATATATCTGACATCTTCAACATATTACCTATATGATATATACAACATATGCAAGCATATTGCATATATGACTTCCCTATTTTTAAGATTTATTTATTTGGACTGGCATTGTGGCATAGCAGGTTAAGACTCCACTTGCTATGCTGGCATCCAGCATCCTTATTAGAGTTCTGTTTTGAGTCCTGGTTGCTCCACTTCAATCCAGCTTCCTGCTAATGTGGCTGGGAAGGCAGAGGAAGATGGTCCAAATATTTGGACCCCTGCCATGTGGGAGACCAGGATGGAGTTTGTGGTTCCTGGCTTCTGCTTGACCCAGCTTGGCTATTGCAGCTATTTGGGGAATAAACCAGTGGATGTAAGATCAATCTCTCCCTTTCTCTTCTCTGTATCTCTTCCTGGATCATTCTGCCTTTCAAATAAATAAGTAAATTTTTTTTAAAAAAATTAAAAACTGGTCTTAAATAATCATTTAAACTGATCTGTCCCCGCCTCTGCATAAAGCCCATCAGTAGCTTCCCATGTCACACAGAATAAAATATCCAAAGGATGGTGCACTCCAAGAATAGACATCATCTGTTCCCCCAAGCCCTACTTCTCTCACCTCATATTCTGCCATACCCCTTTGTTCACACCACTCCAGCACGTTTGGGCTCCTTGCTGTCCTCATGGTCATCTCTTTTCAGCAATGCTTATGGCTGGTTTTTTCACATTTTCATTCAAACTTTGCCTTATCAGTAAGGACTTCCCCAACTTTCATACCTTAAATAGCAACCTTCACCACCATCACCATACCCTCCCCATATTAGTTGTCACTCTCATTCTGCTTTCCTGCTTATTACTGTTTGTCATGCTGTTTATTTATTTCAGCATTTTTTTTGCTTCTGCTACTAGGAAAAAAAAGTCAGCCACAGGAGAGCAAGAACTTAGTTTTGTTGTAATACACGGGCCTAAATCAGCGTCTAACTTATGGAAGATGGCCATTAATACAAGAATGTTTTCAAATAAGTTTTATTTGTTTAAAATGTTAAAATGATACCTTGATTTAAAAAAAAAAAAGTGTTGAAAACAGTGAATGAAATGGCTACTTGGAAAAAAAAATGGCTGTAGCTGTCAAGGTTGGTACCTGCCTTAAATTAGAGACAGGGTTGCACCTATTTAAGGAAGGGCAAGTTGGGGCAGAGCTGTCCATTACTTCTTCCCAGTGTCCTGACCATCTTCCCCCATCTGTCCCTCAGTTTTCCACTTCAGTTTAACATTCGCTCAGGATCTGGTCTATGCTGCTGATGGATGTTTCCAGATGCATCCCTTTGAATCCTTGACCCATTTTGTTAGTGCTTTATCTGAAACACAATCTGATCACCTTTCTCTCCTGTTTAAAACACTTTTATGGCTCCCTACCATCCTCAGAATGAAATCCGGACTGCTTAGGTTGGTTTTAAGTGGTCATTCATAGTCCGGCCCCTCAGTACCTCTGTTGCTTAAACGAGCAGTATTTCCTTGTTACAGCCTTTCGTCTGACCACTGTACACTGAAATTGTTTGTTTTAGAAGTGTTTTTTTGCACATAGATTATTGTCCACTCTGCCTCCCCTTACTACTTAATTTCTATTAGCCCTGCCGGCGCCATGGCTCACTAGGCTAATCCTCCACCTAGCGGCGCCGGCACACCGGGTTCTAGTCCCAGTCGGGGCACCGGATTCTGTCCCGGTTGCCCCTCTTCCAGGCCAGCTCTCTGCTGTGGCCCGGGAGTGCAGTGGAGGATGGCCAAGGTGCTTGGGCCCTGCACCCCATGGGAGACCAGGATAAGTACCTGGCTCCTGCCTTCGGATTAGCGCGGTGTGCCGGCCGCAGCACTCCAGCAGTGGCGGCCATTGGAGGGTGAACCAACGGCAAAGGAAGACCTTTCTCTCTGTCTCTCTCTCTCACTATCCACTCTGCCTGTCAAAAAAAAAAAAAAAAAATTGAGTGAAAAAAAAATTTCTATTAGTCCTTCAGGTCTCATTTAGCTGTCACTTCCAGAAATCCGTCACTGTCACGCCCTACTCTGAATGGGGCGGGGAAGAGTAGTGCAGACACACACAGGTAAGTTGGGAAGTTTAAGGAAATAAAATTAAGAACTGATAGTCAAGGTCTTTATGGATTTAAGAACTTCGTAAAATTTCTCAAACTTTGGTGCCATGAAGTATAGGGAATGATCCTAGAATTTCATGTCAGAAAAGACTGGTGCGAACCAGTGAACAGTGGAGTAGGGTACCAGATGAGAGGATCTTTATCATTCTCTGAATTCTTCCCTCCCCTTGCCTAATGTGCTCAGAAGACTTTCTAGGAATATTTTTCTGAAATTAATGAACTAAAACTTGAAGAAGATAAATAAAATGTCAAAAGACTGGCTATTAAGATTTTTTTTTAACCTATATATATGTTTGTAAGCCTTGCTTTGTTTTTCCAGGCAGTAAATCCTTTATTTTGGAAAGGACATGTCTAGAAATGGCCAGAGGAATGGGAATCACCCTAGAGCAGAGGGCAGTGGCCTTAAACTGGAAAGGGTCAGCCTAGAGGTAAAAGGTCTGGGGGGCGGGGGGCGCTTGGTAAAGGGTCATATGCTCTGGCAGTGCTTGCACGCTTGCTTGTTTGCCTTTTTTTTTTTTTTAAACATATTTTATTTACTTGAAAGGCAGAATGACAGAAAAAGAGATCTTTTATCCACTGGTTCATTCCCCAAATGGCCACAATGGCTGGGGTTGGGCCAAGCCAATCAGGGGCCAAGAACTCCATCCAAGTCTCCCACATGGGTGGCAGGGACCCCAGTACTTAGGCCATCTTCCGCTGCCTTGCCAGGTACATTAGCAGGAACCTGGATCAGAAGTGGAGCAGCCAGGACTCGACTCAAAGCAGGGCTCATACAGGATGGTGATGTCCATCTGATAGGTGGTGCAGTCATTGTTGGGGTGGCTTAACCCACTATGCTGTAGCGCCAGCTCCAATATTCATTCTTAGAGAAAAAGAAACTATGCCTGAGCAACATTATTATCTTGAGCAGTGGTTCCCTAAGGATGGTTCATGGACTCTGACTATCCTTTTCCTTATTTGTCATAGATAGGCAGAAAAATGAGTGATGCATATAACACTAAATAGATGCATTTAAAGGACTGTCCTTTATTCTAACACAATGGCTTCCTATTAATGCTAATTTTTTTAATGAATTGATTTAGCTCTTCTGTTAGGAAAAACTCTACCAACTTAGGTCTGACTGGTTGGGAGTCTGCAAATTAGTTGACAATAGACAGATTAACAGTAGAAACCTTTATTACACACATGAGAGTATCCTCTAGTGGAGAGAAGCTCCTAGAAAAGGTAAGGATAAGGATCTGTTTACTGGCTTCATAAGGGGACAGTGATACGTAAGCCTTTGAAGGATCAAAGATTCTCATTAAGTCTTGTTTAATTTTGGGGGAATGTCCTGGTGTTCAAGGTCAGTACTTCGTGACTGGAGTCCTTGGAGGGGAAGGGGGGATTTGTAGAAACTGACCCTCACAAAGCTCTGTTGTAGTCAGATCAAGGAAGTTCAGATAGGTTTCCTTCTACATCTTTTGAGGTTCTACATCTTTTGAAGTGAACCAGTCTGGTGAGTTGTTGCTCTGCTCAGACCCATGCTTTCTGCCGCTGCGGTCCTAACAATGAGGGTGAAGTGAGGTTGAAAATCATGAAGTTGGAAAGTGTCAGTGGGTTCAGTTCTTTGAGACAGACAAAAAGCATATATTGGAATGGCATTTGAGATTGGCCTTAATGGTTAAATTAGATCTCCTCCCACCCCCCCTTTTTTTTTTTAAAAAAGAGATTTACTTATTTGAAAAGTGGAGTTACAGAGAGTGAGGGAAGGGCAAGAGAGAGATCTTCCATCCACTGGTTCACTCCCCAAATGGCCGCCTCATCCAAACCCTGGAGCCTTGAACTCCATCCGGTCTCACTCAGGCCACCCTCCACTGTTTTCCTAGGCATGGAGCTGGATCAAAAGTGGAGCAGCCCATGTGGGCTACCAGCAGCATAGTAAGTAGGCAGCTGCTTAACCCGCTGTGCCACCATGCCGGCCAATAGGTTGTATCTACAGATGGCTCTGTGTGTGTGATTTAAATGCCTACTTCCCTTGACTGCTGCCACGTGCTTTCCCTCACCTGTAAAATGGTACATAATTACCTCCCTTCATAAAATGCTTTGAGGTTAAGTGTTTTGGCTTATTATCCATAATGTTTCCTGTTTTGAAGAGCTTTAAGGCTGAATTATTGAAACCCAGAATTAGATTGAAAACGCCTTTGGTAGCCCTTGCTTCCCTTACTCAGATATGACAATCATGTTGTGACTGATGAGGCCAGCATCGCAGGTGTGATGAATTCTCTAGAGCAGGGAGAATGAATGGAGCTTGAAGAAGTGGACCAGCACAGCAGGTAGAGGCAGAGTAGTGCGGAAACTGAATGGTGTTCCTGGAGCTACAGCTTCTTCCAGGGTCACTGTCACCCTATGGTTGCAGGGGAGCAGCGGGCACAATACTTTCTCAGGTAGGGTGAGTTTTCTGTAGCCAGAGAGATTGGTTTTTCGGGATAGGAGATTTGCATCTCTGGGTGGAGCTGGAGCTGGGGAACTTCTATCTGCTTTATCTTAGGAGACTCCACCAGATGCCTTGGGGCCACTCCCCTCCCTGTGCAGATCACATTCTAGCCCTTTGATTGTCTTTTGTTTCTTTTATAATGTGTATTAATGTAAAAGTGCCTGGAGAGCTGAGGTTTTTTGTTTGTTCTTAGCTCTTAAGATTCATACCCCAGTCTAAAAGAGACACTCCATAGGCAGTCCTTGACTGAATTACTCCTTCCTTCGAGAAGATTTGAAGCAGCTGTCTTACTGAATGCACAGTTCTTCTGCAACATTGGGCCACTGGTACCGCAGCCCCAAGTCTGCTTCAAAGGCTGGCTTTTGGAAGCCAAGAGCTCTTACCTGTTTAAGGCTGGAATTCTGGGGCCAGCATTGTGGCATAGGTGCTGGTTCTAGTCCAGGCTGCCTCACTTCTGATCCAGCTCCCTGCTGATGTGCCTGGGAAAGCAGCCCCTGCCCCACATGGGAGACCAAGAAGGAGCTCCTGTCTCCTGGCTTTGGACTGGCCCAGTTCCGGCCATTGTGGCCATTTAGGGAGTGAACCAGCAAATAGAAGATCTCTCTCTCACCCTGCCTTTCAAATCAATCAATCAATCTCTTAAAATAATATAAAGGCTGGAATTTTGAGACCAGAATCTTAAACCAGAGCGCTCAAGGTTTCTGCCATTCATTAGTTTGTTGAGTTAAGCAGACTAATTCATTGGACTTTTATGATGCAGATTGAGAGATACACCATAAAAGAGAAGGAAGGGAGACTTCAGCCTTGAGACTAACGTCAATTAACATAACAAACTGGGAGTGGAAGAAAGAAGTAGACTTTTATTTATTTATTTAATTATTTATATAGAGTTAAGACTGTATACAACTCTGCTCAATAACTTGTTTGGTTAAGTATCAGCCAAAGAAAAGTATGTTTTTATTTTTAAGATTTATTTTATTTGGGAGGCAGAGTGACAGAAAGAAAAATAGCAAGAGAGAGAGAGAGATCTTCTATCCTGTTTCATTTCCCATATGCCCACATAGCCAGGGCTGGGTCATGCAAAAGCTGGAGCCTGGAATTACATTCAGGTCTCTTGGTGACAGGGACCCAAACACAGGGGCCATCATCCACTGCCATCCCAGGTGCATTAGCAAGAACCTGGACTGGAGGCAGAACAGCCAGGACTTAAACTGGCGCTATGACAGAGAATGAGGGTGTCCCAAGCAGCAGCGCAACCAACTGCACCTCAGCACCAACCCCCAAATTTATCTTCTTCACTATTAAGTGACATAATGAAGAGAGAGAAAATTAAAATAATTACAAAACTTAAATTTAAATTATGTTTTAAAACTATACTCACCATATACTAACCTCATTGCTATTAACGAAGAAGTATTTGCAGTAACCTTTCATTAATGGTTCTATAGTCTAATGCTGATCTAAAATAGCATCCTCAATGACTGTCAGTTCCCAGTTCCCTCCCCAGTGCATGCTCTTTTCCATTGGCATTCATTAGATGTTTAGTCACATACTGCCTAGGATCTTAATATGCCATTGTGCAACAGTATGTGATGGCAAGCGGGCTGTGAAAGAGGGAGGGGACAACCCACTGTATCAGAAATTTGTCAGTAAGAATTATAGGGTAGTCTCACTGAAATGCTGTGTGATCTCAGCAAACTCATTTTACCTAAGACTTATTTTTTTTAATTATAAAATGAAAGTTCTGGAACTAAAATCACTAAAGATTCTTCCAAGTCATTGGGTTCTTGTGTAATACTTGTTTTTCACTAATTGCATTTAAACAATATACATTATACCAGTTAATCATTTTTTTTTTTTTTTGATAGGCAGAGTAGACAATGAGAGAGACAGATAAAGAAAAGTCTTCCTTTTCCGTTGGTTCACCCCACAATGGCTGCTGCGGCAGGCGCACCACGCTGATCTGAAGCCAGGAGCCAGGTGCTTCTCCTGATCTCCCATGCGGGTGCAGGGAGTCCTTGGGACATCCTCCACTGCATTCCCCCGCCACAGCAGAGAGCTGGACTGGAAGAGGAGCAACTGGGACAGAATCCGAGGCTCTGACCGGGACTAGAACCCGGTGTGCTGGCGCCGCAGGTGGAGGATTAGCCTATTGAGCCGCAGCACCGGCCAATCATCCTTTTTTTTTTTTTTAAAGATTTTATTTATTTTATTTGAAAGGTAGAGTTACAGACAGTGAGAGGGAGAGACAGGGAGAGACAGAGAGAGGTCTTCCATCGCTGGTTCACTCCCCAGATGGCCGTAACGGCAGGAGCTGAGCTGATCCGAAGCCAGGAGCCAGGAGCTTCTTCCAGGTCTCCCACGTGGGTGCAGGGGCCCAAGGACTTGGGCCATCTTCTACTGCTTTCCCAGGCCATAGCAAAGAGCTGGATTGGAAGTGGAGCAGCCAGGACTTGAACCGGCGCCCATATGGGATGCCTGCACCGCAGGCGGAGGATTAACCTACTGCACCACAGTGCCAGGCCCCACCAGTTAATCATCTTAATGCAAGTATTTGTGTGAATATCAATCTAGGGAATATTTTTTTTTCTTTTAAAGATTCTTTTTATTTATTTGACAGGTAGAGTTACAGCCAATGAGAAGGAGAGATAGAAAGGTCTTCCATCCGCTGGCTCACTCCCCAAATGGCTGCAATGACCAGAGCTGGGCCGATCTGAAGCCAGGAGCCAGGAACTTCCTCTGGGTCTCCCACTCAGTTTCAGGGGCCCAAGCATTTGGGCCATTTCCACTGCTTTCCCAGGCCATAGCAGAGAGCTGGATCAGAAGAGGAGCAGCCAGGACTAGAACTGGCACCCATACGGGATGCTAGCACCACAGGTGGAGGATTAATCCACAGCGCCAGCCCCCGGAATACTTTCTACAGCAATAATTCTTGGACTCTCTAGATTAGGCGTGGTCTCTGTGCCTCATAAACACTTTGCGCTGGTTTGGAATGTATTGGTAAAATATTTACCTGTTTATTTAATATTTATTCTCCACTAAATTGAAGGTTCTTGAAGAATTTGTCAGTTATTTAAGTCCTAACCTTTAGGCCGGCGCCGCGGCTCACTAGGCTAATCCTCCGCCTAGCGGCGCCGGCACACCGGGTTCTAGTCCCGGTCGGGGCGCCGGATTCTGTCCCGGTTGCCCCTCTTCCAGGCCAGCTCTCTGCTGTGGCCAGGGAGTGCAGTGGAGGATGGCCCAGGTGCTTGGGCCCTGCACCCCATGGGAGACCAGGAAAAGCACCTGGCTCCTGGCTCCTGCCATCGGATCAGCGCGGTGCGCCGACCGCAGCGCACCGGCCGCAGCGGCCATTGGAGGGTGAACCAATGGCAAAAGGAAGACCTCTGTCTCTCTCACTGTCCTCTCTGCCTGTCAAAAAATAAAAAATAAATAAATAAAAAATAAAAAAAATAAAAATATAAGTCCTAACCTTTAAATAGTACTTGGAATAGGTATTTATTGAAGTGAATGAATGATGTTGCAATAGAAACTTTGGCAGTTAAAAGAAAGCAGCTGTTGGAAAGCAGCTGTTGCAGGTAGATCACTGAGGAATCTGAAGCGTGCATTAATACTAAATTTTAAATGAGGTGGCCTAGAATCAAAGTACACAAGACACATTTTACATAAAATTTATAACATTTATTTAGGCAAAAAAAAATCCCCAAACAAAAATCTATAGACACAACATTAATACTTAAGTGTTGTCCTGATTTAAAATGTAGAATGTTTCATGTACAGAATATCCCCATTTATCTGGCCATAGAGAGAACATGCCTTCAGTCCAGATAATTGAGTCTTTGAAATATATACACATTACATTTTCCATTGACTTTTTCATATCCTTTGATTGGAGTTAAACTTTTCCATCAGAATTCAAGCAAAAGATAACTTTTCTCTCACATGTCAGTGAGAATTTGACAGTGGGAATTCTACAAAAGTCATGGAGTTTTAAAATTTCATTCTTTTAGTTTATCTGAGAGTATAAATATTGATAAAACACCTTCCCATTGTTTTGAAGATTTATTTGAAAGGCAGAGCTACAGAGAGGGAGAGACAGATGCCAGCTTCACAGGTGTCATAAGCAGTGGCTTACCCTGCTATGCAGCAGCGCTAGACCCTGTCTTCTCAATGTTGTTTTAATTTTCATTTATTTATTTGAGAGGCAGAACAGGAGCTCTTAGAGGCTGGTTTACTCCCCACATGTCAGCAACAGCCTCAGTGGGGCTGAAGCCTGGAGCCTGGAATTCAATCCAGGTCTCCCAATGAGTGGCAGGAACCCAGTCACTTCAGCCTTAACCACTGCTTCCCGCAAACTGCATTAGCAGGAAACTGGAGTCGGGATTGGAGCCAGATATGGAACCCAGTCACTCTGATATGGGATGAGAGCACCTTAACTGCAAGGCCCACCTCCTCCCATTTTTTTTTTTTTAAAGAGAAAAATGCTCTCAAATTCCTGCTTTCATCACCTTTTATTAGGTAAGTCACTGCTTCTAATCAGCTTAGATTAAAATAAGTGTAAAAGAATCGAATTTGCAGTTTTCCTCAAAGGAAGTTCAAAATTAAGCAATACTATTAATGAACTGGGTTTATGATTTTCAATAAAATAATTTTGATAAAATTTCCATTTTTGAAATGTTCATAGTAGCCATTCTTTCTGGCTCTAAGGGTAGAACTGTCCAAAAGAACTTTACTTCATTCAGAGTAATAAGAAACAGCATTGATCTTTGCATAATTACCCCAAAAAGTGGACAGGAGAAAAACAGGCAGAAAAAGCTAGCTTTTTCTTAGGCTACCAGTTAACATAGAGTGTCCTAGGTTAGGATTTGGAAACCAAAAAAATGCATAATTAGGAGTATACCATGTCATGCAAAGTCTATGAAATATTAAATAAGATAAAGCAATTAATCATTTAAAGCACAATCAGCAAGATTCCTATCATAGTGCTATTCTCATCACTGGACGAAGGTTGGTTTTTGCATTATTCCTAAACAGTTCATGAGTAAACAGGAAAAATTTAAAATTTCTCAACACACAGCAAATAGTAAAGACTAAACATCCAGTATCATTAAAATCATTTGAAACTGCTAAAACAATTTGAATGGGAAACCAAAGTTTGCAAACCTCTCTGGAAGCTGTCTCTGAGCACTTTTTGAAACTCTGGTGGTACCAAGTCCCCAGATAAGTAAGTAACTTACAGATGGAACTGGAAGAGCCCACATCCACCAACAGTATTACTGTTTATACCATAATAAAAGCTATACAATAACCCAATAGTGTAAACAAACCATTAGAATTCAAGAGAGTAAGGGTTTTGCAATTTGTTTTTATAAACAAAACAGTGAGTTTATTTTCCCTGCTGTCACTGTTGTCCTTGGGCACTGCTTCACATCTTTCCATGGGGGGGCAATGCATTTTAAAACACTAAACCTGTAACTCATTAATTGGATTCATGCCAATTTAGCATATAAAAATATGTTTTCATTAAAGTGTGCTCAAAAGGAATGGAAGATGGCTCAATGCCGTCTTTTTAAATTATTATTATTACTTTCTCTGTAATTCTTTAAAAAGATTGATTAATTTATTTGAAAGGCAGAGTTACAGAGGGAAGAGAGATAGAATTTCCATCTGCTGGCTCACTCCTCAAATGGCCACAATAGCCAGGGCGGGACCAGGCCGAAGCCAGGAGCCAGGAGCTTCATCCTCATCCAGGTCTCCCATGTGGGTGCAGAAGCCTAAGCACTTAAGCCATCTTCCACATTTTCTCAGGCCATTCTCAGGGAGCTAGATCAGAAGTGGAACATCTAGGACTCAAACAGGTGCCCATATGGGATGCCAGTGACACAGGTGGCAGCTTAACCCGCTATGCTACAATACCAGCCCTGGCCTAGGGCCATCTTAACACATGGCATGAATGAAGCCAAATTAAAGTGGGGAGAAAATAGGCCAACACAAAAGATCCCATTTTTAAGAGAAGCTCCCTAAAACTGTATATATAGGATTGATGGTTTTAGACATGATCCTTTGAGTCTTTGGAAGTTTTCAAATAAAAGATCAGAACACGAACTCCCAAAGCAGCCTTATTCACCTCTGTTTTTAAATGCCTTTACTACTATTAAAAGACATTCCTGTCCAAGGGGAAGAAGCGGCAATATTTATAGTCGATTCCAGAATTGTTGGTCTAATGTGCTTTTTAAAAACCTTCAACTAAGATCAGTAGCCACTGAGTCCTTGCCTACAGGGTAGACTACAACTATTACTATTCAATTTGTCTCCTTTTAACTAAAAAAGGAAAAAAATATTGTTTAGGGTATAAAGACCATAGCAAAATTTACCTGATGCAAAAAAATAAAATGCCTCAATTTTATTTGCTCTAATTTGTTCTTTTTTTGCTCAGTGATACCAACATATATCATTACCATCTAAAAACTCAAATTCCATTTCCTTTAGTGGATTGGGAACTGCTTTAGTGATGTTTTGCAATATCTGAGCACACCAATGATTGCTGCAACAAAGTAGTTCAGCCGCGGCCAAAACTGTGCTTTGAACAGCACCTCTAAGCCACCTGAAAGGTAACCCTTGAAGGCACCAAGTACAGTTACAAAAGGGAGGCCTCCCAGAGTCTGAACTCCAGACCGGCCAGTTCTACCTTATAATTTAAGTTATCTACATCTACTATGTTTTAGCCAGATTCCAGACCTTATGAACAATTCTGTGCCTTAACTATATACACAATTTTAAGAACCATCCCAACCACAAAGACACTATAATTTTTACATATTTGAGATATGATCAGTTATTTTGTTTTTAAGCCTCAGAAGTACCTGGCCACTGCTGATGATCACAGTAGTATATTTAGTTACTTAAAGACAATTTTAAATATTTTTGGGCCTTCATCTATCAAGAAATTATTCTGAGTAAAGATGGGATTTACTGTTTTCTGTACATTTTAGCCAGTTCTGAAAACAATGTACAAAGATGAAAACTTAGCATACCCTTAGAGAACACATACTTTTGAAACTTGTAGCCAAACTTCTCAAATCAGCTTTCCCTTAACTACTCTAGAAGTGGTCAGCATTGTAACTTTCTGGTTACTGCAGGCCATCCTGTTTTCTGAATTTTGCCTTAGAAATTAAAACTTTTTAAAAAGACACACAAAAACATTTTAAAAGGATTTTTCATTTCCTTTGAAATAAGCAATCTGAAAAATTCATCTTATGGCTATAAAAATTCCTCAAGCCAATTAAGTCAGAATCAATCCACAATTTAATACAGTTTTTAATGGTTCTAAATTCCCATTTTCATTTAAGTCAGTTTTTATCCTTGTGAAGGAACTCCAATAAATTCAAGCTTGAATATTCTGATAGTGGTATGAAACATGTCAAAAATGTTATCAGCATATTAGTGAACCAGTTCCTCTCTAAATTAAAATTTAGTCACTATAATTAAAACATCCCATTTAAAATCTCTATTGGGAACATTTTGGCCATTTATGGCCATCTATGTCATCATGTGAGGTTGTAGACTAAGTAGCTGTTGTTGCCTCCCCAAGTACTGGATAGCTATTAACTGATTCTTTACTATAGTGATCGGGTATCTTAAGGAAAGGCAATTGTCTGAAAAGTAATCCATCAGAAATATTTACTTTTATGCACTGCAGGTGGAATCATTGTATTTCACCATTTAACAGCAGTCTAATTCTTCTCTTGCATTTCTGGCAGTGAGATGTGGACATCTTTCTCCAAAATGAACACATTAAGAAGATACATGTATTTTGAACAAAAGAAAATTTAACTTTTGTAATACAATTTACTACAATTGTAGTCAATTATATTTTAACTGAGCAGGTTAACACCATGATGTGAACACTACAAAAATGGCGGAAATTGAAACAAATGGTCAGTTTTAACTGCAGACAATTTTTTTTAAAAATCACATTTCACAACAATTTGACATACAGATTTGGACAGTGAGTCCCGAACACAGAATGCTGTAATATTTTACACTGTGGTGATTGGGAGTATGTATCTAGGGAGGCCCAGCAGTCTGTGCAGAAGCAGCACTCCATGCTTCCAAGCCTAACTACAGAGAACAGGCTGCTGCTGCTCACTGTCTCAGAGAGGTGGGCCCCAGAAGGACAGAAGGAATAGTTGGAAAAGTAAACCATGACAGCGATTCCCATATCCTAGATTCTGTGCTCCCTTCCTAGTTTTTCTTTCTATTTTTCTATCAGCCAACCAGGCTTCTGCCAGTCTGTAGTTTCCATAAGGAGACAACTCAGATTTCCATTCTTTGACACTAAGAAGGACATCTTGTAAAAGTTACATAGACAGAGAATAAAGGTATTTTATACAGAAGCAGTATAAAATTTACAGTGGAAGCAGTGCCAGAAATCAGAAAACAGCTTACTTGGAGCTGCAGATTGATTGGAAGGGACTCTGAAGATCAGAAAATTTGGCCTACTGTTCGTGCAAACTTTATCATAAAACTGTAGAATCTCAAGCACAGGTGAGTTCAAACACTGAAAGATGTGGAAAATTTCCTAAAGGGCAACGATGAGGGAGGAGACCCTTTGTGCCGCGTAAGTTAAAAATCACAAGACAAATTAGAGACTGTTCACATGGGCAGTACTTACTATACATGATCAATCCCAAACTGGTGGATGACTGTGGTCAGAAACCCCACAACATCACAGAGGGCAGGGTATTCCAAACACACCAATCACAAAGAGAATTCCTGTGGTTCAATTATCCAATTATCTATGGCTATCAATTTAGTCTGGCCTGCGGCTGCTTTTTACCAGGAGGTGGCCTCCCATGGCGTACAATATGTTTTTCTAAACTGTCCAGAATGGCCACGGCAATCTGCTGGACGTGCGGATCAGTCTGTTCGTGTTCTTTGATGTTGTATAAGTGCTGCAGTCCTCCTTCTTCGATCAGCATGCTGCAGTACCGAGAAGCTGAAACAAAAAACAGGAGAAACAGCTTTGCTTTTCTGTTTTCCTTTTGTCTTTAAGATTTATTTATTTCAAAGGCAGAGTTACAGAGAGGGAGAGACAGAGATCTTCCATCTACTGGCTCACTCCCAGGTGACCAGAATGGCTGAGGCTGAGCCAGGCTGAAGCTGGGAGCTAGAGTCAGGAGCTTCTTCTAGCTCTCCCATGTAGGTGACAGGAACCCAGATATTTGGACCATCTTCCACTTCTTTCCCAGGCACATTAGCAGGGAGCTAGGTCAGAAGTGGAGCAGCCCAGACCTAATCCAGTGTCCAGGTGGGATGCCAGCCTCAAAGTCAGCAGCTTAACCTGCCCTGCGTCAATGCTGGCCAGCTCCCCGTTCTTTTTTTAAAGAGCTTCTCGTAAAAATACTTCAAGGGGCAGCGCTGTGGAATAGCGGGTAAAGCCGCCACCTGCAGTGCCAGCATCACGTATGGGTGCTGGTTCAAATCCCAGCTGTTCCACTTTCAATTCTGCTCTTTGCTATGGTCTGGGAAAGCAATGGAAGATGGCCCAGGTCCTTGGGCCCCTGCACCCATGTAGGAAGACCAGGAGGAAGCTCCTGGCTTCAGATTGGCACATCTCCAGCTGTTGTGGCCACGTGGGGAGTGAACCAATGGATGGAAGACCTCTCTCTCCTTCTACCTCTCCTTCTCTCTCTGAGTAACTCTGACTTTCAAATAAATAAATAAATATTTTAAAGAAAAAGAAGTAAAGATATCTTAAAAAAACTTACAAATTTTCTCACAAAAGTATTCTTATGATGTTTTTGCACTTAAATTTTATCTATTTTGTTACTGCATACTAGTATGCTACAGCTTGATAAATATTTCTATAATGATGTTAACTCTGCTGTACAAGGCCCACACATAAATATGCAATTAAGCAATCATTTTCAGCATAGATAATCTGGAGAAGTAATAAGAATCAGAATCACAATCCTTTTTATGTATTGCTAGATATCATTCATTTAAAAGTTATTAAGAATTCCTGGGCCAGCATTGTGGTATGGTGGCATTCCGTATGGGTGCCAGTTTGTGTCCTAGCTGCTCCAATTCTGATCCAGCTCCCTGATAATGCACCTGGGAAAACAGCAGAGATGGCCCAAGTGCTTGGGGCACCTATGGGAGACCCCGAGGGAGCTCCTGGCTCCTAGCTTCAGCCTGGCCCTGCCTTGCACTGGGGCCATTTGGGGAGTGAACTAATGGATGGAAGGTCTCTCTTTGTCTCTCCCTTTCTCTTAGCTCTAGCTTTCAAGTGAATAAATCTTCAAAAAAAATTTCCCATCTTTTTCATGGGAGATATTGTTCAGTAATTTTTTTTCTTTTTAAAGATTAATTCATTTTACTTGAAAATCAGAGTTACACAGAGAGAGAAGGAAAGGCAGAGAGAGAGAGAGGTCTTCCATCCAATGGTTCACTCCCCAACTGGCCACAATGGCTGGAGCTGCCCCAGTCCGAAGCCAGGAGCCAGGAGCTTTTTCTGGGTCTCCCATGTGGGTGCAGGGGCCCAAGGGCATGGGCCATCTTCTACTGCTTTCCCAGGCCATAACAGAGAGCTAGATAGGAAGTGGAGCAGCTGGGACTTGAACTGCATCCATATGGGATGCCGGCACTGCAGGCGGCAGCTTTAAATGCTACGCCATTGCAGCGGCCCCAGTTTTCTTTTCTTATAAGGTTTTTGTCTGTTGTTTATGTCAGAGTAATTCAGGCCTCATAAATTGAGTTGAAAAGTATAACCTTTCTCTTAAGATTTTTGGAAGATTCCTTTTTAAATGTTTGGTAGAATTTACCAGGAAACCATTTGAACCTAGAGTTGTCTTTGCCATAGCTTTCTTATTTTTATTTTTTTTAAGATTTATTTGTTTATCTGAAAGGCAGAGTTACAGAGAGGAGCTCAAAAGACAAAGAGAGGCCGGCACCATGGCTCACTAGGCTAATCCTCCACCTTGCGGCGCCGGCACACCGGGTTCTAGTCCCGGTTGCCCCTCTTCCAGGCCAGCTCTCTGCTGTGGCCAGGGAGTGCAGTGGAGGATGGCCCAAGTGCTTGGGCCCTGCACCTGCATGGGAGACCAGGAGAAGCACCTGGCTCCTGCCATCGGATCAGCGCTCAGGCCGCGGCGGCCATTGGAGGGTGAACCAACGGCAAAAGGAAGACCTTACTCTCTGTCTCTCTCTCTCACTGTCCACTCTGCCTGTCAAAAAAAAAAAAAAAAAAAAAAAAAAAAAAAAAAAAAAAAGACAAAAGACAAAGAGCACTCTAGAGGAAAAGACAGAGAACATGTGAGTAAGAGTGTTCTTCCTTCTGCTGGTTCAGTTCAATCCAGGTCCTGCCTGGGTTCAGGGACTAAGTACTTGAGCCTTCTGTTACTGCTTTTCCAGGTGCATCAGCAGGAAGCTAGTTGGGAGGTGCAGCAGCAGAGACTAGAACTGATGCTCATGTGGTATATTACTGTTAGAGGTAGTGAGTTAACCTGCTGGACCCTCTCCCTTGTAGGTTTTAATGACAAATTCATTCAATTTCATGATTAGACATAAAGCTGTTCAGATCATCTATTTCTCATTGAGTGAGCTTTAGTAATTTGTGTTTTCCAAAGGAATTTATTCATCTAAATTGCCAAATTTATTGGCATGTTGTCTATAAATATTCCCTTATTAACATGTTATTGGTGCTGGCACTCTGGTGTAGCGGGGTAAGCCTCCATCTGCCAGGCCAGCATCCCATATAGGCACCAGTTCAAGTCCTGGTTGCTCCACTTCTGACCCAGCCCCCTGCTAATGTTCTGGGAAATCAGCAGAAAATGGCGCAAGTCTTTGGACCCCTGCACCCATGTAGGAGACCTGGAAGAAGCTCCTGGCTCCTAAATTCGGATGGGCCCAGCTCTGGCTGTTGCAGCCATTTGTGGAATGAACCAGCAGATGGAAGACCTCTCTGTCTCTGCTTCTCTCTGTCTGTAATTTTGCCTCTCAAATGAATAAAATCTTTTTTAAAAATATGTTATTTTGGGGGACCAGTGCTGTGGTGCAGCAGGTTAAAGCCCCAGCCTACAACACCAGCATCCAGGCTGTGGAATAGCAGGTAAAGCCGCTGCCTGCAGTGCCGGCATCCCATATGGACGCCAGTTCAAGTCCTGGCTGATCCACTTCCAATCCAGCTCTCTGCTATGGCTTGGGGAAGCAGCAGAGGATAGCCGAAGTCCTTGGGCCCCTACACCCACGTGGGAGACCCAGAAGAAGCTCCTGGCTCCTGGCTTCGGATTGGCTCAGCTCCGGCCATTGTAGCCAAATAGGGGGTGAACTAGAAGATGGAAGGCATCTTTCTCTCTGTCTATACTTCTCTGTAATTGTATTTCTTTCTTTCTTTCTTTTTTTTTTTTTTTTTTTTTTTTTGTCAGGCAGAGTGGACAGTGAGAGAGAGAGACAGAGAGAAAGGTCTTCCTTTTGCTGTTGGTTCACCCTCCAGTGGCCGCCGCGGCAGGCGCACTGCAGCCGGTGCACCGTGCTGATCCGAAGGCAGGAGCCAGGTGCTTCCTCCTGGTCTCCCATGCAGGTGCAGGGCCCAAGCACTTGGGCCATCCTCCACTGTACTCCCTGGCCACAGCAGAGAGCTGGCCTGGAAGAGGGGCAACCGGGACAGAATCTGGCGGCCCGACCGGGACGGTGCCGCTAGATGAACCTATTTTTTTAAGATTTATTTATTTTATTTGAAAGTCAGAGTTACAGAGAGAGAGGAGAGGCAGAGAGAGAGAAAGAAAGAGAGAGAGGTCTTTCACTCCCCAAATGGCCGCAATGGCCGGAGCTGTGCTGATCCCGAGCCAGGAGCCAGGAGCCAGGAGCTTCCTCCGGGTCTCCCACGTGGGTGCAGGGGCCTAAGTAGGCCATCTTCCACTGCTTTCTCGGGCCATAGCAGAGAGCTGGATTGGAAGAGGAGCACCCATATGGGATGCCAGTGCTTCAGGCCAGGGCGTTAACCCACTGTGCCACAGCGCCGGCCCCTGTAACTGTCTTTCTCACATATAAAACCTAAAAAAAGTTTTATTATTTGCTGAAACCAAGATTGGTTTGATTATTTTCTGTATTATTTCCTGTTCTCTATTCAACTGATTTCTTTATTCCCTTCTTGTTATTTCCTTTCTTCTGCTCCTAATAATTCTTCCAGTTCCTTAATTTGAGACTTCTCTTCATTTTTTTTTAAACTGGTACTCACATGGGATGCCAGCATTATAGGTAGCAGCTTAACCTGCTATGCCACAACACTGGCCCCAGGACTTTTCTTCATTTCTAATATAGACTGTTAATAGTGTTACATGACATGTATCCCATCCATTTGGATACGTTGTGATAAAGGTCATTCAGTTCAGGTCATTCATGTATGTAACATGCCTTTTTTCTTAACTGTTTTTAATGTTTTCAGCAATTTGATATTGATGAGTTTTGCTATGACTTTTCTTAGATTTATTCTGCTTGGTCTTTGCTGAACTTAGGCAATTTGTTGTTTGTACAGTTTTGATCAAGTCTGGAATATTTTCAACCATCATTTTCCCAATCTTTTGCTGTTCTCCCTCTTTCCACTATTGGGATTCTAATTACACTATAGGTCACTTAATGTTGTCCCAGAAGTAACTGAGGTTCTGTTCTTTCTTTATTAATTTTTATTTATTTATCTATTTATCTGAAACACAGACATATACAGAGAGAGTCTTCACCCACTAGTTCATTCCTCAAATGCCACCAACAGGCAGGGCTGGGCCAGGCTGAAGTCAGGAGCCTGACCCTGAATCAGGTCTCTTACTAAGATAGCAGGGAACCAAGCATTGAAACATCAACTGCAGCCTGGTAACCAGGTAGAAGGAAGCTGAGGCTGGCGCCGCGGCTCACTAGGCTAATCCTCCGCCTTGCGGCGCTGGCACACCGGGTTCTAGTCCCGGTCGGGGCGCCGGATTCTGTCCCGGTTGCCCATCTTCCAGGCCAGCTCTCTGCTGTGGCCAGGGAGTGCAGTGGAGGATGGCCCAAGTGCTTGGGCCCTGCACCCCATGGGAGACCAGGATAAGTACCTGGCTCCTGCCATCGGATCAGCGCGGTGCGCCGGCCACAGTGAGCCAGCCGCGGCAGCCATTGGAGGGTGAACCAACGGCAAAAGGAAGACCTTTCTCTCTGTCTCTCTCTCTCACTGTCCACTCTGCTTGTCAAAAAATAAAAAAAATAAAAAAATTAAAAAATAAAAAAAAAGAAGGAAGATGAAATCAGAAGTGTAGTAGGGAGGACCCAATCCCAGGCCCTCCAATATGGGATATGGGCATTCTAAGCAATGAATTAACTGCTGCACCAAATGCCTGTCTCCTCTTTTCTTTTTAAGATTTTTTGGTTTACTTTCATTTTGCTTAAAGGCAGAGTGACTAATAGATCTTTCATATACTGGTTAACCCCTCAAATGCCCACAACAGCCAGGGTGGAGCCAAGCTGGATTTCATTAACTATACCCGTATGCATGTAAGTCTACAAATTACAGGTTTGTTATTTGTTTATGTGTGCTTATTTTATAAACTGAGTTTATTTTTGTCCCCATCAAAACCATGTTTATTAACAAGAAGGGGGAAAATGGCTAGTGGGTAGGAAACCATCTGCCTGCTCAGCTACTTGCTGCCCTTGTTTCCCAGAAGGCAATCAGGATCTCCTGCTTGGGTGGCAGGGACCCAAGTACTTGAGACACTACCTGCTGCTTCCAGAGTGCACATTAGCAGGAAGCTCGAATCAGAAGGAGAGCCGGGGGATGATGTGGTGGAACAACAGGATCTAAGCTGTCCCCTGCAAAAGCCAGCATCCCATAAAGGATCATGGTACAACTCCTGGCTGCTCTGATTCTGATGGTTCACTCCCCAACTGGCCGCAACGGCTGGAGCTGCGCCAATCCGAAGCCAGGAGCTTCTTCCGGGTCTCCCATGCGGGTGCAGGGGCCCAAGGGCTTGGGCCATCCTCTACTATTTTCCCAGGCAATAGCAGAGAACTGGATCGGAAGTGGAGCAGCTGGGTCTCAAACCGGCACCCTTATGTTAACCTGCTCCACAGAGCCAGCCCCTGCTCTGCTTCCTATCCAGCTCCCTGATAATGTGTGTGGGAAGGCAGCAGATGGTGGTCTAGCAAATCCCCCCAGGAAGAAAAACAGGAAGATTGTAGAATTCATTGCTTTCCTTCTTCAGAATCCTTGCTGCTTTTGTCTAATGTCTAGAAACAATTGTTTCAAACTTGTGGCTGAGTTTCCTTACAGCTGGAGCACTCGTCTTGTCAGTTACTTCCATCATGGCCCAGAAGTAAATTCTTGCTTATTTTCTATAATGCCTTCTTCACTTAAAATGACATGCAACGTGGAAGATGGCCAAAGCCCTTGGGCCCTGTACCCGCATGGGAGACCTGGAAGAAGCTTCTGGCTTCTGGCTTCAGATCGGCATAGCTCCGGTCGTTGCGGGCAACTGGGGAGTGAACTAGTTGATGGAAGTTCTTTCTCTCTCGTTCTCTCGCTGCACCTCCAGGTCTTCCACACAGGTGAAGTGGCCCAAGGACATAGGCCATCTTCTACTGCTTTCCCAGGCCATAGCAGGGAGCTGGATCGGAAGTGGAGCAGCCAGGTCTCGAACTGGCACCCATGTGGGATGCCAGCACTGCAGGCGCCACTTGAGCAGCTGCACTACAGCGTCAGCCCCTTGGCTTCACTTCTGGTTCCAGCTTCCTGTTAATGCAGATCGTGAGGAGCAACAAGTGATGGCTCAAGTACTTGGGTCCCTGCCACCATATGGGAAACTAGATTTAATTCCAGGATCATAGCCTCCGCTTGTCCCAAGGTGTAGTTGTTGCAAGAATTTTGGGACTCAACCAGTGGTGAGAGCTCTCTTTTTGCTTCCTCTCTCTTTCTGCCTTTCAAATAAAATGAAAATAATATTTTTAAATTTAAAAAGTACTTGATTTGGTAAACAGTTTAGAAATGGTTCGGGGTCAGGGACAGCGCTGTGGCGCAGTGGGTTAAAGCCCCAGCCTGCAGTACCAGCATCCCATATGGGCACCGGTTCGAGTCCCGGCTGCTCCACTTCCAATCCAAATCTCTGCTATGGCCTGGGAAAGCAGTAGAAGATGGCCAAAATCCTTGGGCCCCTGCACCTGTGTGGGAGACCTGGAGGAAGCTCCTGGCTCCTGGCTTCGTATTGGCGCAGCTCCAGGCATTGCAGTCATTTGGGGAGTGAACCAGCGGAATGGAAGACCTCTCTCTCTCTGGCTCTACCTCTCTTTGTAACTATGTCTTTCAAATAAATAAAATAAGTCTTTAAAAAAAAAAAAAAAGAAAGAAATGACTCAGGGTCAACTCTGTGGTGCAGTGGGTTAACGCCCTGGCCTGAAATGCCGGCATCCCATATGGGCACTGGTTCAAGACCTGGATGATCCACTTCCAATCTAGCTCTCTGCTATGGCCTGGGAAAGTAGTAGGAGAAGGCCGAAGTCCTTAGGCCCCTGTACCCACTTCAGATACCTGGAAGAAGCTCCTGGCTCCTGGCTTCAGACTGGCGTAGCTCCAGCTGTTGTGGCCAACTGTGGAGTGAACCATTGGATGGAAGACCTCTCTCTCTCTGCCTCTCCTCTCTTTGTGTAACTCTGACTTTCAAATACATAAATAAATCTTTAAAAAGAAAAGAAAAGAGGCCGGCGCCGTGGCTCAATAGGCTAATCCTCCACCTTGCGGCGCCGGCACACCGGGTTCTAGTCCCGGTCGGGGCACCGGATTCTGTCCCGGTTGCCCCTCTTCCAGGCCAGCTCTCTGCTATGGCCAGGGAGTGCAGTGGAGGATGGCCCAGGTGCTTGGGCCCTGCACCCCATGGGAGACCAGGAAAAGCACCTGGATCCTGGCTCCTGCCATCGGATCAGCGCGGTGCGCCGGCTGCAGCGGCGGCCATTGGAGGGTGAACCAACGGCAAAGGAAGACCTTTCTCTCTCTGTCTCTCTCTCTCACTGTCCACTCTGCCTGTCAAAAATAATAAAAAAAAAAAAAAAAAACAAAAAACAAGAAAAGAAAAGAAATGGCTCTCCAGCGCCAGCATTCTTGCATAGCTGGTTAAGCTGCCACCGTGATACTGCCATCCCATCTAGACCCAGCTGCTCCACTTCCAATGCACCTGGGAAAGCAGCAGATGGTTCAAGTGCATGAGCCCCTGTTCCCATGTGGGAGGCCTGGAAGAAGTTCTAGTCTCCTAGCTTCTGCTTTGCACAGCCCCCGGCATTGCAGCCATTTAGGGAGTGAACCAGTGGATGGAAGATCTATCATGCTCTATCTGTCTCTCCCTTTCTCTCTGTAACTCTTCCTTTCAAATAAAATAATAATAATAAATCTTTTTTAAAAAAGGGCTTTCCCATGAAAGGAGTATTTTACTTGAAAAGCAAATCACAGTTTTCTGGTTTGGTACATACGATTCTTGCTGCAGACGTGTTGCATGGCCCAAACTGCCCATAGCTGGACTCCAGGTGTTGTAAAACAGCCAAGTAATGGGAAAAATGGATTAAAGGACCTAAAGGTTTAAAAGAAAAGAATCAAGGTTATATCCTATATTTAGCATAATTTTCTAAAGCAGCAATTATCCTAAGATCTTCATTTCAGAAATTTCATCCTACTATTTGTAAATTAATATAAATAAGCTATAGGATATCTTTTCTTTGTTTTAACCATTTCAGAAAGGGCTATATTCAGGCATGTCTTGTTAGAAGATGGAAGGTGATTAGAACATAGAACTGCCGGTGCCATGGCTCACTAGGCTAATCCTCCGCCTTGTGGCGCCGGCACACCGGGTTCTAGTCCTTGTCAGGGCGCCGGATTCTGTCCCGTTGCCCCTCTTCCAGGCCAGCTCTCTGCTGTGGCCAGGGAGTGCAGTGGAGGATGGCCCAAGTGCTTGGGCCCTGGGAGACCAGGATAAGTACCTGGCTCCTGCCATCGGATCAGCGTGGTGCGCCGGCCACAGCGTGCCGGCCACGGCGGCCATTGGAGGGTGAACCAACGGCAAAAGCATGACCTTTCTCTCTGTCTCTCTCTCTCACTGTCCACTCTGCCTGTCAAAAAAAAACAAAAACAAAAAAACAAAACAAAACAAAAAACCATAGAACTAGGGCCAGCGCTGTGGCAAAGAAAGTTAAGTCTCTGCCTGTGGTGCCAGCATCCCATCTGGGCACTGGTTCAAGTCCCAAGCCTGCTCCTTGCTGATGGCTTGGAAAGGAAGCAGAGAATTGCCTAGGTGCTTGGACCCTTGCACCCACGTGGGATACCTGGCTCCTGGCTTTGGCCTGGCCCAGCCCTAGCCATTGTGGCCATCTGGGAAGTGAACCAGCAGATAGAAGATCTCTCTCTCTCTCCCCCTCCCCCATATCTGCCTTTCAAATACATAAGTAAATAAATAATCTTTAAAAAAGGATTAATTGGACTATTAAAAAAAACAGAACTAAAATAAAACATTTTTCTTTTTTTTTTCTTTTTAATTTTTTTTTTTGACAGGCAGAGTGGACAGTGAGAGAGAGAGACAGAGAGAAAGGTCTTCCTTTGCCGTTGGTTCACCCTCCAATGGCTGCCGCGGTTGGCTCACTGTGGCTGGCGCACCACGCTGATCCCAAGCCAGGAGCCAGGTGCTTCTCCTGGTCTCCCATGGGATGCAGGGCCCAAGCACTTGGGCCATCCTCCACTGCACTCCCAGGCCACAGCAGAGAGCTGGCCTGGAAGAGGGGCAACCGGGACAGAATCCGACGCCTGAACCGGGACTAGAACCTGGTGTGCCGGCGCCGCAAGGTGGAGGATTAGCCTAGTGAGCCATGGCGCCGGCCCAAGTAAAACATTTTTCAAAAGCATTTTTCTGGTCTAAAATACACAATTTGAAGACTAAAAGAGTTTGGAAACTAAGACATGGAGAAGATAAATGATAACTAACTAGTAGAACACCATGTTCTAATTGTCTGAACAGAAACAGTAGAACATAAGTTGGTGAAATAAAAATTGTTGACGCCACCAGCTTTTATGTAGCGGACAACAAAAATAGGTTGTAATAAAATTAGCTGTGCAGCAACTGGGATGTTTTGGATAATCAGTCACTCGGCTATCCAGTCACCTAATTGTCTTAAACTGGGTTAGGCATCCAGTATACACTTTAATCAATTATTGTAAATTGTTTTACCAAACAAATGTGGTGCCACGTTAGTTCCTTTAGTATTTTTTTTAAAGGTTTGTTTATTTATTTATTTGATAGAGTTACACAGAGAGAGGAGAGGCAGAGAGAGAGAGGTCTTCCATCCATCGGTTTCACTCCCCAATTGGCCACAATTGCCAGTGCTCTACCAATCTGAAGCCAGGAGCTTCTTCTGGGTCTCCCACATGGGTGCAGAGCCCCAAGGACTTGGGCCATCTTCTACTGCTTTTCCAGGCCATAGCAGAGATCTGGATCGGACGTGGAGCAGCCGGGAGTCAAACCAGCACCCATATGGGATGCCAGCTCTGCAGGCAGCAGCTTTACTCGCTATGCCACAGTGCCAACCCCAGTTCTTTTAGTATCATCACACTGTTTTAGACCTCCCTACAGCAATACCTTGTTTTCCTGAAATCTCCTGCTGCTACTTATCTTTAAAAATTCAGCTCAAAACTCACTTCCTGTGGAGGCTCTGTCATTTTCCAATGTAATTTAAATGCTTTCATCTTTAATTTCATAACATTTATGCAAATCAAGTATAATGATTAATTAAATCTGATTCACAATCCATCTCCTTCTCTACGGTATAAGACACCTGTGTCTAGGCACCAAATCTCTCTCTCTCTCTGTCTCTTTTTAAGTAAGTTTTCATGCATTAATGTGAAAGGCACAGTGAGAGAGTAAGAAAGAGAGAGAAAGGGAGAGAAATGCCTACAACAGCTAGGGCTGGCTAGGCAGAAGACATGAGTCAGGAACTCCGTCTGGGTCTCTCACGTGGATGGCAGAAATCCAAGTATTTTGGGCATTATCTGCTGCCTCCTGTGCACATTAGTAGGAAGGAAGCTGTACTAGCAGTGGAGATGGGACTCAATCCCAGTTTTTCTGATAAGGGATGCAGGTGTCCTGAGTGGCAACTTAACCCACTGCACCACAACACCCAGTCTCTTGTTCATCTTTGATTTGAAAAACATGGAACAAATCCCTGACACTGTCTTCTGTAAACGTGGAATGGAGGAAGGAGTGATGAATGATAAAAGGTCAGAAAAAATAAAAGTGCTTCACTTCTCGCAAAGCTAGACCTAGGCTGCCACCTGCAGTGCCAGCACCCCTCATGAGCTCTGGTTCAAGTCCTACCTGCTGCACTTCCCATCCAGCTCCCTGCTAGAGTGCTTGGAAGAGCAATGGAAGATGGCCCAAGTACTTGGGCCCCTGCACTCGTATGGTAGACCTGGAAGAAGCTCCTGGCTCCAGGCTTCTGGTCAGCCCAGCTCTGGCCGTTGCGGCCATTTGGGGAGTGAACCAGTGGACGGAAGATATCTCTCTCTCTCTCTCTCTCTCCCTCCCTCCCTCCCTCCTCTTTCTGTAACTCTGCCTTTCAAATAAAATAAATAAATCTTTAAAAAAAACTGTGCCCCTTCCCCCCCCCCCAAATAAAACAGAACTAGAAGTGTGCATTTGACCTAGCATTTAAGATGTTCCTGGCTTCAGCCTGGCCCAGCCCTGGCTGTTTGTTGCAGGCATTTGGGGACCGTATCTCTCTGCCTTTCAAATAAAAAATGAAAATAAATTAAAAAAAAGTAAAGCCAGAACTAAGGTAGGTAGATGCCTGAGGAAAAAAATCATACATCTAGCAGAAATTATCTCAAAGCAAAAAAAAATGAGCAGGTTACAGCTTTAATATTAATTATCATGTTGATTACCTGTATGCTACCATCTCACAGTCTGGAGTTGGCCATTTCAAAATAGCTGAATGCTGGGAGACAACAAGACACACAAGAAAAGATTAGAATACTTATTTAGCATAGTTTTATTATAAGACTTTGACAGTTTAACCATTATGAATGTTGTTTGAATGCTTCCAAAAAATACCAGATGACCCTACCAAATCATCCAGGAGAGAATTTCTCTGGCTGTGGCTCAGTGTCCAAGCTTGTTCACCTCTGGATATTAAGTGGGCAATTATTCCAGCTGCAAAGTAGCTGACTTCCACCTCCACACTGTGCAGCAGGCTGCTGATGTGGTCTATAAAGTCCTTCCACATGAGTTCCGAGTGCAGCTCTTGTACTTCAGCTATATTGTTCTGGAAAAGGAGAATATACAAAAATTAAGTAGGTGATGCCCTGCAGCAGCACATCTGGCTGCAAAATTAAGCTATATGTATAGTTCATGGCTGACAGAACTCTTCAGACACTGGACAGCAAGCAATGCCAGAAAGGAACCCCTGGGAAAAAGTATTCCAATAAATTGCTGTTTCCAGCTTGCAGTAAGGGTAGGGGAATCTAAAGAGAAGCTGACAGCTTTCCTGAGTTGAGACAGAAAAGCATAATGCAGGGTGGCCAAACAGCAAAACTGTGTAGAACAAAGTACTAGAAAGGGAAAAGTTCCAGGAAGAGAGAAAGAAAAACAGTCAAACAGAAACAGAAGGTACAGGAGTTGCCCCAGCTTGTTGACTGAGAAGTGATAAGAGATTGGGTGAAACTCCATGAATCCTGGAGAAAAATCACCAGAAACCAGTACAACAAATCACCACTCCAGTCACAAAGAGTTAGGGATCGTTGACATTCCCACCAGTCAGAGTGAAGAGCTCTCATAATAAGCAGAGCATTTGATGGTAGTGGGACTAAGTTATCTGTTAGCCCTAGGGTAAAAGCTTATCTGAAACCACTTTAACAAGGCAGATAAACAAGCTTCAAAAGGAATAACTTGATCTGCAACTTACACTGCATGCCAGAACCAAGTATGAAACTACATAGAGGAAAACAGTAAAATCCAAGGACCACCACTGAAAATGTCACAGCGACTAACACCCAATCAAAAATCAGCAGGTATTCAAAGAGGTAGGACAATTATTCATAACCAGGAGAAAAAGCAATCAATAGAAATGACAGAGATAATAGAATGAGTCAGACTTAAAACAGCAATTATAATTGTTATAAATGATTCATCAACAGATGAATGAATATTATTTGTATTTATATATATATATATATATTTTTTTTTTTAGACAGGCAGAGTGGACAGTGAGAGAGAGAGAGACAGAGAGAAAGGTCTTCCTTTTTTGCCGTTGGTTCACCCTCCAATCGCCACCGCGGCCAGCGTGCTGCGGCCAGCGCACCTCGCTGATCCGATGGCAGGAGCCAGGTGCTTCTCCTGGTCTCCCATGGGGTGCAGGGCCCAAGCACTTGGGCCATCCTCCACTGCACTCCCTGGCCACAGCAGAGAGCTGGCCTGGAAGAGGGGCAACGGGACAGAATCCGGCGCCCCGACCGGGACTAGAACCCAGTGTGCCAGCACCGCAAGGCGGAGGATTAGCCTAGTGAGCTGTGGCGCCGGCCCGTATTTATATTATTAATATAAAAAAGAAAGATTCTGTCATTAACAACAAAATGTATGGAATTGAAGGTATTGTATTAAGTGAAATAAGCCAAAGAAAGACAGGTACCACATGTTCTGCCTTATATGTGGAAGGTAACAGAAAAAAAAATCTGATCATAGAATAGGGGTCACCAGAGGCTAGGAAGAATTGGTAGGAAGTGGGGGATAGAGGTTGGATAATGGGTACCAAACTGCAGTTCAATAGCAGGAATAATTTCAAGTGTTCTACAGCACAGTGGGGTGACTATAGTTCTCTAATTCATTTTGTATTTTGTGAAGAACTAGAATAGAAGAACTCAAAATTCCAAACATAAAGTAATGATAAGAAAACAGAAATGCTAATTACTCTGACCACTGCGTGCTATACACGTGTGGAAATATCGCACTGTACCCAATAAATATATAGTTATTACAAGTTAAAAAGTAAAAATATATTTTAAAATATGACTCAGGATGAAATGAAAACATAAGCATTAGGAAAGAAAATGAAGACCTAAGGAAGACCTAAATGTAATTTCTAGAAATTAAAAAAATTACAATATTTGAAATACAAAATATACTAAACGAACTTAATAGAAGATGAACTGCTGAAGGAAAATTAAATGACAAAGCAATAGAAAACAACCAGACTATGTAGAGAAAGAAGGAAAGAATGGGAAAAGTCAGTAAATATCTCCTGTGATCATGAGACAGTATCAAACATTTCAACACAACTGGAGTTCCAGAAGGAATGGAAATGGAAAGATACTGGATGCAATAATGGCCAAAATGTTTCCAATTTTGATGAAAATTATAAAACCAGGGGTGGGTATTAACAGTGCTGTGGGTTAAACTGCTTGGGATACCCACATCCCGTACTGGAGTGCCATTTGGAGTACTAGCTTCTCTACTTCCAATCCAGCTTCCTGCCAACGTGCCTAGGAAGGCAGCAGATAAAGGCCTAAGTACTTGGGCCCCTGATACCCACGTGGAGTTGCTGGCTCTTGGCTTTGGCTTGGCCCAGCTCCCTCTATCGTGGGTATTTGGGGAATGAACTGGCAGATGGAAGATCTGTGTTTCTCTGTCACTCTGCCTTTCATATAAGTAAATGAATAAATATTTAAAAAATCAGAAAACTAAAACAGAAAAAATGCCTACTTAGATTTCAGTAGCCAAGCAAAAATCTATCTTTTGAAAACAAAAGCAGTTTAAAGACTTTTTTACACAAACAGATCCTGACTGAAAATGAATCACGAGCATATCCTTCAGAATAAGAAATGAGGAGGAAAAACAGTATGATAAATAGGTAGGTAAATATGAACAATGAGTTTCTCATTTAATTTTTTAAATTTATTTTATTTATTTGAGAGACTCCCATCTGCTGGTTGACTTCCCAGATGCCCATAACAGCTGGGGCTGGGCCAGCAGCCGAGAACTCAATCCAGTCTCCTACATGACAACAGGGGCCCAATGATTTGAGCCATCATCTGCTGCCTCCCAGAGCACATTAGTAAGATGCTGGAATCAGGAGCTGAGCCAGGACTTCAAAACCAGGCTCTCTGGAATGGGATGCAGGCACCCCAAATAGTGTCTTACTGCTAGCCCATATACTTGTCCATCATGAATTTCTCATGTTTAAGTCTATTTAGGGGCCGGCGCCGCGGCTCACTAGGCTAATCCTCCGCCTAGCGGCGCCGGCACACCGGGTTCTAGTCCCGGTCGGGGCGCCGGATTCTGTCCCGGTTGCCCCTCTTCCAGGCCAGCCCTCTGCTGTGGCCAGGGAGTGCAGTGGAGGATGGCCCAGGTGCTTGGGCCCTGCACCCCATGGGAGACCAGGAAAAGCACCTGGCTCCTGGCTCCTGCCATCGGATCAGCGCGGTGCGCCGGCCGCAGCGCGCCGGCCGCGGCGGCCATTGGAGGGTGAACCAACGGCAAAGGAAGACCTTTCTCTCTGTCTCTCTCTCTCACTGTCCACTCTGCCTGTCAAAAAAAAAAAAATAAAAAAAAAAAAAAAAAAAAAAAAAAGTCTATTTAGGGGCAGGCATTTGGCCCCACAGTAAAGATGCCTATATCCACATCAGAGTGTCTATGTTTGATATTTGGATCTGCTCCTAATTTCAGCTTCTTGACAATGCAGGTGTTGGGAGGCATCAAGTCATAGCTCAACTGATCAGGTTTCTGCCATTTGGGAAACTTAGATTGAGTTACTAGCAGCCAGATTCAGCCTGGCATACCCTAGGTGCTGCAAGCATTTGGCGAGTGAACCAGTAGATTAGACTTTTGTCTCTGTCTCTTTTCATCTCTGTCTCTCTGCCTCTCAAATAAAATCTATGTAGTGGAAGATTGATGAAGATTACTGTTTTTGGCCAAGACAGATTAAAAGCACCTAGAATTACACTTGTGACAGTTGAAAAAAAAAAAAAGAAAGAAACATCAGTTTACAAGGTATTGCATATTGGGCAATAAAGGTCAGTGACCCTCAGAGATGGAGAACAGTGAGAGAGTTTTTAGGCTACCTTGAGAGAGGTTCTAGGCTATGGCACAGGGATTTGGGACTGAAGCAGAGCCCAGTGGACCTACAGAGTAGAGAGATGGAGTTCAGAGTCCACAGAAGCTAATGCAATTCATGGGACAGAATCCCAGGAAGAAGTTCAACTGCATACAAAGAGAGAATACAGAGATCTATATTGAATGGTCCCACTCCATTCAGCAGAACAGTGATCAGAACATGAGCATGAACAAACTAACTGAGGGCAGAAAAGAACCATTAAAAAAAGATTCCAGAAAAGTGTCCAGTGCTCACACAGGGCCAAGAATAGTGCCTATTCTCACCAACCAGTACAAAAAAACTCTATTCACAATGCAACATGTACAGAACTCAGGAAGTTCTTAATTCAGTAGTGGAAAATAATTAATCCCAGACTGATCACTACTCTAGAACCTCCTAATAATTCATAAAAATAAGAACCAAAGTGATCAAATTTTTTAAAAGTAAGTTAATTGCATTCCAGAACAAAGTCCAAGGATATTTGCAAGAAAACAAAAATACCTCAGAAACCAAAAAGGTAAAATTCACAATGTCTGGCATCCAATCAAAAACTACAAGTAGGGCCGGCGCCGCAGCTCACTTGGCTAATCCTCTGCCTGTGGCGCCAGCACCCTGGATTCCAATCCCGGTTGCTCCTCTTCCAGTCCAGCTCTCTGCTGTGGACCGGGAAGGCAGTGGAGGATGGCCTAAGTGCTTAGGCCCTGCACCTGCATGGGAGACCAGGAGGAAGCACCTGGCTCCTGGCTTCAGATCGGCGCAGCGCGCCAGCCATAGCTGCCATATGGGGGTGAACCAACGGAAAAGGAAGACCTTTCTCTCTGTCTCTCTCTCTCACTGTCTAACTCTGCCTGCCAAAAAAAAAGGAAAAAAAAAAAAAAGAAAAAACTATAAGTAGCAAAAAAATTGTAAGTCTTATAGCTGATAAGACATGATATCCACAATAAAGAATTTTCAACAACATCAAAACAATTCAGAGATGGATAAATGACTTCAACAGATACTTATCCAAAGATGATACACACATAGCCAGTAAACACTTGGAAAGATGCTCAACATCACTAGTCATTAGAGAAATGCAAATCAAAACTACAGTGAGATGGTACCTCACACCCATTAGGATGGTTAGTATCGAAAAAAAAAAAAGTGTTGGTGTAAGGCTGGAACCCTGTGCACTGCTGGTAGGAATGTGAAATGGTACAGCTGCTCTGGAAAATCGTGTGGCAGATCCTGAGAAGATTAAAAATAGAATTGCATATTAGACTCCAAAGAGTTGAAAGCAAAGTCTTGAAGAAGAGATGTTTGTACATGCATGAATGCCCCTAGCATTATTTTTCACACAATAGCTAAAATGTGGAAGCAACCCAAGTGTCCAACAATAGATGGATAAGCAAAATGGAATATTATTTGGCTTTAAAAAGGAAGAAAATTCTGGCATATGCTACAGTAAGGGATGAACCTTGTGTACATTACACTAAGTGAAATGAGGCAGTCACAAAAATTAAAACAATGTGTGCCTTCATTACCACGAGGGAGATAGGGGAGTCAGAACCACAGATGTAGGTGTTGGCCAGAGACTTGGGGAGTGGAAATGGGAGCTATTACTTAATGAGCTCAGAGTTTCAGTTTTACAAGATGGAAAGAGCTGTGGAGGTGAATGTTGTGATGGTTGTGCAACATTATTGATATACTGAATTTCACTGACCTAAACACTTAAAAATAGTTAATATGGTAATTTTTTTTTGACAGGCAGAGTTATACAGTGAGAGAGAGAGACAGAGAGAAAGGTCTTCGTTTTCTATTGGTTCACCCCCCAAATGGCCGCTACAGCTGGCATGCTGCACAGATCTGAAGCCAGAAGCCAGGTGCTTCCTCCTGGTCTCCCATGCGGGTGAAGGGCCCAAGCACTTAGGCCATCCTCCACTGCCTTCCCGGTCCACAGCAGAGAGCTGGACTGGAAGAGGAGCAACCGGGACAGAATCCCATGCACCAACCAGGACTAGAACCTGGGGTGCCGGCACCACAGGTGGAGGATTAGCTTAGTGAGCTGCGGCGCCAGCCAGGTAAATTTTATATATAATTTTGCCACAAGGAAAACATGATTCATAATGGGAATAGTCAATCATTTGAAATTGACCAGAACTGACATAGATACTAAAGTTAGCAGAGAAGGATACTAAAATAGTTACAACTTTATTTCATATATTCAAAAAGCAGGAACATGGAAAATATATAATATAGTATTGAAGGCACAACACTGGAAAATATACAAGCCAAACATACAGGAAAAAAAAATTAAAAGAGCAGCAGTGAGCTGTGGGACAGTTCCAAGCATCTTTTAATATAAAGGAAACCTGCCTTTTTTGTAGGTCCAAGCAGCTCAATGAATCTCAAATACAGGAGACAGGAAGTTAACTAAAGACACATACATCATAATTAAAGTAGTCTAAATGTTGCTAATCCTAAATCTTAAAAGTTGGGACTGGCTGGAACTGCTGCTCATATGGGATCCCGGCATCACGAGTGACAAGAGCTTAACCCACTGAGCCACAGGCTGACCCCAGTTGTGACATTTTCTAATGAGGTCTTTGTTTTTTTTTCCTGATTATAAAAATAAAACATGCTCAGTATCAAAAATACAAAGAAAAGCTGTATGTATTTATATTTTTCCTTTTTAATGTGGCAAAAACCGTATTTATATACAATCTCATAGACTACTTTCCAGTTATATTATGTGTTTTTCTAATGCCATTAAGTGTTCACAAATATTACAGAGTAGCTTTCAATGTATTGCCTCAGATAGAAAATAAATACATTATGGTATTTTATATCTTACCAGAAGTCCTAGAACTTTCTGTTGAATGGATGACTCAGTTGGGAACGACTGTAAAAAGAAAGAAAACTTTTCACGTAAAAAATCAAATGTAATAAATAAATGCTTAAATATAAGTAAATCAACGAATGTTGAACTGCAGGCTGAATTCCCGTCCTAACCTCTAGGACCCTCATGAAGAGTTCCAGCCCTTGGTTTTCAATAAAGTGTCTGCAGGTGGTTGGGGATTCATCTGTGAGGTTCCAGAGTGCACTCAAAGTAAACTTCAACGTAGTGTCCACTGAATTTTGATTGGTTTTCTGCTTCACTATTTGTAGAAGTTGCTGAAAGAAGGAAAACAATTAATTTTTTCATTATTGAATTATTTTATAATTTATGACTATTGATAACCTGAGTCTAAGAGACTCAATCTCATGGCTTAAAGCCATTTCCCATAAATGTTTATTTAGTGCAACAGCCCTGTGTTGGATTTTTCTTTCCATAAGAAAAAAAATACAGGATTTCTCATAAATTGATCTATATTGTTCTGATCATACCTACAATCTAATCACCTGTAAATAGCACTTAAAAGACAAAATGATTAAAGCTATGGAACAGTTATCTTAATCCTAAGATTAAAAAAAAATAACCGTTAGAGGGGCTGGCACTGTGGCACTATAGGTTAAGCTTCCACCTGTGGCGCCAGCATCCCATATGGGTGCCTTTTTGAGTCCTGGCTGCTCTACTTCCAGTCCAGCTCCCTGCTAACAGCCTGGGAAAAGCAGCAGAAGATGGCTCAAATGTTTGGGCCCCTGCCACCATGTCGGAGACCAGAAAGAAGCCCCTGGCTCCTGGCTTTGACCTGGCCCAGTCCTGGCCATTGCAGCCATCTGGGGAGTGAACCGGCTGATGGAAGATTTCTCTCTGTCTGTAATCCTGAATTTCAAATAAATAAATTGAAGAAGAAGAAGTTCCTACCTAGGCATTGTACCTGAACTCCTTCTCAAATCTTAAGTCTTTTTTTTTTTTTTTTAAGGTTTATTTATTTATTTGAAATACAGAGTTACAGAGAAGCAGAGAGAGAGAGAGAGAGAGAAAATCTGCCATCCACTGGTTCACTTCCAATGGCTGCAATGGCTGAAGCTGGTCCTATCCAAAGCCAAGAGGCGCTGCAGATAGCGGCTTTACCTGCTACACCACAACGCCAGTCCCAGCCCATGCTTTCTTAACAAAAATTACAGAATTTTAAACTAGGCATGATCTGATTTTTATTTATTTAAATTAAATTTTCATTTACAAATTTTCTTTGAAAGGCAGAGAGACAAAGAAATCTTCCATCCACTAGTTTACTTGCCAGATGGCCACGATAGCAATAACTGTGCCAGGCTGAAGATAGGGACATCCCATGCAGTGTCTTAATTACTGCCCTAAACACCATCCCCAAAAGGATTTTTTATTTTTTAATATACAGTGTCAAGAGAAAGACAACACTGCTTGAAAACTATTAACAAATGAAGACCATCTAGTGTGTCACACACCGAGTAGATGGTAGACTCACCCTGACAATGAAGAGCTCAGCACCAAGCTGTGCAGTTTGTTCAGTAGAAAGCTGTAAGCAAACATAAGACAAAGTCAGCGTCCAAGAAGTCACAGTGTGAGTTCACAGTCATTCCCTGTCAGGCTCAAATCTCTGATCAACCTGGAATTGTGAAATACGGAATGCAGCTTGAATGGGCAGGCAAGCAGAGAGGCTAGCTAATCTTTCTGGCACATCAATGTGTAGGAAAATAGTAATGAGTAACAGCTGCCTACAGAACATGCGGCAAGACTTCAGGTACCTTGGCAGCCAAGATGGAAATGATAGCAACTGCCATCCTTTGCATGTTTTGGTCCTCATGGTTGCAGAGCCACTGCATGACAAGCTTGGCTGCTTCAAACCTGGGAACACACAGAGGGTTCATGAATTAATCCTGGAGGCCAGGCATGGTTGCAGAGCTCCAGCTTGGTACTGACACTACAACCTAGGTGAGATGGAAAGGGAAAATCCCTCTTAACTGATAGAGAATAACAATTATATTTCATGTTTTGGAGATGATGCCTTATTATTAATCCTGACAACATTCTGTAAAGAAGTAAGAATGTGATCAAAACTATAAGAATTTCAGAAATCCAATGAAAATTGTCTGGCACTTTATCTTCTAGAATTACTTTCTTTGTTTTTAAAGATATATTTATTTACTTGAAAGCCAGAGTGATGGAGTGGGGGAGGTGGGGTAGTAAGAAAGAGAGGGGAGAGAGAGATTGAGATCTCCCAACAACTGGCTCACTCCCCTTCCCCTAATTCCCTCAATAACCAAAGCTGGGTCAGGCCAAAGCCAGGAGCCAGGAATTCCATCCGTGCCCCCCATGTGGGTGAAGGAAGCCCAACCACTTAAGCCATCATCTGCAGCCTCCAAAAACACAAGAAACTGGATTAGAAGCACAGTAGACAGAACTCAAACTGGCATTCTGATATAGAATGTGGATATGATATGGGTGTCCCAAGCAAATATAAATTCTTCTTTTTTTTTTTTTTTTAGATTTATTTATTTGAAAGGGGTTAGGGGTAAAGAAAGAGATCTACCTCCGCTGGTTCACTCCCAAAATGGCTACGGCTGGACAAGGACTTGGACCATCTTCTGTTACTTTCCCAGGTGCATTAGAGGGAGCTGGATCAGAAGTGGAGCAGCCAGGAGTCGAACTGGTGCCCATATGGGATGCCGACATTGCAAGCCGCGACTTAACCCCTTATACCACAACACCAGCTCCATAAATATAAATTCTTATTCAAAGAGTTAGAGAAATGGGCCAGTGTGCTATCATGAATGTCATTTAATTAGAGAATTCAGGTTAGCAGTAAAATAGATAAAGTAGGGGCAAATGCTCTGTTGTAGCAAGTTGGGCCGCCACCTGCAGCGCTGGCATCCCATACTGGCACCAGTTTGAGTTCCAGCTGGTCTCTTCTATCCAGCTCCTTGCTAATTTGCCTGGGGAAGCAGCTGAAGATGGCCCTTTGGGCTGCTGCAGCCACATGAGAGATCTAGAAGAAACTCCTGGCTTCAATCTGGTCCAGTCTTGGCTGTTGTGGCATTTGGGGAGTGAATCAGCAGAGGGAAGACTTCTCTGTCTCTCTGATAACTCTCTGTTAACAATTAGAGAAATTAGGGACCAGCACTGTGGAACAGTGGGTTAAGCCACCACCTGCAAAGCCAGCATCCCATATGGCCACTGGTTCAAGTCCCAGCTGTTCCACTTCTATTCCAGCTCCCTACTAAAGTGCCTGGGAAAGCAGTGTAAGAGGGCCCAACTGCTTGGGCCCCTGCACGTATGTGGGAGACCTGAATGAAGCTCTTGGCTCCTGGATCAGCTCTGGCTGTTGCAGCCATCTGGGAGAGTGAACCAGTAGATGGAAACTCGCTCTTGCTCACTCTTTCTCTTCCCTTCCCCCTCTTCTTCTCTATAACTCTACCTTTGAAATAAATAAATTAATCTTTTTAAAAGTAGATTTAACAGTTTATATAGCATCCCACGATTCTACTCCATCCATTTTTCACCAAGGATATTCTAAGTGGTGAGAAATGACGCCACATGTTTCGCTCCATTTGAAGCTCCAGGGCTGCCACTTGCCTGTTAAATGGAACATCTTGAAGGATCCGGTCACTGCAAAGTGAAAGGAGGCAGTTCTTCTGTAACTGAAGATTCAAAGGAAGAAAAAAAAATCTTAGATAAAATACCACTTTGTTGTTACCTTTCAACCATAGTTAGTCTACACAGAAAAGGCAGGCAACAGATAAAACACTAGTCACTTCTTACACCCTACATTCTACCCACTTCCTGTTGAAAGACTGACTCTGCTGGACTCACATTAGTTTACTTGCACGTTTATATGTCCTTTCCATTAGGTGAGAAACAGGATACGATAATTCCTGCTGATTGCCATTTCTGGTGGCCTACAGAGTAACCTTTTTGTGTTTTGCAGATGAAGAGAGTAAGAAAAACAAAGGTTGAAAGCTTTGCCTGGGGTGGGACCATTAAGAATTTATTCCCTTGGCAGGCGCCACGACTCACTACGCTAATCCTCCGCCTGTGGCTCCGGCACCCCGGGTTCTAGTCCCAGCTGGGGCACGGGATTCTGTCCCGGTTGCTCCTCTTCCAGTCCAGCTCTCTGATGTGGACCGGGAAGGCAGTGGAGGATGGCCCAAGTGCTTGGGCCCTGCACCCGCATGGGAGACCAGGAGAAAGCACCTGGCTTCTGGCTTAGGATTGGCGCAGCGCGCCTGCTATAGCGGCCATTTGGGGGGTGAACCAATGGAAAAAGGAAGACCTTTCTCTCTCTCTCTCTCTCTCACTGTCTAACTCTGCCTGTCAAAAATAATAATAATAATTTATTCTCCTGGGGCCAGCGCCAAGGCATAGCGGTAATGGCGCCATTTCAGTGCCAGCATCCCATACGGACACTGGTTTGAGTCCCAGCCGCTCCACTTCCAATCCAGCTCTCTGCTATGGCCTGGGATAGCAGTGGAAGATGGACCAGGTGCCTGGGCCCCTGTGCCCACGAGGGAGACCTGGAAGAAGCTCCTGGCTCCTGGCTTCGAATCAGCACAGCTGTGACTGTTGTGGCCATTTGGGGAGTGAACCAGCAAATGGAAGACCTACCTACCTCTCTCTCTCTGTCTCTTTTTCTCTCTCTGGCTCTGCCTCTCTGTAACTCTGCATTTTAAATAAATAAATAAATCTTAAAAAAAGAATTTATCCCATCCTGCTTTGAAGATAGAATGACTCGGAGCCGGTGCTGTGGTGCAGTGGGTTAACGCCCTGGCCTGAAGCACCGACATCCCATATGGGTGCCAGTTCTAGTCCTGGCTGCTCCTCTTCCAATCCAGCTTTCTGCTATGGCCTGGGAAAGCAGTGGAAGATGGCCCAAGTCCTTGGGTACCTGCACCCGCGAGGGAGACCCAGAGGAAGCTCCTGGCTCCTGGCTTTGGATCGGCACAGCTCCGGCCGTTGCGGCCAATTGGGGAGTGAACCATTGGATGGAAGACCTCTCTCTTTCTGCCTCTTCTCTCTTTGTGTAACTCTGACTTTCAAATAAATAAATAAATCTTAAAAAAAAAAAAAAAAAGAATGACTCTAACCTAGAGAATACAGGGGGAGTGTACATAAAAATTATACATACATATGGGGTGCCATGTGATGTCTAAACACGTGTATGCAATATTTAATGTTCAAATCAGGGTGTGTGTGTATATATATATACACATTGTAATAATATTTATTTATTTTTTGACAGGCAGAGTTAGACAGTGAGAGAGAGACAGAGAGAAAGGTCTTCCTTCTGTTGGTTCACTCCCCTAATGGCCGCTACAGCCAGCGCTGTGCCAATCTGAAGCCAGGAGCCAGGTGCTTCTTCCTGGTCTCCCATGTGGGTGCAGGGGCCCAAGCACTTGAGCTATCCTCCACTGCCCTCCTGGGCCACAGCAGAGAGCTGGACTGGAAGAGGAGCAACCGGGACTAGTACCCGGTGCCCCAACCGGGACTAGAACCTGGAGTGCCGTCACCACAGGTGGAGGATTAGCCAAGTGAGCCATGGCGCTGGTCAATAATATATATATATTATTGTATTATATATACATAATACATAATAATATATATTATATATAATAATATATATATAACATTATAAACTGTAGCCACCCAATTGTGCAGACACCAGAATATTTTTCTCCTGTCTTTTAGATGAAGTTTAGATCATTGAGTAAAATGGAAGTTAGTTATCAGCAGAGTCTAGGTACACCATCCTCACAGAAGAGTCACTCAGGTTAGTTCCATGAAACAAAATAAGAACTTTTAAGGTGTAGATTTCAAAAAAAATATATCATGTTAGGGCCAGGGTATAGTGAGTTAAGCCACCGTTTGCACATATCAGAGTGCTGGTTTGAGTCCTGGCTGCTCTGCTTCCAATGTAGCTCTCTGCTAATGTGCTTGGGAAAACATCAAAAAAATGTTATAAGTACTTGGGCCCCTAGTGCCCACATGAGAGAAATAGCGTTCCTGCCTCCTGGCTTCAGCCTGGCTCATCCCTGGCTGTTGCAGCCATTTGGAGAGTAAACTAACAGATCTTTATTTCTCTGTCTTTCCCACTCTCTGTCACTCTTTCAAATAAATAAATCTTAAAAAAAAAGTCATTTTATATACTTATAATTTCAGTTTGGAAAATGCCTTTATAAAAAGCTTTCTGTGTGGTTGGAAGATCTCTCTCTCTCTTTTAAAGATTTATGTATGTATTTGAAAAGTCAGAGTTACACAGAGAGAGGAGAGGCAGAGAGAGAGAGAGGTCTTCTATCTGTTGATTCACTCCCCAGTTGGCCACAAAGGCCAGAGCTATGTTGATCTGAAGCCAGGAGCCAGGAGCTTCTTCCGGGTCTCCCATGTGGGTGCAGGGGCCTAAGGACTTGGGCCATCTTCTACTGCTCTCCCAAGCCATAGCAGGGAACTAGATCAGAAGAGGAGCAGCCGGGACTAGAACTGGCACCCATATGGGATGTCAGCGCTTCAGGCCAGGGCATTAACTCACTGCGCCACAGCCCTGGAAGATCTCTTATCAAAAGACCATAAGGGAGTAGAATCATAGAAGGCAAAACTCAGCTTAATGAGAGATATAAAGCTATTCAAGATGCAGAAAATCAGAAGATTAACATTCTATTTGTTTCATGAAAGATGTACAGAGATTTTATAACAGAAGGAAAGGCATGGAAAAGACAGGGTTGTATTAAATCCCTGATGGATGATATTGGACAAGTCAGATACAAGTATAATTCATTAACAGGGTTTCTCAAAGGAGCTGGTGCTATGGTGAAGCAGGTTAAACCTCTGCCTGTGACTGGCATCCCATATGAGTTCCGACTGCTCCACTTATTTTTTAAAACATTTTTTTAAAGATTTATTTTATTTATTTGAAAGAACTACAGAGAGGTAGAGAGAGAGAGAGAGAGAGAGAGAGAAATGTCTTCCATCTGCTGGTTCACTCCCCAAATGGCCACAACTGTAGCTGAGCCAATCCAAAGCCAGGAGCCAGGAGCCCTATCTGGGTCTCCCACGTGGGTGCAGGGGCCCAAGGATTCGGGCCATCCTCCACTGCTTTCCCAGGCCACAGCAGGGAGCTGGATTGGAAGTAGAACAGCCAGGACTTGAACTGGCACCCACATGGGATGCTGGCGCTGTAGGCCAGGGCCTTAACCCTGCACCACTTCTGATTTCTCTGCTAATGTGCCAGCAATGCAGCAGAAGATGGTCCAAGTGCTTGGGGCCCTACCTCCAACATGGGAGACTTGGAAGAAGCTCCTGGCTCCTGGCTCCTGTCTTTGGCCTGGCCCAGCCCTGGCCACTGGGGCCATTTGTGGAGTCAAGCAGCAAATGAAAGATCTCCTCTCTTTGTCTCGCCCTCTCTTACTGTAACTTTCAAACAAATCATTATTATTTTAAAAATAGGCTTTTGTGTGCCAGTGCTGTGGCCTAGAAGGTTAGGCCTCTGCCTGCAGTTCCATCATTCCATGTGGGCACTGGTTCTAGTACCAGCTGCTCCACTTCCAATCCAGCTCCCTGCTAATGTGCCTGGAAAAAGCAGCTGAAGATGGCCCAAGCACTTGGGTCTCTGCACCCACATGGGAGACCCAGAAAAAGCTCCTGGCTCCCTGGCTTCTGCCTGGCCCACCCCCAGCTGTTGCAGCCATTCAGGGAATGAACCAGTAGATAGAAGATATCTCTCTCTTTCCTTCTCTCTGTATCTCTGCCTTTCAAATAAATTAATCTACAAAAAAGAGGGGGGGGCGGTTCTCAGCCAGTTTTGTAGTCACCACAGATAGTCAAAGTGATAAAACAGACCCTGCTGAAGCATCCATTTTCCTCCTCTAAAATCTGAACAGTTGACTGGCAGGTGGGTGACTCTATACTGACTTTCTCCCCAGATAAACAGAAGAATTTATAAGGGATCCATGGAATAAGAGTAGCAATAATGTTAATAATGTGGAAAGCCCATTCCTCCTCCTTTTCTGAAACAAAAAGTTTAATTATTCTTAGATACTGGAAAGGCAGAGAGAGAGAGAAATATTCCATCTGCTATTTCACTCCCCAAATGCCTACAACATCCACGGCTGGGCCAGGCTGAAGCCAGGAGTCCAGAACTCCATCTGGGTCTTCCTTGTGGGTAGCAGGGGTCCAAGCACTTGAGCCATCATCTGTTGTCTCCTAGGATGCATTCGCAGGAAGGTGGATTAGAAGTGCAGGAGCTGGGTCTCGAACCCCACTCCAGTATGGGATGTAGGTATCCCAAGTGGTAGCTTAACCTGCTACACTACATTTTGTGCTTCTGTGTCTGAATTTGCAGAGCTTAGCTCAAGCATACATAGTCTGAGTTCAGTAAGGAGACACTAAGTTTAACTGAACTAACGGCTAAATTGGTAACAGAAGCTTCACTGGATCTGTGGTTTACTGGCCTCTGACATGCAGCACAGGCAGATACAGAAAAAATGAGGACATTTGTTATAATCCTCAAGTTCTGCTCAGCTAGCATTTTGATTTTGAGAACTAGAGCCTGAAGTATGCAAGTGTTGAATTTTTTATGCAGCCATTCACAGATCTAATGCTTTTCTCCTGTGGTGAAGTCTTACCCAGTTTTCATCATGTGACTCAAATGTCATCTCTCCTTTTAAGTCTTGTCTGGTACCTTCATCCATTTACCAATCCAGCCTACAGAATTAATCATTCTCCTCAAGTTGTGTGGCAGCTAGTTCAGTCAGCTGAAGAGAATTTATATAATAGCTTATAATAAATGCAACTTTCTTTTCTTTTTTTTTTTTTTGGACAGGCAGAGTGGACAGTGAGAGAGAGAGACAGAGAGAAAGGTCTTCCTTTGCCGTTGGTTCACCCTCCAATGGCCGCCGCGGTCGGCGCGCTGCGGCCGGCGCACCGCGCTGATCTGATGGCAGGAGCCAGGAGCCAGGTGCTTTTCCTGGTCTCCCATGGGGTGCAGGGCCCAAGCACCTGGGCCATCCTCCACTGCACTCCCTGGCCACAGCAGAGGGCTGGCCTGGAAGAGGGGCAACCGGGACAGAATCCGGCGCCCCGACCGGGACTAGAACCCGGTGTGCCGGCGCCGCTAGGTGGAGGATTAGCCTAGTGAGCCGCGGCGCCGGCCCTGCAACTTTCTGACAGTTGGTGAGTTCCCAGGGGCTATTTTTAATTCAGTAGTTTTAGTATTTTTATTAAATAATAAGTACAGGAAATATCTATATAGTGTATGTTAGCATAAGGCAGTATTTCTCAAACTTTAATGTGTATATAAATCACCTGTTTTATTTATTTGAAATGCAGACTGACAGAGAGGAAGAGAGAGAAAGAAAGAGATCTTCAATCTGCTGGTTCACTCCCCAAATGGCCACAACAGCCAAGGCTGGATCAAGCCAAAGCCAGGAGCCTGGAACAACTCATCCAGTTCTCCCACATAGGTGGTAGGGTCACAAGTACTTGGGCCATCTTCTGCCATTTTCCCAGGTGCACGTCAGGGAGCTGGATTGGAAGTGGAGCAGCTAGGATTCAAATCAGCATTCTGCTAGCATTGCAGGCAGTGGCTTAACCAGCCACAATGGTGGCCTCCCACGTATCTTTATAAAATGATTCAGTAGGTTTGGGGTAGGCCTGAGATTGTATGGTACTAGACAGTTTGCAGGGATCAGCACAGTTGGTTAACAAACACATTTTAGTAACAAGGACATAGGGAATACTAATACAGTGAATAACCTGTGTACCTGCCATGCATTTAAGAAAAAGAATATTTCACCAACAGTACCATCAGCAAACTTAGAGTGTCCTCCTGTATTCCCTCTCACTTCCCCTCAGAGGAACCACTGGCCTGAATTTTGTGTTTAACAGTCCCTCACTATTTTTTCCCTAGCACATAACTTATGTCCTAAATAATGTAATATATAGTAAATATATAACATTTACTAATAATATTTACTATAATATTCAATAATATTTACTATAATAAATGTATATAATTTACTAATATATAGTAAATATATGTGTGCTCTTCTGCAAGTTTTTATACCCATCTTAATTTTTGGAAAGATTTATTCATTTATTTGAAAGAGTTAAAGAGAGGGAGAGGGAGAGGGAGAGAGAGCGATATCTTCCATCCATAGGTTCACTCCCCAAATGGCCACAATAACTAGGGCTGGACCCAGCTGAGGCCAGGAGCCAGAAGCCAGGAGCTTCATCTGCATCTCCCATGAGGGTGCAGGGCCATATTCTGCTGCTTTTGCAGGTGCATTGGCAAGGAGCTGGATCACAAGCAGAATAGTCAGGACTCAAGCCAGCACCCACATAGGATGACGGCACTGCCTACGGCAGCTTAATCCACTGAACCACAGCACTGGTTCCTAAACCCAGTTTAGAATCAGGATTGATCTAGGTTGTAGTCTGGAATTGTAATTCACTCATCACTCACTGCTGATGGACAGTTGTGCTTCTAATTTGTTGTCATTACACATAGTACTATTGTGAATATTCGTTTTTAAAATATCTGACTTTATTGATATAATTTCCATGCTAAGTGGTCCACCTATCTAAAGTGAACAACTCAAGGGTTTTAATATGTGCAGAGTTATGCAGCCATCACCACAATCAATTTTAAAATATTTTGATCACCCTAAAAAGATACCTCTCTATCCATTACAGTCACTCCCCATCCGTACTTCCCAATCTTGTCTATTTGCGTCATCTCTCATTTTTATCTTAATTGTTTGTCAGTAAAATTTCAAAAGTTTTAATATGTTCAAGTAATCAATGCCTGGCATTGTTGATCTTCTCCAATCCAACGGCACATCTATCTTTTATTTCAAAAGTTTTTACTACCATCTTTATTATTTTCTTTCTTCTACTTTCTTTGGGCTTATTTTCTTGTTGCTCTGTACCACATGCAGATTTATTTATAGCTCCCTTTTACTAAGACTTTATCCCATAGGGAAGGGAGTCATAGCTCTTTTCTAGGGATCTGTCTTCCACCCACCCAACTTCCAGAGACCTTGAATTTAAACCAGAGTCTACATTTCACTGACTTGGTAACTGCCCTCAGTAAGGAAGCTGGCTTTCATGACCCAGCCACCAATCTGGGCTACCATCTTTACTTAGCTTTAGGTATTTTTTAGTAACTTGCCACCTCACTGCTCAATTTTGTAAGGCTTACAAAAATAATTCAAACACCATTTTTAATATTCTCCTGAGGACAGAACAGGTTGTATGGCTCACTGTATAGCTGGAAGAGGAAGACACATCCATGTTCATTTCTGTATGCTAGCTTATGACAGTGTCTAGCCCAGAGGGGATCCTCCATGCCTGTTTGCTAAATTTATTGTACACTCAAGATCTGGGTGGAAGAGGAGTCTCATGTGGCTTGCACTGTAAATCCAGTGTAGGGATTTAACTGCTTTTAGATGGGACCGTACTCTTTAATCATCCTACACTAAGACCACAAATTAACTACAGCCCCCAAGGGAATTTGCATTTCCAGCCCTTGTCTATTAAATTCAAATGTATGGAGGTAGAAGATGAGTAGGAGGACACACTTAAAGGACTACTTGAATGGGAATTTATATATGCTTACCTGCTGGTGATTGGGAAAATGCTCCATGGCCTTGAGCAGCAAATGGGTCACATCAGCCAGGAGTCGAACAGGCATTCCTACAGCAAGATCTTGCTTGGTTAAGTTAAATACACAGGCGCTTGCAGCCAGTTGCACTGGCAAGTTCATAGGGTGGTTTCTCATCCCAGTAACTACAAGCTGAAAGAAAAAAATGAATGCTATTAATTCACCTTATAAACATAAGCGCCCTTCACAGAACAATATTATTTTGTTGATTATCACAATTTCAAAGATACATATGTTTTTCTCACATGCAGTTCGTACAACATAGCAGTTACTCACAGATGGTTCCTGGCTGAGCTGGTATCCAGTTGGTCATATCTAGAGATTTTTCTCTAAAGCTAATGAATCATTTCTACACAGGTACTCATCTCTGTATTTTACTGAGTTTGAACAGTGCCTGCTGTATGGAAGGCAGTGAATAAATCCTCACCAACGTGTACAGAATAAACCAGTGGTGAACTTCACTCTGGGTTCTCAACCTTCATTTCCTTGAGAACATCCCTAAAGTCAGCATGCCTAAATTCCATTGACTTCCCCAAGGCCTAGACAAACATTTTGCACCTTTTCCTGTTTCCTCAAACCCTAAACAAATACTCCCCCTTTCTTCCTATCTGCTGAAGACTGCTTCTGCCTACACTAAGAGAACTGAAGCACCCAGGAAGAAACTTCAGATTTTAGCGATGACAGGATTCCCCTCAGCAGCGTGCGCGCCTGCCTGCCTATTACCACGATGGATCTTTTGGGCTCCTCTTTACAATTTAATCCCAACATTTATTTGCTAGATCATTCCTTTATTGTCTCCTCCTCTTGTCTTCAGCTGTTCTCTTCCCTCACTTCTACAGCTTGTTTTTATTCTGTATTGGATCATTCATGTCCGCAGAATCACATTCACATACAAAGAAAGCTATTTCTCCCATCTTGAAAAACAAAACAAAGCCCTCTTTTAATCCCACTTCTTCAGCCAATTACCACCTTTTTTCTTTGTCTCCCTTTGCAGCAAAACTCTTTGTAAGAATTGCCTGTATTTAATTTCTCTGTGAGTCATTCTCTGAATGAGTATTTCAGATCAGGGCTAGAGATCTAGTCCTTTGTTGCTCTGGTTTATAATAACTAAAAACAAACAAACAAAAAAAATGCATATACCAAGTATCCTCTGGTATGTGGGAGGGAGTGACAGGTGTTATAGATAATATCCTAGGGACCGAAATGGACCTGGTTCCTGTCCAAGCACCTCATTCTCAAAATTTTTAAGATATCCAGGAGGTCAAATCAGTTCTGGTTCTGCCACTGACTTACTCATCTCACAAACCTTCAGATTCACCATCTGTAAAATAGAAGACAGAACCTATCTCTTGCAATTGTGACCAAATATACTTAGACTCACCAGTTTTGAAAAATTAGATGTACATAAGAATACTCTTGGGAGTTTATAATGCAGATTCCTGTGCCCCATCTAGCCCTACTAAATCTGAATTTATTGGAGTGGGGTTCACAAATAGGCTTTTGAGGTAGCGGTTGGAGTCCCGGCTGCTCCTCCTCCGATCCAGCTCTCTGCTGATGCACCTGGGAAAGCAGCGGAAAATGGCTTGGGCCCCTAAACCCACGTGGGAGAGAGAGAAGCTCCTGGCTCCTGGCTCCTGGCTCCTGGCTTCGGATCAGCCATCTGGGGAGTGAACCAGTGGATGAAAGATCTTTCTGTCTCTCTCTCTTTCTCTCTCTGTAACTGCTTTCAAGTAAATAAATAAATCTTTTTTAAAAAATAACCTTTTTAAAATAAGCAATATCCAAGACTGCTAGTGGTCAAAGGGCCACATTTCCACAAACACCACCCTAAGGGATCAATAAGATGAAAAGTCTCCTTTCTTGTCCTTCTAAAGCTGTCTTGGTTAAAATATCTTAATTGGGGGATAACATGTATCAGTTAAAAAAATACAGATGGTTCATAAATGATGTGAAAAAATGCTTATGGAATTCCAGTATTGCATTTCTAAAAATATCCCACATGGGAAGCAATATAGAGTTAATATACAATAAAGTGCCCTGATTCCATCCCACACTTCCATTATCTACTACAGCAGGTGGCAAAATGTAGCAGTCACTGGTTTTAGGGAGTCAAATATGCACAGGAACACATCTGTACTGCTTAATGAGACTACTGTGAAACTCCAGTAATACTGTGCAACTGTTTTCTCTCTCGAGGATAATAACAAATCACAGATTATCAATCCTATTATAAATAAAAACCAAAGGCTAAATGCAAATACTCTTCACAAAATCATCACTTATCCAGGAAGATAATTACAAAAATTTCATAATAAGTTGCTTGTTCTTACCTTTAAAATTTCTGGCTTTGTCTTTTCCATCACATGAGTCAGGCTAAAAAGGTGAAAGAGAGCTTCCCGGACAAAGAACGCTCGTTCACTGTACCGCTTCAGGGCTTCTGCAATCTGAGTTTCATTGGCTTCTCCAGACACCTTGAAGGCAGCCAGAAGATTAGCTTTTAGAATTCTTTTCAATCCTTTTAACTCTATCTAATACAGTATAGAAGACGGCGTCCAGAACTGCTATTATAATGTGTGAAACAAATGGAAACTATTACTTTCAGCCCATCCAGAATAGTTCATCTAGAGGTGTATGTGTCCTAAAAAGATGTATTAGATGGCTCTTAACCTAGCACGAACCTATAGGTAAAATTCTTCTATATCATACCTAAAATAAATCTCAAGATAGTTAACATTATTTATAAGGCCTTACCACGTAATTAGGCTCCAACTTCCTTTTACGATAACCCTGTTCCTCCAGCTTCCAATGTTACGACTACAATGGCCTGTTTGGCTGATCTTTCAGTAAGCTGAGTTCTTTTCAGTGAAAAGACCATTACATGTAATATACTCTCTGAATGAAAGCGGCCTACTTTATACTCGTATTTCCTAATTCAAGTTAAACACTTCTTTAGAGAGGATTTCCCAAGCTCTGGCATTATGGCACACTGGGTTAAGACACCACTTGCAACACCAGCATCCCACAAAAGCGCTGGTTCAAGTCCTGGATGCTCTACTTCCGATCCAGCTCCCTGCTCGTGTGCCTGGGAAAGCAGAGGAGGGTGGCCCAGCCCCACCCAACCCCAGTCATTACAGCAATTTTGGGAGTGAACCAGCAGGTGGAAAACCTTTCTCTCTGTCTCTCCCTATCTCTGTAACTCTGCCTTTCAAGTAAATAAGTAAGTAAAACAAAATTAAGTAAGGGTCCACATAGTGGTGAAGTGGTTAACACCAGCATCCCACATAGGCACTGGTTCATATCTCAACTGCTCCACTTCCAATCCAGCTCCTTGCTAATGACCTGGAAAAAGCAGCAGAAGATGGCCCAAGTACTTGGGGGCCCTTCACCCACACGGGAGACCCAGCTGAAGCTCCTGGCTCCTGGCTTTTTTCTTTGGCTTGGCCCAGCCCTGGATGCTGTGGCCATTTAGGGAGTGAACCAGTGGATGGAAGACCTGTCTCTCTTCTCTCTATAATTCTACCTTTCAAATAAATAAATAAATCTTAAAAAAAAAAGAAAAAAAACAGAGAAGACTGGCCCAGGGACCTAGATCAGGTATGCCTGAAACATGTCATTCACAGCTGCCGTCATAATCCTCCCACTAGACTGACCTTTTCCATGCTGTACCCCAATAGCTAGAATTGTTCTTAGCTCAGAATACGTACTCAATAAGCATTCATCACATAAGCGTATTCATTAATCTTCCTGGATTTACCCATTAAGAGGTTCTGTTCAAAATTAAGTCTGTCCAGGAATTTCCCATTCACACAGATCAGTGTGCTTACCTTTACACTGTGGTTCTTGTCCTATTGTGTAACCAAATAGAATAGGAAGTAGCTCTTTATGAAAGCAACTCAACTAGGAAGTGAAAATGAAGTAACTAAAATAACCCCCAGTGGACTGATGGATGCAGGTATTGAGCACCAGTAACTCTAACATCACAGGAAAGAGAAACAACCAGGTATTATTTATATACATCCTAATGTAAGAGCACAACACATGAAGGTCTTACAAAAGGGAGCAAACATTAGTCTGTTTAAGCCTCCAAATCCAGCTACTAATTTGCAGAAAATACAAAGAAATATGTGTCATGAGTGTACAATCAGCAAAATCCAAGCTGAGCAAAGCTCTACAGGTCAAAAGGACTGGATACTTCAACAGACAAATTTTACAAGAAAAGGGAAGGAACCGAGGAGGAACCTGTAAACTAAGATACTCGAAAGTCATGCCAAATTTTTTTAATGGGCAAGACTGGAGCAGGTCTTTTGCCTAAGAGTTGATGCTTGTTAACACTCACATCCCAGATTAGAGGCCTAGGTACAACTCCAGGCTCCAGACCTGGACTCCAGCTTCCTGCTAACGCAGACCCTAGGAAGAAGCAATGATGACTCAAGTAATTGAAGTAGTTGGGTTCCTGCCGTGTATGTGGGAGACCAGGATTGAGTCCCTGGCTGCTGGCTTTGCACCCCGCCAACCTCACTTCCACCCTTGGTGTTACAGACATTTCAGGAGTGAACAAGTGATGGCAGTCTCTTCCCCCCGACACACCCAAAACAAATTCCCACTTCTGATCCAGCTCCCTGCTAGTGTGCCTGGGAAAGCAGCAGAAGTACTTGTGTTCCTGCATCCAAGTGGGAGACCTGGATGGAGTTCTGGGCTCCTAACTTAGGCCTGGCCAACCCCTGGAGATTGCAGGCATTTGGGGAGTGAACCAGCAGATGGAAGATCTCTTTGTGTCTCTCTCTGTAACTCTACCTTTGAAATAAATAAATAAATAAATATTTATTCTAAAAAATCTTGAGACATAATTTTCATCAAGGGGAAATTTAGTTTTTTGTGACAATAGCATTATATAAGGTAAAACAAAAACATGTATCAACTGGTAACTAAGTTTTATATGAACACCTTGTACTCAGATTGTCACTGTGCAGCTTTAAGAGAAGGACTGCATATGGCTGACATTGCAGCAGCTGTTATGATAGCTACAGAAGCCCAAGAGAAACCAGACTTTAGTACTGAGGTCCACCAAGTGACACTGGGGCACACACTGAGAATTATAAGATTGCAGATGTAACAATGGAAGTTTTAGTTTGTATTCATGCATATATACATACATACAAATTGACTTCGACTGCATATTCACATATACAAATGGTTACTGAATAATAAAAATTTTCAATTTATGCAGTCTTTTTTAAATCACACCCTACACTTTTTCTTATAGATTCAGAAAGACACTGACATGTGAAATAAAAAAGATCATAAGAGGGAAAACATACAACAATAACTTCAGTCAGGCTTCATTCATCCACATTTGCTTGGCTCCAATATCTTTTATAAATCTCTTATTTGAAATCAGCTTCCAGTTACCTTTGAGTGTAAAATTTAAAAACTTAACCATTAAATTAAGCCTATTAATATTTAATAAGTACATTAAAATTAACACATATCTTAAGGACAGATTTTATTATAGCACTCTGTACATAACTCTGTTACAGCATTTCTTACATTGGACTGAAGTTCTTTTTAAATGTGTCAATTTCCTGGGCCAGCACTGTGACGTAGCAGGAAAAGCCACTGCCTGCAATGCCAGCATCCTATACGGGCACCAGTTGGTGTCTCGGCTGCTCTGCTGCCAATCCAGCTCCCTGTTAATGGTCTGGGAAAAGCAGCAGAGGATGGTCCAAGTGCTTGGGCCCCTGCTACTCAAATGGGAGAACTGGAAGAAGCTCCTGGCTCTTGGCTTCATCCTGGCCCAGCCCTGGTCATTGCAGCCATCTGGGGAGTAAACCAGCAGATGAAAAATTTCTCTCTGTCTGTCTCCCCCTCTCTCTCTCTAACTCTGACTTTCAAATAAATAAAATAAATCTTAAAAAAGATTTTTTTTTCTGTTTCCTCTCATTAGACTGGAATTCCTCAAGACCAGGGATACTCAGACTTTTTTTTTTTTTAACTTTAATTAATTAATTAATTTGAAAGGCAGGTCAGGAAAGAGAGATTGATCTTTAATCACTGGTTTATTCCCCAAATGTCCACAACAGCCAGGGCTGGATCAGGTGGAAGCCAGGAGCCAGGAACTCCATCCTGGTGTCCCACATAGTGGTAAGTACACAAATACTTGAGCCATCATTTGGCTACCTTTGTAGGCTCATTAGCAGGAACCTAGATTGGAAGCAGAGTAGCCAGGACTCAAACTGGTACTCTGTTATAGGATGTAGGCATTGCAAGTGGCAACTTAACCCGTTGTGCCACAATGCTGACCCCTCAGATATCTTTTAAATAAAAGTACTGATTTTTTTTTTTTTTTTTTTGACAGGCAGAGTGGACAGTGAGAGAGAGAGACAGAGAGAAAGGTCTTCCTTTGCTGTTGGTTCACCCTCCAGTGGCCGCTGCGGCCAGTGCGCTGTGGCTGGCGCACTGCGCTGATCCGAAGGCAGGAGCCAGGTGTTATCCTGGTCTCCCATGCAGGTGCAGGGCCCAAGCACTTGGGCCATCCTCCACTGCACTCCCGGGCCACAGCAGAGAGCTGGACTGGAAGAGGAGCGACCGGGACAGAATCCGGCGCCCCGACCGGGACTAGAACCTGGTGTGCCGGTGCCACAGGCGGAGGATTAGCCTATGGAGCCGCAGCGCTGGCCAAAGTACTGAATTTTTTAAATATAAATAAAATTTTTTAAATAAAAGTACTGAATTTTTTTAAGATTTATTTATTTAAAATGCAGAGTTGCAGAGTGAGAGATATCTTCCATCCACTGGTTCACTCCCCAGATGGCTGCAATGGCTGGGGCTGGGGCTGGGCCTGTGCCAGGACAAAGCCAGGAGCCTGAAATGCCACCTGGGTCTCCCATGTCCTTGGATGCAGGGGCCCAAGGACTGAAGTGTGAAACAGTTCAACATTTAGAGGCCTGGAAGATAAGGACAAACCAATAAAGAAAAATAAGGCTGAATAGAAAGAAATGAGGGACAAATGAGCCAAGTAAGATATCCCGGCAATTAAGTAAAAATAATGACTTTGAGGAGGAGGGCAAGATCAACTGTGTCAAATAAGATGAAGACTGAGAATAACATTGATTGTCAATGATTCTCAGAAGCTGAGAGCCACAGCTTGGTAGATAAGGTAGTCAGCAATTATATGAATCCTAGTGTGGAGAGGCAGAAGGTTCAGGAAACTGAGGGTGACACAGGAAAAAAATTGGGCAGGAAAATAGCAATGACACAGTTAGAAATTCTATGGTAAGAAAACTGAGGGGAAAGGCTAGTACTAGGACAGTCGAGTAGAGCCAGTGTGATGTAGTAGATAAAGACAGGCTACAGAATCACCGTCTAAAGTCCAAGAGAAGGCTCTAACCAGCTGGCTGTGACCCTTAACAAAGCCATCTCCCTCTGCTCAGGACAATAATACCTCCCTCACACAGTTAGGAAACCAAAATAAATAATGTAAACAAAAGTGCAATAAACAAATTTGTTCTTATAACTGTTGCCAGAGTGCCACGTAAATACCAGGGAGTTACACTATTTCTTGTATTCTTTAGGATGGCTTAAAAAGCAGAGGTCCATGGAACCAAAATCCCAATGAAAACTAAAGCATCCCAACACAGTACTGAGATAATCATTTCAGACGAGGTTTTCTTTTTCCTTTTTTAAATCTATATTTATTTGAAAGGCAGAGTAACCGAGAGAGACAGAGATCTTCCATCTACTGCTTTACTCCCCGAAATGCCAGCAGCAGTGGGGGCTGGGCAGGGCCGAACCTCATCCAGGTCTCCCATGTTGATGGCAGGTACCCAAGTACTTGGGGCCATGGTCTACTGCCTCCCTGGTGCATTAGCGGGAATCTGGATCAGGAGCAGAGGAACTGGAACTGGAACTGGCATTCTGATAAGGGACACAGGTCCTAAGGGGTGGCTTAACCCAGTGCACCACAGCTCCCACCCCAGACAAGGTTTATACTAACCATGCTACTAAGATGTGGCAATCTCCACTCCTATTCTTTAACATGTCTTATTTTTCAACTGTCAGACTGGTAATCAAGCAAATTAAAAGGAACATCAATTTTTATGCATAACTGAATAAAGGGCAACATTCCAATGATCCTTATTTTTAACAAAATATTTAAAAAAAATGATTCTCAGGGTGGGTGTCTGATCTGGTAGTGAGGATGCCTCTTGGGACACCCACATCCCATATCAGAGTTTGAGTCATGAACCTGTTCCTGATTCCAGTTTCCTGCTAACGGGCACCCTTGGAGGCAGCATGTAATGGCTCAAATACTTAGGTCCTTGCCACCCACGTGGGAGACCCAGACGGGGTCCTGGCACCACCTTCAGCCAGGCCCAGCCCCTGCTTTTGGAGGCACCTGGAAATGGACCAGCAGATGGGAGGTTTCTATCTCTTTTTGTCTTTCTGCCTACCAAACAATTTTTAATCAAACTTTAAATTTTAAAGGTATTCTCAATTTTGGTTGGATATTGCAGTCCCCTTGGTACCCCTTCCCTTCCTACCCGACTTGGCCTCTATACATACTATTCTCTCTGCCTACAATGCTGTCTGCCAAGACAGTCACACTGAGATCTCCATTCAGTCATTTGTTCCTCAGAGAAGCCTTAAACTAAGTCAGGTCTCAGTAAACACGCTCATTTACAGTATTGTGTTTGTCTAAATCCTTAGTCTACATATAGTTTTAAAAACTATAGCTTGGGGCCAGCGTTGCGGCACAGCGGGTTAAGGCCCCAGCCTGCGATGCCGGTATCCCGTATGGATGCTGGTTTGGATCGTGGCTAATCCTCCTCCAATCCAGCTCTCTACTATGGCCTGGGAGAGCAGTGGGGGATGGCCCAAATCCTTGGGCCCCTGCACCCATATGGGAGACCTGGAGGAGGCTTCTGGCTTCGGATCGGCGGAGCTCCAGCCGTTGCAGTCATTTGGAGTGTACCAGCGGAATGGAGGACCTCTTTCTCTCTGACTCTACCTCTCTCTCTGTGACTCTACCTTTTAAATAAATAAAATAATTCTTAAAAAAAAAACCCACTATAGTTTATAAAGTGTGTATATTACATATTATATATCAGTAAATACATATAAATATAAAAATGTGTTTGTGACGGTATCACTGCCATTCCTATTAGACTAAGCTATGGAGGTACAGCCTGTGTAATTTATCTTTGAATCTTAAGCTGTAACAAATCCAACTGATGTTTGTTCATCTAAGTTTAAACCATTAGACATCAGAAATCTTAAGCAAAATTTTACCATTTCCATAGTAGAGATCTCAGAGAACTTGATTTCCCGTTAGGTATACAATTCAAAGGATCTCTGGATTCTCAAGTGATCCCCTTGAAACAATGTATTCAATGGTTCAAAATATTGAAACATCACCATAATATCTGTTGTTTACCCAGGACATACTCCCCGAGCTGCACTTTATGTATGCAATTAATCTTCAGAAGAATTCTGCAAGCTAAGAATGCTATCTCTTTTACAAAAAGGAAACAGAAACTCATATCAGCTTGCTCTGGGTCATGAAGCAAGTAAGCTGGGATTTAATTAGAACTGAACCCAAGCAGGCATTTCTGCTGTGCCATGTCCTGTGACATTATTATTATTATTATTATTAGACATTCATTTCAACAGAATCTCATGTAACTAAGACTCTGGTCAGCTTGACAAAATAAAGTCTAACCTTCAAATGTCCTTCGCCTGTGAGGAATTCAGAGTAACCAGCATCAGTGGCCAGCAAACCTACAAACTGCATGCTGGGCCGTTGTTGTATAAAGGCTTCCACAGCTTTATCTGTCACGTGCTTTCTCCCAGAAACGTCCAAGGAGACAAGGTTGGGTAGGATGTCCTTTTGTTCTAGCAAGCGGAGAGCTATGTCTGATGTAAACTGTTTATCATCTGAGATATCTAGGTGATTCAGATACTTCAGCTCCCGAACAACATCCAGTATCTGGGTGGTTGTCATTTTTAAGCATTTCAAGTGGTGCATGGTTAAAGACTTGAGTCGGTCTTTGCAGGCCAGCAGAGCAGTGATGTCTGTGATGGAGGTGTTAGAAATGTCCAGGCTCTCTAATCTTGGCAACGAGGCCACCTCAGCCAGGTCTTCATTGTAAAAGAGGACATTGGTGATGCTTAAAGCGCGAAGGCCAGAAAGCCGACTGAAGCACCGCTCGTAGGGGTCCTCGAGGGAGAGCGTTAGCGAGTTCAGCACGAGGCACTGGAGATTTTGCTGGATCCACTTGTTACTGCCAAGCCCACTGATAATGTCTGTAATGGTGATGTCAGCGTTCACACCTGTGGCATCAAGTTCCACTAACTTGTGGTGGCAGAAGGCTTTCCGGAAAGCAACAGCTGAGATCTTTGCTTTGCGAATGCACGCTCGCTTTAAACGCATCTGGTTGCCCCTAAAAATACCCACGGTTCCATCATTCAGTAGACCTGGAGAAAACAAACAGCATTTTAACTTCAGGAGAAGATTAAAGACTTAAAATTTCCATCATACTTTCTGCTTCCAAAACACTCCCATGTTCTAGTATCGCATTTGATAATCACAACAATTCAGTCAGGATATCGTGACAATTTATAAATAGATAAGTCAGGGTTCAGAAAGCAGCTTTAAAAAACCACAGAGCCAGCAAGAGGCAGAATCAAGACGGTAGACATCACTGATGAACCGCTAACACCTGGCTCTCGTTGCCTACTATTATAAACAGACAGCTACATTTCCCAGGCCTCTCCTGGAGTTAGATAAGGCCATATGTCTAGTTCTAGCCAATGGGCTGGAGCTAAAGCCCTCAAGAGCCAGTGCATGACTTTCCATGCTATCTTCAGCTATGACAAGTGAGGCTTCCAGTTCTACAGCACATATCAGGATCCTAGGGTGACTATGGAGGAGAGCTCGCTATGGACTTGCAGAATTTATATAGCATAAATTAGATATAAACCTTGTACGAATGTATAAGATGTGTTACCGCTGGCGCCGCAGCTCAATAGGCTAATCCTCCACCTAGTGGCGCAGGCACACCGGGTTCTAGTCCCGGTCAGGGTGCCGGATTCTGTCCCGGTTGCCCCTCTTCCAGGCCAGCTCTCTGCTGTGGCCCGGGAAGGCAGTGGAGGATGGCCCAAGTGCTTGGGCCATCTGCTGCTGCTTTCCCAGGTGCATTAGCAGGGAGCTGGATCAGAAGTGGAGCAGCTGGGACTTAACCCACTCTACCACAACACTGGCCCCAAAGCCTATTCTTTAAATGCACTATACCACATTATTCTACACATATAATCAATATTTTTAAAGCATATATAATACTTACAATTCATTATTCAACCACTAGCTAGATAGGAAACTTTATTAAAGGAATTTAGTGGTTATAGGTTATAGCCTTCTCCATATCAGATGAATGCAAAGTGGACACAGTAACTTCGTGAAGTCCCTTAGAGATCTGCCTCTATGTCTACCAATTGATAATGCTATATGGAGTAGCCAGGATTCAAACTGACACTCATATGGGATGACAACGCTGTAGGCAGCAGCTTTCCCACTATGCCACAGCACCAGCACCTGTACTTTTTTTTTTTTTTTTTAAGATTTATTTATCTATTTGAAAGTCAAAGTTACTACAGAGAGAAGGAGACACAGAGAGATCTTCCATCTACTGGTTCACTCCCAGCTGGCCACAACAAATCCAGGAGCTTCATTCGGGTCTCCCCCCTGGGTGGCAGGGGCTCAAACATTTGAGCCATCTTTCACTGTTTTTCCCAGGCCATTAGCAGAGAGCTGGATCAGAGGTGAAGCAGACAGGAAACAAACTGGTGCTCATATGGGATGCCAGGGTCACAGGTCGCAGCTTTACACACTGTGCCACAACACCAGCCCTTATGTCAGCACTACTAATGTAGACACAAAGAAAAATGAGATGTTTCAGTACTTGAAGAATTTATAATTCCATGATGTAAAAAAAGAAAAAAAAAAGATACAGCCAACCATAATATGCCAGTATTGAGTGCAAAGTACACAAAAGCAAAAAGAAGGAAGTAATTCACTAATTCACCATGACTGGAGATGTGAAAAAGATTCCTTGGAAAAGCAGATCTTTGATTGAGGCCTTCAAAGATGGAGACAGGAGGGGAGGGATATTGAAGGCAGAATGTACAGCATAAATAAAGGCTTACAGACGGGAAAATGCATCACACGGTCAGCAGAGGGCAGGCAGTGCTGGCTACAGCCTGGCAGAGGAAGCACACAGGGAAGGACCTGGATACGAAGGGGAAGGTGGTTTCTGGAGATGTGAGTATGCAAATTGGGAGGCAAGTAATGAGGCTGAGAAGGTAAGTTTTGGCTAAATCACTCTGAAAGGTAAAGAGAAGAAAGACTAGCTACAGACCGTGGGACCCAAGGAACGGCACACTGGAGTTCCCGGTGGTGGTGGTTCTCCTGGTCCTATATCCCAGACCTACAGTTGAAGAAGCCAGCTACCCAGGAACTCCAGTGGGAACAGACCAACAAAAGCTCCCCCAAAACGTGCACACTCCAGTCAAAGTACCAGGAAAGGAGCAGCCCCGCAAGACAGGAAGCTTTTAGGTAACTGCTGCTCCATGCTCTACTTCAGCCAAAAAGTTGTCATCCCACTCCTCCCATGCCAGCAAATGCCAAGGGCAGCCTCGATTTGCACCATCAGTAAGCTGTAACTACCTGCCAGTTCCCCACGTGGGAAGCTCAAGGCAGGCTGAGTGGAGCACTAGGACCAAGCCCTCCCCTGTGACACCAGGAGTTACCATCTGAGGAACCTGGCCTTTCACACCCAAGCAGCAGTGCGGGTCTCCACTCCCTCCCTCCTCATGGGAAGTCAGGACTTTCACAACCGCCCACCAGTAATGAGGCCACCTTCTTCCAATGCAGTGAAGTGGAGAGCAGCTGGGAGTCAGGAATGATGGCTTCACGCCCTTCTCAGCTGAGGAGCACAGTCCTCGTAGGGAATCAGAATTTCATCCCCTGTACAGCAGGCACGAGGCCCCACCTCGGGTGTCAGCCAAAGCCAAGGAGGGCGCAGTCTGTGAGCAAGGAGGCTGTCCCCTGCCTTCCACGGCTGGAGTGCTGTCAGAAGCACATACACACACGAGTCTCCTACCATCCAGAATATCCGGGTTTCAACCAAAATCCCTCATCACACCAAGACTAAAAAGACAATCAGTAGATGCTAACACAGAACAGAAATGTTAAAATTATTCTACAGAAGTCTTAAAGGAACCCTCATAAAAATGCAGACAACATTTTCAAAAGTGAGCAATTACAAACACAAGTGAAACACAGAAAGCCTCAGCAAGGAAATAAAAGATAAAGGACCAAATGGAAATTTTCAAACTGAAAACATAATAGTTGAGCTCAAACCAAATTGAGGAAAGAAACCAGTGAACTAGGGGCCGGCGCTGTGGTGTAGTAGACTAAGTCTCTGCCTGCAGTGCCACCAGCCCATATGGATGCTGGTTCATGTCCTGGCTGCTCCTCTTCCAAGGCAGATCTCTGCTTATGGCCTGGGAATGCAGTGGAGAATGGCCCAAGTGCTTGGGCCCCTGCACCCACGTGGGAGACCTGGAAGAAGTTCCTGGTTCCTGGCTTCCAATCAGCCCAGCACCGGCTGTTGCAGCCATTTGGAGAGTCAACCAGCATGTGGAAGACCTCTCTCTCTCTCTGCTTGGGACAACTGCATCCCTATTAGAACGCCTAGTCTGAATCCTGGTTACTCTGTTTCCAATCCAGCTTCCAGCTAATGCACTTGGGAGGCAGTGGATGATGTCCCAAGTGCTTGAGTCACTGCCTCCCACATGGGAGACCTGGATGGAGTTCCTGTCTCCAGCTTGCCTCGGTCCTGGCTGTGGGCATTTGGGGAATGAACTAAATGAAAGATAGCTCTTTTCTGTCCTCCAAATAAATAAATATTTTTAAAATAAAATAAATATATATATATATATTTACAACTGTATTTTAAGCAGGAAAGAGTAAAGGGATATAGGAGGAGGTAAGGTTTCTACATTTCACTCAAACTAATAAAGTGATAATATAAAGAGACTGTTCATGTTATCCACAAGAAACTCACTTCAAATATAATCTGAGCCAGGTTGAAAGTAAAAGGATAGAAAAGGTTATGTCAAGCAAATATTAATCAAAAGCATGTATGGCACATTAACATCAGATAAAGAACACTAACCAGATAGAGGCAAAGACAGACATAATGTCATGAGAAAAGGTCAGTCCACCAGGAAGATACAGTATATTAGATATTTATGCACTGAAAAATTTGCAAAATATGTGAAACAGAACTGTCAGGAGAAATACACAGATCCAAAATTATTGTGGGAGAATTAACATCCTTCTTTCAACAAGTGATCGTACAACTAGGAAGAAATCAGCACAGACACAGAAAAATTGAACCCCATTAAACAACAAGATCTGGTTCTCACTCAGAGAACACTGAATCCAACAACAGCCGAATGAAGACATTATTTGCAAGTGCTCACAAAACATAGATCAAAAAATACCTTGTCCTAGGCCTTTTTGCAAACCTCATGAAATGTAAAAGGATTGTTATTATAAGTGTGTTACCCAACAATGGACTCAAACTAAAATTCAGTAACAAAAAGTTAAAAGAAAATCCCCAAACATTTGGAAGCTAAACAATACATTTCTAAATAATCTATGGACCAAAAGGAGTCTCAAGAAAACAGGAGCCAGTGTTCTAGCACAGTGGTTAAGCCACAGCTTGCAATGCCCACATCCCGTATCAGAGTGCCATCTGAGTCCACACTGCTCCACTTTTCCATCCTAGTGCACCTGGGAAGACAGCAGAGGATGGCTCCAGTGCTTGGGCCCCTGCCACCCATGTGGGAGACCCAGATGGAATTCCTGGCTCATGGCTTTGGCCTGGCCCAGCCCTGGCTATTGTTGCCATTTGGTGAGCGAAACAGCAGATGAAACATCAATCTCTCATTCCCTCCCTCCCTCCCTCTCTCTTTCTTTCTCTCGCTCTCTCTCTCTCACTCTGCCTTTCAAATAAGTAAGTCAGAGAGAGAAAACATAAAAATACTGAACTAAATGAAAATATAACATCAAAAGTTATGGAGCTTAGCTAAAGTAGTACTGAGGGACATTTAAATACTAAGTGATAACTTTAGAAAGGAGGAAAGGTCTCAAATTAATATAATCTCAGCTCCCATATGAAGAACCTGGAAAGGAAAATAAACCAAGCAGAAGATGGAAAATAATAGAACAGAAATCAATGAAATTGAAAACAGATAAACAAAGGAAAAATGAAAGAAATAGCTGGTTCTCTAAAAAGACAGTAAAATTGACAAATTTCTAGCAGGGTTGACAAAGGAAAAAGAGAAGTCATCAGGGAGCCGGCACTGTGGCGCAGAGGGTTAAAGCCCTGGCCTGAAGCGCTGGCATCCTATACAGGTGCCGGTTCTTGTCCCAGCTGCTTCACTTCCAATCCAGCTCTCTGCTATGGCCTGGGAAAGCAGTAGAAGATGGCCCAAGTCCTTGGGTCCCCACGCCCATGTGGGAGACCTGGAATAAGCTCCTGATTCCTGGCTTCAGATTGGCGCAGTTCCGGCCATTGCGGCCATCTGGGGAGTGAACCAGTGGATGGAAGACCTCTCTCTCTGACTCTACCTCTCTCTGCAACTCTGTCTTTCAAATAAAATAATGATAAAAAAAAGTCATCAAATGTTACTATCAGAAATAAAACATGGGATATCACTACAGAACTCCTGGTTGGGACAGTCACATAACCTGCATTCACAGTTAATGTATTCTACACACACACACAGATGAGGGGGCTTCCAAAAGTTCATGGAAAATGGAAATAAAATATTTTGGTGCAAAATTATTGTGAAATCCATATGTAGTTATTTCACAAAATACAATTTCCATGAACCTTTTGAAGATTCCTCATAATATAAATTCATATGATTAACTGTATACATACATACATACAAGTATATATATAAGTCACAGCAAGACTATCAATCAGGGTATGAACATTTGGTATAGTGGTTAAGCTACTGCTGGAGCTGATGCTGTGGCATAGCAGGTAAAGCCGCTGTTTCAGTGTTGGCATTCCATACAGGCACCGGTTCAAGTCCCAGCTGCTCCATTTCTGATCCAGTTCTCTATTAAGGCCTGCAAAAGCAGTAGAAGATGATCCAAGTACTTGGGCCCTTGCACCTGCATGGGAGACCCGGAAGAAGCTCCTGGCTCTGGCTTCAGATCAGCCCAGCTCCAGCCACTGAGGCCATTTGGGGAGTGAACTGGCAGATGGTAGTCTCTCTGTCTGCCTCTGCCTCTCTCTAACTCTGCCTCTCAAATAAATAAATAAATAAATAAATAAATCTTTAAAAAAAAAAAAAAAAAGATACCGCTTAGGACACCTGCATCCCCTTCCTGGAGTGCACAGTTCCAGTCCTGACTCTGCTTCTGATTTTTAGCTTCCTACTAATGCACACCCTGGGAAGCAGATGATAGCCCCCAAATACTTGGGTCTCTGCCACGCATGTGAGAGACCAGATGGAGTTCTAGGTTCCCAGCTTTAACCTGGCCGAGTCCCAGCTGTTGTGGGCATCTGGGGAGTAAATCAACAGATGGAAGATACCTCTCTCTCTGCCTTTCAAATAAATTAAATAAGTAAGTAAATAACTTTAAAAAAAAAGATTCAGGATAGAGTAAAAATAAATAAAGGCTTTCTGGCCTTTTCTGTTATTTATCATAAAATAATTACATGACCACAACAATACTTCAAAACTCAGTGCCAATTCACAGCATACAATCACATTTTGCTCTGTTTATGCTTACCGTGAAAGGCCATGGTCTGAAGCAGTCGATCAGCCACCTCCTGTGGGAACACCCCAGGCTCCTGCAGACACAGCGTCCCATCCTGTCGTGCTGAGCAGAACTTCTCCAGGTGAGTAGTCAGGAAACTCAGGCAGATATCAAGTAAGGAATAGGGAGACGCCTCCTCCTTGGAGCCCAGGGGAAACATAAAGGGAACACAAAAGCCAGCCAGTTAGCATCCAGAAAAGCAGAGACGGAAACATCCTTTTACTCTTTCAACAAGTATTTACTCAGTGTCTGTCAGATGCCAAGGGTGAGATAAGGGGAACACAGTGTGAGAGAGAAACAGTGACCATTCCATACAGGCTGTTAGAGCCGGCAAGCACGTGGGGAGGGGTGGGGTCCAACCCACCAGGGATGCCCAGGGAAGACCTCAGAAGCACGGCAGATTACTCTTCCTAGATTACTCATCACCCTCCCCTGCTCAAACCTTCAGTGGATTCCCAAGGGCCTCAGAATAAATTGTTAAGTTCATGTCTGAGAACTTCCCAAAGCAAGCCCCAGCTTACTTTCAGCTTGATCTCCCACATAATTCCCATCCCAACCTGATGATTCAAAAATAAAACATTTGGCATAGGAGCCAAATGGGTTAAGCCACCACCTGTCACACAGGCATCCCAAATGAGTGCTGGTTCAAGTCTCAGCTGCTCCATTTCCAATCCAGCTTCTACAGAAGATGGCCCAAGTGCTTGGGGCCCTGCCATGCACATGGGAGACCTGGAGAGAGTTCCAGGCTCCTGGCTTTGGCCTAGCCCAGCCCTGGCCATTGAGGCCATTTAGGGAGTGAACCAGCAGATGGAAGACCTCTCTCTCTCTCCCCGTCTCTCTGTCTCTATCTTTTTGTAACTCTGCCTTTGAAATAATCTTTTTAAATAAATAAATAAATAATCTGGTATAGATATTGGCATTCTCACAGTCATTCTGGTCTGATGCATAAAGAACTAATCAAATCAGCAAAAAGATTTAAGCATGAGGGCTTTACACTTGATCTTAGCCAAAAGGCTGAGAAATGGTAAGCATAAGGGCTTTAATTACAGAAATATTATACATGTCCTCAACAATATTATAATTAAAATACAATTGTATTTAGTCACCCATTAGGTGATTTCTGTATGACTGCTGCTGTACAAGAATTATCCATTATGTCATCTATCCTTCATCACTATTTTACAAAGTACTAAAGCATCTTCATTTTTGCATAATTGAAATTAGTTTCAGGGGCCCAGCATTGTCCCTCTGCAATTTCAGCCACTGCCTGTGTTGCAGGCATCCCATATCTGATTGCTAGTCAGAGTCCTGACTACTCTGCTTCTGATCCAGCTCCCTGCTAATGCACCTGGGAAGGCAGTGTTCTATAAACCAAGTGCTTAGGCCCCTGCCACCCACATGGGAGACCCAGATAGAGTTCCAGGCTCCTGGTTTCACTCTGTTTCAGACCTGGCTATTGTGGCCATTTGGGGAGTGAACCAGCAGCTCTCTCTGTTGCTGTATCTTTCAAATAAATAATAATAAATAAATAAATCTTTTTTCAAAAGAAAGAAAATAGGCTCTGAAAAATAACATCTTTCTCAAAAGCATTCCACACACAGTAAGTGACAGTGTGGCTTCAAAATACGAACTGATTTGAGAGCGCAACTCTTAACCACATAATATTGTACATGTAACATTTTAATGGCTGAATAATATGTAGTCATTAGAAATTATATTTCACAACCGGCGCCGCAGCTCAATAGGCTAATCCTCCGCCTGTGGCGCTGGCACACCGGGTTCTAGTCCCAGTCGGGGCACCGGATTCTGTCCCGGTTGCCCCTCTTCCATTCCAGCTCTCTGCTATGGCCCGGGAGTGCAGTGGAGGATGGCCCAAGTGCTTGGGCCTTGCACCTGCAAGGCAGACCAGGAGAAGCACCTGGCTCCTGGCTACGGATCAGCACGGTGTGCCAGCACCGGCCGCAGCGGCCATTGGGGGGTGAACCAATGGAAAAAGGAAGACCTTTGTCTCTGTCTCTCTCTCTCACTGTCCACTCTGCCTGTCAAAAAAAAAAATTATATTTCACACCCAGCATTGTGGCACAGTGGGTAATGCCACTATCTGACACTAGCATCCCAGTGGGTGCCTGTTTGCATCCCAGCTGCTTCACTTATGACCTAGTTCCCTGCTAACGGCCTGGGAAAAGCAGCAGAAGATGGCCCAAGTGAATAATCCCTTGCCAACCATGTGGAGACCCGGAAGAAGCCCCTGGCTTCAACCTGGCCCAGCCTTGGCTGTTGCGACATCTGGGGAGTAAAGCAATGGACGGATGATCTGTCTCTCCCTCTCTCTAACTCTTGACTTTCAAATAAATACATTTTTTTTTTTTTTTTGACAGGCAGAGTTAGACAGTGAGAGAGAGAGAGAGACAGAGAGAAAGGTCTTCCTTTTCCATTGGTTCACCCCCCAAAATGGCCACTACGGCTGGAGCGCTGTGGCCGGCGCACTGCGCCAATCTGAAGCCAGGAGCCAGGTGCTTCCTCTTGGTCTCCCATACGGGTGGCAGGGCCCAAGCACTTGGGCCATCCTCCACTGCCTTCCCGGGCCACAGCAGAGAGCTGGACTGGAAGAGGAGTGACTGAGACTAGAACCCGGTGTGCCGGCACCACAGGTGGAGGATTAGCCAAGTGAGCCGTGGCGCCGGCCAATATATCTTTTTTTAAAAAAAGAAAACTATCTTAGTAAATGAGAAGATATTACATATTAATGATCAAACGACTTAACAGTGTTAAACTGATCTACAGATTCAATGCAATCCCTACCAAAAGGCTACTTGCAGGGTAGTGTTGTGGTACAATGGGTTGAATATTTAGTTCCTGCACTCTCTGGAGTTCATGTAAAGCAATGAGCTCTATGTGACTGCTGGACACAGCTTAGCCTCCAGCATGCCCTCACCCCCTCTCATGTGAGCTCCCCCCCTTATCTCTGTAACTCTGCCACTTAAATAAATTTTAAAAATTAAAATTTTTTTAAAAAGTTAAACATAGTGTTACTATATGACCCAGCAGTTTACTCCTAGTTGAACCATACCCGAGGGAAATGAAAACATGTCTATTCAAAAACTTGCACATGAATTTTTATAGCAGCATTATTTGTGATAACTAAAAACTACAAACTGTTTTTACTAACAACATTACTGATACCAAATGTGTTTCTGTTTTCCCTATACCAACAACGAATTCTGACACTGAATGTCCAAAATTCAATTCAAGTCTAATACTAACTATTTGAAATGGGTCTAGAGCTCATAGGTTAAGTCTCAATCCCGTAAGAGTGCCCTCACTTTGGCACCAGTCACAAGTCCCAGGTCTCTATTGTACTTCTGAACAACAGGCTGTAACTTGGGGATTCCTCAGAATGACTTCACGTTCAAGTATTGCTAAAATGACTCACGGAATTCAGGAAGGCACTTTACTTACTATTAATCTCTAGGGAGGGAAGATACTAAAAGTTGAATGAGTCATCAACAGAGAATCACTTAATCAATCATGCATATATGATGAGGCTTCCATAAAAACTCAGAAGTCTGGACTTTGGAGAGCTGGGTGCTGGACTCAGTGCTGGGAGGGAGGCCCACCTAGAGAGCACAGAAGCTCAGTGCCCCTTCTGTCACACCTTGGTCCTGTGTATCTTCCACCTGAGAGTTCATTTGTAGCCTTTGAGATAGCCTTCATTATAAACTGACAACAGTAAGAACTTGTTCCCTGGGTCTGTGAGCTGCTTTGGCAAATTCTCAAACCCAAGGGGGAGGTTGTAGGAACCTCCAGTTTGCAGCCCCGTCAGATAGAAGTTATGGGTAATCTGGGGACCTACTACTTGAAATTGGCATCTAAACTCGGGTTGGGCTTATGGGACTGAGCCCTTAGCCTGCAGGCGCCTGTGCTAATCTGGTTATTGTCAAAACTGAGTTCAAGTATAGGATACCCAACTGGGGTCCATAAGAGCTGCAGAACTGCTTGGTCTGCGGGAGAAAACCCACTTGTTGGTGTTCCGTTTGGAAGTGACAAGACGAGAAAATAGTTCATTTCTTGTGTTGCAGTTTTGTGCCAAAGTGAAGTACCAAGAGTACTGTGAGTTGGTTTTTGTTCCCATCACATGCCTTGGTCTTCTGGGCAACCAGCCCACATCCTAAAGCTATCCAGGGACCACCAGCCACAAGCTATCTCATCAGCATACAGAAGACACTGCATTTCAGGAGATTTCAAGGGTTTTAGGGCAGGGCCACCATCGTGGCACTGTGCACTGTGGTTAAGCTGCAGGCATCCCATATCAGAATGCTGTTTTTTTTCTTTTTTAAGATTTTTTTATTTACTTGAAAGGCAGAGTTACAGCAAGGCAGAGGCAAAGAAAGAGAGAGAGAGAGAGAGAGAGGGAAAGAGGTCTTCAGTCTGCTGGTTCACACCCCAAGTGGCTGCAACAGCTGGAGCTGGGCCAATCTGAAGCCTGAAACCAGGAGCCAGAAGCCAGGAGCTTCTTCCAGGTCTCCCACGTGGGTGCAGGGACCCAAGCACTTCGGCCAACTTCCGCTGCCTTCCCAGGGAAAGGCACTAGCAGGGAGCTAGATCAGAAGTGGAGGAGACGGAACTTGAACCAGCGCTGATATGGGATAACAGTGCTGCAGGCAGACTTCACTTGATACGCCACAGCACTGGCCCCAATTTCTTTTTAATATTTTCAATCCACAGATAAATAACCCACAGATACAGAGGGTCAATTGTTTCAATCTAAACATATTTTAGGGGTGGGCATTTAGCAACAAATTAATTAATTTAAAAAAATTAATAACAGTCTTTAAAACACTCATATTCCATGTTGCAGTACTTATTCATTCAGGACTTCCCTCCTTCCCAAAAAGGAAATAATCAGAGATATAAACAAAGGATTTATCCAAAGAGATTAATCACAGCTTTTTGATTACCCCCCCCCAAATACCAACACACACACACACACACACACAAGTCAAAGAATGAGGGAAAAGATAAGCAAATTATGGTATTTAAGGGTGGGTGTTTTGGCACAGCCAGTTAAACCACGGCGTGGGACACCTGCATCCCATGCTGGAGTGCTGGTTTGAGTCGCTGCTACTCTGCTTCTGATTCAGCTTCCTGCTAATGCATCCTGGGAGGCAGCGGATGATGGCTCAGGTACTTAGGTCCCTGCCACCCACGTGGTAAGCCCAGATGGTGTTCCAAACTCCTGCCTTCAGCCTGACCCCCCTTGGCTGTTGTAGGCATTTGGGGAGTAAACCAACAGATGGAAGTTCTCTCTGTCTCTCTCTCTCTCTCCATTGCTCTGACTTTCAAGATGAAAATAAATAAACATTAAAAAAGAATATCATGGTACAAAAATTCTGTAGAATATTTTTCAATAATTTAAATGTTTCTGAATAATTTTTATGACAAAGCAAAATACTAAGAATAAAATATTAATCTAAGCTAAATAAAAATCTTTAAGTGGGCAGAATTGCAATTATATATCCACACAGGTATAGGAAATGATACTGCCTGGAAATTGACGTCAGAATGTTAAAATTAGAAAGCTCCCTCAAAATAAATATTATATTATAGTAAACCTATAGAGAAAAGCAAGGAAAATATTTAAAATAAAGCAGGATAGTGATTATGGGACGAGGGACGGGGCAAGGAAGACGTAGCAGAGGGGCCGGGCACACAGGCAGAAATGACATGGGTCGTATTTCTTAGAAGCTGGTTGCCCACAATGGCCAGGGAAGAAGCTAGGCTTACTCCAGCTCTCCCACAGGCAAGGCAGGAACCCAACCACCTGAGCCATCCCCACTGCCCCCTAGTCTGCTTCAGCAGGAGCTGAGTCGGAAGCAGAGCTGGTGATCACACCCAGGCACTCTGATGTTGGATGTGGACATCTTAACCACTAGGCCAAAAGCCTGCCCCAGCAGCTGCAGCTTTAGATACTTGTTTTGTTCTATGGCTTATACAAATGCTTCATGTAGCCTTTTGAATATATCAAATTGTTCAAAATGGAAAACGGTACAATGTGTACAAATACATTTTTTTCAATTATGTTTCTACATTCCAAATATTGTGTCTTGGTAACCAAAAACAGGGTCAATTTTATCAGTGATAGTCATATTTCTCAATGATAAATGTACTCCCACTGGTAAGAAGACACCTTTGGGACTGGCGCTGTGGTATCATGGGTAAAGCTGCCTCCTCCTGCATTGCCTGCATCCCATATGGGTTTTGGTTATGTGAGTCCTGGCTGCTCCACTTCTGATCCAGCTCCCTGCTAATGTGCCTGGGAAGGCAGTGGAAGATGGCCCAAGTGCTTGGGCCCACATGCCCACATGGGAGACCCAGAAGAAACTCTAGGCTCCTGGCTTTGGATCGGCCCAGTAAGGGCAGTTGCAGCCATTTGGGGAGTGAACCAGCAGATGGAAGACCTCTCTCTCTCTTTCTCTCTCTGTCCCTCTCTTCTTCTCTCTCTGCCTCTGCTTCTCTGTAACTCTGCCTTTCAAATAAATAAATAACTCTTTTTTTTTTTTTTTTTTTTTTTTTGACAGGCAGAGTGGACAGTGAAAGAGAGAGACAGAGAGAAAGGTCTTCCTTTGCCGTTGGTTCACCCTCCAATGGCCGCCGCGGCCAGCGCGCTGCGGCCGGCGCACCGCGCTGATCCGATGGCAGGAGCCAGGAGCCAGGTGCTTTTCCTGGTCTCCCATGGGGTGCAGGGCCCAAGCACCTGGGCCATCCTCCACTGCACTCCCTGGCCACAGCAGAGGGCTGGCCTGGAAGAGGGGCAACCGGGACAGAATCCGGAGCCCCGACCGGGACTAGAACCCGGTGTACCGGCGCCACTAGGCGGAGGATTAGCCTAGTGAGCCGCAGCGCCGGCCATAAATAAATAACTCTTAAAAAAAAAAAAAGACAGCTTTTCTAATAGACTCAGTGAAATTATTTTGTAAAAGTGTTTATTTATGTATATATGTGTATAGATGTATATATATATGTATATATATCTACATATGTATACATATATATAACAGAATACTTTTTTTAAAAGATTTTATTTATTTATTTGAAAGTCAGAGTCACACAGAGAGAAAAGAGGCAGAGAGAAAGAGAGGTCTTCCATCCGCTGGTTCACTCCCCAGTTGGCTGCAACAGCCAGAGCTGTGCTGATTTGAAGCCAGGAGCCAGGAGCTTCTTCCGGGTCTCCCACATGGTGCAGGGGCCAAAGGACTTGGGCCATCTTGTACTGCTTCTCCAGGCCATAGCAGAGAACTGGATCAGAAGAGGAGCAGCCGGGACTAGAACCAGTGCCTATAGGGGATGCCGGTGCTTCAGGCCAGGGCGTTAACCTGCTGTGCCACAGCGCCGGCCCCAACGGTATACTTTTATTTTTCCTAAATTGACTGAAATGTAACTTTTCAGTACTGCTTTCATGCCTTTTTATATTCCCCAGACTTTTAACCATCAGATAATGACAGACTGAGTTTTAGGGGAGTTCTCAGGGAAGCAATTAGAATGTATAAGGAAATTAAGTAGTAAATAAAAAAGGAAGTTTGAGGAATATATCCATGAACTCTATATTGTACTTCATGTTTCAAGAAATGTATATAAAGGGCCCAGTGTTGTGGCACAGCAGGTTAAATAGCCACCTGCGATGCCAGCATCCATATCAGAGTACTGGTTTGACTTCTGGCTGCTTCACTTCCAATCCAGCTCCCTGCTAATGCACCTGGGAAAGTGGGATGGCCCAATGAAGTACCACTTTGTTTTTTTTTGTTTGTTTGTTTGTTTGTTTTTTATTTTTTGACAGGCAGAGTGGACAGTGAGAGAGAGAGAGACAGAGAGAAAGGTCTTCCTTTGCCGTTGGTTCACCCTCCAATGGCCGCCGCGGCCGGCGCGCTGCGGCCGGCGCACCACGCTGATCCGATGGCAGGAGCCAGGAGCCAGGTGCTTTTCCTGGTCTCCCATGGGGTGCAGGGCCCAAGCACCTGGGCCATCCTCCGCTGCACTCCCTGGCCACAGCAAAGAGCTGGCCTGGAAGAGGGGCAACCGGGACAGAATCCGGCGCCCCGACCGGGACTAGAACCCGGTGTGCCGGCGCCGCAAGGCGGAGGATTAGCCTAGTGAGCCGCGGCGCCGGCCTTGAAGTACCACTTTGTAAGAAAATGTTATACATGTTGCCTGAAACGGTAAGGAAATTGAGGCTTCATGTTTGAATAAAGATACCTGGTCAAGGTCTGAACTAGAAAATTCTTAAGTCAAAGAACTATTAATGCAATACACATCACCACAAACCAGACTTAATTAATATACACAACAAATGAGATAAAGCTAAGTTATTGATAATTCATGATTAAGAAACAAAACTAGTGCCGGCGCCGCGGCTCACTAGGCTAATCCTCCGCCTTGCGGCGCCGGCACACCGGGTTCTAGTCCTGGTCAGGGCGCCGGATTCTGTCCCGGTTGCCCCTCTTCCAGGCCAGCTCTCTGCTGTGGCCAGGGAAGTGCAGTGGAGGATGGCCCAAGTGCTTGGGCCCTGCACCCCATGGGAGACCAGGATAAGTACCTGGCTCCTGCCATCGGATCAGAGCAGCACGGCGGCCATTGGAGGGTGAACCAACGGCAAAAGGAAGGCCTTTCTCTCTGTCTCTCTCTCTTACTGCCCACTCTGCCTGTCAAAAAAAAAAAAAAAAAAAAACACACACAACAACTAGTAACAATCACACCTCAACCAATTCAAGACAACATGCTGTACAAGGCTCCCTTAAGAAATTATAAGAATTCCTACAAACACTGTATATATACGACTGGAGCTTTGTAACACTTCCAAGTGTCACACTTAATAAAAAATTAGAGTTCCTAGTAAACTCTAGTAGCTGCTAACTTTAATTTGATAATTACTCAATTTTATTAATCCTTAATAACTCAATCAGTAGTTCTCTAGACTGGAGGCTTTAATAGTAGATAAAAATTTAAAAGGAGAAAAAACCTGCATCATTTACAAGCCCCTGGGAGTTAAGGAAAGGATTTCTGGAACAGTTCATGATCCACCAAGAACTCTAGGTTAAAACCGTCAGTGTTAAGAACCACACCTTATCCAATTTTGTATTCCCTACACTGAGGGTACATGCTTCCTGTCTACTGAATAGGGAATAAGTACGAATAAAAGAACTGTTCACAAGTAGATCCTCTGTTTTAAATCACACTTCTTTTTAAAATTTAAAATTTTATTTTCACTTTATTTGAAAGGCAGAGGGACAAAGAGACAGACAGACATTCTATCCACTGGTTCACTCTCCAAATACCCACAACAGCCAGGGGTGGGCTAGGCTGAAGCCAGGAGCCTGGAACTCCATCCAGGTCTCCCATGTGGATGCCAGGGACCAAGTACTTGTGCCATCACGTGCTGCCTCCCAGGGTGCACATTAGCAGGAAGCTGGTTAGGAAGAAGAGAAACTGGACCTTAACCAGAGCACTCTGATATAGGATGTGGGCATCCCAAGCGGTATCTTAACCACTGCACCAAATGCCCACCCCAGAACCACAGCTTCCTATAAAGAGTTGAAACACCTGGGGCACGGAGCAATAAAGATGAGGCAGAAAGGAACCTCAGACCATTAGCTCTTCCTAAACCTCCTCAGGGCTTTCTTTTCATCTTGCCTCCCACTCTGATTGGTTTCCCCCTTTTGTCTTATTGTCTCGCCTTCCTTGAAGTCACCTCCATGACCCTCAGCCAGAGGCATGTACTTCCCCATGACTTAGTTATGTGTTTTGTTGGTTGGTTTTGTGAAGTTTCATGTTGTTACTGTATTTCCAGAGCCATGGCAAACAGGCATTTCAACATTCTGGGCACAGCCCCATCCGTTTCTACCAAGTCATCCACTGGTGGGTGAGGGGGCTGCCACTGGCATGACCAACAACAGAAGCCATTCGCATGGACCAGGCATGTTATACCCAGGAACTGAAGCCCCATAGTATGCATCTAACTATTTGCTGAATTAGTAAATTATGGGATGGAAGATTTGTCTCAAAACTTGTGTCTCCTCATGATATTACTTTAGGAAACATCTGATATAAAAAACAATAAAATGGCCTCAATTCTTCAGTAATGGACCTATGACCTTCAGAATCTGAATAATGAGGCCTGTGATTTGGTTCATTACAAAGAAAAGTATCCTTTTTAATTCTATCAGTTAGTATTAGCAGATACTAGTCTTGTTTATGTGATCCCTTTGACTCTTAATCCTATCATTATGATCAATTATGAACTGAAACTGATCACTTTGACTAGTGAGATGGCATTGGTACATGCCACCTTGATGGGATTCAATTGGAATCTCCTGGCACGTTTCTAACTCTACCATTAGGGGTAAGTCCAATTGAGTGTGTGCCGAACTGTACATCTCCTCCCTCTCTTATTTCCACTCTTAAATTTAACAGGGATCACTTTTCAGTTAAATTTAAAGGAGAGAACAATCCAACATGGAAAGTAGGATACACAGCAAACTCATAGAATGGCAGATGTCCTAAGCAGCATTCTGACCTCAGAATCAGCCCTTAAGGCATTCAGTTCTGGCTAAAAAGCCCTTGAGAGTATTTTAGGCATGGAAAGATGGAAAGCCAAGACACTCTGGCAAAAAAAAAAAAAAAAAAAAAAAAAAACAACAACAACACACAACAACACCTAAATGAAAGATCTCTGTGAGTGAGGTCCCAAGGGAAAGAACAGGCCAAAGAAGGAGGTACCTTTCTCTGAAGGGAGGAGAGAACTTCCAATTTGACGATGGCTTTGTCTAAATAAGATCAGAGCTGGTGAACTCAAGAGGCTTCCACAGCCTTGGCAGCTCATGACAAGAGCCTCGGGTGATTACTGACGTCATAAATAAGAATGCCAATTGTTAAATCAACAACAGGAGTCACTGTGCACTTACTCCCCATGTAGGATCTCTGTCCTTACTGTGTTGTACTATGTGAATTAACAGTATAACTAGTACTCAAACAGTACTTTATACTTTGTGTTTCTGTGTGGGTGCAAACTGTTGAAATCTTTACTTAATATATACTAAATTGATCTTCTGTATATAAAGATAATTGAAAATGAATCTTGATGAAGAATGGGATGGGAGAGGGAGTGGGAGATGGGATGGTTGCGGGTGGGGGGAGGGTGGTTTTGGGGGAAAAGCCGCTATAATCCAAAAGTTGTACTTTGGAAATTTATATTTATTAAATAAAAGTTAAAAAAAAAAAAAAAAAAAAACAAAGAAAAGTATCCTTTATGGATAATGCTGGCTAACAACAATGGCTTACAATCAAACACTATCGGATGCTTTATTCCATTTGATACAATAACCCTCTGAAATGAAAAGTGCTGCAAATTTCATTTTACAGATAAGGATGCAGCAGCAACCAAAATAAAGTGACTTCTCTAGAAGAGAAACACTGAATTGTATTCAAATTCCAGGGTGTCACAGTAGCCCCATTATCAGACTTCTCTGAGCCTAGGTCTGTCCTTTGTGGACAGGGATAGTGTGAGTCCTTACCTCACGATGCTGCCACTGATACGACATGAGACGGGGTAGTTACGGTCCCAGCGTAATGCCTGGCTGAGCAGTTTTCAGTTAAGTGGCCTCTCTCACAGCCCACAGTCTTGCACACAGAGACTTCAAAAAGTTCGTGGGAAATGGAACTGAAAGTTTATGATGGTACCAAGGACTCTTGAAATCCATCATAGTTTTTCCATGAACTCTGTGAAGACTCCCTCATACAGACGTGGGTGTGAGACACATAGGATGCTGTTTCATGGTTGTAGATTCTCAAGAAAAGCTTTTCCCATCAGAATCCTGGTCAATACAAACTCCTCCTCCTTCTCTCCTGTGCCACAAGGCAGACAATTCGTAGTCCACTTTTCACCAAGAGTGCAGGTCTTGTAGGGTCCTGACTTTATGTTGTCTCAGTTCTGTATGAATCAAGTTCAAGGTTCCATCTCTCACCTGAAAGGTTCCTAAGACTGACAGGTCCTCTGACAGACTACAATGGCTCTTTTTTTTTGCACTCCTCAGAGATATTATTTTTTTTCCTTAAGATTGGGCCACAGACCAAGTGACTAAAAATATTACAAATGAGAATCTGTAGAAATCTTACTGACATCTTTTGTTAGGCCTGTGTAATACTGTTTGGTAGAGGGGGGCTGGCATTGCAGCACAGTGGAGTTAAGCCACCACCTGCAGCACCAGCGTCCCGTATCAGATCACAGTTCAAGTCCTAGCTGCTCTGCTTCTGGTCCAGCTCCCTGTAATTTTGCCTGGGAAAGCAGCAGAGGATGGCCTAAGTCCTTGGGCCCTACCACCCTCCTGGGACACCCGGACAGTGTTCCAACCACTGCCATTGTGGCCATTTGAGGAGGAAACCAGCAGATGGAAGATCTCTTTCTCTCTGTTACTCTACCTTTCAAGTAAATAAATAAATCTTAAAAAAAAAAAAAAAAAAAAAAAAAAAAGAGTGAGGGTCTGGAAGTCAGGCTGCCTGGATGAGAACGCCAGCCCTACCTCTGAGAAACCTACAAAACCTGAAGCAAAACACTTACCCCCTCCTTCCATCTCAGTCTTACCATCTGTAAACTACAGACAATAGCAACTGCCCAACCACAGGACTATCACCAGAATTAATAACTTCTGCCAGCATGGTGATACAAAGGGTTAAGTCATGACCTGTGATGTCAGCATCTCATATGAGTGCAGGTTTGAGTCCTGGCTGCTCCACTTCAATCCAGCTCCCTGCTAACGTGCCTGGGAAAGTAGCAGAGGATGGACCAAGTCTTTGGGCCCCTACACCCATTTGGGAAACCTGGAGGAAGTTCCTGGCTCCTGGCTTCAGATTGGCCCATCTCTGGTCATTGCAGCTACTTTGGGGAGTGAACCAGTGGATGGAAGATGTCTGTCTCTCTCTCTCTCTCTGTCTTTAACTCTGCTTTTCAAATAAATAATAAATAATTTAAAAATATATTCTAAGTGTAAAACACTGAGGACAGTGACTGGCATATATTAACAGCTCATAGATATTAGCCATTGTTGTATTCCCAGAGCCTGAAACAATGCCTACAACATGGTGGGCACTTATATGCTTATTAAATGAATAAAGGAATGGTGAAGTACAATTGTTTTTTTTTTTTTTTTAAAGTTTATTTGATTTATTTTGAAAGTCAGAGTTATAGAGAGGAAGAGACAGAGAGAGATCTTCCATCAGCTGGTTCATTCCCCAGATGACCACAATGGCTAGCACTGAGCCAGGCCAAAGCCAGGGGCCAGGAGCTTCATCCAGGTCTCCCACGTAGGTGCAGGGGCCCCAAGAACTTGGGTCATCCTTCACTGCTTTTCCCAAGCACATTAGCAGGGAGGTGGATCAGAAGTGGAGCAGCAGGGATTCGAACCAGCACCCATAAGGGATGCCAATGTCACAGGTGGCATAGCTTTACCCGCTATGCCACAGCGCCAGCCCCAGTGAAGTACAAACTTTTTGTTAGGTATAATTAGAGGTTTTTTTTGTTTTTTTTTTTTTTTTTGCCTCTATAGAAAGAGATTATATGTCCAGAAAGAAATATTAAGTCTTAAATCTAGCTTGAAGTTCAAGAGTGGAATTGAAAGGTAGACAGGTGCCCTCTGAGTTCACAGGTACCTGGAAGCAGCTTCAGATACCAGACATCTCTGACTCCCATTCTACTGCCGTAGCAGTCGCTTCTTAGTTTATGGCTACATCTTCTCCTCTGCATTTCAACCAAGCCAGGCCTCCAGAAATAAGCCTCAGATGTGATCTAATCCCCCGCCCCCCATCATTTCAGAGATGAGGAAGGCCAAGAAGGAGCCAAGTGTATAGATACTTTGCAAATTTGCCATGAACCATGAGAGCTATTTTTCTTTTCTAAAACCACCAGCTACTCTTCAGAGACCCCTACTGCCCAATTTGAAAGCAGGCAAAGTGAGCTGCTTGCATGGATCACCTCAAGGCCTGCCAGAAGGACAAGCAGCCAGGTGCTCAAGGGCACCGAGGGAGGCTTCTCCATCCCGGAGAGGGGAATGAGCCCCCTCCCTTCCAGCTCAGGCCCTGTAATAAAGCTAGTCAGACACAGAACCACAGATCAGGTCAGAAATCGCTGGGCCAATGAGCAGATCATAGGGCTTGATAACTCAAAGAGGTGCTGTGACATTTTTCTCTAACCTACAAGCATGGGTTCTGAAACAGATGCAGGGTTAGTAATGGAAAGAGCACTGGGCTTGCAGGCAGCCCTGACCCCACTGTTAACTAGCTGTGCCACCTCGGGATGATCAGTTTACTTCTCAGTTCCCTCATCTGAAAAAAAAATGAAGCTAAGCCTCTTAACTGGGATGTCTATTGAAAATGCCTTTAAGACACCAAAGCTGGGGGGCAGACATGGTCTAGCAGGTCAAGCCACTGCTTGGGAAGCCTGCATCTCATATCAGAGTGCCTATGATTGAGTCCTACCTCTACTTAAGATCCAGCGTCCTGCTAATGAGCCTGGGAAGCAGTAGATGATGGCCCATGTACCGGGGTTCCTGCCACCCACATGGGAAACCAGGATGGAGTTCCTGGCTCCTGGCTTGGGTCTGGCCCAGTCCTGGCTTTTGCAGGTATTTGAGCTGTAAATAAGAAGATGAAGATTCTCTCTTTCTCTGTTTCTCTTTCACCATGCCTTTTAAATAAATAAATAAAATTTAAAAAATACTAAAGCAGGGCAGGCATTTGGCCTAGCAATTAGGATGCCACCAAGAATACCTATAACCCATACTGGAGCACCTGGCTTCAGGTCCCAGGTTCACTCACAGTTTCAACTTCCTGCTAATGCATGCCATGGGAGGAAGTGAAGGCTCAAATATTTGGGTCCCTGCCACCCATGTGGGAGACCCGGATTGAATTCCTGACTCACAACTTTGCTGTTGTGGGCATTTGGGAAATGAACCAGCAGATGGAGATCTCTCTCTCTTTTCTGTCTCTCTCTTTGTGTGTATGTGTGTGTTGTGTGTGTCTGCATCTCAAATAAAATAGTAAAGCACCATAAAGATGTTTCCATCGTTAACTAAAGGTGTCTGGTGTGAAGAGGTGGATAGTACATTCACGGAGGTAAGGCTCAAATTACACAAAACTTAAACCTACAAAGACAGCCTGCCCAGATCCCCTGGCACCACAGCTAACAGGATGTATCTGCTCTACTCTAGGACTCTATCCTACCTTACCTTTAAGAGATAGAAGAAATTAGAGATGAGATTCCAGGTACCTGGAAGCAGCTTCAGATACCTTCTTATTTTAGAGATTTTAAAATGGAGATAATAAAGAAGTGAAATGATTCGCCATGATACATTAGGTCTAAGAAAATAACTGACATTACGTCACCAAGACACTTCAAGCTTTTTTAAATGCCCTTAGAAAAGGAGACCACAACACCGAACAGGCATTAAGAAACTGGACGTTAAGAAAAATACTTACACCACGGACAACTGGATATAGGAAAAAAGGCAAGAAAGAAAAGATCCTCATATAGAGGTAATACATTTTTCTTAAATAATTAGCTATCCCTCTAGATTCACCAGTAACTGACTGCTTCCTACTGGAGTTTCAACATTCTGCTTTCTGGAGGGATGCCACCACAGATCGTAGGTTACCTGCCAAGTGTTTAAGCTCAGAGAAATACTGCTTTGAGATTTACCCTAAAACCACTTGGCCTCAACCTTCCTGCTAAACCCTTCTGGCGAGAACACCTATCCTAGGTCAAAAGCACCACCAGGGCTAGTAAGAGAAACCATCTTATCCGCCGAACCTCTTTTCCCCCTTAAGGGGACCTGTACAGAGTGTTCAGCTTTTTCTTTTCCTCTTTCACAACTCACATCTCAGTTAACAGCACCTTATGCAATCTCTACAGAGCACACACATTCATTCACTGAACAAATATTTGTCAGCTTACTGTGTCTAAGGTACTGTGTTAAGTGCTTAAGACATGAAGCTGAAAAAACAGCGGAGCCCCTGCCTCAGGGAGCTCACAGTATGGAGAGACAGCAGCTTTGTAACAAGCCGTGAGGTTAAGCAGAACAACTCAACCGGCACATGCAGAGAGCATGGAAGAGGCAGTGGCAAGGAACGACCCTACCAGCCTGGAGGTAACTGAGAGCCTCACAGGTGGCGGGCTTAAGGAGACACCTGAAGGCTTAAATGTCAAAAAAACCCATCAAAACAGAAGTTAAAGAAAAAGCACCTTAGAGGCATGAAAAAGAACATACTCTGTGTTCGGTGTTGCTGAGTTTAAATGCAAAGACTTCCTCATCCAACAAGAAATAGCCTGAAGCAGCAGAGAAGATTTGGTGATAAGGGTCCTCGCACACCGTAACAAATATTTTCATCCCACAATTTTTGCTGAGACCCTACCCCAAGGGTACTTCAAAAAGTTTATAGAAAGTGTAATTAAAATGTCTATTTTGGTGGCCGGCGCCGCGGCTCACTAGGCTAATCCTCCGCCTAGCGGCGCCGGCACACCAGGTTCTAGTCCCGGTTGGGGCGCCGGATTCTGTCCCGGTTGCCCCTCTTCCAGGCCAGCTCTCTGCTGTGGCCAGGGAGTGCAGTGGAGGATGGCCCAGGTGCTTGGGCCCTGCACCCCATGGGAGACCAGGAAAAGCACCTGGCTCTTGGCTCCTGCCATCGGATCAGTGCGGTGCGCCGGCCGCAGCGCACCGGCCGCAGCGGCCATTGGAGGGTGAACCAACGGCAAAGGAAGACCTTTCTCTCTGTCTCTCTCTCTCACTCTCCACTCTGCCTGTCAAAAAAAAAAAAAAAAAAATGTCTATTTTGGTACCAAAAATTAACTTGTTTAAAGATTTATGTATTCACTATGTGAAAGAGTTAACACAGAGAGAAGGAGAGACAGACAGAGTGAGGTCTTCCATCTGCTGGTTCACTTCCCAAATGGCCTCTAAGGCCAGAGCTGGGCCACACCAGCGCCAAGAGCCTGGGATTCTATCCAGGTCCCCCAAGTGGGTGGCCGGGGTGCAAGTACTTGGTCCACGTTTCATTGCTTTCCCAGGCGTATCAGCAGGGAGGGAGCTGGATCAGAAGTAGAGCAACCAGCACTAATAGAGGGGTGTTGGTATCGCAGGCAGCAGCTTGATTCACTGAGCCACAATGCCAGCCCTGGTGCCAAAGAATTTTGAAATCACATTTATAAGGAGTCTTCCAAAATTTCACAGAAAATGTATATTATGAAAAAAAGTGTGGATTTCAAAAACCTTTGCAGTAAACCAAATTTACCTATTTAAAAACTTTTATTCATTTACTTATTTTGAGAGGCAGAGAGAAAGGCAGAGATAGTTCTCATCCATTGGTTCACTCCCCAAATGCCTATAATAACCTGGGCTTGGCTAGTCCAAAGCCAGGAGCCAGAAACTCAATCCAGGTTCCCCCATGTGAGTAGCAGGGACCCAACTACTTGAGCTATCACCCCTTACTTCCCAGGATATGCATTAGCAGGAACCTAGAATTGGGAGTGGAGCTGGGATTCAAACGCAGGCACTCCAGCATGGTAGGCAAGGATTCCAAGCAGTGTCATAACCCCCTTAGCCAAATGCCTGCCTCAAATGTATCTTTTAATTTCATTTTCCACAAGTTTTTATTTACTTATTTATTTGAAAGAGAGAGACAGACAGAAAAAGCTCCCATTTGCTGGTTCACTCCCCAAATGGCTGCAACAGCCAAGAGTGGGCCAAGCCAAAGACAGGATCTGGGAACTCACTGCAGGTCTGTCACATGGGCAGCAGGAACCCAGTGACTTGAATCATCAGCTCCTGCCTCCCAGGATCCCCATTACTGAGGGCTGAGTCAGGAACCTCGGGAGGGGTTTCAAGCCCAGAGTCTCCCAATGTGGGATGAGGGCATCTTAACTGATGTCTTTACCAGTAGGCCAAACATGTGCCCCTTGAAGTGTTTTGTTCAGGACATTATTAAATGGTGTATATAGTGTAAAAATAAATTTACCTTTACTTAAATTTATCCCTTTCTTCTATCACACCAAAACTATTTTAAAAAATGCTCTTGGAAATAATTTAAGCATGACTTCTAGAATGGACAAGTTTAATAAAAAGGACTAAATATTAACATCATTTTGAGACATAGTTATTTTGAAATTGATAATCCATAAGAGGTTTGATATACAGTGCCACAAAGTTAGATATGATGAAAATTTCAGTAACTTAAGATAATTTTTCCTAGAGAAAGTCAATACAGGTTACTCAGAAAATAACTGCAATGACTATTCCAAAGAGAACAAAGTGGTTGAGTCTTGTTTGCAAATGTTAGTGAAATAGGAACTGGTGCTGTCTTCATAAATGATGGCTCCCATGGACAAGATTTATCATCTATGGAAAATAACCACCTCTGTGGCGGCACTGTTTAATTTAGAAATTATTTAGTCAGCTAATAAATTACATGCCTGAAAGTAGGGTTGGGAGATACCAAATACCACCAGGGTTAAGGTTAATCTCTACCTACAATTCTAATTCTACATATAACATATAATTCTTTTTAAGCAAAAAGGAAATTTGGGAAGATTTTCATCCTCCTGTAGGACATTCCTCCACTGCGCTTCTGACCCCGATTCATACTAGGCTGAGATCTCTCAGACTGGTGGTTCAAAAGCATATGCGTGGCTGGCGCCGCGGCTCACTAGGCTAATCCTCCACCTTGTGGCGCTGGCACACCGGGTTCTAGTCCCGGTCGGGGCACTGGATTCTGTCCCGGTTGCCCCTCTTCCAGGCCAGCTCTCTGCTGTGGTCAGGGAGTGCAGTGGAGGATGGCCCTGCACCCCATGGGAGACCAGGAGAAGTACCTGGCTCCTGCCATCGGATCGGCACAGTGCGCCAGCTGCAGCGCACTGGCCGCGGCGGTCATTGGAGGGTGAACCAACAGCAAAGGAAGACCTTTCTCTCTGTCTCTCTCTCTCACACTGTCCACTCTGCCTGTCAAAAAAAAAAAAAAAAAAAAAAAAAAAGCACATGCGTGGAAGGGACTTCTGTTGAATGGCTCCTTCCCCTACCCCACCCCCCCACACACACCCTTTTGCCCAGTTGCAAGAAGACATTTATAGAGTCTGAGCTGTGGCACAGTAAATTAAGCTTCTGCCTGTGGTGCCGACATCCCATATGGGTGAAGTTCGAGTCCCAGCTGCTTCACTTCCAATCCAGCTCCCTGCTAATGTGCCTAGGAAAGCAGTGGAAGATGGCCCAAGTTCTTGGGCCCCTGCACCCATGTGGGAGACCTGGAAGAAGCTCCCAGCTAACACCAACCTCCATCTTTTTAGCGTAAAATGCCACTGAAATAAGAAATATAATAATTGGTAGCCCCAGTGCAAACCCTAGGAAGGGGGGTCATTGTTGCCTGGGAATTATTTTCCTGTTGCTCTATCTATGTCTGCCTTGTGTGCACCCTCTTCAGGGACAATGTCTCTGACTTCCATATACCCACATAGTCTGAAGCCCTAGGCAAATACCATATGCTGAGAAGGCACCAAAGATGTGCTCCTCGACTGAATCCTAGTAGAGAGCATTGTTAAAACAGGCTCTCTACGCGATATATGTGAAAAGATGTGTCTGTGTATCAGTGTATCTTTCACATGGTGACTATCACTTAATATAATCTGCACTCAGCCATTACAGGGCAATAAGGATAATATCAGCAACCAAAGAAAACAATAATAAATAAGATGGGAGCAGGCATTGGGCGCAGAGGGAGAGACACCACCCTAGGACACCAGCATCCCATAGCAGAGTGCCTGGTTGCAGTTCCTACCCGTTTCACTTCGGAACCAACTTCCTGCTACAGCACACCCTGGAAAGTAGCAGGTGTGGCTCAAGTACTTGAGTCCCTCCCACCCAAGAGGGAAACCTGGATTAAGTTCTAGCCTCCTGGCTTCAGCCTGGCCCAACTCTGGCTGTTGCAGGCAAATGAAGAGTGAGCCAGCAGATGATTTCTTTCTCTCTCTGCCTTTTTTTTTTTTTTTTTTTTTTTTTTTTTTTTTTGACAGGCAGAGTGGACAGTGAGAGAGAGAGACAGAGAGAAAGGTCTTCCTTTGCCGTTGGTTCACCCTCCAATGGCTGCCGCGGCCAGTGCGCTGCAGCCAGCGCATCGTGCAGATCCGAAGCCAGGAGCCAGGTGCTTCTCCTGGTCTCCCATGGGGTGCAGGGCCCAAGCACTTGGGCCATCCTCCACTGCACTCCCGGGCCATAGCAGAGAGCTGGCCTGGAAGAGGGGCAACCGGGACAGAATCCGGCACCCCAACCGGGACTAGAACCCGGTGTGCCGGCGCCACAAGGTGGAGGATTAGCCTAGTGAGCCGCGGCGCCGGCCATCTGCCTTTCAAATAAAATGAAAATAGATATTTTTTAAGATTGGGGAGTACTGATTCCCAAATATTCATGCATAAAGTTTAGGAGGCTATGGGTTACATATAAAGGACTTTGGTATAGTAAATTCACTGTTTTGTTATTCTCAAAAATCCCTAAAAGCAGCATATATGAAAACTGAGGACCAGTGAGCAAAACTGCAACACTATTAGGAACTGCATTTCTCCTATGTAAGTCATCGCCACCCTAGCAAGAAGAGGGTGAAAATTCACACAACTGCTTTTCACCTAGACTAGTACAAATTTCTCCACTCCAAATCCAGGTTCTTACTGCATTTAGAATGATCATCCTCAAAATTTCCTCTTACAATTCTTCACACAAAAATGCCTTTCTCGTCCCACCTCCACTGCATCCTCAAAGCTAGACTCACACATTTCCCAGAATACATCACACCTACTTCGGCCTCTGCGTCTATGCTCAAACCAGTCCCTCTGCCAGGAATGGCCTTCCTTCCCAAACTCCTAACCAATAAAATCTCACTTATGGTTAAGGACCCCCTCCACACCCAGTTCAAATGCCCCCTTTGCAGCAAAGCCTTCCTAAATCTGTGGTCATCCCATCCCCCACAGCTACTCATTCATTCAACAAAGATTTCCATGCCAGGCTCTTTGTAGGTGTTGAAGATGTGAGAATGAACCAAACAAGTATGGTCTTTACCTTCACAGAGCTAGTACCTATTCCAGTGGGTTGCTCTAAGGATTATAGCAGATAAAATATGTAAAGCACTTAAAATGATATGTAATAGTCAAGTTCAATAAGTATTAGCTATTAATGTTGCTGCTTAACCTCCGGATCTAAAAATGTCGACACACACGCATCACTTTGTATCTTACCCTGATTTATTTTTCCTTAGTGTTGGTAACTACTTATCATTATAGACTAATATATTTATTTACTATCTGTTCCCTCCCTCCCCCATGTCTTTTTTTAACCACTGTAACCACAGTGCCAAGAACACAATGCCCAGCCCCTATGAGAGGGTCAGAAGACATCCCTGTATCAATGACTTTTATACTCTGGAGGTGGACACAGGCTCCAATCAAATAATCACAGCCAGAAATACAAATGTTCCAGCTGACATGTAGTCCCCAGAAAAGAGCTGCAGAACAGAAAGTACTGGGGTCTAGTTGTTGTTGAGGGTTAGACAGGACAGATAGGGATTCCCTGAGTTCCCTGAGTTAAGAATCCAGGACATGTCAGAGTTAAGCAGGCAACAGAGAGAACCACAAGTCATTTGCATGTACTGTTCCTTCTAGCTGTGTTACTCTTTCCATAACAACAACTCCAATAATTTAAGCCCTCAGTTCTCCACTTGAAAGACATCCTCAGCAAAGCTATGCCTGACAATCCTATCCCATGATGCTACAGTTTCCCCTTGCTTAACACATTTACAATGTGCTAAAACTCTTCATATTTAAAAGTATTCAATATAAATAAGGTATTAAAAAGCAGGGACCACATCTGTTTCAATATCTGTGATATTCCCAATGCCTACACAGTCAACGGCACTCCAAAAGCATTGCTAGATGAATGGAAAATAAGACCTCCACCTTAGGCCACTGCTTCTCAAATTATAGTTCCAAGAGCAGCAACATCAGCATTCCAAGGGTTCTTGTTAGAAATGCAAACTCTCAGGCGCCACTCCAAACTTCGTGAATCACACTGTGGAGGTAGGGAGACCAGCAAACACACACACACACACACACACACACACACACACCGTGATTCTGATTTATGGTAAAGTTCAGTGCTTAGGCATCTCAACTATTCAGAAGACAACAAAATAAACACCTGAAATTTTTTAAATACAAAGTTTTATAAAACTCATTCAAGTTCTAGTTATTGAGTGCCTACTACACCTATTACACAAGGAAAACAATAAAGCATCCTCTACAGATAATTCCAAGTTAATAACATCCTAATATTTTGCCTTTCCTTCATCTCTCCTGTACATACATACATTCTTACTCAGCATGCATCTGTTTCAACAACTAAGGAAAACTCAAGTCAGTTGAAGGCAAAATGTAAAACACAGTCGTGCTTAGGATGTCTGCTGTGGTCTGAAAGTTTGCAGCCCCTCAGATTTCGTATTTGAAATCCTGAGCCCAAGGTGATGGCATTAGGTGGGAACTTTGGTGTGACCGAATCAGGAGGGCGCACGGATCCTTCACGAGCAGGACTGGTGCCCTCAGAAAAGAGGCCCCAGGGAGCTGCCTTGCCCCTTGCACCCTGAGGACGCAGGTGAGGGCACCAGGGACAAACCAGGGAGGGCATCCTCACCAGGCCCCAACTCTGACAAACCCATTTCTGTTGTTTACAAGGTACTGGGTTTACGGTGTTTCATTACAGTAGCCCGGACAGACTAAGACAATGTCTTTCTAACCGACTACACATCCTCATTCTTGTATGCTTATGATAACCCTGCTTCCTGTAACACATCCCTGTTCCTGTCTGCTGTCTACTCACATTTGCAAAGAAGCAAGCTTCTCCTTCCTAGAACGACCTTTACAAATTCGTCTTGCAGGCCCACCCGAACGGACACCACGGACACCGTCATATCCTAACTACCCAAGGAAGAGTTCCCAGGCGGCCCTCCGCGCTCGTGCCTTCACCCTCAGTGCGAGCGCTCACCCCTCCCAACATCTGGCAACCCGAGCCCACGTCTCTGCTGAAGACAGCATCCTCAGCATCTCACTAAATGTCCTTTTTGTACTGAAAATAAGATGCACACACCCATTCTTTCTTTGTAGTCCACTGGTTGCCTCCAGTTTCAGTTTAAGTTTATACTTATCCGGTGGGAAAATGAGACCCTAAAATGGATCATTTAAGCCCCCGCTTTGCCTGAACAACTGGGAATAAGGAATAAGGCACAATGGCTGCCACTGGGAGAAACAGTACCAGTGTGGAAGTGAAAAAGAATAGGAGAATGACAAGCTAAAAATGGAGGAATTGGGGCCAGCATGTGGGTGCAGGGCCCCTAAGGACTTGGACCAGCATTGAGACATATCAAGTAAAGCTGCTACCTGATACCAGTTTGAATCCCGCTGCTCCACTTCCAGTCCAGCTGCCTGCTAATACCCATGGAAAGCAACAGAAGATGGCCCAGGTCCCTGGGCCCCTGCTACCCTCACTACCCTCATGGGAGACCTGGAAGAAACTCTTGGCTCCCAGCTTCAGCCTGGCCCTGCTCTGGCCATTGTGGTCATTTGGGAACTGAACCCACGGATGGAAGCTCGCTCTCTCTCCCTCTCTCTGTAACTCTGTCAAATAAATAAATAAATGAAAATAAAAATGCAGGAACTGGTGACTCCGGGCTAGTCCACTGACTAAATGATTTTATGTAAAGCACTTTCCAAAAAAAAGATGGAAAACAGAAGCTGACAAACCTCTAAGAAGAATATGGGTAGCAGGACTCAGTTTTGATTAAAATACTTTAACTCTACCAGAGACCAAAACATAGCTCACTGCATGCGATGGGGCAATGATTTTAATAAATGTGCTGCAAACCACGTGTAACCCAACTCCATGAAAAAACAACAGAATTCTCAACCCATTTTGAAACAGGAAGGAGGAAATCTTCAAATATGAACGTCCTCCCAAGAAAAGGCAGAGGGGGCCACCACATGAGCCCCTGTAGAAGAGACGGCAAGAATCTGACTGCCACACGGGTGCCTCCAAACAAAAACGAGTCATCTGTTCCCAGTAACAGCGGCCAAGCCTGTAAAGAAATGCCCTCTAGACTTCCCACACTGTAACTCCACATCAGAAGATGCACAAGGTAAAAGCGAATTTCAAAACATGAGTAGCGATCTGTGTTAAAACGCTAGGGATAAGGTCACGGTATGCACGGCCGGCCCGCACCCCATCCTTAAGGGTTTGCGGTGACTCCAGCTACTAAGGTTTCCAGGCACTCTCCCTTTTCCAAAAAAGAACAGGAAGAAGCAAGCCTAGGAGTCCCTCTCTGCCCGCCCCACAGCTACTGGAAAGCAATAGCCCTGGAATTGTTCCTGCTCAGACCCCCGACGCCTGGAGCAGGAAGTGGGGACAGCCGGGGAGGGGGGGCGAGGACGAGCGAAGGGGAGGAAGCGCGGATGGCAGAGGGGGACGGGGAGGAGGGGGCAGTGAAGATAAAGCGCGGAGGGCGGGCGAGCCAACAGGCACAGCCAGGCAGGACACAAAGCAGGGAGGACCGGCGATGGGAGTGTAGACGGCAGAAAAGGGAGGCACAAAGGTGGAGGGCGAGGGAAGCGGGGAGGGTGAAATGATGGGCTGGGGGCGGCCAAGGGAAAGCGAAAGAGGCTGTCACTGCGGGGCGATCGCGGGGAGGGGGGGAGGGAGGGGTGTCACCCACAGGGTGCGCCCCAGCAGGTGGACAGGGAGCGCTGGGCGGGATGGGAACCCCGGGGCGAAGTACAGGCTGGGCGCCCGAGCGCTAGGGCAGCCAGCGCTAGGGAGGGGCAGGCCCGGGGGGCTAAGCTGGCGCGCGGCTGCAGCTGGGGCAGGCCTCGCTCCCTCACCATCGCTGCGCTGGCCTGGTCCTCCGGCATGCAGCCTCTGTCCGGCGTGAGGCGGCGGGCGGGACTCAAGCCCGCCGCCAGGCTGAGCAGGCGCGGGGGGCTCCAGGGGACTCCGGCGAGCGGCTGCTCGGGGCTCGGCCCAGGCCTCGGCCTCCGCGGCTCGGCAGCTCCAAGTGCAGCAGCCGCTGCCGCAGCCGCAGCCGCAGCCTGAGCCGGAGCACAGACTCCGCCCCCGTGAGGCCCCGCCCTCGCCCGCGAACCCGAGCTCGGCCCCGCCTCCGAGCTCAGTGCGCAGACTCAGCCGAGGTAAGGCCACACCGGCTTCCAGGCCCTTAAAGGAGCCCACACCTCCCTCCTCGAGTCCTCCTAACGGCCCTTTAAAAACAGTAAGAGCTTTAAATATTACGTCATGACAGAAGGCAGTTACCCAGACACGGTGCAGTTACCCATACACCCCCGTGTCACTCACCATCATTCTTTAACATTTATTCACTGCGATTCATTACTATTGTCATGATTCTTAGGGTTTTCAACGTTCTCTTAGGTGATTTCTTCCAGTGCTCTGGGCTCTCCTTTAGGGATCATCCCGCCTCGGCCTCTCACGCCCCTGCTGGTGCCTTAGATTTTGATCCGCTCATCACCAGTAGTGGCAACCCGGCTAGGAGGATAATCTCGATTTCAGTCAGCTAACACTCCCACGCAGCCTCCTTCCTTCCTCACTCACACCTTGCCACCCCAGCCCCAACACCCACTGGTCTTGCTCCCTTTTCCTCGCTCCGCACTCTGCCCTGTGTCCTTGCATCCTTCCTCAAGCAGCTCAGAGTCTGTTGTCCCCTCTGAAAATCATTCCCGAGCGCCCGCGATCATTTCCCTCCTCTCTTTTATAGTCAGGAGCAACTCCGAACCTAAACCAGCAGCAAAACAGGAGAGGGTGGAGAAAATGCCAAAACCTTACTCGCTGGTCGACTGAGTCCCTTAGATTTGATAGCATTACTCTCAGAGGGGCTTTAAGACTTGGCTATGCAGCCATGTTTCTCCAGCTTCACTCACTGTCCCACCCTCCCAGGTAACTTTAAAAAGGTGTTTTGTTTTGTTTTTTATTAGAAAGGCAGAGCTACAGAGAGAGATGGGAAGGTAGGGAGAGATATCTTCTATCACTCCCCAAATGGCCACAACAACCAGGGCCACTTGGCTAGACTGAAGCCAGGAGCTTCTTCTGGGTCTCCTATGTGGGTGCAGGGGCCCCAAGGAATTGGGCCATCCTCTGCTGCTTTCCCAGGCCATAGGAGAGAGCTGGATTGGAAGTAGAGCAGCCAGGACTCGAAATGGCGCCCATATGGGATGCCGGCACTGCAGGCAGCAGCTTTACCCACAGCTCCACAGCATACTACCCCCCCCACCAGGTAACTATTTTATATCTCCCTCTTTAACTCTCCCACCTTCCCCCTCCATCTTCATTTAAAACTGATGGTTTTGTTTCCAAAAAAGAAGACTTCTGCAAGGCCTTATCTCCCACCATGACTTCCAACCAGCTTCTAACTTTGCTTCTACAAGGGCGCTTCTAAAAGCTCAGGAGGGGCTGGTGTCGTGGCATAGCAGGCTAAGCCACCATCTGCAACACTGGCCCCCATGGGCATAAGTTCAAGTCCTGCTGCTCCACTTCTGATCCAGCTCCCAGCTAATGCACCTGGGAAAGCAGCAGAAGATGGCCCTAGTGCTTGGGCCCCTGCACCCATGTGGGAGACTCCAGGTGGATTTAGCCCCACCATAGCTGCCATTTGGGGAATGAACCAGCAGACAGAAGATCTCTCTCTGTCTCTCTCCCTCTCTCTGTAATCCTGACATTCAAATTAATTAATTAACTCTAAAAAAATCTAAGTGTACTTTAGTGCTAAAAATTTTGAAAGCCATGTGTAGCATATGCATTTTCAATAGACTCATATAGTCTGCCTTCCTTTCCTTACTACAAGTGAATTATTTGTGTTTGAGCTAATGTCAGACAGCTCAATAAAAATTAATTACAATAAAAAATGAAATTTAAACCAGACATACCAAACGGAAACCTTTGTCATTTGGGGTGGTGGTGGTTTTGGTTTTACCATCAGCCAGTGTTCAGTGTGCACTTCAGTGGCATTAAATACATTCTCAGTGCTGTGCAGCCACCACCACGACTCAGCTCCAGAACTTTTCTCAGCTTGCAAAACTGAAACTCTCTATCCATTTCCTCCTCCTCCCAGCCCCTGGGCAATTACTGTTCTACTGTTCTATCTTCCATTTCTATGAATCCCAGTATTCTGGGCCAGAATTTTTAGTATCAGAGCCAATAACTTTCAAATTTTGGGTGCCAGCTGTACAGTGACGGCATACCATATGGGCGCTGGTTCGAATCTGGGCTGCTCCTCTTCTGATCCAGCTCTCTGCTATGACCTAGAGAAGCAGTAGAAGGTGGCCCAAGTGCTTGGGCCCCTCACCCGCGTGGGAGACCCGGAGAAAGCTCTGGCTCCTGGCTTCGGATTGGCCCAGCTCCGGCCGTTGTGGCCATCTGGGGAGTGAACCAAAGGATGGAAGACCTCTCTCTCTCTGCCTGTGCCTCTCTGTAACTCTGCCTTTCAAATAAATAAATAAAGCTTAAAACCTCAAAATGTTATGTTATTTACTCTTACTTTCTGCCGCAGGCTGGTGACAGATGACTTGCAGACTGTCTGTGGCCCGTAGACCACAGTTTGAGGAACACAGCTACTCGGTGTCACACTGATTCCCTTCCTCAGAAACATGTTATCCAGGAAAACTTTTGCTTTCCTTTCCTAGCACCATCCAACAGGAATGTATTGCTTCAATCTTAAAAAAGAAACAACAAGCGAAATAAACCCTCTCTTGACTCGTCTCAACCCTCCAGCCACAGCCTGGCACCCCTGCTCTCCCTCACAGCCCCAACGCTGTACGCAGGTGGCCCGTCCTGCACTGGAGCCCTTGACCTCCTCCCAGCCATCTTCTGTGGGCTCCTTTGCAGTTACGTGTCCATCTCCATCGCTCCACTGAACTGCCCTTGTCACAGTCACCAGTGACATCCATGTCTCAATTCCCAGTTTCGCAGTTACTCGACCCGCCAAGAGCACCAGCCACAGCACATCATCCCCCTCTCCCCTGGCCCTGCTCCCTCGCTGGCTGCTCCTGTTTGCTCCTCATTTCTCGGACCCCTACACACTGCAGTGCCCTCCCACTGGAAGCTCGCACTTGTTACTTTTTCCGTTTACACTCACTCTCCAGTGGTCTTCTCCCATCACAATACTTTAGTGATAGCGAACCCCCTAAAATCACACCTCTGTTCTGGACCTCTCGGACTTAGGAATCCAACTGCCACCCAAACATCACCTAATAACAGGCTACTGTTTTTCTTGGTAGCCTCCTAGAAGGCTTCCCCTCAAATCTTACTGGCCATGGATAAACTGATACATAACAAAGGGAATAAAGCTGTTATTCGCTGAAACCAGTCATGATTCGCTCTCTGTATCTTTCCCTAAAGACCTGGTAGTAGTGGAGGGGAATCACCACAAGAAATCAGGGTTTTGCCACAAAGAGAGAATGGGAGCCACAGCTGATCTGTAGTCCACGGAACAAGACAGGAAGTCCTCAAATATATCCAAATATATATAGGAATTTTATTTGATAAGGGTATAATTTCAAATCAGGAAAGAAAAGTGGACTTTTGTTTGATGTCAAAATAAGTGGGTAAGGGCCAGCGCAATGGCACACTAGGTTAATCCTCCGCCTGCAGCGCCGGTATCCCATATGGGTGCTGGGTTCTAGTCCGTTGCTCCTCTTCCAGTCCAGTTCTCTGCTGTGGCCCGGGAGGGCAGTGGAGGATGGTCCAAGTACTTGGGCACCTGCACCTGCGTGGGAAACCAGGAAAGAAGCTCCTGGCTCCTGGCTTCAGATCGGCGTAGCTCCAGCTGTTGTGGCCATTTGGGGAGTGAACCAATGGAAGGAAGACCTTTCTCTCTGTCTCTCTCTCTCTGTCCACTCTGCCTGTCAAAAAAATTAAATTAAAATTAAAAATAAATAAATAAATAAAAATCTTTAAAAAAATAAGTGGATAAGAAGTTAGAAAATTTTAATTGGGATCTACAGCTATTCACCAGAATAAATTTCAATTAAGTCAAAAACAAAAATGTAAACAATAAGAAAAAAACAAAAAATAGTGGAAGGAATCATAGAAGAATTTATTATCATCTCACAGGGAGGAGGTTTTTTTTAGGAACAAAACAAAGCCTACTGTAGAAGGTTGATAAACTTAGCTATGTGGAACTGAAAAGTGTCTTAAGGCAAAGCAGCCATACAGCAAGTGAGATGAGAAATGACTATATACATATATTTGCATTTCATATTATAGGAAAATGGATAATTTTCATATTTGTGTAAGAGCTGAAATCAGAAAGCACAAAAACCCAAGGGCAGAAATGTGCAAAAGATATGAACTGATACAGAACAAGAAGCAGAAATGATTCCTAAATGATCACCCTTACTCATAATAAGAGAAATGAAAATTAGAATTTCTTTGAAATACTATTTTTCACCTATCAGATTGGCAGAGAGCCATCAGAGTGGTAAGACACTGTGTGGTTAAGAATGGAGCAGTATATAACCGGGACTCTTTATTTTGCTGGTGGGATTACAAATTGGAATAACTTGGTGGTGGTATTTATCATATTTTAATTTATTTGTTCATTTATTTGAGAGAGAGAGAGAGAAACTCCCATTCCATGGTTCACTCTCCAAATACCCGCAAAGGCCAGGGCTGAGCTGGGCCTGGGGTCAGTAGCTAGAAATGTAGTCCTGGTCTCCCATGTGAGAGGCAGGGATCCAGTTCCTTGGGCCATCATCACTGCTGTCTCCCAGGGTTTGAAGTGTCAGGAAGATGGACTCAGGAACCAGAGCATGGAATTAAATCCAAGTACTCAGATGTGGAATACAGAGTTTTCAACTGCAGACTAACGGTCCACTGCCCGTCAAATTTTTTAATGCACACTCTTTTTCACCCAGCAGTTCTATCTCTAAAAGTGTAATCTGCACAAATGTGCATGCATATGTTCAAGCCTTATTTTAATAACAAAAGGCTGAAAACAACTTGAATGTGTGTTAATCCAGGCCTGGTTAAACAACAGCATAGTCATATAAAGCATAATTTTCAGCCAGAAAAAAAAAATGAGAAAGTTCTTGTATACTGACACAAAAGGATCTTCCAGACCTATTGTTGAAGGAAAAAGCAAGGTCCTACACAGTGTGTGTGTGTGTGTGTGTGTGTGTGTGTGTTTTATTTGAAAGGCAGAGTTTCAGAGAGAGGTAGAGAGAGAGAGAGAAAGGTCTTCCATCCGCTGGTTCACTCCCAAGATGGCCGCAACGGCCAGAGCTGCGCCAATCTGAAGCCAGGAGCCAGGAGCTTCTTCCGGATCTCCCACGTGGGTGCAGGGGCCCAAGGACTTGGGCCATCTTTGACTGCTTTTTCAGGCCATAGCAGAGAGCTGGATCAGAAGAGGAGCAGCCTGAACACAAACCGGAGCCCGTATGGGATGCTAACGCTTCAGGCCAGGGCTTTAACCTGCTGCGCCACAGCACCAGCCCCACAGTGTGTGTTTATTTCATGCTATCATTACTGTATGAAATGAAGAGTAGTGACATGGGTTCATAATTGCTTATATATTAATGAAATACCCCTGGAAGAATTTAACAACAACAATCATTGACTGCGTGATTGCTGCTAGGAGGAGAACTGGATGGCAGGAGACAGGAAGGAGGAAGACTTTTCCTAGTGAATAGACTCTTCTATCTTTTGGTTTCTTTTAATCCTGAGAATATATTACCTACTCTAAAGGTAAATTAATAGGGACCAGCGCTGTGGCACAGCAGGTTAAGCTGGCATCCCATGTGGTAAGTCCTGGCTGCCCCACTTCTGATTCAGCTCCCTGCTAATGCACATGGGAAAACAGTGGAAGATGGCCCAGAGGCTTGGGACCCTGCACCCACTTGGAACACCCAGAGGAAACTCCTGGCTTCTGGCTTCTGGTTTCGGTTTTGCCCAGCCCTGGCTGTTGAGAACATTTGGGGAGTGAACCAGCAGATGGAAGATCTCTCTCTGTCTCTCCTTCTCTCTATATATAACTCTGCCTTTCAAATAAATTAATTAATTAAAAAAGAATACAAATTTTAAATGAATAATTTAGAGCCAATTATTTGCTTTGTGAGTAAGATTAGTTTTTACTGTAAGGAATGCCTTTATCAATGGGATGTCAGGTTATGTACAGTCTTTCATTTTTTTAAACAAATTTTTAAAATATTTATCTGTATTTGAAAGGGAGAGGGACAGAGGGAGAGGGACAGAGAGAGAGAGAGAGAGACATCTTCCACCTGCTGGCTACATCTTCCATTCCCCCAAATGGCCACAGGGCCCTGGGCTGAGCCAGGCAGAAGCCAGGAACCTGGAACTCCATCTGAATAACTCATGTGGGTACAGGGGTTCAAGGGCTTGGGCCATCTTCTGCTGCTTTCCCAGGTGCATTAGCAGGGACTTGGATCAAATGTGGAACAGCCAGACTGGAACTGGCGCTCTGATATGGGATGACAGCTTTCGTAGGCAGCAGCTTTACCCACTGTGCCATACATACACTGGCCCCAGTCTTTTACTCTTGTAGAGATTATGAAAACTCCATCAGGGGTTACTCATCATAAGCTTGCTGAATATAATCAGCATCCTTTGGCAAACAGAATTGACAACTTTAAGGAAACACATGCTTTCTACAATAAGCATTCTGACAAATGAAATTTCTGTAACAATGCATTAATCTCAAGAATACTCACTGAAATTTCATAGAACTATTAAAATAAACTTTTTAGGTTATTGGGAAGCTTTACTTCTTTTGATGAACATAGACACTCAACTTTATGAGGAAGGATTCAGAGTAAGTATGTCTTTAAGTTGAATTCGAAGATAAATGCTATGTAATTATGCACCTTTTTTGACCTTATCTGTGTAAACAGAAGTTAATGGTTAATGCAGTGATTTGCTCTCTCAAAAACACTTGTGTCCTTTTAAATTCCTGCTATTGAAGTTTATGCATCTAGTTTCAACCTAATTATAATCAAAGCTTAATTTAGTGAATTCAGGGCTTATAATTTATTTCTCCAGGAACTCCGCATTTCTCAGAATTTGAAAGACTCCTTCATATCCCTAAATGATAGCTATTCTTATTATTATAAAGAGAATGTCAACTTGTTCTAGGAGGTAGAGCCAGAAACAAAAGGAGACTGGGGGACTGCAGGAAAGTAGATTCCAGTTCAAGAAAAGGAAGAACTTTCTTTGAAAGATTTATTTATTTGAAAGTCAGAATTACAGAGAGCGAAGGAGATTGAGAGAATGCAAGAGAGATGGAGATCCTCCATCTACCGGTTCACTCTCCAACAGTCAGGGCTGAGCCAGGTCGTGACCAGAAGCCAAGAGCTTCATTGAGGTCTCCCACATGGGTACAGAGGCCCAAGGACTCGGGCCATCCTCCACTGCTTTCCCAGGCACATTAGCAGAGAGCTGGATGGGAAGTGGAGCAGCTAGGACTTGAACTGGTTCCCATATGGTGCCAGCGTTGCAGATGGTAGCGTTATCCATTGTACTAAAGCACCAGATCCCAGTAAGAACATTCTTTTTTTTTTTTTAATTTTTTAATTTATTTTATTTATTTGACAGATAGAATTAATGAGAGAGAGAGACAGAGAGAAAGGTTTTCCTTCCATTGGTTCATCCCCCAAATGGCCGCTATGGCGGAGCTATGCCAATCCAAAGCCAAGAGCCAGGTGCTTCTTCCTGGTCTCCCACGTGGGTACAGGTGCCCAAGCACCTGGGCCATCCTCCACTGCCTTCCCAGGCCACAGCAGAGAGCTGGACTGGAAGAGGAGCAACCGGGGCTAGAACCCGGTGCCCATATGGGATGCCGGTGCAGCAGGCGGAGGATTAACCAAGTGAGCCACGGCGCCGGCCCCCCCAGGAAGAATATTCTAAGAATGAGAAGTACCCCATATATTATGGGCTACTTTCTAATGTGAAAGTTCCAGAGATAAGCAAAAAGTGTTGATTTACTAAATGTTAGGAATATGAAAAACAGGAGTTTTATGTTGACTTTTAAAAAATAAAATTTTATGATTTTAAGATTCTTTTCTAATTCTGGAGCTGGCGCTGTGGCGCAGTCGGTTAACACCTTGGCCTGAAGCGCCAGCATCCCATATGGGCACCGGTTCGAGACCCGGCTGCTCCACTTCTGATCCAGCTCTCTGCTATGGCCTGTGAGAACAGTAGAAGATGGCTCAAGGCCTTGGGCCCCTGCACCCACATGGGATACCCGGAAGAAGCTCCTGGCTCCTGGCTTCAGATCTGCACAGCTCTGGCCGTGGCGGCCATCTGGGGAGTAAACCAGCAGATGGAAGACCTCTCTCTCTTTCTCTCTCTGCCTCTCCTCTCTCTGTGTAACCCTCTCAAATAAATAAATAAATCTTTTTAAAAAAGATTCTTTTCTAATTCTAAAAGTCAGTAGCTCAAGAAATTTCGATAGGAGCAGCTGTTGAGAGGCCATCTTTTTAAGCCAATACTTGGGATACCTACTTCACCTACTTCCCATATTGGAGTGCCTGGGATATAGTCCTATCTCCACTTCTAATCCAGTTTCCCCATAAAGCACAATCTAGAAGGCAGCAGATGATGGCTCAAGTACCTGAGACCCGGATAGAGTTCCTGGGTCCCTGGCTTCAACCTGGTCCAGCCTGGTTGTTACAGGCATTTCAGGAGTGAACCAGTGGATGGAAGCTTTCTCTCTCTCTCTCTGCCTCTCCTTTAAAATAAACTAAAAATAAATAATATTTTTTAAATGAAAGTTACCCATGCTGATGCTATGGTGTAGTGGGTAAAGCCGCCACCTGCAGTGCCAGCATCCCATATGGACACCGGTTCAAGTCTCAGCTGCTCCACTTCTGATCCAGCTCTCTGCTATGGCCTGGGAAAGCAGTGGAAGGTGACCCAATGGGAGAACAAGGAAGAAAATCCTGGCTCTGGTCTTCAGATCGGCGCAGCTCTGGCCGTTGCAGCCATCTGGGGAGTGAACCAGCAGATGGAAGACCTCTTTGTCTCTCTGCCTCTGCCTTTCAACTGTAACTCCGCCTTTCAGATAAATAAAATAAATCTTAAAAAAAAAAAAAAAAGAAAAAGAAAAAGAAAGTAAGTTACAGTGCTGGCGCTGTGATATAGTGGATAAAGCCACCCTGCCCGTGCTGTTGGCAACTTATGTGGATGCCGGTTCTGATCCAGCTCCCTACTAACGTGCCTGAAAAAAACAGCAGAAGATGGACCAAATGCTTGGGTGCCTGCACTCAGATGGGAGACCCACAGGAAACTCCTGGCTTCAGCCTGACCATCCCCAGCCATTTCGACCATTTGGGGAGTGAACCAGCAGTTGGAAGATCTCTCTCTCTCTCTCTCTAACCCTGTCTTTAAATATGTAAATAAATAAAAGCTAGATGAGAAAAGGCAAAAGCAGGGGCCAGCATTGTGGTATAGCAGGTAAAGCTGATGCCTGCAATGCTGGCATCCCATATGGATTCTGGTTTGTGTCCCAGCTGCTCCACTTCCCATCTAGCTCCCTGCTAATGGTCTGGGAAATCAATAGAAGATGGCCCAAGAATTTGGGTCCCAGCCACCCATGTAGGAAAATCAGAAGAAGCTCCTGACTGCTGGCTTTGTCCCGGCAGTTGTTTGTTGTGGCCATCTGGGGAGTGAACCAGAAGATGGAAAATCTCTCTCTCTCTCTCTCTCTGTAACTCCAACTTTCAAAAAAAAAAATAAATAAATCTTACAAAAAAAAAAAAAAAAAAAAGTGGAGCTGAGAATTGAACTCAGGTGGTTCCATCCAGGATGGGAGTGGTCCCAATTCTTATCAGATGTCAGAAAGCAAGTGAGAAAGATTTGAGCAGAAAAACAAAGCAGACTCTGAACTGTTTCCCAGATGTAAGTGGCCATTGTAGGATAAGGCTGAGCAGCACTACAACAGGGGTCAGAGGGTTGGATCCTAGTCCCTGATTCCGAAACTGGAGAGGTTGAGATTTGAAAACCTTTTTTTTTTTTTTTAAGATTTATTTTATTTATTTGAAAGAGTTACAGAGAAGGTAGAGACAGAGAGAGAAGTCTTCCATCCACTGGTTTATTCCCCAAATGGCCACAACGGCCAGAGCTAAGCTGATCCGGAGCCAGAAGCCAGGAGCCAGTAGCTTCTTTTGAGTCTCCCACATGGGTGCAGGGGCTCAAGGACTTGGGCCATCCTCTACTGCTTTCCCAGGCCATGGCAGAGAGCTGGATCAGAAGAGGAGTAGCTGGGACTCAAACCTGTACCCATATGGGATGCTGGCGCTTCAGGCCAGGGCTTTAACCCACTGCACCACAGCAGTGAAAGGTGAAAACCTTTAAGGTCATTTGGCACAGTGAGATACTGAGGGCTCTGACAAACCTCCCCTCTCTCTGGCGCTCCCTTTGAACGTCTGTGGAACATCCTGGGGGAGGGGGGTAAATGGTCAGGAGGGGGGCTCAGCAGCAGTTCCACATCTTGGCCCTGTACTTGTAGCCAGGGTCTGCATTTCTCTAGATTCCTAAGCCTCCAGGGTGGCTAGGGTAGTTTGTATTTAACACAGGCCACAAGAATTCTGAGACAAGAGCTGGCCACTGTGACCCAGTGGGTCAAGCTGCTGCATGCAATGCCATACAGGTTCAAGTCCCAGCTGCTCCACTTCTGATCTAGCTGTTTGCTAATGCACCTGGGAAAGCAGCAGGAGGTGGCCCAAGTGCTGCAGCCCCTGCCAAACGTGTGGAAGACCCAGATGGAGCTCCTAGCTTCGATCAGGCCCACTCCTGACCACTGTGGCCATCTGTGGGAGTGAACCAGTGGATGGAAGATCTCTCCTCTCTCTCTCTCTCTCTCTCCCTCTGTGTGTGTGTGTGTGTGTCCACACATGCATGTGTAACTCTGCCTTTCAAATAAATAAATCTTTTTTAAAAAATAGAATTCTGAGAAGGAGAGTATGGTGGGAAGTCCTCTTCCTATGGTGGCTCCACAATCTTGAGGGTTGGAGAGGAAGGAGTGGGTGGACCTGTGAGGACTGACTGTAGAACCCAAAATTATCTCCAGAGGGAAAAAAATGGATAAAAAATTCGATTTAGTACCTTCTCTCCCTGACTTGATTCAAAAGGAAGAACCAATAGAGAGGAAGCAAACCCCTTAGCTTGGGAAGCACCGTGATGTGACAGAGCCTTCTCGTGTGACAGCCCCCAGCGCCACTCTGTCACTTATCAGAAGTTATGATGCTTCCTGTATGCACCTGACTTTTGATGTAGACAGATAAGATTAACCCCTAAGTTTGTATACTAGGTTTCAGAGAATTACAAACGAGCACATGATACATCTATCTTGGGAAAAAGCATTACTTTGAGAGAAAATGCCTGCAATCAATCTATAAACGACCTTTCTAATGTTATTTTTTCCCTTTCCTCTCTCCATTCTTCAACACATGGTGAAATCTCTGGGGCTAGAAAGCAGTTTAGAAGTTGAGTCTGGGGCCTGGCACTGTGGCTTAGTGGGTAAAGCCACCGCCTGCAGCACTGGCATCCAGTATGGGTGCTGGTTTGAGTCTCGGCTGCTCCACTTCCCATCCAGCTCCTAGTGGCCTGGGAAAGTAGTGGAGGATGACCCAAGTGCTTGGGCCTCTGCACCCACATGGGGGACCTGGATGAAGCTCCTGGTTGCTGACTTTGGATCAGCTCAGCTCTGGCCAGTGCAGCCATTTGGTGAGTGAACCAAAAGATGGAAGTCCTCTCTCTCTGTCTCTCCCTCTTTCTGTGTCTGCCTCTCAAATAAATAAATAAATATTTAACAACAACAACAAAAAAAGTCAAGTGTGCTGTTTCATCCTGAGGTTGCTGATTTTAGAATCAAGGTGCTGCTAGCTATTTGTTACTCAAGCATCAAGGTGAAGTGTTTCACACAACAAGAAATCAAAGTGAAAAGAATTCAACACTTTTGGCTAAGGAGGGGAGATTAAGGTTGCCTGTACTCCTGTGGGGTAGAAAGAAGTGTGAGTGCGTGCCTGTGGTGGACAAAGACCAGACCATCAGGTGAGGCGTCCAAGTGTCATGGGCATATTCTAGATGTTTTTTTTAATTTTTATTTTTTTCTTTTCTTTTTTTTAATTTTTTTTTTGACAGGCAGAGTGTTCAGTGAGAGACAGAGACAGAGAGAAAGGTCTTCCTTTGCCGTTGGTTCACATTCCAACGCACCGTGCTGCAGCTGGCGCACCGCACTGATCCGATGGCAGGAGCCAGGTGCTTCTCCTGGTCTCCCATGGGGTGCAGGGCCCAAGCATTTGGGCCATCCTCCACTGCACTCCCTGGCCACAGCAGAGAGCTGGCCTGGAAGAGGGGCAACTGGGACAGAATCTGGCGCCCCGACCGGGACTAGAACCTAGTGTACCTGCACCTCAAGGTGGAGGATTAGCCTAGTGAGCCGCGGCGCTGGTAGATTTGTTTTTTATTTGAGGGTCAGAGAGATAGAGCTCCCATCTACTGGTTCACTTCTCAAATGCTCACAATAGCCAGGAATGGAATGGGCTCAGCTAACAACAGAAACAAGGAACTCAGTCCAGGAATCCAATACTAAACCATCACCACTGCCCTCTGGGGTCTAAATGAACAAGATGCTGGAGTCAGGAACCAGAGCCAGGTGTTGAATTCAGGAGTTCCAACGTGGATGTGGCATCTTGACTATCAGGCTAACTGCCCACTCCCCAGGGCCATATTCTAACTCAGCCATTTAGAGTTGATACCTCTCCCTCTTCATTGTTCTCATCAACTAAATACAGAGAAGATCTTGGCACCTCACCCAGTCTTTTTTTTTTTTCCAAAGACTTAGTTATTATTTATTTATTTATTTATTTGAAAGGCAAAGTCACAGAGAGAGGAAGAGGGAGACAGAGATAGAGATCGCCCATCCTCTAGTTCACTCCCCACATGGCCACAACAGCGAGGACTGGGCCAGGTCAAAGCTAGGAGCCAGAAACTCCATCCAGGTCTCCCACACGGGTGGCAGGGGCCTAGATGCTTGGGCTGTCTTCTGCTGCCTCCTAGGGTGCACATCATCAAGAAGACAGAATCAGAGTCCTGAACTAGGCACTCTGCTATGGGATGTGTGGCATTGGAAACGGTGTCTTACCTGCTCCCCAAACGCCTGCCCCAGCCCCCTCCACTACAGTGACTCCCCCATGCACGACAGCCGCCTCCTCCCACGGCCGCACCTTGCACCCTGGCGAGCTAAAAATCCCCTTGTTTCTGAAGTCTGAAACATCCTGTGTATCCCTCACAATCTGTCTTTGCGCTTTCTGTGCTTTCCGTGAATAGTGACAAAGTCTCCAGTGACTTTGATGCGGAGAGAGAGAGAGGAAGTCAGCCCAATCATGCTGATGGGTCCACAAGTTTATACTAGCCCAACTCCTTCTAAGCTCAGACCTCCTGGTCCAATGCCAAATGCAGATTCCACCTGGGTGTCTCCCTGGTGTGTCAGACAGAACAACAGGTGGAGACTATCACCCACCTTTCCCTAAAGACATTCTTCTTGTGCTCCCTATCTCCGGAGCAGATATCCACAGATTTTTGTGTAAGATTTATTTTTATTTATTTGAAAGGCACAGTTACAGAGAGAGAGAGAGAGAGAGAGAGAGAGAGAGAGAGAATCTTCCATCCTCTGGTTCACTCCCCAAATGACTGCAATGGCTGGGGCTGGGCCAGACCAAACTCAGGAACCAGGAGCTCCACCTGGGTTTCCCACATGGGTGCAGGGGCCCAAGGAATTGGGTCATCTTCTACTACTTTCCTAGGTGTATTGGCAGGGAGCTGGATTAGAAGTGGAGCAGCTGAGGCTCAAACCAGTACCCATATGGGATGCCGATGTCACAGGCAGTGGCTTTACCGGCTACACCACAATGCCCGCCCCCACAGATGTGTTTTAAGGGTCAGCTGAGTGTCTTCTTCCATATCCTCCTCTCTTTCACCCCTTATAAACAGGCACTCATCCAAATTACATTCATTTTAACTCCTAGGGGTCATATGTAAATTATCCATTTATTCTTCAGCAGGTATTGAAGCTTGGCAAAGCTCTTTATATTTTTTAAAGATTTTTTATTTATTAATTGAAAATGAATCTTGATGTGAATGGAAGGGGAGAGGGGAGGGTTGCGGGTGGGAGGGAAGTTATGGGTTGGGGGAAAGCCATTGTAATCCATAAGCTGTACTTTGGAAATTTATATTCATTAAATAAAAGTTAAAAAAAATACTTTTTATTTATTTATTTGACAGGTAGAGTTACAGACAGAGAGAAAGGTCTTCCTTCCATTGGTTCACCCCCCAAATAGCCACTACAGCCTGCCCTGCGCCATTCCAAAGCCAGGAGCCAGGTGCTTCTTCCTGGTACCTCATGCGGGTGCAGGGGCCCAAGCACTTGGGCCATCCTCCACTGCACTCCCTGGCCACAGCAGAGAGCTGGACTGGAAGAGGAGCAACCGGGAGTAGAACCTGGTGCCCATATGGGATGCCGGCGCCGCAGGTGGAGGATTAACCAAGTGAGCCATGGCGCCGGGCCCCAGCTCTTTCCAAACCACAAATTCTGTGGGTAATTTCTCAAATCTGTTCCCTGCTTGCTTGAATCCCTATGACCAGGGCCTGTGTTTGCACTGCAGTATTTCTCCCCTAGGCCAGTGGTTCTCAAACTGGCTTCATGTTAGAACTGTTAGGGGTCCCGGTATCTTCATCTTTATTCCTAGTTCTTCTTCCCCCAACAGAGATTTGAATTCAAAGAGAGGCATCCATACAGTGCACAGTGAGGGATTTGTTTAAAAGAAAGAGTGAACACATTCAGACATGCGTGTGGGCCACCCCACATGCAGAGATGCTTGTCATGAATGGGCCCCAGAGTTCCCTAGGAAAAGAGTGGGAGGAGACCAGAGAAGGATTCATCAGCATGGCCCCGAGGCCAAGAGCCAGAGAGGGGCCCCCTCACTTCATCAGTCTCCTTTATGAGCTAGGGGGTGGTGCTCACATTGAATATATGCACAGGGGTAGAGTCTTGTATGCTTCCTGGGGGTTTTCATGGCACCTCCACATGGGGTTTAGCTCCCGTGTGGCCATCCTGGGCATCTTCTCCTTCCTGCTCCTGGATGAGACACAGGTGCATCATGGGAAAGTGGGTGTACTGGATTGACCAGTAAGGGTGCAGGCAATGCAAGGCTGGCAAAAATTCCAGCTCATCTATTCCCGCCTAATGTTCCCGCCTACTTCCCCCATGCCAGAACCAGCTAGGGGACTTTTAAAAACGTAAGGCCTTGGTCCACCACCCAGATCATCTAATTTAATTGGACTTGACTGGGGCTCAAGCACTGAAGTTTTCCATTTTAAGCACTCTGGGCACTAATTGTATTTCTTTATTTTGCTCCCACCTGTTCATATGTTCTATTAGCTACTGTAGTTTAGACTCCGGAGCTGCCCAGTTGTCATCCCCCCTGCAACTCCCGACCAAGGCATCAGGCCTTCCCAGGAGCCCCTGCCTTTGCTGCCTGGTTCCTGCTGGAACTCCTGCAGAGCGGAGCAAAGGTTGCGGAAGGTCCCAGAGCTGGGGTTCTTGCCGCCTGATTTCAGCCGTGATCTCATCCAGCCTTTTCCCCACTGTGGACCATGCTTCCCGCAGCTCCAGTTGAAGCACACAGGGCCCAGAACTTTGAAGACCTCATTGGACCCATCCACACACCTCCTGCACCATATGCCTCTCTGTGAGTCGTGCCTCGATCGTCTGCCTCCCCGCCATGGATTTGCTCACGTCCTGCTGCAGCTGCTGCTGTTTCTCCTCTTCTCCCTGCAGCCTTTCAGGATCAGCTCAGTCACGACACGGATGACAGGAAGTGTTCGCCCTCCCAAATCCCAGGTGTTGTTAGGTCTAGAGGTTAAGAGAAAGTTAATTCTAGGGCCTGGTGCTCTGGCATAGTAGGCAAAACCAATGCCTGGACACTGGTTTGAGTCCTGGCTGCTCCATTTCTGATCCAGCTCCCTGCTAATGGCCTCGGAAAAGCACTGGAAGATGGCCCAAGTGCTAGGGCCCCTGCACTCATGTGGGAGACCCAGAAGCTCCTGGCTTTGTCCTGGCCCAGCCCTGGCTGTCTTGGCCAGCTGGGGACTGAACCCAGATGGAAGATCTCTCTCTCTCTCTCTTTCTCTCTCTCCTTCTCTCTATATATCTCTTTCAAAATAAATAAATAAATAAATATTTAAAAAGAGAGAGAAAGAAAAAGTTAATTCTAGACTTTACCCTCAAGTGCCCCCTGGAAGAATTTTAAAAAACTGTGGTCTTCCTCATGGTTTTAAGTATAATGTTTACATATTTATTAACAGTTAAATAATTATTTATTTTTACTTTTTTTTAATTTTTTTTAATTTTTGACAGGCAGAGTGGACAGTGAGAGAGAGAGACAGAGAGAAAGGTCTTCCTTTTGCCCTTGGTTCACCCTCCAATGGCCGCCGCGGCCGGCGGGCTGCGGCCGGTGCACCGCGCTGATCCGATGGCAGGAGCCAGGAGCCAGGTGCTTTTCCTGGTCTCCCATGGGGTGCAGGGCCCAAGCACCTGGGCCATCCTCCACTGCACTCCCTGGCCACAGCAGAGGGCTGGCCTGGAAGAGGGGCAACCGGGACAGAATCCGGCGCCCCGACCGGGACTAGAACCCGGTGTGCCGGCGCCGCAAGGCGGAGGATTAGCCTAGTGAGCCGCGGCGCCGGCCTAAATAATTATTTATTAAGACATTCTTGTTTTGCCATCTTGAGATACTCCCTCAGAAGTCCTGCTTATTTAAATAATCTTCTTTCTGTGGTACTCTAGACATTCTTACTCCCAGGGCAATACCTTCATGGTAATAATCAGGTTAGACAAAAAGATGTATCTTTCTTTTAAAAATGAGAGAGTGAGGCTGATGTTGTGGCGTAGCAGGTAAAGCCACTACCTGCAAAGCCAGCATCCCGTATGGGCTCCACTTCCAATCCAGCTCCTGCTATGGCCTGGGAAAACAGTAGAAAATGGCTCATATCTTTGGGCCCCTGCACCCACATTGGAGACCTGGAAGAAGCTTCTGGCTCCTGGCTTAAGATTGGCACAGTTCCGACTGTTGGGGCTTTCTTGGGAGTGAACCAGTGGATGGAAGACTCTCTCTCTCTCTCTCTCTCTCTCTGCCTCTCTGTAATTCTGCCTTTCTTTTTTTTTTTTTTTTTAAATTTATTTTATTTTTTTTGACAGGCAGAGTGGAGAGTGAGAGAGAGAGACAGAGAGAAAGGTCTTCCTTTGCCGTTGGTTCACCCTCCAATGGCCACCATGGCAGGCGCACTGCGGCCGGCGCACCGCGCTGATCCGATGGCAGGAGCCAGGTACTTCTCTTGGGCTCCCATGGGGTGCAGGGCCCAAGGACTTGGGCCATCCTCCACTGCACTCCCTGGCCACAGCAGAGGGCTGGCCTGGAAGAGGGGCAACCGGGACAGAATCCAGCGCCCCGACCGGGACTAGAACCCGGTGTGCCGGTGCCGCAAGGCGGAGGATTAGCCTAGTGAGCCGTGGCGCCGGCCAATTCTGCCTTTCAAACAAATAAATAAATCTTAAGAACAAAAGCTGAAAATGAGAGTGGGTGGGTGTTTGGCATAGTAGTTAAGACTCCAGTTGGGATAGCTGTGTCCCATATTGAAGTATATGGGTTTGAGTCTTGGCCCTGGTTTCCTGCTAACACAGACACTGGGAGGCAACAATGATGGCTCAAGCGGTTGGATTGCTACCACCCATGTGGTAAATCTGGCATTGCAGGCATTGGGGGAGTGAAGCTGAGAATTTGAGCTGTGTCTTTGCCTCTTAAATAAATAAAATTTTAAAATAAATAAAGGTGAGAGAAAAGCTAGTATGAAAGAGAAGTGAAAAGAACATGTAAGAAATGATTTCCTGGGGCTGGTGCTGTGGCATAGTGGGTGAAGCTGCTGCCTGCAGTGCCAACATCCCACATAGGCACTGGTTTGAGTCCCGGTCGCTCCATTTCCAATCCTGCTAATGTGCCTGGAAAAGCAGTGGAAGATGGCCCAAGTGCTTGGGCCCCTGAACCCACAGGGAAGACCTGGAAGAAGCTCCTGGCTCCCAGCTTTGTACTGGCCCAGCTGTTGCAGTCATCTGGGGAGTGAACCAGCAGATGGAAGACCTCTCTGTCCCTCTCTCTATCTGCAATGCTGCCTTTCCAATAAATAAATATATTTTTTTTTTTGACAAGCAGAGTGGACAGTGAGAGAGAGAGGCAGAGAGAAAGGTCTTCCTTTGCCGTTGGTTCACCCTCCAATGGCCGCCGCGGCCAGCGCGCTGCGGCTGGCGCACCGCGCTGATCCGATGGCAGGAGGCAGGAGCCAGGAGCCAGGTGCTTCTCCTGGTCTCCCATGGGGTGCAGGGCCCAAGCACCTGGGCCACAGCAGAGAGCTGGCCTGGAAGAGGGGCAACCGGGACAGAATCCGGCGCCCCGACCGGGACTAGAACCCGGTGTGCCGGCGCCGCTAGGCAGAGGATTAGCCTAGTGAGCCGCGGCGCCGGCCCATAAATAAATAAATTTTTAAAAATAAAGAAATGATTTATTTAGCCTTACTCATGCTCGTGTGCCCCTGGAAAGCCTTTATGAACCTCCAGGCTTCTGGGTTCCCCTTTTGAAGGCTGCAGCTCAGGGCATGGCTGTGGCCTCCTTGCTGGTCACTCCGTGTCAAGTCTCTTTGTATATATACAATGGTACTTAAAAAGTTCATGGAAAATGCAATTAAAGGATGATGAGTTTTCTTTAGGCACAAAACATTTTGAAATCCATGTATGGTTTTTCCATAATATGTATTTTTCATGAACTTTTTGAGATTGTTCATGTACATACACATATTGGTATATATATCTTACATAATGCCATAAAACTTATCCTTTAAATTTTTTATTTACATATTTTATGTATTTGAAAACTAGAGAGACAGAGTGATTTTCTATCCACTAATTCATTCCCCAAATGTCTGCAACAGCTGGAGCTGGGCCTGCTCAAATCCAGGAGCCAGAAACTCAACCTAGGTCTCCCACATGAGTTGCAGGGACCCAACTACCTGAGCCATCACCTGCTTTAGCAGGAAGCTGGAATTGGGAGCAGAGCTCGGATTTGAACACAGGCACTCTGATATAGGATGTGGGCTTCCCAAGTAGCATCTTTGTTTTTTTAAGATTTATTTATTTATTTGAAAGGCAGAGTTACAGAGAGGCAGAGGCAGAGGCAGAGAGAGAGAGAGAGAGAGAGAGGTCTTCCATCGGCTGGTTCACTCTCCAAATGGCCTCAACGGCCGGAGCAGAGCAAATCCAAAGCCAGGAGCCAGGAGCTTCTTCTGAGTCTCCCACTGGGGTGCTGAAGCCCGAGGACTTGGGCCATCCTCCCCTGCTTTCCCAGGCACATTAGCAGGGAGCTGGATCGGAAGTGGAACAGCCGGGACTTGAACTGGTGCCCATATGGGATGCCGGCACTGCAGGCCAGGGCTTTAATCTGCTGCACCACAGCACCAGCCACCTGTATATAATTTTTCATGTGAGTGTTTATCTTCGTTTCTTGGATACATTCATAGAAATAGAATTGCTGGATCATATGGTCACTGTCTTTTTCATGAACTAACAGTTTTCCAAGTTGAATCATTTTATAATCCCACCAGCAACATATGAGGGTTCCAATTTATCCACATCCTCATATAATCATCCCAGTGGATGTGACGTGGTACCTCAGTATGGTTTTAATTTGCATCTCCCTAATGATAGGATGGTGAGCATCATTTTTAGAAATTACTTATTTATTTTCATCTTGAAATGCAGAGCAACAGAGAGGGAGGGAGGGAGGGAGGGAGGGAGAGAGAGAGAGAGAGAGAAATTTGCCTTGCAAGTTCAATCCCAAAATGCCTGCAACAGTCAGGGCTGGGCCGAGCCAAAGCCAGAAGCCCAAAACTCCATTCAGGCCTCCCACATGGGACGTGGGTGGCAGGAGCCCAAGCCATCATCTGCTGCCTTCTGCCTTCCAGGGTGCACATCATTAGGAAGCTGGATCAGAAGTGTAGTAGGAGCACTCAGACTGGCATTCTGATATGGGATGCTGGTATCCCAAGCAGCAGGTTCCCCCTGTACCACAACGCCTGCCCCAAGCATCTTTTAATTGCTTTAAATTTAACTCTACTCTCAGATCTCTAACTCGGCTCTACTTTTGCCACTAAAATTATCTTTCTAAACCACACTGCACCCCTGTTTGGACATTTCAACAGCTTTACTTCTCTTATCTACAGGATTGAAGGTCCAAACCCTTAATCTGGCAATGGAGGCCCTTTCCCCGGCTGGCCTCTCTCGATGCCTCGGGCATCAACACCTTCACTGCTCTCCCCACTCGGTTCTATCTTTACTGAATGACTCACAGCTCTTGGAATATACAGTCCTATTTCAAGCCTCTGTACATTTGCTCATGCATTCCGGGCGCTCTTGCTTCTGCAAATATGTCTTCCACCAGCTCCCCAACACTTGCTTCCTGCACCTCCTCTTCGGAGGGCGTTTTCTGATCTCCCTCTGCATTGACCTTAGCTGTGCTTCGTGAGCTTCCCTGCACAGGGCCGCGTGTATCATGTTAGCGCTCTTGTTTATCTCCCAGCTAAGCTGTGAGCACCCAGAGAGCATTGACTGGATTTGATTTATCTGTCCTCAGGGCCCAGAACACGACCTGACTGGAAGGAATTAATTTCACGGGATCCTGGTGTCCCTCAAATGCCCTCTGGCTCAAGTGCTTAGTACTTGTTCCAACTCCTCAAGACAAGGCAAAGCCAGCTTACCTTTAGGCACCTTAAAATAGCCCAGACCTCACACAGAAAACTTTCCCATTACAAGAGCATGTCGTTGAAAGAGAAGACTTTTTTTTTTTTTTTCCATTTTATTTGAAAGGCAGAGAGACAGCTGGTTCACTCCCCAAACATCTGCCATAGCCAGGCCAAAGCCAGGAGCCTGGAACTCCATCTGGGCTCTCACATGGGTAGCAGGGACTCAGTATTTGAGCCATCACCTGCTTCATCCCAGGGCATGCATTACCAGGAAGCTGGACCAGAAACAGAGTAGACAGGACTCGAATAAGGCACTCTGATATGGGATGCAGGTGTCCCAAGTGGCAATTTATTCCACTGTGCCAATCATCCACCCCACAGAAAAAAAAATTTATTTATTCATTGATTTGAAAGGCAGAGTTACAGGAGCCAGCACTGTGGTGTAGTGGGTAAAGCTGCCACCTACAGTGCTGGCATCCCATCTGGGCACAGGTTCAAGTCTTGGCTGTTCCACTTCTGATCCAGCTCTCTGCTATGGCCTCGGAAAGCAGTAGAAGATGGCCCAAGTCCTTGGGCTCCTATACCCATGTGGGAGACCTGGAAGAAGCTCCTGGCTCCTGGCTTCAGACTGTCCTAACTCCAGCCATGGCAGGCATTTGGGGAGTGAACCAGCAGACAGAAGACCTCTCTCTCTCTCTTTCTTTCTCTCACTTTCTGTCTCTTCTGTAACTCTGCCTTTCAAACAAATAAATAAATCTTTAATAAAAATATTTATTTGAAAGGCAGAGGGAGAGTCAGACTGAGCGAGAAATCTGTCAGAGAGGCCTTCTATGCTGATTCACTCCCTAGATGCCCACAATAGCTGGGGGTGGGCTGGGCCAAAAGCGGGAGCTTAGGAACTCCATCTGGTCTACAACATGGGTGGCAGGAACTGAAGCACTTGGGCCATCGTCTGGTGCTTCCCAGGTGCATTAGCAGGAAGCTGGATTGGAAGTGGAGGAAGGACTCGATCCCAGGCATCTGACAGAGGATGAAAGCGTCCCAAGTGGTGGTGTCAGTCCCAAGCGGAGGTTACCACCCTGTGGCACCACGCCCACCCTGGATTACCCTCCCTGTTGTCTGTGCATTGCCATGGACTCCACACCTTTCCTTTCACAAACTGCTCTTATTGGAGAGGCGATCAGGAAAGACTTGCTGATAAGGTTAAGTACGGGACTTGTTAAGAGCGTGGATGCTCAGCAAGTTGGTCCGCCCAGGTTTCTCTCCCACCTCCACATTTACTAGGTGTCAATCTCAGAAAAGTGCTATGACATTTCTGTGTCTGTTTATTTATCTATAAAACTGATTTGACAATCTTATCTCACAGAGTCCTCGTGAGAGTTAACTGGATTACTATATAGTTATACTATAAATGTATAAGTATCTTAGAACAAACAGGTATGTGTTATATATTATTATAAAATTCTCCCCCTGATCCTACAAGCTGGATATCATAATCCTCATTTAATAGATGAGGAAATTGACTTTTAGGGAGAGGATGGACTTTCTCTATGTTACAGTTCTTTAGGAAAAAAAAAAAAAACTTCCAGGATTGGTAACTAACCCAGCCCTTTTCATTTGCATTCTTATTTTCTTAGACCTTGTCTCCAGGGTACCCTCGTTAGAGGGACATCCATCCATGTCTTCCAAATCATGCATTTGCCAGGGACTGTTTGTGTAGAGTGGGTTGGGATGATAAAATTCTACTTCCCCAGGCATCTTTGTTCATCACCAACTAGTCACTGTTCTGGCCTGACCCTGGGAGGTCATATGCATGTCAGTAGCTTATTCTTGGTCAGGCAATTAAGATGCTGACTGGGGCACCTGCATCCCATGTTGGAGTTCCTGTGCTGAAGTCCCGGCTCCACTCCCAATTTCAAATTTCTGCTGATGTACACCTTGGGAGACAGTGATAGCTCAATAATTGGGTCCCTGCCACCACCCACATAGGACACCTGAATTGAGTTCCCAGCTTCTAGCTTTGGTCTGGCCCAGCCCTATCCACTGCAGGGATTTGGAGAGTGAACCAGCAGATGGCAGCTCTCTTTGTCTCTATGCCTGTCAAATAGATAACACAAAAAAGAATAACTTAACTCTTCAATAAATATTGATCAAGACTTTGTAAAGCTCTTCCTAAACTAGGAAGTCTTAGGGGACCCAAGCAATATTATATCATTTTTACTGGATCATGTGCCTGCAAATACCTCTCCTTGTGACGTGCTGTGTGCTGGACACAAGGTGCTCATGTCTAATGGGAGGAAAACAGTTCAGCTGTCAGAAGCAGAAGCGTGGTGCCCCCTGAGCAGAGGGAGCCCAGTGAGGGCTCGGAGCAGGCTTCCTTGGACAGGTACTGCCTGACCTGGATTTTGAAGGTTAACAAGAATCACCTAAATTAAGAGGGGGGAGGAGCAGCCTCTTAGGCACAGAGAACCACCTGCAGGAAGGCACCGGAACATGAAACCAGATGATGTGTTTAGGGTCTATGAAGAGTTTGAGCTAGGACTCAAATAGTGTGGCTGGGAGGGGAAGAGACAAGGCTGGGAAGGCAGGCTGTGGCAGAGAACTGCGGGCTTGTGGGCAAAGGTAAGGAGCTTATGGTTCATCATGAATGCCGGGTGACATTTGGTTACAACTGCCTTCTGGCCCCACCGCTTTTTCTGACAGTCATCATTTGGTTATATTTAGAAGTTCGGATTAATGTACTCACTCAGCCGTGTGCGCCGAGCACACACTTTATCAGTTCTTAGGTACAGGCTGGAAACCTCAGGAATAGACTTTTAGAATCACAGCTTGAAATCTGGTGAGCTTTTTTAGAAGACACTAAATCTCAGCCCAGACTTGAGATGATTTACCCTGACACCTGATCCCTGCCCTGCCCTGCCCTTGCTGTTGCAACTGTCTGGGTCATTTGGCTTTCCAGAGCATGCTGGGTCTGTACACCTGATCTAGGAGTGGCTACAATCAGAAGCTGAACCGGTCAGCTTGGGTGGTGATCAAATGCCTGTTGTGCTCAGACCCGTGAGGAGCCTCAGGAGCGAGATAGAGAAGGGAGAGATGTCAGGTCCCTACTCTCTGGGATTTCAGTCTGCAATGCAGGGAGTTAAACCTGGAAGACATGTTGGAAATCATTAGTTACATGGGATAAATTCAGCATTTACAAAGTGCTTCACTGTGGGCTGGGACCTGGTGACACAATAAATAAATCCAACCAGATTCCTGTCCTTGCACAATCTGGTAAAACAGGTATGAAAAGAGGCCACGACCACAGTGCTTCAGCAGCAAGTTAAGCACTGGCATCTCATACAGGAGCCCGTTTGAGTTCTGGCTGCTCCACTTCCAACCCCACTCCTTCAGTCTCTGCACCTACATGGGAGATTCAGATGGAACTCCTGGCTCCTGGCTTCGGTCTGGCCCAGCCTCAGCCATTGCAGTGATTTGGGGAGTGAACCAGTGGATGGAAGAGCTCTCTTTCTCTCTCTCTCTGTGGCTCTGCCTTTCAAAAAATCAATATTAAAAAAAAAAAAGTAAAGAAAAACAGGCTGGCGCCGCGGCTCACTAGGCTAATCCTCCGCATTGCGGTGCCAGCACACCAGGTTCTAGTCCCTGTTGGGGCACTGGATTCTGTCCCAGTTGCCCCTCTTCCAGGCCAGCTCTCTGTTGTGGCCAGGGAGTGCAGTGGAGGATGGCCCAAGTGCTTGGGCTCTGCACCCCATGGGAGACCAGGAGAAGCACCTGACTCCTGGCTTTGGATCAGTGCAGTGTGCCGGCCACAGCGCTCCAACCGCAGCGGCCATTGGGGGATGAACCAACAGAAAAGGAAGATCTTTCTCTCTGTCTCTGTCTCTCCCTGTCCACTCTGCCTGTCAAAAAAAAAAAAAAAAAAAAAGTAAAGAAAAACAAGTCCCTTTCATCATAGCCCTGTACTCATCTGTGAAATGAGAGGCGAAGACGATTTTGAAAATATTTTCAGAGCATACATCCTGTGAGTCTGATTTAGCGCAGTGCGTCTTAAGCTTCACTGTGCACCTGAGGCACCTGGCGATCTTGTTAAAAAGCAGATTGGGTAGCGGGTTAAGCTGCTGCCTGCAGTGCCAGCATCCCATACTGGAACTGCCAGTTAGAGTCTCAGCCTCCTGATGATGTGCCTGGGAAGGCAGTGGATCAGGGCCCAAGTACTTGGACCCCTGCCAACCATATGGGAGACCCAGATGGACTCCCTGGCTCTCTTGGCTTTGGCCCTGCCCAGCCCAGGCTGTTAAAGCCATGTAGGAAGTGAACCAGCAGATGGAAGATCCCTCTCTGTCTCCCCACCATCACCCCCAGACACCCATATTTCTGCCTTTTAAATTAAATTAATACATAAATCTTTTTTTAAAAAAATGCAGATTCTGGTTTAGTAGGGTTGGGAGGTGGGGAATGCTTCTCCAGTTCTCTCAAGATCTCCAGTAGTATGGATACTGCTGGCCCTCAGATCCCACTTTGAGTAGCAAGGATTTAGGGTCCTCATTTCCAACCTGTAAGTTCTGCAAATTATCCAGCGAGAAATGGCATCCTCTGAAATTTTTATAGTGTTTTAAAATTTGCAAAGATATATGCCTACCTTATCTCCTTACTGCTTTCAGCTGTTCTTCCTGAGAGGTAAGATAGGTGACTGGTTGCGTGGAACTTCCTTGAAGCTTAGGCATGGAGGTTTGTCTGTCTCTTCCTAGCACTGGTGTGGGGCAGAGATGGGGAGTCCCATTTTATAGAAAGGAAGACTGAGGATCTGAAAAGGGAATGGATTTATCCAAAGCCAAACACTACAGAAGTGGCAGAACAGGAATTAGAATTGGAGCCTCCTGACCCCCACTTCCAGGACTATTTCCAGCCAATTTCCAGGCTGCTTGAGGTGTTCATGCATTCATTCAACATGGATTTATCACAGGCCAACTGCATTTCAGACCCATCACAACAAGTGATTGTGGAGAAAGTTACCTTTCAGCAACAGGAAAGAGAAATACACAAATGTGAGGGGGGACAGTTTATTGGAGTGTGTGGTTTGTTATTGAACGGTGAGTTCTAAAGATGGATTACAGGGGAAACCCCTTCAGACCAAAGAGCTGTCCCTATTAACTAACCTCTAATTTGTGTTCATGTATTCATCAATAATTTTTAAATATTTATTTATTTGAAAGGCAGAGCTATGGAGAGGCAGAGGCAGAGAAAGAGAGGTTTCATTCCCCAAATGGCTGCAATGGCCTGAGCTGGGCCTATCCGAAGTCAGGAGCCTGGAGCTTCTTCTGGGTCTCCCACATGGGTGCAGGGTGCAAGGACTTGGGTCATCTTTCCACTGCTTTCCCAGGCACATTAACAGAGAGCTGGATCAGAAGTGGATCAGCAGAACTTGAACCTGTGACCATATGGGATGCTGGTACTGCATTTGGTGGCTTTCCTGCTACGCCACAGTGCCAGCCCCCTTCATCAAGTATTTGCCAAACCCTACTCTGTACCAGGCCATGCATAGGATTCTGATGGCAGAAGCATGAATCAGACAGTTCTCAGAACTTAGCCATTGTGGTTTGTAAGTAGCTTGGGTGCTCCCCAAAGGCCTGCGTGTTAAGGGCTTGATCCCCAGAATCTTATGTGAATGGCACCAATAGAATTTTTTTTTAAAGGAAATACTTTTTTTTTTTTTAAGATCTATTTATTTACTTGAAAGCCAGAGTTACACAGAGAAGGAGAGGCAGAGAGAGAGAGAGGTCTTCCATCCTCTGCTTCAGTCCCCAGTTGGCCACAATGGCTGGAGCTGTGCTAATCAGAAGCCAGGAGCCAGGAGCTTCTTCCAGGTTTCCGATGTGGGTGCAGGGGCCCCAGGACTTGGGCCATCTTCTACTGCTTCCCCAGGCCATAGCAGAGAGCTAGATAGGAAGTGGAGCAGCCGGGACTCGAACCGGCGCCCACATGGGATGCTGGCACTGCAGTGGCGGCTTTACCCGCTACACCACAGTGCCAGCCCCTAGAATTTAATCCAATCAAAGCATCTGCAGATGGGGCCTTGGAAAGTGGTTGACCGGATTAGGCTGCCAGGGTGGGATCCTCCGGTTGAACCATGGTGGTGTTGTAAGGAGAGACCACACAGAGGGCAGCCAAGCATGCTCCCTGCTTCTTTCCACTTCCAGGCTCACCAATTACTGCCTTCATCAGACACCAGACTAATGGGGCTGCCCAACCTTGCACTGTGAATCCCCAAAACCATGACCCCAAATAAGCCACCTTCCTTTGTAACAGGTCCTCTCCAGTATTGTAACTGGAGTAAGGAAAAACTGACCGATACATCAGTCCAATACCGAACTTCCCCATCTCCAAGCCCTTTCCCTATCCTTCATACAAACTGGCATTTGCTGAGTGCTTACTACGTGCCAGCTTGTACTAAGCGTTCTACATCGCTATCGTAATTATCTAAATTAATCCTCACAATTCCCATTAGGATGTGTACTACCTGAGGATAGAGTTTTTTGGTGTTTTTTGTTTTGTTTTGTTTTGTTTTTGTTCAGGGGACAAAACAAACAAAAACTAAGGAAAATGCTTATCATACAATAAGTATCAAAAAATTGTCAGGGAACGAAGACACAACTCTGGCAGGGAGATCCAATCGTTAGCTGTTTCATAGATGATTCAGCGGAGGAGCAGGTAGGTGAAATGTTTTGCCCGAGGCCTCCCAATGGTTAAAGGCAGAACCAAGACGCGTTTAGAAGAACCCAGAACTGTCTGACTCCAAACACGATGGTCTTGCTCTTTGTACACCATTGGTTCTCAGATCTTGTCGTGTGTCAGAACCATCTAGAAAAGCAGACTGCTGGGCCCACACCCAGGGTTTCCAATCCAGGAGATCTAAGGCGGGGGTGGAACAAATAGGTATTGCTAACAAGTGCCCAGGTGATCTGATGCTGCTGGTTGAGGGACCATATTTGGAGAGCCGCTGCTGTACACTAACCAGCCTCCCGGTTTCTCATGTATTCCTAAGAGGTGAATAGAGTGGAGAGAAATGACCCAGAGTGGATGAGGGAAATGAGGCCAGAGAAGTATGGCAATTTGTCCAAGGTCTCGCAGCAACCGCGGACTTGCAAGGTTAGCGATTATGCAGCCCTCGACGCCCCGGATAACCCTGGCTGCCTCCCTTCCAGACGTGGGCTGGGGCAGGGAGGAGAGAGCAGGCAGGAGGACGTCTGTCAGGAGGAGGTGGGGTCTCGGCGCTGACTCGGGTGTGCCCCAGGACAAGACCCCTCCTCTCCAGACCTCGGTCCTCTTCTGCAGACCCGAGTGCCAGGGACAGGCAGGGAAACAGAGGGCGCCCCGAGTTCTGCTGCGGAACTCTCGGCGCTGGCCGGAGGCCAGGCGGGTCACTCGGGGACGGTGCGGCGTGTAATCCGGCGCGGCTGGAACGAGAGTGCGAGAGGGGCTGACCGCTGTCCCAACCTGGAGTCCGGAGCAGGCACTGGGGATGACGCGGGGTGAGAGGGCCGAGGACCCTGCGGGCGCGGGCGACTGCCTGACCAACAGCAGGAAGGGCAGAGCGCCTCCGGGGCCCAGGGTCCCCAGGGACCGTGCCGGAGGCTGGCGAACTGGGCAGCAACCCGGCCAACGACACGAGCACCAATCCCAGACCTTCAAAGTGACCTCACGTCAAACGTGATTGGCCGGGTCTCCCCGCGGGGCGGGTCCTGTTGGCTCACGGATGCGTAATCCTTTGCGGGAGGCCAAGGTAGCTTGTGTGACCTTGAGGAAATAATTGTACTTCTCTCAACTTCCCTTTTAAAATGGAGATGCTATACCTGTCCTGCAATGGCCCTTAAGACAGTCAAAACGTCTAGGGAAGACATCATGTCTTTAAAAGGTATTTTTACTATTTTGTCTGCTTACAGAAGTAAAATATTACTATAAAAATAAGTATGGAATACAAACCGGGGAAGCCCTCTGCACACTATTTCTTTCTCCATTTCAGCCTATGGATAGCAACTATTAACAGTTCAGTGTGTTTTCCCTCCTCTTTTTTTCTATGAATATACCAAAGGTTAATTTTAAAACAAAAATTTAAGTTATACTATGCAACTTCTTTTTTCACCTAACAATACAAACTACTTTTCAATGCTGGTATGAACAGCACCATTTTATTTTTGTTACTGTCTACATTGCATTCAAGTCTATTATTGAGCATTTGTTACTTCTTCAAAAAAAAAATTTTTTTTTTCATTTGAAAGGCAGAGTGACAGGCCGGCACCGTGGCTCAATAGGCTAATCCTCTGCCCTGTGGCGCCAGCACACCGGGTTCTAGTCCCGGTTGGGGCGCCGGATTCTGTCCCGGTTGCCCCTCTTCCAGGCCAGCTCTCTGTTGTGGCCAGGGAGTGCAGTGGAGGATGGCCCAGGTGCTTGGGCCCTGCACCCCATGGGAGACCAGGAGAAGCACCTGGCTCCTGCCTTCGGATCAGCGTGGTGTGCTGGCCACCGCGAGTCAGCCACGGCCATTGGAGGGTGAACCAACGGTAAAGGAAGACCTTTCTCTCTGTCTCTCTCTCTCATTGTCCACTCTGCCTGTCAAAAAAAAAAAAAAAAAAAAAAAAAAAGCAGAGTGAGAGAGAGAGAGATTTCCATCCCTTGGTTCACTCCCCAAATGACCACAATAGCCAGGTCAGGGCCAGGCTGAAATCAGAAGCCAGGAATTCCTTCCTGGTGTCGCAATATGAGAGGCAAGGGCCCAGCACTTGGGCGTCTTCCACTGCCTTCCCAGGTGCATCAGCAGGAAGTTGAGTGGAAAGCAGAAGAGCCAGGACAGCCTGCAGGGATCCAGGCATGGTGGGCAGAGGCTTAACCCACTGAACCACAAAAAATGGTCCTGTTGTTTCTATTACAAGAACAGCAACAAAAATTGTACAAAGTGTGAGAATTTCTGTAGGAGGCATACTTAGATGTTGAATGTCTAAAATATAAGCAGATTTTAAATTAACTGAATATTAAGAGGCTTCCACTGTATTCCCACCAGCAGCGTATAGGATGCTGATTTGCCAGCATCCTCACAAACATAGGATCCCAATCGTTGTTAATCTAATTTTTTTTTTTTTTGACAGGCAGAGTGGACAGTGAGAGAGAGAGACAGAGAGAAAGGTCTTCCTTTGCCGTTGGTTCACCCTCCAATGGCCGCCGTGGCCAGCGCGCTGCGGCCGGCGCACCGCGCTGATCCGATGGCAGGAGCCAGGAGCCAGGTGCTTTTCCTGGTCTCCCATGGGGTGCAGGGCCCAAGCACTTGGGCCATCCTCCACTGCACTCCCTGGCCACAACAGAGAGCTGGCCTGGAAGAGGGTCAACCGGGACAGAATCCGGCGCCCCATCTGGGACTAGAACCCGGTGTGCCGGCGCCGCTAGGCGGAGGATTAGCCTAGTGAGCCACGGCGCCGGCCTAATCTAATATATTTTTAAAAACACTATTTTAAAAAAAGATTTATTTATTTACTTGAAAGAGTTACACATAGAGAGGAGAGGCAGAGAGAGAGAGAGGTCTTCCATCTGCTGGTTCATTCCCCAATTGGCCCCAATGGTTGGAGCTGTGCCAATCTGAAGCCAGGAGCTTCTTCCAGGTCTCCCACAAGTGTACAGGGGCCAGAGACCTTGCACCATCTTCTACTGCTTTCCCAGGCCATAGCAGAGAGCCAGATTGGAAGTGGAGCAGCCGGGACTCAAACCAGTGCCCAAATGGGATGCCAGCACTGCAGGAGGCAGTTTTACCTGCTAAGCCACAGCACCAACGGCCCCCTTAAAAAAATTTTTTTTTAATATGTGATTTCATAGTCCCAACTTGTCACCAACCAAACTCTCTATTGCCCTCTACTGCTCAGGTGATCTCATTTCAATGTGGTTCAACTCAGCAAATATTAAGTGAAAAGCACTGTACACTTGAGGGCAGTCCTTGACTTTAGTTACCTGTGTCATTCTGGTGGACCTCTGCTCTGTTCTTGGCTGAGTGACTGGCACAAAGGTCACAGATATCATATTCTGTGATGGGTGTCGAGGGTTGAATCACCACTTGGAATGCTTACACATCCCCTGTGCATGAGGCTGGTTCATGTCCTGGCTGCTCTGCTTCTGACCCAGCTTCCTGCTGATGTGATCCCGGGAGGCAGTGATGATGGCTCAAGTGATGGACCCCTACCATCCATGTGGGAGACCCAGATGGGGTTCCTGGCTTGTTCCTGGCCTGGCCCAGCTCTGGCTACTGTAGCCTTATAGGGGAGTGATCAGATGGAGGATCCAACTCTCTCTCTCTCTCTCTCTCTTCCAAATAAATAGATAAATATTTTCCCAAAAATGTGGTGAATCTCCCTGGAGCGTTAGTTTTATTCAAAGACTTGGGGACAAAGCAGTCTTCTTGTGTTATATCGTGAAAGCTGTATTATGGAATTGATCGCAAAACCCTATGAATCTAAAAAATGAAACCAGGAGTTCAAAGACATGTCCTGGCTGCGGAAAGCTGCTCCGCAGTAAGGAAGTCTGGACGTGGCCCGCGATCCACTGCCTTTAGGAACAGCTTAGTAGTGGAGACATTGGGAAACACTGCTATAGGTGATGGCAAACCATGGATTGAGTTCCTCTAAGGGCTCTAGACTAGGCCTGCAGGAGATTCAGAGATGAGTAGGAACTGACTTTCTTGGGAGAGCTTTTTGGTTAGGCTTTCTAGAACTGATAGTTCTAAGCAGGAACACAAAGCAAAACAGGTGAAGTGTCTCTTCCCCATCTCCTTGCCGTGTTGCTCCTCTAATACATTCATTCTTTTCTTCAAAACATATGCGTTGCATACCTATTCCCTCATTTACTGCGACCTTGGACAAGTTCTTTGACCTCTCTGGACCTCATTTTCCTTATCTGCAGATTGAGGGCAAGTTATATCCATCTCAGTGTCCAGTGAAAACGAAATGAGTCAATTAGCACAGAGTATTGAAATAGAGCCTGGGGCAAAGTTCAGCAGGGTTTAAGCATGATCTATCGTAACAGCGACATTGCTACAAACTGTCGCTGCTGCATTTCAGGAAGCACCTCCCAGGGCCAGTCATTCCTTAGGTCAGTCATGTCGATGGCCGGAAGGAAGGTAGAGAGAGAGGAGTCAGACTTCCCACTGCACCGTCCAGCTATATCCCACACCTAGCAAACGCTCAAAGCGGGAACAGAATGAACGAACTAATGTGTTCTCACTAAACTGCAAGCTCTTTGAAGGCAGGGACCCTACTCCCCAGCTGTCCTATCGCTAGAACCAAGCACCAGGTGACACATTCAGTAGGCGCTTAGGGATTAGCAAACTAATGAAAGGATGGACGGATGCATACATGACTGTCGGCAGAAAACCACTAAGGCTGCAAAGCAGGAACAGCTGGAGCTGCAGAAAAACCGTCACCAGCATTAGGAACAAAGCTAGCAGGAGAGAACTGGACAGCCGAGACTTCAACAGCGCGAGCACTGCCGGGAAGCCGCAGTTCACCGCCACGGGCTCGGAGTCCCGCCCCGCCCACGCCCCGCCCCTCCGCCGGCTCACGTGACCGCGGGGCGGGGCGCGGGGCTGACCCGGGCTGGGAGCGCCGGAGCCATGGCCGGCTTGGTGGACTTCCAGGATGAGGAGCAGGTCAAGTCGTTTTTAGAGAACATGGAGGTGGAGTGCAACTACCAGTGCTACCGCGAGAAGGACCCGGACGGTGAGCGGCGCCGGCGCAGCCTGGGGACACGTGGGGGCGGGGATCGGGTGAGAGACCTCTAGGGGGAGCCGGGCGGGACGAGGGCGCAAACTGAGCACACGTGGGGCGCTCGCGACCTTGCCGGTTTGCTGGGCTCGCGCGGGGTGGGAGCGAATGCCGCGCGGGGACCGAGGCCGGGGCGGGAAGCAGGGGAGTGCTTGGGCACTGGGGAGGGAGTGAAGGGTAGGATACGTCAGGGAAGAGATCAGATTCTCTGTCCTCAACGAGTTTACAATCCAGTGTGGGGAATCAGACAGTAAGCATAAGGAAACACATGAAGGAGTGTGGTGGAAAGTAACGCGTGCTGTGGGAAGAAGAACCGGGTATCAGGAGTTCAGGAGGGCGGTTTTAAATCGAGTGGTAGAAGGAAGCACTGGGAAAGTGACATTTGCATCAAGCTTGGGGAAGGAAGTGTATCCTGCAGTTCTGTGCCAGGCAGAGCTAACAGGAAAAGCCCCCAGACGGGAATTTGGCCGAGTTTGCAGGGGCAAAAGGTGGTTACCCAGAACAGCCAGTACCTCACGTGTTTTTTTCTTCCCACTTTTTTTTTTTTTTTAAGGCAAAAAAACCGACACAGCTGTGCCTTCTAATAGCTTGAAGTATGGTTTCCAGAACAGGACATAGCTACTTCTTTTTTAAAAAGACTTGCTTATGTGAAAGGCAGGAGGCACGTGTTGGCAAGAGCCCAAGCACCTGGGCCATCACCGGCTGCCTCCCAGGTGCATTAGCAGGAGGGTGGATGGGAAGAAGCATTGAGTTGCATGTGTCCCAAGCCATAGCTTAACTTGCTGCACCACAACACCCATCCGACATTTAAAAAAAAAAATTTTTTTTTTGACAGGCAGAGTTAGACAGTGAGAGAGAGAGGTCTTGCTTTTTCCGTTGGTTCACCCCCCAACGGCCGCTGCGGCCGGTGCGCTGCGCTGATCTGAAGCCAGGAGCCAGGTGCTTCCCCTGGTCTCCCATGTGGGTGCAGGGCCCAAGCACTTGGGCCATCCTCCACTGCACTCCCGGTCCGCAGCAGAGAGCTGGCCTGGAAGAGGGGCAACCGGGACAGAATCCGGCACCCTGACAGGGACTAGAACCCGGGATGCCAGTGCTGCAGGCAGAGGATTAGCCAAGTGAGCCACGGTGCCGGCCAAATAAATAAACCTTAAAAAAAAAAAAAAAAAGAGGCCAGCATTGTGGCACAGCAGGTTAAACTGCCGCCTTCAATGCTGGCATACATATGAGCATCTGTTCAAGTCCTGGCTGCTCCACTTCCAACCCAGATCCTTGCTAATGTGCCTGGGAAAGTGGCAGAAGACGCCCCTGCCACCCTTGTGGAAGACCTAGATGGAGTTCTTAGCACCTGGCTTCAGCTTGGCCCAGCCCTGTCCTTGCAGTCATTTGGGGACTGAACCAGTGGATGGAAGATCTCTCTCTCCACCCCTACACTCCCCATAGCTGCCTTCCAAATAAATAAATAAATATTTTAAAAATAAGAAAATGAATGAGAGATGATGTGTGGTGTCATCGGGGATGAAGAGGAAGGGGAGAGGGAAGAGATGGTGAGGAAAGAGGCGTGCTGGGCCTGGGAAGCTGCCGGGGGAGCCCATTCCCAGCTTCTTTGCTAATTGTCTTTTGTTTCCTTTGGACTGCTTGTTCCGAGCCCGACTGAGGAGTAAGGGACTGTCATTGTAGCATCTTTCTTGCTGCTTTGAAGGCTCTCCCATGAGCCCTTTGGGGTTTCTTTTGTTTTTCAAGACTTATTTATTTATTGTAAATGCAGAGTAGTTGATAGAGTAGGAGAGACAAGGTATCTTCTGTCTGCTGGTTCACTCCCCAAGAGCCTGCAATAGCTGAGTCTGGGCCAGGCAAAGCCCAGAGCCAGGAACTCCATCTGGGTCTTCCACATGCGAAGCGGGAACCCAATACTTGGACCAGCATCCATTGCCACCTAAGCGCATTAACAGGAAGCTGGATTGGAAGCATAGAGTAGCCAGGATTCCAACTGGCACTCCAATGTGGGACGCAGATGTTCTAAGCGGCTTAACCCGCTGCACCACGATGCCTGCTCTGAGTTTTCATTTAGAACTTCATGAGATGTTCCAAAGCCTGGAATGTTTCAATCATGGAAGTTAGTTTGTCTTTGGACCTGGCTGGCAGGGAGCAGAAAGGCTGACGAGTGTGGGGCCGAGGTCTCCCCAGTCCGTACATTGCTCAGTCCCTGGCCAGGGGTAGACAGTGCCGTCTGTCAGAATGGCTGAATACCATCTGCCTTCTTTGCATTGAGGTCAGCTTGCCACATCTCGAGAGGAGGGACTGGTCTTACACGAAAGTCTGCGCAGTTGCTGCAGACACGAACAGCTCTGGACCTCTCCCTGCAGGTTGCTATCGGCTGGTGGACTATTTGGAAGGGATCCAGAAGAATTTTGATGAGGCTGCCAAGGTGCTGAAGTTCAACTGTGAAGAATACAAGCACAGCGATAGCTGCTACAAACTGGGCTCCTATTATGTGACTGGGAAAGGTAAGGAGGGGCCTGCTTTTCTGGTGTTTAGTGTTGGTATGGTGCTGTCATCACACCTGGCCTCATGCTGAGCTCTCTTCACTGCGGAGCCCTCACAGGCACTGGGAAGCATCTTGGAAGAAGATTTGGAGACAAGGGCTGGCAGAGTGGGAATGCGGTTTGCAGGGAGTGGGACTTGAGCCAGTGACTTTAACTCTTTGCCTCAGTGACATCATTTGTAAAATGGAACAAGTAGTTCATACTTTCTAGGGTTGTAACACATGCCTCAATAATTATTAATTCCCTTGCTTTTGGCTTTTCTCCTCATGCCTTAATAGCTGTCATTACTAGAGTAGTGTTTAATATTGTGTTGCTAAATTAACAGATTTCCCACGTGGTGTCTGTGGGTCAGGAACTCAGGAGTGGTTTAGCTGGATGAGGTCACAGTCAACACAGTGGCCTGTGAGCCAGGGCTGCAGTCTTTTGAAGACCTGACTGGAGCTGGAGTTTCCAGCCCTAAGCTGACTCACTCACATGGCTCTTGGCAAAGGCTCTGCTCCTTGCCAGCTGTTATCAGCAGACCTCTGATCCTTAATTTTTTTTTCTTTAAGATTTATTTATTTATTCATTTATTTGAGAGGAAGAGTGACAGAGACAGAGAGAGGGAGATCATCCAACTGTTGGTTCACTCCCCAGGTGGCCACAACCAGAGCTTGGCCAGGCCTAAGCCAGGAGCTAGGATCTTCTTTCAAGTCTCCCATGTGGGTGACAAGGGCCCAAAAACTTGGGCCATCTTACACTGCTTTTCTCAGGCCATTAGCAGGGAGCTAGATCTGAAGGGGTGCAACCAGGACACAAACTATTGCCCATATGGGATGCTGACATCCCAGGTGGTGGCTTTACCCAATAAGCTACAATGCTGGCCCCACTTTTCCATATCTGTCTCATTCTCAGAGTTTATTAGAAGTCAGTCATGGGGCCGGCACTAAGGCATAGCAGGTTAAGCCACCGCCTGCAGTGCCAGCATCTCATATTGCCGCTGGTTCAAGTCCCAGCTGTGCCATTTCTAATCCAGCTCGCTGCTAATGCAGGGAAGGCAGTGGAGGATGGTTCAATTGCTTGGGCCCCTGTACCCTCATGGGAGACCCAGAAGAAGCCACTGGCTTCTGGCTGTGGCCTGGCCTAGACATGGCCATTGCAATCATTTAGGGAGTGAACTAGTGGATGGAAGATTCTCTCTCTCTCTCTCTGTTTCTTACCCCTCTCTCTCTCTGTAACTCTGCCTTTCAAATAAAATAAATAAATTTAAAAACAAAAAAAGTGAGTTACCGGAGCCTGCTCTGTGGTGTAGCAGGTTAAGCTGACATCTGTAGTGCCAGCATCACTTATGGGCTCCGGTTCAAGTTCCAGCTGCTCTGCTTCCAATCCAGGTCCCTGCTAATGTGTCTGGGAAGGCGGTGGAGGATGGCCCGGGTGCTTGGGCCCCTGCACTCACCTGGAAAACCCAGAAGCTCCTGGTTCCTGGCTTTAAGCTGGCCTAGCCCTGGCCATTGCAGCTTTTTGGGGACTGAACCAGCAGATGGAAGATCTCTCTTTCCTCCTCCCTCTCTGTAACGCTTTCAAATAAATAAATAAATAAGTCTTTAAAAGAAAAAAAGTGACTCACCGAGTCTAGTGCACACTACTAGGAAAGGCCTTACATTCCAGCCCTGCAAGGAGGGGACTCTAGGAATTCATGAGCATATTTTTATTTATTTATTTATTTATTTTTTTATTATTATTTTTTTTTTTGGACAGGCAGAGTGGACAGTGAGAGAGAGAGACAGAGAGAAAGGTCTTCCTTTGCCGTTGGTTCACCCTCCAATGGCCGCCGCTGCAGCCGGCGCACCGCGCTGATCCGATGGCAGGAGCCAGGATCCAGGTGCTTTTCCTGGTCTCCCATGGGGTGCAGGGCCCAAGCACCTGGGCCATCCTCCACTGCACTCCCTGGCCATAGCAGAGAGCTGGCCTGGAAGAGGGGCAACCGGGACAGAATCTGGCGCCCCAACCGGGACTAGAACCCGGTGTGCCGGCGCTGCAAGGCGGAGGATTAGCCTAGTGAGCTGCAGCGCCGGCCTATGAGCATATTTTAAAACCACCCAAATAAGGAATATGTTAGTTGCTGTGTCGTGAGCTTCTCGAGGACTGAGGACATGATTTGATGGTCTTTTGTTTCTCTGTTCCCAGTGCTCAGCCTACTGGTTACTTCAGTGAAAATTTGAAGAGGATGAGAGAAGGATGTCTTTTTTTTTTTTTTTTTTTTTTTTTTTTTTTTTTTTGAGAGAGAGGCAGAAAGAGACAAAGGGCTCCCATCTGCTGGGACTCACTCATCTGGGACTCACTCCTTGGATGTCTGCAGTGGCTGAGCCTAGGCAAGGTGGAAGCCGGGAGCTGGTGATTCGATCCAGGTCTCCCATGTAGATGGCAGAAAACCAGTTATTGCTGCCTGCCAGGGCCTACATGAGCAGGAATCTCGTCAGCAGCCAGGACTGGGTATCAAATCTAGCACTCCAACGTGGGACCTGAGTAGCCTAACTGGCTTCTGAACTGTGTAGGCCTGCCCTGCAGATGTCCTTCTGATTCTCTGAAGCTGTGGATTTCTTCTTCATGGACTTGGCATCTGTAGTAGTATTAAATTTTATTATTTTTTTTAATACGTTTTAAAGAATTATTTATTTCTAAGTCAGAGTTACAGACAGAAAAGTCTTCCATCTACTGGTTCACTCCCCAAATGACCACAAAGGCTGGAGCGAGGCTTGTCCAAAGCCAGGAGCCAGGAGCTTCTTCCGGGTCTTCCACAAGGGTGCATGGGTCCAAACACTTGGGCCATCCTCCATTCCTTTCTCAGGCCATAGCAGAGAGCAGCCGGGACTAGAACTGGTGCCCAAATGAGATGCTGGCACTACAGGTGGAGGCCTAACCTACTATGCCACAACACTGGCCCCTTATTATTATTTCCTTAATTTTATTTTCATCTGTTTGAAGGGCAGAGCAACAGAACACATGTGTGAGAGAGATTGATGTTCCACCTGCTGCTTCACTTATGAAAGGACTGCAGCAACCTGGGCCGGGCTGGGCCAAAAGCCAGGAGCCCAGAACTCTATACAGGTCTCCCATATAGGTAGCAGGAGCCCAAGCACTTAAGCCATTAACTGCAACCTCCCAGGCACGTTAGTAGGGAGCTGGTCAGAAGCAGAGGTGGGACTTGATCCCAGTCACTCTGATTCAGGATATAGGCATCCCAAGTGGCAGATTAACCCACTCCATCATGACGCCTGCCCCTCAAAATGAAGTAACTGAGAATATGTATACATTGTGAAGTGATTAGCACAATCAAGGTAACCTATCCATCACCTCACAGTCATCTTTTTTGTGTGTGATAAGAACATAAGATCAGGCTGGTGCCGCGGCTCACTAGGCTAATCCTCCGCCTAGCGGCGCCGGCACACCGGGTTCTAGTCCCGGTCGGGGCACCGGATTCTGTCCCAGTTGCCCCTCTTCCAGGCCAGCTCTCTGTTGTGGCCGGGGAGTGCAGAGGAGGATGGCCCAAGTGCTTGGGCCCTGCACCCCATGGGAGACCAGGATAAGTACCTGGCTCCTGCCTTCGGATCAGCGCAGTGTGCCGGCCGCAGCATGCCAGCCGCGGTGGCCATTGGAGGGTGAACCAACGGCAAAGGAAGACCTTTCTCTCTGTCTCTCTCTCTCTCTCACTGTCCACTCTGCCTGTCAAAAACAAATAAACAAACAAACAAACAAAAAAACATAAGATCTACTCTCTTCTAACTGTAGCCACCTTGCTGTTAGATCCCCAGGATTTGTACATCCAGCCTAACTGAAATTTTGTAAACTTTGGCCAGCATTTCCTGATTCTGCCCTCCTCACCATCCCCTAGATCCAACAACCACCTTATTTATTTACTTACTTACTTACTTTCTTATTTGAAAGGCAGAGTTATAGAAACAGAGAGAAAAATCTTCCATTTGCTGGTTCACTCCTCAAATGGGCACAATGGCCAGAGCTGGGTCGATCTGGAGCCAGGATCCAGGAGCTTCTAATGGTCCTTCCACGTGGGTGCAGGAGCCCAGGGACTGGAGCCATCTTCCACTGCTCTCCCAGGCGCATTAGCAGGGAGCTTGATCAAAAGTGGAACAGCCAGAACTTGAACCAGCGCCCATATGGGACTCTGGAGCTGCAGATGGTGGCTTTACCCACTGTACCACAGCACCAACTAGTGGCAATCATCTTTTAGCTCTCTGCTTCTATGATTTGATTGTTTTGGATTCTACATATAAGTGAGATCGTGTGATATTCATCTTTTGGCACCTGGCTTATTTTACTTAGCATGTCCGTTCTCCGTAATGACGTGAAGGTCATCCATGCTGTTGCAAATGACAGAATTTCCTTCTCTTGTTTTAAAGACTGGTATTTCTTTGTATATAAAGTTATCCATTCATCTGTCAGCTAACACTTAGGTTGATTCTGGAACTTAGGTATTTTTTAAAGGTTTACTTATTTATTGAAAGAGTGACTGGGGGGGCCAGCGCCGTAGCTCACTTGGTTTATCTTCCGCCTGCAGCACTACCATCCCATATGGGCGCTGGGTTCTAGTCCTGGGTGCGCCTCTTCCAGTCCAGCTCTCTGCTGTGGCCCAGGAAGGCAGTGGAGGATGACCCAAGTGTTTGGGCCCTGCACCTGCGTGGGAGACCAGGAAGAAGCACCTGTCTCCTGGCTTCGGATTGGCGCAGCACTGGCTGTAGCGGCCATTTGGGGTGTGAACCAATGGAAGGAAGACCTTTCTCTCTGTCTCTCTCTCTCTCTGTCTATAACTCTACCTGTCAAAAAAATAAAAAAATAAATAAAGTAAAAAAAGAAAAGGCCAGCGCCGTGGCTCACTAGGCTAATCCTCCGCCTGCGGCGCTGGTACTCGGGGTTCTAGTCACGGTTGGGGCGCTGGATTCTGTCCCAGTTGCTCCTCTTCCAGTCCAGCTCTCTGCTGTGGTCCGGGAAGACACTGGAGGATGGCCCAAGTGCTTGGGCCCTGCACCCGCATGGGAGACCAGGAGAAGCACCTGGCTCCTGGCTTCAGATCAGTGCAGCACGCCGGCCGTGGCAGCCAAATAGGGGGTGAACCAATGGAAAAGGAAGACCTTTCTCTCTTTCTCTCTCTCTCTCACTAACTCTACCTGTCAATAAATAAATAAATAAGTAAATAATAATTAAAAAAGAAAAGAAAGAGTGACTGGGGTTGGTGTTGTGGCATAGCAGATAAAGCTGCTATCTGTATGCAAGCATCCCATATGGGTGCCGGTTCTTGTCCTGGCTACTCCACTTCCGATCTGGCTCTCTGTTGACAGCCTGGGAAAAGCATTGGAGGAGGAGGGCCCAAGTGTCTGTGCCCCTGCTACCCCCATGGGGGACCTGATTGAAGTTCCTGGTTTCAGCCTGGCCCAGCGGTGGCTGCTGTGGCATTCTGGGGATGCAAGATCGCTTTCTCCTTCTCTCTTTCTCTCTGTATCCCTGACTTTCAAATAAATGAATTTTTTTTTTTTTTTTTTTTAAAGAAAGAGTTACCAGGTGGCAGTGGGAGGAAGATTGTCCATCATCCACTGGTTCACTTCAAAAATGGCTGCAACAGCTGGGCATGGGCCAGGCTGGAGCCAGCCAGGGGCCAGGGGCCAGGAACTCCATCTTGGTCTCCCATGTGGGCATCAGGGACTCAAGTTCCTGAGGCATCCTCTGCTGCTTCCCAGCCACATTAGCAGGGAGCTGGTTTGGAATGGAGAAGCTGGGTCTTAACACTGGTGCTCGGATATGGGATGTGGGTATCCCAAGCAGCATCTTAACTGCTGTGCCAAGTGCCTGCCCCCTGAAATGTTTTTTAATTTCCCTTTTCATTTCTTTTGGATGTATTGGTTGTTTAGGAGTCAGTTGTTTGATTTCCATGTATTTGTGGATTTCCCTACTGCAGGCAGTGGCATTACTTACTATGCCACAATGCCCGCCTCACACTCAAGTATTTTTAAGTGGACATAAAAATATGTTTATGGGTTTACATAAAAGATAGACCTAATGAATGAACAGATAAGGAATCTCAATAGAGAAATTAAAACTATTAAAAAAATGAAATTCCAGAATTGAAAAACATATTTGAGGAAAAAAATTTAACTGGTAAGACTTAACATCAAATTAGACATTTGAAAAGAAAAAGAATTCCATGAACTTGAAAGATCAATGAACTTGATGAGGAAGCTATATATATTATCTTAACTCAAATTGAGGGGAAACATTGCTAAAGGCGGGGGACAAGAAAAACAACAGAGCCTCAAATTGTGGTTCCATATCCGGCAGCCTAACAGAAGCAAGAGATGCTGGAACACAAAACACGTTCCGGGGCCGGCGCAGTGGCGCATTAGGTTAATCCTCCACCTGCGGTGCCAGCATCCCATATGGGTGCCAGGTTCTAGTCCCGGTTGCTCCTCTTCCAGTCCAGCTCTCTGCTGTGGCCTGGGAAGGCAGTGGAGGATGGCCCAAGTGCTTGGGCCCTGCACCTGTGTGGGAGACCAGGAAGAAGCACCTGGCTCCTGGCTTTGGATCTGCGTAGCTCTGACCATGGTGGCCATTTGGGGAGTGAACCAATGGAAGGAAGACCTTTCTGTCTGTCTGTCTCTCTGTCTGTAACTCTACCTGTCAAATGAATTTAAAAAAATAAATAAATAAACACGTTCACAGAGATAACAGTGGAAATTTTCTAAATTTGATTAAAAAAAAATCCCACAGATCCATAAAACTCAGCAAATGCAACCAAGATGACCGAAGAAAGAGAAGAATCTAAGAACAGACATAGAAGGAAGGTACAGCCTGGGGTACAATGGTCCTGGTGACCATGAACTTCTCACCAGCAGCAGTGGGAGCCAGAAACTGAAAAACCTGTCAAAGTTGCATTAAGTGAATTATTTATTACTTAATATAACTTGAACTAAAATGAAGTTAAACTGAAGGTAAAAAAATTCATTTTTAGAAAAAGCTGAGAGAAGTGTCACTAGCAAGATTACACTACAAGAAATGCTAAAGCAAGGTGTTTAGGCAGAGGGAAAATTACAACAGATGGAAATTAGGATTCATCCTAGAGGGTAAAGAACATTGATTATGCGTGTATATTTAGACTTTTACCTAGGTTTTTAATGTCTTCAAAAGACTGTTTAAAGCAAATATAAAAGCGTGCTGTGAGCATACAAAATGCAGAGAAGTAAAGCAGAATGCATGGCAGCATAGCACAAAGACTGGGACCGCGGAGGATCGAAGGACCCCTTAGGAGACTTGCCCATGGTATGTGAAACACTGTAATATTTATTAACTCACGGTAGATTGTGCTAAGTTATGGGCACAGATAATTGCTAGATAAACCTTTATAAAACAGGAGGTGTGACTAAAAAGCTGTTGAGGGAAATAAAATAGAATGTTAGAAGCAATGTAATTCAAAACAAGTCTGGAAAAGGGAAAAAAAGAACGAAATCATTTGGGACAAATCAGAAAAGGTAAGATTATAGACAAACCTAGCTTGAGATCACTAATATTATATTAAATGTAAGTACACACTCCAATAAAAGGCAGAGATCATCAGGATAGGTATAAACACAAAGACCCAACAAATACTATTTAAATATAAAGGTGGCAGGAATACATTATCAAAATTGAAAGAACTCTGGAGATGGAGAATCAATGAGCTCTTGTAGAAAAATCTGTGAATCAAAAAAAATTCACGAGAGGAGCATTTGGTCTAGTGGTTAACACACTGATTATTGATGCCCTTGATGGGGCTGTGGCACAGGCATTTAAGCCCCAGCTTGGGACTGCACTCTGTATCAGAGTGCTGGATCAAGTCCTGGCTGCTTCACTTCCAGTCCAGCTCCCTGCTAATATGCCTAAAAACGCAGTGAAAGATGGCCCCAAAACTTGGGTACCTGCCTCCCATTTAGGAGATCTGGCTGGAGTTCCTGGCTCCCGGCTTCAGCCTGGCCCAGCCCCGGCTGTTGGCAGCCATTTTGGAGTGGATGGAAGCGGATGGAAGATCTGTGTTTCTCCCTCTCTCTCTGCCACTCTGCCTTTCAAATAAATAAATTGTCCTTGTCCCACACTGGAGTGCCTGGGTTTGATTCTCAGCTCTAGCTCCTAGTTCAGCTTCCTGGCAATGCAGACTTCAGGAGGCAGCAGGTCAATGGCTCAAGTATTTGGGGCCCCACCACCCACACGGGAGGCCTGGATTGAGTTCTTTTCTCTCAGCTTGGGCCCCCGTGCAGCCCCAACCATTGTGGGCATTTGGGGAGTGAACCAGTGGATGGGAGCTCGCTCTAGCTCTGTCTCTCACTTTTTCTCTCTGCCTCAAATTTTATAAGTGGGGAATTGAGAAGCTTTTATAGAAAGATTAGTGATGAACAGAATCCATTTAGGTTGAATATTGGGCTAATTAAGATTACTGAATAGGTAGAATATAAATTACATACACCTTTAGAGTGGGCATTTGACGTGATGGTTGAGCTACTGCTTGGGACACCTGAATCCCATATTGGGGTACCTGGGTTTGAGCTGGGGCTCTGCTCCTGATTCTAGCTTCCTGCTAATGCAGACCTGGGAGGCAGCAGGTAATGACTCAAGTACCCAGTTTGAATTCCAGGCTCTTGACTTCAGCTTGGTCCAGCCCTAGTTGTTGTCGCAAACAGAGGGAGAATAAACCAGCAGATGGGAGATATCTCTCTCAAATAAATAAAAATACAAAAAATAAACAAACCTTTCTGGCATAAAAACATAACTATAACATTTGCCATGGTTATTATGTGCTAGGCTTTTTTTTAAGGTTAATTTATTTATTTGAAAGTCAAAGTTACACAGAGAGAAGGAGAGGAAGAGTGAGAGAGGTCTTCTATCTGCTAGTTGACTCCCCAATTGGCCGCAACGGCTAGCGCTGTACCGATCCAAAGCCAGGAGCCAGGAGCTTCTTCCGGGTCTCCCACGCAGGTGCAGGGGCCTAAGGAGCTGGGCCATCTTCTGCTTTCCCAGACCATAGCAGAGAGCTGGATCAGAAGTGGAGCTGCCAGGAATCGAACCAGCGCCCATATGGGATGCTGGCACTGCAGGTTGAAGCTTTACCCACTACGCCACAGTGCCGGCCCCATACTAGGCTCTTTGTAAGGATATACTCAGGCTCCCAATATATAAAATATGTGTTGTTACTCTTATATTGCAGGTGAGGAAAAAGGAGGCTTGTATCAGTTATGTGACTTCCCCAAGGTTACACAGCCAGGAAGCACTGGAGCTCATGTTTTCTGGCTACATATCATTGATCACTGTGCTGTGTTGTCTGGGTGCACGTAATGTGACTGACAGCAGAAGTGGCAAAGGAGGGAGGGTTTATGAGGTGTGACTGTCCTTGCTTTTATGGTTGACAGTATATGGTGGTGATTCTAGTCTTTTTTTTTTTTTTTTTTTTTTTTTTTTTTAGATTTATTTATTTGAGAGAGTTAGAGACAGAAAGAGGGGGAGAGAGATGTCTTTGATCTGCTGGTTCATTCTCCAAATGGCCACAACAGCTGGGACTGGGCCGATCCGAAGCCAGGAACCAGGAGCTTCTTCTGGGTCTCCCACATAGGTGCAGGGGCTCAAGCACTTGGGCCATCCTCTGCTGCTTTCCTAGACCATAAGCAGAGAGATGGATTGGAAGTGGAGCAGCCGGGGCTCAAACAGGCACCCATGTGGGATGCTGGCGCCACAGGTGGAGACTTAACCTACTATGCCACAGCGCTGGCCCCGATGCTAGCCTTTTAATATTTTTCTGATTTCCTTTAGAGACTCATTTAGGAAATTTCTCTGTGGTGCAGAAATACTAATTTGTGGGTCAGCATTTCCTTTGTTTCACTTCACTTTTGATTTTCTTCAGATAGATCCAAGTAAAGTCAAAGTGAAATTTTGTATTTACAACTAACATACATGATCCAGTTTACAAAATACTTCCAATATCCATTCTGCTGGCAGCACTTCATGTAAACACGTGCTGTAGAGGTGGCTGGAATGGGGCTTACCACATGATGATGATGATTTCTAATTGGTGGATTTGGAATATTTACCTTAAAGAATGATGTTACAGTGTTTGTGGTTTTTGAGAATGAGAGATGGCACATGGAGGTTTTATTTTAATTATTTAAGAGACAGAGACAGGCGGAGAGAGCTCTCAGCCTTCAGTTCATTTCCTCAATGCCCTCAATGGCTGGGGCTGGGCCAGGCCACAGTCAGGACCTGAGAATTCTGTTTGGGTCTTCCACTTGGGTGACAGGGACCCAAGTACATCAGCCATCACCTGCTGCCTCCCAGGGTACGCATTAACAGGAAGCTGGAATCAGGCTGTGCAAGGACTCTGATGTGGAATTCACGAGTCCCAAGTAGCATCTTAGCTTATGCTTGAGATCATCTCTAGATACCATAAGTGGCACAATGGCTTAACCTGCAGCTTGCGATGCCAGCATCCCAAAATCACTATGCTGGTTCGAGTCCCAGCTTCTTGGCTTCTGATCCAGCTTCTTGCTAATGCACCTGGGAAGGCAACAGAAGGTGGCCCAAGCGCTTGGCTCCCAGCCACCCACATGGGAGTCTAGGGTGGAGTTCCTGGTTCCTGGCTTCAGCCTGGCTCAGACGTGCCTGGCTGCAGTCATTTGGGGAATAAACCAGCAGATGGAAGATCTCTTCCTCTCCCTCTGTTACTCTGCCTTGAAATAAGTAAATCTCTAAATCTCTAGATTACTTACGATATCTAATGCTCTGTAAATGCTATGGTTGTTACGCTGTGCTGTTTAAGGGGTTATAAGAAGGGGAAATAAAATCTGTACACGTTCAGTACAGGCAGTTTTTTTTCTGAATATGTGTAGTCTGTAGTTGGTTGAATTCATGGATGTGGAACCCAGAGAGCTAGCTGTGTTTAAATTAGCAAACATGTAATTAAGTGCTTGTGAGACGCTGTATTAATGCTGTAAACCCATGAGGTGGGCATTGTTATCGTTCCCAGTTTTTACCTCCCTTACCTGTTTTGGGCTTCCTCATAAGTGATCATTTGAACAAAATACCCCGTGACTGAAAAGGCTGGAAGGTCTGGGCTGCACCAGGCTCCTCCCTTTGTGCTGCCTTGGCTCACGGTGTCTGGATCTTCAGGAGCTGTCCCCTGACTTTGGCCTGAGACGTTTAGGTTCTTCCCTGGCTTCGGTTTACTTTTCCTTTGCTCTCCTTCCCTGAGGTGGACTGACGCAGGACCTGCGAGCTGCCTCCAGCTGCTTTCTGATGGCGTGTGAGAAGCCTGGGAAGAAGTCTGTGGAAGCATGCCACAACGTCGGTCTCCTGGCACACGATGGACAGGTCAACGAGGATGGCCAGCCTGACCTGGGCAAGGCCAGGGACTACTACACGAGGGCCTGTGACGGTGGCTACGCCGCCAGCTGCTTCAACCTCAGTGCCATGTTCTTGCAGGGTGCCCCTGGCTTCCCTAAGGACATGGGCCTGGCGTGTAAATACTCACTGAAAGCCTGCGACCTGGGTCACGTCTGGGCCTGTGCCAATGCCAGCCGCATGTACAAGCTGGGGGATGGGGTCGATAAAGACGAGGCCAAGGCCGAGCTGCTAAAAGATCGGGCCCGGCAGCTGCACAAAGAACAGCAGAAAAACGTCCAGCCCCTAACTTTTGGGTAATGTGGCCCAGCCTCCCTGCCAGATGACAGACAGCTTGAGGCCAGCACCTCCTGTTTCTGAGCCTGATGCAGCCCTTGAAGGTCACCCTGCTGGAGCGGGAAGACTTGGGACTTGATATCGGTAGCTCTGTTTACATAGAGTCATTGCCCCAGAGTGGCATCTACTGGATTGGAGCCTGCGAGGTTTATTTCAGTCACTATTGCTGTATCTGTGAAGACACACACATTAGGGGATCTTGGTTTTCAATCTCTTGCAACTTTGAAAAATAGGAGCCCAAAAAGCCATAAAGATTGGGGTGGGGTGGGAGGAGGGGAACAATGGCAGGTGGTTGGGAAAATTAGCAGCCACAGGGCCCAAGGGAATCAGCCAAGTCGTCGTCAATCTTATTATTTTAGTCAGGAGTGCTTGAAAATCAGAAAAGGGGCCAGTGCTGTGGTATAGCGGGTAAACCGCCTGCAGTGCTGGCAGCCCTTAGGGGTGCTGGTTCAAGTCCTGGCTGCTCCACTTCCAGCTCCCTGCTGATGTGCCTGGGAAAGCAGTGGAAGATGGCCCAAATGCATGTGTCCTGGTACCACCTGGGAGACTGGGAAGAATAATGATTGGTGTGGATATGCTTTTTGCCCCTAGTGGCAGATCTTTGAATTCATAGGCAATGTCCAGCTTAATGGATGATATCCTTCAGGTTGCTGAAGAAGATGAAACCCAGCCTATTCTTCCCGTGATGCATTCGGTTAAAAATTAGCATCTCCAGCGCTTGGCTGGCCCTGCTCAGCATCTGGAGGGAGCAGATCCCCAAGGCAGCTGTAGCTGGGATTTGCAAGCAAGGACTTGGTGACATATTTTGTCCCCTGGGACTAAAGCTTTTTTTCCTTCTGATTTTCAAGCCCTTCCAATTAAAATAATAATCTCTGTGAATAAACTTATCTGACAGATTTATAGTTTGTATTATTAGCATTCTCTCCAGGGTCCAGGTAGTTTTTGTGGTGGGTGTGCCTTTCCTGTTAAGAAAATTTGCTTTTTTGGTTTTCCCCCTAACTTGTCACCAGGGGGCGAGCTTGTCATTTTCCTGCTGATAGTGGGACCATTATATCAATCACCTCCTACTTTGAGCTTCCGGTTTTGCAGCTGTTCTACCAGGAAATCTTGCTGGGTGAGGGTTTTTAAGCACAGTCGGCTAGCTTCTTCATTTGGTAAAGGAGAGGGACTTTCCCAGGTACAAAAAGGAGGTGATAAAAGGAATAAAACTTTTTTAAAAATGTAAAGAAGCTTTTGGTGTGCTTAAAATAAACTGTAGGCCTATAAACACTGAAAAGGTGTTCAACATCAGCAATCATTTGAGAAAAGTGAATCAAAACCACAGTAAACCCTTAAAATGCAACAATAATAAAACAACCTAATTTAACAATGGGCCAGGGAAGCAGGTGTTGTGGAGCTGTAGGTTAAGCCACTGCTTGTGATGCCTGTATCTCATATTGGAATGTTGGTTCCAGTCCCAGCTACTCCACTTCCAATCCAACTTCTTGCTAATGTGCCTGAGAAGTCTCAGATGGTGGCTCAAGTACTTGTGTACCTGCCACCCAAGCAGGAGACCTGATGGAGTTCTAGGCTCCTGGCTTTTGCCTGGTCCAACCCCAACTATCGCCATCAATTGATGGGTGAACCAGCAGATGGAAGATTTCTGACTCTCTCTGTTTCTGACACAAATAAGTAAATAAATCTTTTTTAAAATGTGCCAGGAATGAGCATTTGACCTAGCAGTTAAACCACCAGTTAGGACACCCACATCCTGTATCGGAGAGCCTGAATTCGAAACATGTCTCCAGCTCATGATTCCAGCAGCTTCCTGCTAATGCAGCCCAGAGAGACAGCAGTGATAATTCAAATAATTGGGTTCCTGTCACCCACATAGGAGACCTGGATTGAGTGCCTGGCTCCTACCTTTAGCCCAGCCACTGACTGTTGTGGGCATTTATTTTATTTTTATTTATTTTTGTTGTGGGCGATTAGAAAGTAAGTCGGGTTTGGGAGCTCTGTCTCTCAAAAAAAATTTTTTTTAAAAGATTTATTTTATTTATTTGAAAGAGTTACAGAGAGAAGTAGAGACAGAGAGGTCTTCTATCCACTGGTTCACTCCCCAGATGGCCGCAATGGCTGGAGCTGCACCGATCCGAAGGCAAGAGCCAGGAACTTCTTCTGGATCTCCCAAGTGGGTGCAGGGGCCCAAGGACTTGGGCCATTTTCTACTGCTATCCCAGGCCAGGCCATAGCAGAGAGCTGGATCAAAAGAGGAGCAGCTGGGACTCGAACCAGTGCCCATATAGGATGCCGGCGCTTCGGGCCAGGCCTTTAACTTGCTGTGCCACAGCGCCAGCCCCTCAAAAAAAAATTTTTTTTTAAATGGGCCAGGCTGGCGCCGCGGCGCACTAGGCTAATCTTCCGCCTGTGGTGCTGGCACACTGGGTTCTAGTCCCGGTCGGGGCTCTGGATTCTGTCCCGGTTGCCCCTCTTCCAGGCCAGCCCTCTGCTGTGGCCAGGGAGTGCAGTGGAGGATGGCCCAAGTGCTTGGGCCCTGCACCCCATGGGAGACCAAGATAAGCACCTGGCTCCTGCCATCGGATCAGCGTGGCGTGGCAGCCATTGGAGGGTGAACCAACGGCAAAGGAAGACCTTTCTCTCTCTCTCTCTCACTGTCCACTCTGCCTGTCAAAAAAATAAAATAAAAAATTTAAAAAATGGGCCAAAGACCTTAACAGACACCTCACAAAGGAAGAAAGATAGCTGGCAAATAAGCACATGAAAAGATCCCCATGTAACATGTCCACAGGGAAGGGCAAGTTAGCAAGTCTACAGCCATCTGGAAGCTGAAATCCAGAACACTGACATGAAATCCAGGTAAGATGTGGAGCAGCAGGAACCCTCACTGTTGCTCGCAGGAACACAAGCTAGTACAGCCACGTCGGGAGAGTGGTTTCTACACATGCTCCTACCGTTGGGTCCTGCAGTCTTGCTCCTTGGTATTTCCCCAGAGCAACTGAAAATGTTCATACGAGAGCCAGCATGTGGATGCTTGCCGCGGTTCTGTTTATCATTGCCGGAAAAAGCAACCATGATGTCCTTTAGTCGGTGGATGGATAAATAAACTGGTACAACTGGACAGTGGAGTACAACTCAATGCTAAAAGAAACGCACTGTCAGGCCATGAAAAGTGGTGAAGGCTCAGTAAATCAATAATAGTATCAAGTGGACAGAGAATCTGGAAAGTCTACATGTGTTACGTGTTTTGTGGTTACAACTCCATGACACTGGTATCTGTTCTGAAAAGGGTTAAACATTGTGGACAGTGGAAAGATGAGGAGTTGGGAGGAAAGGATGAATTGTTGGAGCACAGAGGGTTTTTAGGGCACTGAATCTATGATACTTTACTGGCGAATACCTGGCATTATGTATTTCTCCAAACCCCTAAATGTATAACAGCAAGAGTGAAAGCTCATAAACTATGAGCTTTGAATGGTAATGATGTGTCTGTGTAGGTTCACAAATTACATCAAGGACACCCTGTGGTGGGGGATGTGGATAGTGGGGGCCATATATATGTGAGGGCAGGAGATAACACGGGAGCTCAGTTTTGCCGTGAACGTGAGATTGCTGTAAAAATTAAAATCTGAGGCCTGTATTGTGGCCCAGAGGGTTAAGCCACTGCCTGCAATGCCAGTGTTTCAGTGGAGCATGGGGTTGAGTTCTGGCTACTCTGCTTCTGATACAGCTCCTTGCTAATGTGCCTGGGAAAGCAGCAGAAGATGGCTCAAGTGCTTGGGCCCCTGCCACCCGCATGGGAGACCCAGATGGAGTTCTGAGCTCCTGACTTTGGCCTGGTCCAGCCCTGGTAACTGTGGCCATTTGGGGAATGAATCAGCAGATGAAAGATCTTTTTCTCTGTCCTTGTTTATTGCTGTTTCAAAATAAATACTAAAAGCACTTTTAAAAGTCTTTGCAAATAAAACCTCAGTGAGATACTGCCTTAGACCCTATGGGGTAGCTGCCATTGAAACAAATTTTCTAGAATATAAAGAAATTGGAGCCCTTGTGCACTGTTGGTGCGAATTTAAAATCATGAAGTTGTTGTGAGAAGCAGTGGCAGTTCCTCAAAAACTTAAAAATAGAATTGCCGTCTGATCCAGCAGTTCCACTCCTGGGTGTATATCCAAAGCGAGTGAAAGAGTCTCCAAAAGGGATTTGTACACCCGCGATCACAGCAGCATTTCTCACGATAGCAAAGGTGACTAGATAAACAAAGTGTGGTATAAATGTACAATGCCAGTGCTAATCAGTCTTGAATTGAAAATTCTGACATCTGCTACAACATGGTTGAATCTTGAAGATTTGCCCAGTGAAATAAGCCGGTTACAAAACGACATGCTCTGGCCGGCGCCGCGGCTCACTAGGCTAATCCTCCGCCTTGTGGCGCCGGCACACCGGGTTCTAGTCCCGGTCAGGGTGCCGGATTCTGTCCCGGTTGCCCCTCTTCCAGGCCAGCTCTCTGCTGTGGCCAGGGAGTGCAGTGGAGGACGGCCCAAGTGCTTGGGCCCTGCACCCCATGGGAGACCAGGAGAAGTACCTGGCTCCTGCCATCGGATCAGCGCGGTGCGCCGGCCACGGCGGCCATTGGAGGGTGAACCAACGGCAAAGGAAGACCTTTCTCTCTGTCTCTCTCTCTCACTGTCCACTCTGCCTGTCAAAAAACAAACAAACAGCAACAACAACAAAAAACAACAATGACATACTCTATACAAGCGATCTAGATTCATTTGTGAGTTTGTGAGTTTTACATGAACCTAGAAAGCAGAGTGGTGGCAAGGGGTGAATGGGAGCTGGTTGATGGGTACTGGGTTTCAGAGCTGTAAGGTGGAAAACCAAAGATCTTACTACAATGTGAATATACTTAACGTTGCTGAATGGTACATGTGGAAATGGTTAAGGTGGTAAGCTTTATATTAAGTGTATTTTACTACATTTTAAAAAAACCTAAACATTTACTGCTTTAAAAGATGCAAGGTTTGAAGTTTTGGGTGAGAAAAGTAATATGTTCCCATGAAATGCAATTTGGAGCATAGGAAAAACCATTTACTCCTTATTTCACCACCTCTGGTCTTCTTTAGCACCTGGTGTTCTTGTTCAATTTTTTTCCCCCCTCTCTTTTATTTTCCCTTTACTTGAAGGACAGAGACAGGGAGGGAGGGAGGGAGGGAGGGAGGGAGGGAGAGAGAGAGAGAGAGAGAGAGAGAGAGATCTTCCATCTGCTGGTTCATTTCTATTTATCAAATGCCTGCAAGAACTGAGGCTGGGCCAAAGCCAGGTTCTGGGCTCTGGGCTTTGGCCCAGCCCCCAGTCCAGATCTCCTACATGAGTAGCAGGAACCCAAGTACTTGAGCCATCATCTGCTGCCTCTCAGAATATGCGTTAGCAGGAAGCTGATAAAGGTGCCATGATAAGGGCTGTAGATGCGCCACACAACACTCACCCCAGTAGTGGTCATGTTTAATTGGTTTTTATTTTTTTTAAGACACATCTCAATTCAATCATGGATGTTGTAATTTTGAAGAATTAGGTTTGCTTGATTTTTGGGTGATGAATGTGCTGGGTTATTGCTTTATGAACCAGTTCTACCTGGGGCCTACGGGACCTGCCTTCCCTAGTCCCGTGTGGAGATGGGGCCGGGAACAATGGAGTGAGCATTAGCGTGTCCGAATGTTACGTCTCACAAAGGGCAGAGTGGCTGACTGTCCAGAAAGGCCCCAGAGCAGTTCCTGTGATGAGAGCCAGCCCCATGCACGTCTCACTTTTGTGCGGTTTTTAAGGCAAGGTTTGAAAATGGGGTTTCAGACTCTCACAGCAAGCAGTGTCATTCCTGTGTCTGCTGGCCAGCAAGTAGTGGAGTCATCCTTAGCAACAGTGTCCTACGTTTTCCCTATACGCCAGGCTTGGGCTGGATACCAGAAATTCTGAGATAGATGATCTAATGAGGTGATTTGTAACTGACTAGTGGTTTGCATTCTCACTGAAAACTGTACAATGCTCAATGTTGTAAAAAAACAAAATCAGAGTCCCAGGCAGTGGGAGAAGGCCTAAGGGCACTGGATTTGGAGTTTAGCTGTGGGTACTGCACTCACTGCAAGGGTTTGAGTGGGGAACGGCTCACCCCAGCACAGAGGATGAATTGGAATGGGAAAGACGAATTGAAATGGGAAAGACAGGAGAGGCAAGACCTTTCAGAGACTGCTGCAAAGGTCAAGGTGAAACAAAGGAGTGCAGCTAAGGAGAGGGAGGAGCTGAGAGCTCAGGGCAGCTGAATAAGCAGAATTCAGCCCCTATGGGCCCAGGGTGAGGGGCAGAGGCAAGAATGAGGTGAAAAGAAATGGTGGACGGAGGGAGCTATTTATACTGATCTGGAGCCTTTGAGATGGAGTGGGGACGGGGACAAAAACGTTTTTGAGGTGCTCAGTGCTTCTTTTTAAATTTAGGGAGAAGTTGCATTTTTGTTTTATGCTTTATGATACTGCTTGAAAAATGTTGTGAAGGGCAGCATGGCAGAGAGAAAATGTCTAGACTTTGTCCTGCAGACATGGACAATTGTGGATTAGTCAAAGGCAGATTAAGAGTATGAGTTTCCGGCCGGTGCCGCGGCTCACTAGGCTAATCCTCCGCCTTGTGGCGCCGGCACCCCGGGTTTTAGTCCTGGTCGGGGCGCTGGATTCTGTCCCGGTTGCCCCTCTTCCAGGCCAGCTCCCTGCTGTGGCCAGGGAGTGCAGTGGAGGATGGCCCAAATACTTGGGCCCTGCACCCCATGGGAGACCAGGAGAAGTACCTGGCTCCTGCCATCGGATCAGCGCAGTGCGCCGGCCGCGGCGGCCATTGGAGGGTGAACCAACGGAAAAAGGAAGACCTTTCTCTCTGTCTCTCTCTCACTGTCCTCTCCTGTCAAAAAAAAAAAAAAAAAAAAACAAAAAAAACAAAAAAAAAAAGAGTGAGTTTCCACCACCTAACAACAACAAAAAATGAGAAACATTTAAAGATAATCATTTTATGTTTCTAAAAAGCACGAAGTAATCACTTTAGGGCAGAAATTTGAAATTCTCTTTGCTTCGTAGCATTCAATTTTCAGTTGAGGTCTCTTTTCTTTTTAATCTGATGTGAGGGTTGGCTGTGGGCACCAGACTCTTCTCATTTCATGGGTCTAAAGGTCTTCTCCCAGGTTCCTACTAGATTTGTGTGTCGCAGGACTGCATGTTTGGGTTTTGTCACCTCTCAGATGGGGCTACCAAGGACTTCTCATAGAGTTGTCAGTAGCTCTCTCCACAGAATGATGGATTTCTATGGAACTAGACTTTGCAGTTAGATCATTGTTGTCTCTCTGAGTGGCATTGTTAGCTTGTGAGGCTGCGGATGTGAGTGTGTGTGTGTGCGCACACGTGCGTGCTTGCACGCATGCCCAGAGCTATGGCTAAAGTCCTGGCCTGTAGTGTTGGCATCTTATATGGCCTCCAGTTCAAGTCCCAGCTGCTCCAGTTCTGATCCAGCTCTCTGCTAATGGCCTAGGAAAGCTTAGTGGAAGATGGCCCAAGTGCATGGACCCTGCACCCATGTGGGAGACCCTGAGGAAGCTCCTGGCTCCTGGCTTTAGATCAGCAGAGCTCTGGCCATTGTGGCCATGTGGGGCGTGAGCCAGCCTTTGGAAGATATCTCTCTCTCTCTCTCTCTCTCTCCCTCCCTCCCTCCTTCTGTAACTCTGTCTTTCAAATAAATAAAATAAATCTTAAAAAAAAAAATTATAAGAAAAGGGGCAGGGAGCTGGGTTGGAAGTGGAGCAGCTGGGAATCGAACCGGCATCCCATATGAACAGCTTTACCTACTCCACAGCACTGGTCCCAGGCGCAGCATCTCGGCAGCCTCCTCAACACCCCAACACAAGTCAGGTGCATCCTCCTCTCTGGACTGTAGGCTGCACTGCTCTTTAAGCTCCTTCCCAGGAAAAGCCCTAACAGAAGCCAGCGTGGCTTAAGTGTGTGATCCCGCAGCACTCTTTCTCATGCCTTATTCTTTTTAATTTTAAAGTTTGTATTTATTTATTTATTTGTTTGAAAGGCAGAGAGAGACAAAAAGAGAACTTCCGTCCACTGACTCACTCCCCAGATGCCCACAGCTGCTAGGCCAGGCAGAAGCCAGAAGCTCCATCCTGGTCTCCCACGTGGGTGGCAGAGACTCAACTACATGAGTCTTCATCTGCTGTTTCCCAGTTAGCAGGAAGCTGGAATTGGTAGTTGAGCCAGGATTTGTACCCAGGCACTTTGATATGGGTTGTGGGTGTCCCAAGCGGTATCTTAACCTTTGTGTCAAATGCCTGCCCCTGTTCTTTTTTTTTTTTAAATTTTTTGACAGGCAGAGTGGATAGGGAGAGAGAGACAGAGAGAAAGGTCTTCCTTTTGCCGTTGGTTCACCCTCCAATGGCCGCCACGGCTGGCGCGCTGCCCCTGGCGCACTGCGCCGATCTGAAGGCAGGAGCCAGGTGCCTCTCCTGGTCTCCCATGGGGTGCAGGGCCCAAGTACTTGGGCCATCCTCCATTGCACTCCCTGGCCACAGCAGAGAGCTGGCCTGGAAGAGGGGCAACCGGGACAGAATCCGGTGCCCCGACCGGGACTAGAACCCGGTGTGCCGGCACCGCTAGGTGGAGGATTAGCCTAGTGAGCCGCGGCGCTGGCCTGCCCCTGTTCTTTTAAATGATATTTTGAAAGAATGAAGGAAAAGGACCCAAGAGAATGTCATCTGCACCCTAAAGTACATGCTCAGTAACTTAATACCAACAAATCAATATAAATGTCCTCATGGCTAAAGAATGACAAGTCCCCGGCTGATGTTATGGTGCAAGATTATCAACAGATTCATTCATTAACACCTGCAGCAACAGCATCCCATATGAGTGCTGAGTGTTGGTGTGAGTCCTGGCTGCTCCACTTCTGATCCAGCTGTCTGCTAATGCATGTGGGAAAGCAGTGGAAGATGGCCCAAATGCTTGGGCCCCTGCACCCACGTGGGAGACCCTGGATGGAGTTCCAGGCTCCTGGCTTCAGCCTGGCCCAGCCCCAGCTATTGCAGCCTTTTGAGGAGTGAACCAGTGGATGGAAGATCTCCCTCTCTTGGTCTGTAACTCTGCCTTTTAAATAAATAAATAAATAGTTTAAAAATCCTAAGTCCAAGTGTCTCCTGTTTTCCTTGGAATATTAAGAATATTTTTCTTGGGATGCTGATCATTAATACTTTATTAATTTATCATTGTAATTACTTATTTTCACTTTTTTATAAAGTTTATGTGAAAAGCAGAGCAACACACACACACACACACACGTACAGAGAGAGAGAGAGAATCTTCCATCCCATTGGTTCATTCCCCAAATGCCTACAACAGCAAAAGCCAAGCACTTGAGCCATCACCTGCTGCCTCCCAGGTGGTGCATTAACAGGGAGCTGGGTTGGAAGTGGAGGTGGGGCTCCGTCTCGTGCACTCTGTCCAGGATGCAGACATCCCCAGCATCAGCTGAACTTGCTGCACCAATGCCTGTCCTTATTTTCACATTTGGTCTCCCTTCTTAGTCTATGCAGCACCACAGACAGGGACCAAGAACTCTACCCTCCTTGATTTCCTTCAAAAATTCTTTTTTTTTTTTTGGACAGGCAGAGTGGACAGTGAGAGAAAGAGACAGAGAGAAAGGTCTTCCTTTTTCCATTAGTTCACCCGGATACGTTGGATCAGCCGGTGTACTGCGCTGATCTGAAGCCAGGAGCCAGGTGTTTCTCCTGGTCTCCTATGTGGGTGCAGGGCCCAAGGACTTGGGCCATCCTCCACTGCACTCCCGGGCCACAGCAGAGAGCTGGGACAGAATCCGGTGCCCCAACCGGGACTAGAACCCGGGGTGCCGGCGCCGCAGATGGAGGATTAGCCTAGTGAGCCGTGGTGCTGGCCGCTTCAAAAATTCTTAACCCTGCAGCACTGGATACTGCCTGCACCTCAGTCTCCTGGGACCTGCTTAAAACCAAGATTATTGGATCTATCTCAACTGACTCAGTGAAAGTTTGGATTTTAGATGAGCAAACCCAGAGGAGATTCCTACGCGCGTCAGAGTGGGTGCTCATTCTCGTAAGATAAAGTAATGTAAAGCTGGCTCCCCAGCTTGGCATGGGGACCTCTGGGCAATCCAGATGTGCAGCTTCAGCAGTTTATACAGCTCCACCAAAAGTTTATACAGCTGCACCACTTTCTCTGCTTCTTTGGCACAAGCCTGGCCACTCTCAACAATCCTTCACGACCCAGCCCACATGTCACTTTCCCCAGGAAGCCCTCCTGGACCCCCAAGGTTGGTGGTGCCCCAGTAGTCCTGTGCTTCTCACTCTCAGGTCTTCCCATGGTCTCTGGGACAGGCCGCAGGTGCTGCAGGGGTACAGATCATGCGTGACTCCTCTCCCAGTGCCTCTCCCAGGACCTGGCTTAGGTCAGATGTCTAAGAAATCTTTATGGAAGGACAGGGATGGAGGACAAGTGCTATCTTCTAGTAGATCCATTGAGCGTTGAAAAGGTCGCGCCTTTGAGAAAGATCTGGATTTAGGTCCTTTCTCTGCCATATACAAATGTCTTCTGTTGCCTCTATAAGCCTCATTTACTTTTTCAGGGCTAATGAGAGCATTAAAGGGTTGATCGGAATAAAGGAAGTGAAGTGCCTTGCTCAAGGCTAGGTGCCATCTTTTTTTCCTCCAAATGTTAACTCTTTAAAATTTTTTTAAAATTTATTTTTCATTTTATTTGAGAGAGAGAGACAGATGTCCAGAGAGATCTTCCATCACTGGTTCACTCCTCAAATGCCCACAACAGTCCAGCAGGTGGGTCAGGCTGGGTCTGGGAGCCCTGAACTCCATCTGGGTCTCCCACATGGGAGTCAGGGACACAGGTGCTTGAGCCTTCAGGCACTCTGATACGGGATGTGGGTGAGCTTTGTATCACGGGGACCTAAAAGCTGAGAGCAGAGGCTCACCCGTCAGGGCTGATGCAGAGAGGCTGATTCCTACGTGAGATTTGGGGTGAGGGGTGACCGTGGAAAATCTGAAAGGGGGAGCCGAAAAGGGTGTTTCCATTCAGGGCCTTCTATAATTCATTATTCACTCCACACTGGCTGCACACTGGGGACACACAGCTGAATCTGACAGAGTCCCTGCCATTTAGAAGCTGATTGTCTAAATCGATCATTTACTGAACAAGCACTACGTGCCAGAGTCTGGTTCTGTCAACAACCTTCTATGGAGACTTTCATCCCACTGTTTTTCAGACAGAGAAACTGAGGTTTGGCCAAAGTGGCTTGCAGAAAGACACACAGGCTGAGCGCGTGGTGCAGCTCTTCTCACTCTCCAAGGCTGCCTCACGTCCAGGGGCTGGAAACTCTTTGCAGTCCCAGAGAGATCCTCACGCAGTGGTCAAGGCCACTGTGAGCACCAGGGAGGTGCTGATAAGTGTGGGCTAAAAGGCCGAGGTCAGCCCGGGAGGACAAGGTCTGCCCGCTGTGTGCTCTCCAGTCCAGATCACATGGAGGCCCGGGAAGTGCTGAGGCCAGACCTCGCCACTCCCACAGGCTGCTGGGGCCGGGGCTCCCTGAGGTTAACACCTCCAAAAATAGCAGCTGACCCAACTCTCCCCCGACTGATGCCTCCGATCAGGTTCCAGGAGGCCCCAGTGGACTCCAGACATCAGGCAGCAAACTCTAACCTTGAAACTGCTCTGGGATGGCGCAACAACCGACATACACTGCTTGCCAGCTGTGTGCAGGGCCTCTCGGAGGAGGGGACATCCTGGGAGGGAGGCACAGGAAGTATGGAACCCATTTCACAGACGAGTAACTGGCGCTCAGAGATACCACGCATTTGCTCCAGGCTACCCTGGGTAGGCAGCAAGGCTGGATTTGAGCCTAGGCTGTCTCTAGCCATGACCCAGAGGGAAGAGTACTCTCAAGACCTCAGAAGCCTGTGTTGTGGCACAGCAGGTTCAGCCCTGTGAGGCCAGCATCCCATATCAGAACACTGGTTCGAGTCCCACCTGCTCTGCTTCTATTCAGCTCCCTGCTCGTGTGCCTGAAAAAGCAGTGGAGGATGATACAAGTCCTTGGGCCCCTGCTGGCATGTGGGAGACCCAGATGGTGCTCCAAGCTTCTGACTTCGGCCCAGTCCAGCCCTGGCTGGTGTGGTGTGAACCAGTAGGTGGAAGACCTCTCTCCTTTCTGTCACTTTGCTTTTCAAATAAATAAAAATAAATCTTTAAACATTTGTTTAGCCCCCAGAAGAGTCCTGGGGCAAGACCAATTCCATCAACTTCCAAAGTAATGCTTCTCCAGCAGGGTGCAGCCCAGGCTCTTTGAAACACAAGATTTGGGAGCCTGAAGAGAGCTGAGGGAGCTTCCTCCTCCTCCACTGGCACCCGCCCACCCCTTCACAAGATAGGACACACACCCACAGGACACATGAATAAGCATAAGCACAGAGTTGGAAGCCAGGCAGATCTGGATTAGAATCCTGGCTTCATTTGTTCCACAAATAGCTTCTGGGTGCCTTCTGTGTATCTGGCATTATTCTAGCAGCCAGGGATAAGTCAGCAAGAAAAGTAGACAAATATCACTACCCTTTCCTTCCTTCCTTCCTTCCTTCCTTCCTTCCTTCCTTCCTTCCTCCCTCCCTCCCTCCCTCCCTCCCTCCCTCCCTCCCTTCCTTCCTTCCTTCCTTTGCCAGGAGCCAGGCGCTTCCTCCTGGTTACCCTTTCTATAATCCTGAAAACTACCCCCATTGAATTATTGTTAGGATAAAATGGAAGAAACCTTACTATTTAATAGCATCTGCTTAACAAGTACTCTAAGTTTAATGACAGAGTTACTATGATACGCGTATGACCGGTCAGTACTCACTTCACTTCACAGACAAGGAACTGAGTCCAGAGAAACTTGCCTTGGGCAGCCCAGGGAGGCATCTCTGAGTCTGGCGTTTGTACTACAATTGAGGAGCCGGGAGAGCTATCCCTGTGAGAGGGAGCCAGGGAGAGGTGGGCAGACAGAAGCCTACAGCCAGTGAGGCTCAAGGCAGGCTCAAAGCCAAGTGACCATCTCTGGAGCCCACATGGCTTTAACTCTGAGAGGCTTCTCAGGTTGTGCCAAGAGCTTCCCAGGACGGACTGCAGGAGAGGGTGGTAACCGCAGATACGGACTGCTGCTCAGGCCGGTGTCCCACAGAGCCCCGATCCCTGTCTACTGTCTGTGGTCACCATCTTGAAATTCTTAGTAAGTATTTGTTGGGCATTGCCTAACATCTCCATTACAATATGGTGCCTGGCGAATGTTAGAGGGGCGTGTCTGCGGCTGTTGTGGTTAAGCTACATAAGATCAGACCACCGGCAGGGATAGGTCCTCTTTGGTTCCGGACACGTGGACAGTGCGTGATCCCTATACTTTGCCCCTGTGCATGCTCCACCCACGCCTGCATGACCTTTTCGCTGATTGGCTCCCCTACTGCACTTGTCTTTTGTAAGCTTTATAGGCCTGCACACTTCTTCACTGAAGTGGTTCCTACTTCGACAGAACTCAAGGGTGCTTGTGGTGTGTTCATCACCCTTCGACCTTACCTCTCCCGTTCGCCTTGTTGGGGAGTGTCTGTAGTGGCCCCTGCTGGTCAGGGGCCAGCCTAGGGCTTGAGACCCCGACAAGTATTGAACTACATTTCCATTTTCCACTGGACCCTGAATATTATGTAATCTACTTATATAGGTGCCCTGGCTCCAGGGCAGGAAGCAGCAGCCCCTGGCCTGCAGTGGCCCTGGGACTTGTCAGAAGCTTGTCAATCTTGTAGGCCAATGGCTGAGCCCCTAGAAGACGGGAAGGAAGCCAGACCCAGCCCAGCCAGGCAGGCCTGGCCTTTAACTGCAAACCTCTAAGAGACTGTAACCGGGCAAGGGAGAAGGTAGGCTCTAAGCAGATTCTGTGGCCATAACTGGATCCCACAAAGAGGGGCGGGCGGGATTTGAGGGGGATTTCAGCTCTGTGTCAAAGAGACTTTCTTAACAGTCAAAATGAAAACTAAACACGGGTGTGGGTTCCTGGTGCCATGGTGACCACTTGCACCCCGTAGCTGAATTCCAGGGTATGAGTCCCACCTCTGCTTCCAAATCCAGCTTCCTGCTAATGCACACCCTGGGAGGCAGCAGATGATGGGGCAAGCAGTTGGCTGCTGCTGCTCTTCATCTTTTAAATATTTATTTATTTATTTGAAAGGCAGAATTGCAGAGAGAGAGAGAGCTTCCGACAGCAGAGTGGTGAAGGAACTATCCCCAGGCACTATTCTGCCTCCTACCACTTATTAGCTGTATGACTTGGACTAGTTGCTTGGCCACTCTGTGTCTCACTTTCATCACCTGGAAAATGAGGTTGGGCCGGCGCTTAGTGGGTAAAGCTGCCGCCTGCAATGCCAGCATCCCATATGGCTGCCAGTTTGAGTCCCGGCTGCTCTACTTCTGATCAAGCTCTCTGCTATGGCCTGGGAAAGCAGTAGAAAATGGCCCAAGTGCTTGGGCCCCTGCACCTGCGTGGGAGACCTGGAGGAAGCTCCTGGCTCCTGGCTTCGGATGGGCGCAGCTCTGGCCCTTGTGGCCATCTGGGGAGTGAACCAGCGGATAAAAGACCTCTCTCTCTGCCTCTGCCTTTCTGTAACTCTGTCTTTCAAATAAATAAATAAATATTAAAAAAAAAAAAGAAAGAAAATGAGAGTAAGCGTGACGTTTAATCTCCCAGAGTTATTGTGAGGATTAAATGACTTTACATATGTAAAACACCTAGAATGGTACTAATTACCTTATATATTTTACTTAATCCTCAGAACAATAATATCACGTATCATTTCACATTATTCCCATTTAAGAGATGTGTAAGTTGAGCTTTAGGAGAATCAAGTGACTTGCTGGTCACAGAGCAGTTGAGTGTGCAGCAGATTTGCCTTAGGAGTTCGGTCAGACCCTGTGACCACTAAGCCCACTGCTTAGAGTCCACAGCAGGTGTCTGGTGAGTTTTGTTGATTAACTGATTACCGTCTTAACCCTGGGGAAGTGTGAGCGCTGCCTGCAGGAGGATCAGGAACCCAGGCTTCTTGGGATTTCTTGTCAATCACTGGCCTCAGCATAGTCAGGAATCAGGTGTGTCCCTCTAGGCCTCCTGAACTGATTTCCTGCTTGCTCCCTCCTTCAGCCCTACAGCCTTGCGCAAGCTCCAGTCTCCTCATTCCTCTGGACTCTGAGCTCGGCACCACTGTGTGCTTATCCTGGTTTCACATCTGCCCAGCACCTCGCAGTGTTGTTTTCCCATTCAGTGGTTTGATGTCTGTGAGGCAGACTTTCTGGCTCAGTGCTCATGTCAGGCCTGCAAACAGATCCCAGCCAGCCGGGGGGGGGGGGGGGGGCGCAGACTGCAGGGCAGGGGGCGGGGGAGCTGGAGCTCATGTGCCAATCGGTGAGCTGCTGCTTCCTGGGTGGTGGCTGGGGGTCTGCTAAGCCAAGGCCTAGAGTGAGAGGCCTTCCCCCCATCTGTTCCCTGCCCTGCACACTTAACTGTTTGGGATTCAAAGGAGCCTGGGGAGAATCGCCTGAGCTCCTGTAGACATCTAGAAAAATCTCCCTGCATGAGTGCAACGATGGAGGCCTGGGGCTCTAAACCTCATCTCTATCACACAATGTATTTTTCCCAGTTGCCATCAAGGGTTATATCCTAGATTGCTGTAGAAAATACAGCAGGATACCACCATAACTGTGTTTAATAATTTAAGTAAGAGCAGGGGCTGGCGCTGTGGTGCAGTGGGTTAAGCCACTGCTTAAGACACCTCCATCCTGTATCAGGGAGTTTTGATTTGAGTCCTAGCTCTTCCACTTCTGATCCAGTTTCCTGCCAATGCACCTGGTAGACAGCAGACCATGGTCCAGTATTTGGACCCCTGTCACCCACATGGGAGACCTGGGTGGATTTCCCAGTTCCTGGCTTCAGTCTGGCCCGGTTGCATCTATTGCAGGCATTTGTGGAATGAACCAGGGGATGGAAGATCTGTCTCTCTGTGTCTCTCCCTCTCTCTGTCACTTTGCCTTTTAAATGAATAAATAAATAAATATATTTTAAATGATGTATTTATTTACTTTCATCTAATTAAAAAGCAGAGCTCCCAGGATGCATTAGCAGTAGGCTGGATTGGAAGCAGAGTAGCTAGAACTTGAACTAACATTCTTTTTTTTAAAGATTTATTTATTTATTTGAAGGTCAGAATTACACAGAGAGAGAAGGAAAGGCAGAGAGAGAGAGGTGTTCCATCCAATGGTTCTCTCCCCAATTGGCTGCAACGGCCGGAGCTGTGCTGATCTGAAGCCAGGAGCCAGGAGCTTCCTCCAGGTCCCCCACACGGGTGCAGGGGCCCAAGTATTTGGGCCATCTTCTACTGCTTTCCCAGGCCACAGCAGAGAGCTAGATTGGAAGTGGAGCAGCCAGGACTAGAACCGGCGCCCATATGGGATGCCGGTGCTTCAAGCCAGGGCTTTAACCCACTGCGATAAATATTAGTTCTTTTTAAAAAAATGTTTGTTTATTTATTTGAAAGGCAGAGTGTCGGAGAGAGGGAGAGACAAAGAGACATCTTCCAACCATTGGTTCACTCCCCAAAAGACCCCAAGCAGGAGCCTGGAGTTTCATCCAAGTCTCCCACATGGGTGCAGGAAACCACGTACTTGGGCCATCTTTGCTGCCTTCCCAGTTGCATTAGCAGGGAACTGGATCAGAAGTGGAGCAGCAGGAACTTGAACCAGCACTCATGTGGGATGCTGGCATCACAAGCAGCAGTTTAACCTACTGTGCCATAATGCCAGTCCCTAAATAATAACTCTTAATTCTCATAATAATGCTATGAGATGGGTACTATTTATATTTAACTTGTAGAAATCTGATTATACTGGCTGTAAACAAAAAGAAAAAGATTAAAAGAGAAAGGTCAGTCCTATGCTAAATATTCCCTTCACTCAGCATGGGTCCAAGACAAGCATATTATGTGAGAGGTAAATCTGTCATGTCCTCTGTTGGCCTCTGTCCCCAGGGGCCTCATCAAATCCCAGGAGGAACTCCAACTGGGTTTCCCATATGGACAACAGGGATCCACACACTTGGGCCATCTTCCACTTTCCCAAGTGCATTAGCAAGGAGGTGAATTGGGAGTGGAGCAGCCGGACTCAAGCCAGCACCCATTTGACCTGCTGCAGCACAATGCCAGCTCTCCTAGGTAAGCTTTGACTGAAATAGAGCTCAAAGATAAGGTGCCTCACCTTCCCCATTTGCCTGGGACTAAAGGTTCTCCCAGGATGCAAGGCTTTCAGTGCTAAAACCAAGAAAGTTCTAGGCAAACCAGGATGAGTTGGTCAATACTGCAGAACACAAAATTGTGCAGACTGTTGGGGCCATGTCCGTATATCATGTGTTACAAGGCTGTCAGGAGACATTTTTGGCTGGTCTTCATACCGAGAAGAGCTACATGTCCTCTAAGTGGCTTGTTTTTATCGGGTGAACACTTTGAACTGTGTAAATGAATAGGTTTCCCTTTTTGCTTTGGCTGCAACAAGTCCTACAGCTAAATATGTAGGACACAAATTTAGCTGTGTAGGTCACTGTGTTCTGCACTTTTTGTATCATTCCAGGCTCTGCTCTGTCCCTGTCTTGTTTTTTTTCAATCTTATCTTGCCCTGTGTCAAACTTAACTGTCTTGTTTTATTCTATATGTCTTTCTGGATCAAGGCAGGGTAAAATAAAACAGCTCTTAACTCAGAATCTATGGACTCTGCCAAAAGTCATTTAATCTATGAAATAAATTCCAAAATGTAAGTGTATAAACATTTTTTCCTGGGGAGAAAGAACTATAGATCTTTTTTTTTTTTTTTAAGATTTATTTATTTGAAAGGCAGAGTTACAGAGAGGCAGAGGCAGAGAGAGAAAGAGAGAGGTCTTCCATCCACTGGTTCACTTCCCAATTGGCTGCAACAGCTGGAGCTGTGCCAATCCGAAGCCAGGAGCCAGGAGCTTCTTCCAGGTTTCCCACATGGGTACAGGGGCCCAAGCACTTGGGCCATCTTCTACTGCTTTCCCAGGCCATAGCAGAGATCTGGATTGGAAGTGGAGCAGCCAGATCTCAAACCAGCACCCATATGGAATGCCAGTGCTGCAGGTGGAGGCTTAACCTATTACACACAGTGCTGGTCCTAGTAGGTAACATTTTTTAAAAATTTGTTTATTTGAAAGGCAGAGAGATGGGAGGTGTCGAAGAAAGACATCTCTCATTGTCTGGTTCACTTCCCAAATACCTTCAACAGCTTGGGGGGAGCCAGGCAGAAGTCGGGAGACTAGTCTCAATGCAGGTCCCACATGGGTGGCAGGGACCCATGTATTTGAGCCATCCCTGCTGCCTCTCAGGGTGCATGCACATTAGCAGGAAGCTGGAGTGAAGACTCAAACCCAGACACTCCAATGTGGAATGCAGGTGTTCCAAGGGACATCTCAACTGCTGCTCCCTTTGAGGGAGTTAACAGTCCATAATGAGAGAGACAGGTACATAGATGACGACAACCCTGTGTGGTCAGGGATATGACACATGGCACCTGTGAGGGCTGTAGGAGACCAGAGCAGGTCCTACTCCAACTAGGGAGTCACAGAAAATCTGGATGGGGCTGACATAGTGGTGTATGGCTTATTCTGCTATTTGTGGTGCCAGCATCCCATATCGGAGCACTGGTTCCAGTCCCAGCTGCTCCACTTCCAGTCCAAGCTCCCTGCTACTGTACCTGGGAAAGCAGTAGATCATGGCCCAAATACTGGGGCCCCTGCCACCCACGTGGGAGACCTGGATGAAGTTCCAGGCTCCTGGCTTCAGCCGGGCCTAACCCTGGCTGTTGTGGCCATTTGGGGAGTAAATCAGCAGATAGAAGAGCTCTCTGTCACTCTGCCTTTCAAATAAATAAATAAACAATTTTAAAACGTCTGCTGGAAAAGTACTGTCTGAGCTGAGTCTGCAAGGAGTCGTGAGCAGGTGGGAGGACAGCTGCTGGGGCCAAGGTGCATGGAAATGCCCCAGGGCCCAGGTGCTAATGATCACAGACTGCCCCGTCCCCTGGGCCACACTCCTTTGCTCTGTCCATATCTAATTAACTTCAGACTCCTCTCCCCAGCTATTCTAATAACCCACATATTTTAGTCTGTTGCAATAAATTCCAACCAGGAGAGCATAATTGTTTCTTAACATGCGCAGACATTCCCTGATTTTGAAAGAACAGGACTTTCTGGAGGTGCAAAACCTGCTACCTCCCAGCCACCTTGCTGCCATGTCCTTTCTTCTGGGCCCACTCCTTAGCCAGGACCTCATCCCAACAGCTGGGCGGGCCATTCACTACTCTGCTGTCCATCTCACTTACTTTTTTTTTTTAATGTTTTATTTATTTATTTTGTTTGCTTGAGACAGAGATATCTTCCACACGGAATTGTGGGGAATTCCAAGCTGTGTGGAATCTGAGGAAGGCAGCAGCTCCTTTGCCTGATCCTTGTGGACCTGGCCTTGGCCAAGTTAATGTCCCATCTGGGCTCTGAGTCTGGTGGGAGTTAGGCAGAGGGGCGAGGACAGTCAGAGCGGCTAAAGTGGAGACCCGCAAGTGGCTGTGTAGCCAGAGATGGAGTCTGTGCTAAACAGGCACTTCTTGGGGCAGGAATTGGGCTGTTGCTTTTGATTCTTGCTTCACTGTAACTTCCCTGCATTTCAGTGAGCCATCCAATAGCCTTCCTGTTGCTCCCCCTCTTCGTGGAGGAACGACACAGGACCCTGCACTGTTCTTTCGTCTGCTCGGCCCTCCCCGGGTTTGCTGCTGGTTCTTCCCGGGTTGGCTATTGGTTCTTCCCGGGTTGGCTACCATCCCTTCCACCTCCGTGGAAGGGCGGTTCCCCCTAGCCACTTTCCCCACTTCCGCAGGGGAGCAGCACACCGCCGGCCAGCTCTCTCGGGGGCTGCACAGGTGTTCCTTCAGATAGATGTACCTGGTGCATGTTGTCTCTCTCCTCCTTTATAGTCCTCTTCCACCAATCCCAACTCTGCTACCCACACGCTGAGCACGCTGCTCTCCTCCAATCAGGAGCAGCTCCTGCAGCTTGTCAAGTTGGTGAGAGGCAGCTGGGTAGAAGCTGTTTGCTCCTCTCCCAGCGCCATATTGTGGGAGAGCAGATGCATAGAATAAGTCTTAATTCCAGTAACTTAGTCTAGTCCGAGTTGCTCCCAGTTGCTCCCCACACTTCCAATAGAGCCCCTTTTTGCTGGGTTTTGCAAGAGATGGTTTCTGTTGTTTACAACTGAGAATCCCAAGCAGCACAGGATAAATACATGCCAGACATGATGTGCACTTACAGAAACTGAGATTCAAAGAGGTAAAATGACCCATCTGAGGTCAGAGTCGGGTCGTGGTGCTGGTGTGGGACTGACCACAGCATCTTTCTGGTGCATGGTATTTAGAGAGCACAGCACAGTATTGCTGAGTCATGTGTTCTCAGGTCTTAACACTACCCCATGAGGTCGGAGAGCTGGCATAGTCTCTTAAGACATAGAGGAAGGGGTTAGCTGCAGGAGACCCTGGTCTCAAATATACAGCTCAGGGCCAGTGCTCTGGTGGTGCGTGCACATGCGTGCACTCCCCAGGCCGATGCTGCAGTGTTTTGTGAGGCAGCCTCATTGGAAGTCATGGGTCCCTGGAGCATTAGCAACCTGGTGTGAGTCACCAGCTGCCTGTACGACCATCAGGGAGGGAGCACCACGTACCAGAACCTGTGGAAAGAAATGCTTCTGGCCAGCGCCGTGGCTCAATAGGCTAATCCTCCGCCTACAGCACCAGCACACCGGGTTCTAGTCCCGGTCAGGGCGCTGGATTCTGTCCCGGTTGCCCCTCTTCCAGGCCAGCTCTCTGCTGTGGCCCAGGAGTGCAGTGGAGGATGATCCAAGTGCTTGGGCCCTGCACCCCATGGAAGACCAGGAGGAAGCACCTGGCTCCTGGCTTCAGATCAGCACGGTGCGCCAGCTGCAGCGGCCATTGGGGATGAACCAACGGAAAAGGAAGACCTTTCTCCCTGTCTCTCTCACTGTCCACTCTGCCTGTCAAAAAAAAAAAAAAAAAAAAAAAAGCTTCTATAGCCACCTTGCTGACCTGGGGGTTAGGGGAATAGATGGATGGTGCTAGGAGGTGGGATGGGGTGGAGAGAGGACAAGTGGAGTTTTCCTAAACTGGGACTGCCTCTGCTGTCCCTAATGGGCCCATGCTAATCAGGGAGGTTTTGGTCCCTGCAGTGTTGGCAAAGTGGTTTAACTGGACTTAATGGAAAAGAATGTGCAGTTCACATGACTAACGCAGGTGCTGAGGTCCCGAGGAAGGCTGGCCGGAAGCAGGGTGATAAGCTAAGGCCTGATCTGATGGGGGAGCCCAGGAGATGGATAGCAGCAGGGACAGCTGCTTCTCCCCAGGGGGCCCAGGGCATCCTGCTGAACCCCCCACAGCCCTGCCCTGCTCTTCAGACCTTGTCTTCTCACCTATACAGAGTCAGAGACTGTCAGACTCACAGGATTTGGGGACTAGAATCAGGCTCAGGATTCTAGAACCCCAGCCCTTCAGCATATGTGTTAATAATGGAAAATTTCAGCATCTAACAGTCTCACAACTTGAGGCCGCGGGGAAACAATTTAGGAGCTGGGTCTCCTCTCTTCATCTAATAACACTAAATGACCTCTGCCAAGCATATCAGCCCTCCAAAGGCCCTTTCACACCCACGGGGTCATCACAACAGGTGGATGGTTATACCTTCTGGCAAAGTTAGGTACAGATCGGAATGGGCTGGCGGGATGGGGACCAAGCCTGCAGGGCAAATTCTGTTTCTCATATGCTTAGGTATTGATCCCCTCACCTCTTGGAGTTACAGAAATACTCCTAAGTGCTTGGTAGACTGTGTCCAGCTTCTCAGTGTTTGCTGATTACATTCTGTGTGGTCACATGTGTCTTTCCTTACTGCATTCTGGTATTTTGCAGAGCTCAAACTCAGATTTTCCTTGTTGCTGGAGCATAGTCAGGGCTGGTACAATTCTGCCATAACTCTTTTTTTTTTTAACTTTTATTTAATGAATATAAATTTCCAAAGTACAGCTTATGGATTACAATGGCCTCCCCCCCATAACTTCCCTCCCACCCGCAACCCTCCCCATTCCCTCTCCCTCCCCCCTTGCCATAACTCTTTGGCAGGTTGTATATCCACCATTATTTTCAGTTCACAAAGGACTTCAACAACATAGCCAAGAATAGACCCAAAGTCCAAAGGTAAAGATCGAACTTCAAGTCACTTGTAGGTTTAGTCAGAAAATATACTTATTCCCTTAGAATAAAACGTTAGGCTGGGGCCAGTGCTGTGGCATAGCGGGTAAAGCTGCTGCCTGCAGTGCCTGCATCCCATATGTGCTGCTGCTTCAAGTCCTGGATGCTCCACTTCCGATCCTGCTCTCTGCTATGGCCTGGAGGGGCAGTGAAAGATGACCCAAGTGCTTGGGCCCCTGAACCCACATGGGAGACTCAGAGGAAACTCCTGGCTCCTGGCTTCGGATTGGCGCAGCTCCAACCGTTCTGGTCAATTGGGGAGTGAAGCAGCAGATGGAAGACCTCTCTCTCTGCCTCTCCTCTCTGCGCAACTCTGACTTTCAAATAAAAATAAATAAATTAAAAAAAAAAAGGCTACCAAAGCTTGGGATAAAAGCAACAAGAAGTAAGAAGTCTCCGGGCGCAGGAGCGCACGCCCAGCCGGGGCCGGTAGTGACCAGCGAGGGAGGGGCTGGGGACTGTGCCCAACCTTGGCCGCCTGGCACCTGGGCCAAACCTCTGCACGAGTTTGCGCCTCGGTTCTCCCCGATTGCAAGCAGGGACCATAAGTCCTGCCCTGGGAGAGCGAGGCGGGGTGGGCGAGGGGGCGGGGAGTCTCAGCCCTGGAGGGGATCTGCGGCCGAGGGAGCAGGCGCTGGAGAAGGGGGGCTGGGGGAGGGGTGCGCGGCCCGCGGGAGCTGCCCCGGCCCCTGGTCTCCCCGGGTCTCCATAGAAACGCCTGGCCCCCGAGCCCAGGCGGGGCTTGGAGGAGAGGACTCCCGCCGAGACAGCGCCCTCCTCCCTGGGCGAAGGCGTCCGGTGGAGGCGGGGCTCTGTGCGAGCTGCGCGGCCTCGGGGCTGCAGAGAGCCGCGATCGTGCCGCCTGGTTGATCGAGGAAACCGCAGCCTCTTCCACACCGGTTGGTGCTTGCCAGTTTGTCCGTCAGTCTTGCCTCAATGGCCGGAAGGTGCCCCGAGGGCAAGCATGCTGCCTGCCACTCTCCTTGTTTCCTGAGTTCAGGGCCCGAGCTGGCAGAGATCTGAGGTGTGTATTGGTCGAGTGACCTTGGATGGGATGAGGCCAGTGAATGGTCTCCTGGCCCAAAGCCCTTGGAGCCACTGGCGTGATAGACTGTCCTTAAAATGTGAAGTGGATATTCTAGGACTTCCTGTACCTCCCTGAGACCCTTCAAATATCACATGTCCACTTCTTCCACAAAGCCTTCCAGCATTAGAATTCTGCTGGCTCAAATCCCAGCTGCTCCGCTTCTGACCCAGCTCCATGCTACTTCGTCTGGGAAAGCAGTGGAGGATGCCCATGTGCTTGGTCCCCTGCATCCATGTGGGAAGAGGCTCCTGTCTCCTGGCTTTGGCCTGACCCAGCTGAATGAACCAGTAGATGGAAGATCTCCCTCTCTGTACCTCTTTCCCTCTCTTTCTGTAGCTCTACCTTTCAAATAAATAAAATAAGTCTTTTTTTTTTTTTTTTTTTTTTTTTTACAGGCAGAGTGGACAATGAGAGAGAGAGACAGAGAGAAAGGTCTTCCTTTGCCGTTGGTTCACCCTCCAATGGCCACCGCGGCCGGCATGCTGCTGCCGGTGCACCGCGCTGATCCAAAGGCAGGAGCCACGTGCTTCTCCTGGTCTTCCATGTGGGTGCAGGGCCCAAGGACTTGGGCCATCCTCCACTGCACTCCCTGGCCACAGCAGAGAGCTGGCCTGGAAGAGGGGCAACCGGGACAGAATCTGGCACCCTGACAGGGACTAGAACCTGGTGTGCCGGCGCCGTAGGCAGAGGATTAGCCTAGTGAGCCGTGGTGCCAGCCTAAAATGTCTTAAAAAAAAGGGGGGGGGTTTGCAGCCCAAGTGGCGGACCCCATGTCTAGGTATTTACCTGTGATGGCCCTGACTTCACTCCAGTGGGAAAGTTGAAAGGGAAGGGTTGTGTGTTCTACCCTAAAGGGCCACCATGGGCCCACCGTATGTCCTCAGTTGACAGTCCCTGAGTGGACCATCCACTCTGGGTGGCCTGGGTTCTGTGAGGTATGGTGAGGCGTGCAAGGGCCCAGTCACCTTGTGGGGACTCCTCCCAGGTACCCGGGTGAGATCCAGGACTCCAGGAGACACATAGGCATGTGGCTGACCTGGGCCCTGGCCTGTGGCCTGGCCTCAGTTGCTAGCGTCCTGGCCCCTGAACTAATAAGGCACAGACCAGGAAGAGCTACATGAGGAACCAGGCAGTGCCGTGCCCTCGTTCTGCTGTCAAGAAGAGGCATGTTTAGGACCTGAGTGGTTTTGCTTCGGCCCCTTTCACAGACACATAGGCTGATTTCTATCTTCCTCCCTAACAAAATCACCAACCTCCTCCGTGCGTGCTGTGGGCCTTCGTATGTACTGTTCCCTCGGCCTTCAACACAGCCCCTTCACCTGTCAGTGGGTGCTTCATCACTCATTTCGGGCACACTTCCTTCAGGAAGCCTTCCCTGAAGCCCTTGGCTGGGTCAGGGACCTGCTAGAGAGGCCTGCAGCTCTTTGCAGCTGGGGACTGGGATATAATTTAGCCTGGCAGAAGCATCATTGGCAATCAGTGTTGAGTGAACAAACAAGACGAATGTTTGAGAAACGGCTGCAAATCCCCCCGGCAGGAGCACCATAAAGGGGGAGTGGAAGGTCTGATGTCTTCACATTCAGTGTGCTCTCATTCTTGGTTGAAGATTCAGACTCAGGCTCCTCTCCATCTGGAGACCACTCCCCTGCCAGCCGCCCCCGCCCTGTGCCCTCCGCGTGTTCTCAGGCAAGCAGGCGCACGCGCGCGCACACACATACACTCTGAACATAACCGGGAAAGCAATTTACAAGAAATAATTGCCGGTCGATGTGTGCCTGGGAGCCCCGGTGAGCTCAGACTATTTCTGTCTGTGCGTCAGCCCACCCAGCTTCCTCATCCTTGGCAGCCCTGGGGGAGGGGCTTCTGCTGCTGGGGTGGGTGGGGGGATTTGTCTCCAAGGCAGGACTGGGGCCAACCCTGTGAGAGGCATCTCTGCAGAATGACCGTTGACCTTGGGGTGGGCCATTTTCTAGGGTCTGGGCCAGCGCAGGAAGCACGCAGGTGGGATTCTCCTAGGCCCATGCCATACACACAGGCTCCTGCTGGGTCCCAGGCCCTGCTCAGTGTGAGGTCTCCCAACGTCTGCATTCAAAGCTCGGCTTTGTTCTTGGGGGCCAGTTGTGCAGAAGGGTGGTCACAGCCCAGCAGCCTCAGCATCATCTGGAACTTGTTAGAAATGCAAATACTGGGGGCTTACTCCGGGCCTACAGAGTCAGATGCTGGCCGGCCCAGTGGGGGAGGCAGGCAGCAACCTGTGTTGAAACAAGCCCTTGGGAGTCAGCCCCGGCCCCTGGCGGCCACTTGAGAGTTTCTGGAATTTACAGATCATCTTCCGCTATGTAGCGGTGAGCTGCTCAAAGGCAGAAACATTATCTGATGCTCGCTTGTGACTTCCTGGAAGGCCCAGCACACAGAGTCCTCAGAAAAACACTGAAATTTACCAATAAAGACAGGACTCGGACAGAGAGGGTCTCTGTTCCAGGAAGGGTCACTCGGAGCAGAAGTGATGACGCCGCCAGATGCTCATCCACCCCCACCGGGCTCGTGCGTACACACAGGTCCCCTGAGTGCTCTCCACACCTAATAGCTTGCTGCGGTGGGGCCCTGCTGGGCTCCCTGGCCCTCCGTCTTGGAACAGGTTGTACCCTGGTCATAGCTGCCTCACCTGGAAGCTCTGGCTCATCACTGATGACTCAGCCCGGACGTTACTCCCCCTTCCTCGAGCTGTGTGCAGGGCCGCTGCCCAGCCCACTGCTTTTTTCCAAGAAAGACTTATTTACTATTTATTTATTTGAAAGGCAGAGCAACACAGAGAGATCTTTTTTTTTAATTGTATTTTAGCTTTGTTCTCTATTTATTTATTTTTTTGACAGGCAGAGTTAGATAGCGAGAGAGAGAGAGAGAGAGAGAGAGAGAGAGGTCTTCCTTTTTCCATTGGTTCACCCCCAAATGGCCGCTATGGCCAGTGCTGCGCTGATCCGAAGCCAGGAGCCAGGTGCTTCCTCCCGGTCTCCCATGAGGATGCAGGACCCAAGGACTTGGGCCATCCTCCACTGCCTTCCTGGACCACAGCAGAGAGCTGGACTGGAAGAGGAGCAACCGGGACAGAATCCGGCGCCCCAACTGGGACTAGAACCCGGGGTGCCGGCACCACAGGCGGAGGATTAGCCTAGTGAGCTGCGGCGCTGACTGAAAGAGAGATCTCCCATCCGCTGCTTCACTCCCTGAATGGTTGTTAACAGCCAGGTGTGGGTCAGGCTGAAGCCAGGAGCTAGGAACTCCATCCTGGTCTCCCGCGTGGGTGGCAGGGGCCCAAACCCTGGGCCACCATCTGTTGGATTAGCAGGACTCTGGATCAGACCCACTGCACCACAGCGCCCCCTCCCCCCTTGCCCTTTTGTGTGCCCTGCACACTCCATAGGCGTGTGCAATCACTGGGCAAATAAAAGAACACAGGGCTGGCGCTGTGTTGTAGTAGGCTAAGCATCTGCCTGCATCCCATATGGGCAAATAAATAAATAAATAAGTAAATAATATAGTAATAATAAGTACATAAATATATAGTAATAATAAGAAAATAAATAATAAGTAAATATTTTTAAAAAGAGAAACTTTAAAAAGAAAATAAAAACACACTTGTAAATACTACCACAAATAAAGCAAGACCACAGAGCAGGACCAAGGTTTCTCTCTCTCATTCTTTTATTTATTTTCATTTTATTTGAAAGACAGGGATAGAAAGAGATCTTCCATCTGCTGGTTAACTTCCCAAATACCCCAACAGCCAAGACTGGGCCAGGTCAAAGACAGGAGCCAGGAATTAACTACATCCAGGTCTCCCATGGTGAGAAGCAGGGCCCAAGCACTTTGGGCCATCCTCCACTACCTTCCAGCACCTTAGCAGGGAGCTGGACCAGAAGCAGAGCAGCCAGGACTCAAACTGGTGTTCCACTATGGGATGCTGGCACCACAAGCGGCAGCTCAGCCCGCAGAACCACACTGCCAGCTCCAAGGACAGCACCTTGCCCAGGCATTTGGTTCTAGAGTCTCTGCTCTTTACTTATTTATTTTTTGTCTTTAATTTTTTTTTTATTTGAAAGGCAAACAAGAAAAAAAGAAGGAGAGAGATCTTCCACCAGTTCATTTCCCATATAGCCACAACAGGCAGTGCAGGACCAGGCCAAATCCAGGAGCCAAAAACCCTACCATGGTCTTCCACATGGGTGGCGGGGAGTACTTGGGCCATTTTCTGTTGCCTTCTCAGGTGCGTTAGAAGGAAGCTGGAGCCGGCACTGAGGCTCACTAGGCTAATCCTCCACTTTGCGGCGCCAGCACACCGGGTTCTAGTCCTGGTCGGGGCGCCAGATTCTGTCCCAGTTGCCCCTTTTCCAGTCTAGCTCTCTGCAGTGGCCAGGGAGTGCAGTAGAGGATGGCCCAAATACTTGGGCCCTGCACCCCATGGGAGACCAGGAAAAGCACCTGGCTCCTGCCATCGGATCAGTGCGGTGTGCCGGCTGGAGCGCGCCGGCCGGGGCTGCCATTGGAGGGTGAACCAACGGCAAAGGAAGACCTTTCTCTCTGTCTCTCTCTCTCATTGTCCACTCTGCCTGTCGGAAAAAAAAAAAAAAAAAAAAGGAAGTTGGATTGGAAGCAGAGCAGCCAGGACTAGAACCAGCACTCTGATATGGGATGCCTGTGTCCTAAGTGGCAGCTTATCTACTGCACCATAATGCCAGCCTCCCCCTCCCACCACCACTGAATTCTTCTCTTAAAGGCTGTCATATCAGGCTGGCGCAGTGACTCACTTGATTAATCCTCCGCCTGTGGCGCCGGCATCGCATACGGGCGCCAGGTTCTAGTCCCGGTTGTTCCTCTTCCAGTTCAGCTCTCTGCTGTGGCCCAGGAAGGCAGTGGAGGATGGCCCAAGTGCTTGGGCCCCTGCACCCACATGGGAGACCAGGGAGAAGCACCTGGCTCCTGGCTTCAGTCGGGCGCAGCGCCAGCTGTGGCGGCCATTAGGGGAGTGAACCAACGGAAGGAAGACCTTTCTCTCAGTCTCTGTCTCTCACTGTCTATAACTCTACCTGCCAAATAAATTAATAAAATAAAATTAAAAAAGGCTGCCATATCAGAAAACATCCATCTGTATTTTTATTTATTTATTTGGTTTATTTATTTATTTTTTTTGACAGAGTGGACAGTGAGAGAGAGAGACAGAGAGAAAGGTCTTCCTTTACTGTTGGTTCACCCCCCAGTGGCTGCTGCGGCCAGCGTACCGTGCTGATCCGAAGCCAGGAGCCAGGTGCTTCCTCCTGGTCTCCCATGTGGGTGCAGGGCCCAAGCACTTGGGCCATCCTCCACTGCACTCCTGAGCCACAGCAGAGAGCTGGACTGGAAGAGTAGCAACCAGGACAGAATCCGGTGCCCCAACTGGGACTAGAACCCGGGGTGCCGGTGCCACAGGTGGAGGATTAGCCTATTGAGCCATGGCGCCGGCCCCCATCTGTAATTTTAAGTCTTTAAGCACTTTGGTGTTTATAAAGAGAGTTTAAATCCATTACCCCATGGAACACTTGCAAAAACCCCGCAAGGAAACTGAGGTTAGGGAGACTAAGAGCCTTTATCAGGGCCACATGGGAGCCTGTGTGCAGTCTGCTGGCCGCTCCCTCTCTCCCCTGTCATTCACTCCCGCCCACCCACGAGGCTGAATGACAGCTCTGCCCTGTGCCTGCTACACTCCCTCCCGTTTTCCTTCCTTGGCCAACTGCTCCCTTCAGGGCGCCAGAGCTGCTGGACAGGCAAGGGTCACCCACTTCTGGGTGCTGACCATCTTCCTGGAGTTTCCTAAATACACTTACTGTGGGACAGGGGAACCAAGTCAGAGTCGGCTGGCTCCCCAGTTAAGCGAGGTGCTCCTCTGCACGCTCTGGGCTTCCTGTTCGCACGGAGTTGTTGCTGACCATTCTCCTGGGCTCCTGTCTGCCTTCGTTGGCCCACACGGACCTGGCAGAGCAGCGTACACCAGTACCCAGCAGAACGTGGGGGCCTCTGCCGGGAAGAGCCCTCATCGATCTCGCTCGCTCCGAAGTCCCTTTGCCCATTCCTACTCCCTCCTTTCACCAAAAGGAGACTCCAGAAGGGGTGGATGTGAGATATTTATTGGATGCTTATGGGACTGGTCCACGTGGGTCAGGGGTGGGGACAAGGGCCTCAGGGCTGCCTGGAATGTCACTGGCGGTCACTGTGGCCAGAAGCAGTGCAGTGGAGGCGACCACTGCTTGTTCTCATTGCCTTCCAGACGCGGGTTCAAGAAGGGGTCATGCTGCCCTCGAGGGCACACTGCTGCGATGCCTGTACTCACACCCTGATGGTCGGTAGGTAACTCCTCCGGGCCTGGAAAACAGCAAGCAGAGGTGTAAGGCTTCCACCGGCAGCCCCTTCCCCCGCCAGGACCACCCGCCCTGGCTAATTTCCATGTGCTTACTGTAGGCAGCACATCTTGCTCGGACTCTTAGATGCATCATTCATTTAACAAGTATTTATTTATTAGCAGCACTACGGCTGCGTTTCTGAACGTACAACTTAGTGAGGGAGACAGATGATGCACAGCGATGAGCAGACAGGAAGAGCTGACCTTTACCATTATCTTATGAGATAGGTACTGTTTTTTTTTAAAGACTTATTTATTTATCTGAAAGGCAAAGTTATATATACAGAGAGAGACAGAGACACAGAGAGATACCTTCCATCTGCTGGTTTACTACTCAAATGATTACAACAACTGGAGCTGGGTTGATCTGAAGCCAGGAGCCAGAAGCTTCTTCTGGGTCTCCCATGTGGGTGACAGGGCCCAAACACTTGGGCCATCTTCTGCTGCTTTCCCAGGCACATCAGCAGGGAGCCAGATCAGAAGTAGAGCAGCCAGGACTTGAACCGGCACCCATATGGGATGCTGGCACCACACATAGCAGTTTTACCCACTATGCCACAATGCTGGACCCAACGTAGTTACTATTAAAAAATCCTTTCTGGGGGCCAGCACCATGGCGTAGTGGGTAAAGCCGCCGCCTACAGCACCCATGTCCCATATGGGCACTGGTTCAAGTCCTGGCTGCCCCATTTCCAATCCAGCTCCCAGCCCTGGCCCCCTGGCTGTTGCTGCCATTTGGGGAGTGAACCTGCCTCTCTATAACTCTGCCTTCAAATAAATAAATAAATCTTAAATAAAAAAAGAAAAAAAAAACATTCTCTCTCCTCTCTGATACTCTGCTTTTCAAATAAATACAGGTTTTAAAAAGAGAAGTTTGTGTAAAATAGAATTAAAAAGATAATTTTACCCTTAAAAATGGGGTAGAAAGTAGAGTGGCCTCATCTTTCTCTTTCCTTTTTTCCGAACTTCCTGTGAGCCCCTAGACTGCATTTATGAAACACTAATTTTTTCCCACATTGAATTAACTGCAGTGTTCTTGGTCTTTCCTGCTGTGAAATGGGGGTGATGTGCGCACTACATGTCCTACTGCACAGCATGAGAGCCAACAGGAAGGCCAGTCTGTTAGGGATGCCACTTTGAGGAATGCGGAGGCACGGGACTGGAAATGGTCTCAGAGCAGGAGGAGGGCCTAGTGACTCCTGGTGACTGTCAGGTAGAGAGGGAAACACAGCAAAACACAATGAAGATGAATGGGAGAAACAAGGAACTGAATGTGAGCAGAGATCCTACAGCTGTCATTTAGTAAAAGGTCAGGAAAGCAGTTTCCATCTTAAGCAAAGAAGCAAGAGTACATGCTATCCCGACCCTAGTGACTGGAGGGTCCAGCTGGTGGCTGAGGGAGGCTGCTTCTGTTCACAGACTCAAGGGAGGGACTGCCTTCCCCTGGAGCCAGAGGGGCTGGAGGGAGAGGAGCAGGGGAGCAGGGGAGCAGGGCACGCCCCGGAGCAGACCCCGGGGCCTTGCCTGGCGGAACCTTGGAGATGGAAACACACACGCCTGAATTCTAGCTCCACAGTCGATGAGCTGTGACTCCTTGAACAAGTCATCCCAGTTCTCTTAGACCTCTTTTCACATCTGTAAAGTGGGTGACAGAGATGCTCACCTCACCAGGGAGGCTGGAGGATGACATGAGCTGGCGCATGTAAAGCTTCCCATAGCGGCCAAGGGGCATGCCTTTGGCCTGCAGCTAAGCCGTCAGTTAGGACACCTGCCTCCCTCATCAGAGCACCTGGGTTTGATCTGTGGCTCTGGTTCTTGATTCTACCTCCCTGCCAATGAGGACCCAGGCAGGCTGCAGTAATTGGGTTTCTGTCACGCATGCGCAAGAGCCTGCTCCTGGCTTCGGCTTCCCCTGACTTTTTTTTTGACAGGCAGAGTGGACAGTGAGAGAGAGAGAGAGAGAGACAGAGAGAAAGGTCTTCCTTTTGCCGTTGGTTCACCCTCCAAGGGCTGCTGCGGCCGGCCGGCGCACCACGCTGATCCGATGGCAGGAGCCAGGTGCTTCTCCTGGTCTCCCATGGGGTGCAGAGCCCAGGGACCTGGGCCATCCTCCACTGCACTCCCTGGCCACAGCAGAGAGTTGGCCTGGAAGAGGGGCAACCGGGACAGAATCCGGCGCCCTGACTGGGACTAGAACCCGGTGTGCCAGCGCCGCAAGGCGGAGGATTAGCATGTTGAGCCGCGGCGCTGGCCTTCCCCTGACTTTTGTGGGCATTTAGGGAGTGAACCAATGAGCTCCGTCTCTTTGTATCTCAAATAAAAAGCAAAAACAAAAACAAAAAACAGTGTCTGGCACATGACAGGGACTTCCTTTTCACAGCAACAGAGAGGAGGAGAGGAGGTGTTGAGGTGGAGTTGGCTCTGTCACTCACTCATTGGTGACTTCGAGCCTCAGTTTCCCTATCTGTAAAATGGAAGTAGTAATAGGATCTATACTTTCCCCAGGAGCTGTGAGAAGCAAAAAAGATGGTCTATTTAGTTAGTTCATTTTAGCTACCGTGTTGTATTTCACTGTTACACTACACCACGGTTTATCTACCCATTTCTACAGTGGTGGACACTCAGTGTGCTTCCAACTGACCAGCTATCCTGATATCTATCCCACAAGTTCTCTCCTAATACAGTGATTTCTCTAAGGCAGATAACCAGAATCACTGAGTTACAGGATAGATACATTTCTCGTGTCAGCAGATGTCAAGTTGCCCTACAAACTGGTGATAACGATTTATACTCTTAACCAGCAGTACGGAGAGGACCCATTTCACCTCCCACGTGAACTGCTTCTGCACTTTTGGCAGTGTAATTGTTTTAAAGAAGTAATGCTTAAATTGCTTCATCCTGATTATGAGTAAGGTTGAACATCCTTTTGTGTATATTGGGCATCTGTGATTTTGTGTGTGTGTGGATTACACTTTTCTCATTTGTTTAAAGGGGTGCTTTTATATTCTAGGTATCAATCCTGTCATATTTTACATACAGTCAATTCTCACTATGCACAGGAGCTATGTTCCATAAAGTCACCGCCAACACTGAATTAGTAAATGCCGAACGGTCACTGCTAGGGAAAACCCAAGGTAAGGACCCTATGAGCAATCTGTCACATTTTTGTTAACCAATTGATACATAACTTTGCTTATTAGTGTTTCTGTTAAGAGACTCCTTATTAATGTACATAATCAACTCATTAACACTAAACTTGCAGCCAACACACCTTAACTCCTGCCTGAATGAAGCCTAACTCACACGGTTCTCCTGCCAGGCACAGCACAGCCTTCTTGTGCTCAGCACTTCAGCGCTACGCGTGGAGCCCATTTTAAACGGTGACATCATCAACAAAAATACAGCAATCGTGGCACTAAATAGATTGCCGGAAGGACACCTGATGACTGTCTGGGCTGAAACAGGAAGGCTGAGCTCTGCCTGGCTACTGTCTCCTGGGAGCAAATGCAACCGCTCTGGGCGTGCCCGAATCTGCAAACGACCTCAAAGTGCCTCTACTAGGGACGGAGAGGTGACAAGTAAGTTTAGCAAGTAGGCAAAAAGATTCCCAAATATGGAATCTGAGAGTAAGGATCAATTATGTGTATGTGTATAGATGTTTGTGTTTATTATATCTTTGTAGCCCATCACTTGTTTCTGAGATTTATATATGGTGTGTTTTATATTTGACTCAGGAAGATTTGCCAAGTTGTTTCTTTCATATAAAAAATAAATTTTTCATATTTAATTAGTCTGTTTCTGAACTCTCTATTCCAGGACAAGTGACATTTGGGGCCAATGACTCTTTGTTACAGGGTATTGTCTTCTGAGGGGCAGGAGTTTTCCCAGCATGCCTGTGCCTCTGCCAGTAGGTACCAGTGTCACCCCTCTCCTGACTGTGACAACAAAACTCCTCTTAGTGCCCAGGTACCCAGTGGTCTTCACCTGGTTGAGAGCCACTGCACTGCCCAATTCTGTGCCCGTATTTCACTGACAAAGCTTATGTCCTTTTCAACTATCCTGCATCTGACTTCCTAGTAGGGTAGGGTGAATGAAGAAGACTCAGGCGGGTAGACAGTGCAGTATGAGTTAGTGACGTGGTATGGTCATGTGGGGCGGAGGTGTAGGGGACAGTGATGTCTCCAGAGGGAAATTTGATTTCCCCCACCTCCAACTCCTCAAATGCCCTATTACAGCATCCCAGAGGAAAATAAACAATGAACATAAACCTGAGCTCTGCTAACAAGAGCGCATCCTGTGCCTGACCAGCAAGTCTCTCTTCTTTGTTTTCCAAAATTGCCATGTTCACTCTGATACCTGTGTACTTTAGATTAATCTTAGAATTCACTGGGCAATCGCTTCTTGGTCTTTTGGCTAAGATCAAGTGTAGAGTTCACTGGGCAAATTCCGTGAAAGACTTTGTTGGGATTTTTCTGCATAGATTAATTTTGGAAGAACTGGCATCTTCCTTTCCACATATATGCCATGTCCCACCAGATAGGCAGGTTCTGTTTGGTCTTTTTTCTTTAAGACTTATTTATTTGAAAAGCAGAATGACAGAGAAAGAGGGACAGAGAAAAAGAGATCTTCCATTCACTGGTTCATTCCCTCAATACCCACAACAGCAGAGACTGGGCCAGGCCACAGCCAGGAGGCAGGAATTCCATTCAGATCTCCCATGTGGGTGGCAGGAGCCCAAATATTTGGGCTATCCTCTGCTGTTTTCCCAGGCACATTAGCAGTGAGCTGGATTGGAAGCAGAATGGCCAGGACTCAAATGGGCAGTCCAGTGTGCATGCAGCGTGGGTTAACCCACAGCGCCTGCCCCAGACAGGTTTTTTGTCTTTCATTAACCTTCATGTTTCTCTCAAAGAGTTGAAGGATGTGGTGGGGGGCTGGGGTGGACACGAGAGAGAGCCAGTGAGTATTGTGGCCCAGCAGGTTAGGCTGGGTCTGTGTTAGGCTTTGTTCCTATTCCCTGCCACCTCCCAGGTCTTCCCAACCTCAGGAAGTGATATAATCAAGTATAAAATTCCTTGACACCAAGTGTATCAAATTGACCACTGCTGCCCTGAACAGCCACCTGCCCTTGTCCTTGCACTGTTTAGACACAGCAGGGTTACTCGTGGTCAGGATCTGAGAAGGGTTCTTGAACTGTTGCTTGTTGCATTTGCACTGTTAAGTTAGAAAATCAGCCTTCAGGGCCCATACTGTGGCACAGTGGGTTAAGCTACGGGCCCACGATGTCAAGATTCCATTTTTTTTTGACAGGCAGAGTGGATAGTGAGAGAGAGAGACAAAGGTCTTCCTTTTGCCGTTGGTTCACCCTCCAATGGCCGCCACGGGTGGCGTGCTGCGGCCAATGCATGGCGCTGATCTGAAGGCAGGAGCCAGGTGCTTTTCCTGGTCTCCCATGGGGTGCAGGGCCCAAGTACTTTTGCCATCCCCCACTGTACTCCCTGGCCACAGCAGAGAGCTGGCCTGGAAGAGGGGCAACCGGGAAAGAATCCGGCGCCCCGACCAGGACTAGAACCCGGTGTGCCGGCGCCGCTAGGTGGAGGATTAGCCTATTGAGCCGCAGTGCCGGCCGTCAAGATTCCATATAAGCACCGGTTCAAGTCCCAGCTGCTCCACTTCAGATCCAGCTCTCTGCTATGGCCTGGGAAAGCAGTGGAAGATGGCCCAAGTCCTTGGGCCCTGCACCCATGTGGGAGATCCAGATGGAATTCCGAGCTCCTGGCATCCATCTGGTCCAGCCCGGATTGTTGCAGACATTTGGGGAGTGAACCAGCAGATGAAAGATTCTCTCTCTCATTCTCTCTTACTCTCTCTCTCTCATCTCTGTAACTCTGCCTTTCAAATAAATAAATAAATCTAAAAAAAAAGAGAAAGAAAGAAAATCAGTCATGCAATTATTAACAAATGACAGCATTCAGCACCTGGCTGTCTTGGAGACCTAGCTACTGCCCACTGCCCTTCTGTGTGCCACAGGCTTGCCGCCCTTTCTTCTTTGACGAAGCTTAAATTCCATCCCTTCTTCTCCTGCCTGGCCTCGTTCCCTACTGCAGGAGTCTCACCCGGTCCTGCCTACACGGTTTTGGCCATTATCTGCCCTATGCTGGGATACTTTTTCTCCTCTGTTTGCTTTACCAATTTCTATACTTATCCCATGCTAATTCAAATGGACACATTTCATATCAAACCGTGTTGTAGTTAATTATACACTTGTGCAGACCCTGTGGGGTGGGCAGAAGACAGAGAAGACTGGAGGCAGAAAGTCACAGGCTGAATTTCAGGCCCAGCTATCAGCTTTGTGACCTTTGAACAAGTCACAAAACCCCTCTGAGCCTTGATGTTCTCATCTGTAAAATGGAGATAATATCTATTTCAAATGTTGTCTACAAACTACACTGAAAAATCTATTGCCAATAGGAACCTGTATTTTTCACAGTACAATGCAAGAGATGGTAAAAATATATGCAGTGAAAGCTACACTGGTTTACGGTTTATGCTAGCAAAGGAATAAGTAGTCTCGATGACCAGAATCATCAGATGATCAAAACAAAACAAAAAACAAAAATACCTATATTTTGTTTCTTTTTTATTTTTTATTTTATTTATTTATTTATTTTTTTGACAGGCAGAGTGGACAGTGAGAGAGAGAGACATAGAGAAAGGTCTTCCTTTTTTTGCCGTTGGTTCACCCTCCAATGGCCGCCGCGGCCGGCGCGCTGCGGCCGCCGCACCGCGCTGATCCGATGGCAGGAGCCAGGAGCCAGGTGCTTTTCCTGGTCTCCCATGGGGTGCAGGGCCCAAGCACCTGGGCCATCCTCCACTGCACTGCCTGGCCACAGCAGAGAGCTGGCCTGGAAGAGGGGCAACCGGGACAGAATCCGGCGCCCCAACCGGGACTAGAACCCGGTGTGCCGGCGCCGCTAGGCGGAGGATTAGCCTAGTGAGCCGCGGCGCCGGCCTTATATTTCGTTTCTAAGCGTGGGGAGAAGCAAGTTCTTATTTTCTTTTGTTAGGGATAATATTAAAAATTGGCTTACATTCCCTAAGGCTAGAATTAAAATAATCTTACAAACCCCACAACACGGGTTAATTCCTGCGTGATGACACTAAACTACTTGAAACATCCTGAGCACGTGGCAACTTCTGCCTGAGGAGAGGCAAAGGAGCCCAAGGTCACCTCCGAATTGCTCCCCGACCCCCGACTTCCCGGCCCTGCACCGCTCCGAATCCGCCCCACCTCCCACCCCGCCCTACGGATACCTGCAAGGCTCCTCTCCTGTTTCTTACCTGTTGTCTGCAAACTTAAGCCTGGGTCCAACTTTGGGTGGGGCTTTGCACTGATGAACAGGAAACACAGCACACAGGCTGTGATAACGAAGGCCAGGAGAACCACTGCTGCTACGGACAGGCCCACAAGCGCGCCGACGCTGGGGAGAGAGGCCCGCCGGGGTGTGAGGGTCAGGTGTTGGAGGAATCGGCGGGGGCATTGTCCTGTGCCTCCCCATCTCACACAGGCCTGCTCTGCCTAAGCAGGGGACGGCACATCAACAACATGACAGGCTAAGCGGCTCCGTGCACCCAGTGTTTGGCACATGTTCCCTTTCTTCTCTCCTCTGCCTGCTTTCCTGGATGGCTTCCACCCCAGGGAGCAGAGAATGGTCTTTCTTATTTATTTATTTATTTATTTTAACAATTTTTTTGACAGGCAGAGTTAGACAGTGAGAGAGAGAGAGAGAGACAGAGAGAAAGGTCTTCCTTCTGTTGGTTCACCCCCAAAATGGTCGAAGCCAGGAGCCAGGTGCTTCCTCCTGGTCTCCCATGGGGTGCAGGGCCCAAGCACTTGGGCCATCCTCCACTGCCTTCCTGGGCCACAGCAGAGAGCTGGACTGGAAGAGGAGCAACCGGGACAGAATCCGGCGCCCCAACTGGGACTAGAACCCGGGGTGCAGCACCGCAGGCGGAGGATTAGCCAAGTGAGCCGAGGCACCGGCAACGATTTATTTTGTTTACTTGAAAGGCAAAGTGACAGAGAGAGAGAGAGAGATGGAGAGACAGTGAGAGAAAGAAAGATCCTCCATCTGCTGGTTCACCGAACACTCCATCCTCATGGATACAGGGACCTAAACACTAGGACCATCTTCCGCTGCTTTCCCAGGCACATTAGCAGGGAGCTGGATTGGAAGTGGAGCAATTGGGACCGGAACCAGGAACCGGCGCTCATATGAGATGCCTGCCTTAGCAGGAGGTGGCTTTACCCACTTGTGCCACTGTGCCAGCCCCTGGAGGTGGTCTTTAAGGTCCCTTACCTTCCACAGAGCTGTTTCTTAATGATGAAAACACATGGCAGGCCTTCCTTAGTTAAAAACCGATACTTCAATGTGGGGAGCAACTCGGACTAGACTGTTACTGGAGTTGAGACTTATTCTATACATCTGCTCTCCCACAATATGGCGCTGAGAAGGCAGTAACAACTTCTACGCAGCTGCCTCTCGCCAGCTTGAGTGATGACCTGCAGCAGCTGATCCTGCTCCTGATTGGAGGAGAGCAGCGTACTCGGCGTGTGGGTAGCAGAGTTGGGATTGGTGGAAGAGGACTATAAAGGAGGAGAGAGACAACATGCATCAGGAACATCTAAGAGGAACACCTGAGCAGCCCCCGAGAGAGCCGGCCGGCGGTGTGCCGCTCCCCCGCGGAAGTGGGGAAAGTGGCAGGGGGAACCGCCCTTCCACGGAGGTGGAAGGGACGGTAGCCAACCCGGGAAGAACCAGCAGCAAACCCGGGAAGGGCCGAGCAGACGAAAGAACAGCGCAGGGTCCTGTGTCGTTCCTCCGCGAAGAGGGGGAGCGACACTTCAACCTCAAAGTAATTGGTGAGGCAACTTCTGTGGGTCTTCTGATTATGCCAGTGTCAACTCTATGTCCAAGAAGTCTCCTCACTGCTGGGCCCTCAGCCTCCAACTCTTTGCCTCTTTCCCCCTCTAGCTTTGGTCACTTAAGAGTTTTTTCCCTTAAACAACTTCTGATGCTGCAGGTATGAGGAGTGGGGATGTTTTTCTAAACACCCACAATTCTCCAGCAATACCAGCCGGGTATCCTGTAATTTAGCTCAATTCTGACCCTGTCCACCTGAAAGTGTCAGATCCCGCAGGCAGGGGGCTCAGTCACACAATACTGCCCCGCACTTCAGGTGTAGACACTGGTGTGCCTAAGACCTTTGGTGTGCCTTTGGGTTTAATTTGCTAGATGGGCTCCCAGACCTCAGGGAAACACTTGCTTGTACTCGTTTATCATAAAGATATTACAAAAGATACAGATGAATGGGCAGATGGAAGACACGCACAGGGCAAGGTATGGGAGAGGGATAAGGAGCTCCCATGCCCTCAACAATAACCCTTCCAGGGGTCTCTGCATGTCCAGAATTGGAAGCTCTTGGAACCTTGTCCTTTTGTATTTTTGTTTTGTTTTGTTTTACAGAGGCTTCCTGATGTAGGCATGGCAGATGCCATCAACGGCCAGTCAAGCAACCTTCAGTCCTCCTTCCCTCCTCGCAGGTTGGGGGGTGGGGCTGTGAGTTCCAACCCTGGAATCACATGGTTGGTTCCCCTGGCAACCAGCCCCCATTCTGAGGCTCTCCAGGAGCCCACCAGCAGCACCTCATCAGAACAAAAGATGCTTCCATCACCCAGGAAATTATGAAGGATTTAGGGGCGCTGTGTCAGGAGCCCAGGATCATAGACCAAATATTAGAACAGAAGATTCTTCTAGTATCCTTATCTCCAAGGGTTTCAATTGCTTTGTCTCATGCACTGGAGGCAGAGACCAAATATAGATTTATTATATCATTTCTACTCTCCAGAAAACTGTCTCCTGGCTCAGATACCTAGGGGCCCTGTCCTATTTCACAGGCTCCCTCCCCATCATCTCCCCATGATGGTGCTGTGCCTGTCCTCGGAGGCTTATCCCAAATGTCCTGTCATACTTCTCTCCCCCTGCCCTCAAGCCAGGCCAACCTACACAGGCAGGACACCTTACTCAGGGCTGTTAGGGAAAGAGTAAGGAAGGGGCTTTGGGATCAGACCAACCAGGCTGGGACTCCCTGGGAGATCTTGGCACAGGTATTTAACTTTTTGAGTCTCCACTTCCTCATCAGAAAAGTGAAAAAGATCAACACACAGTACCTTGCAGCTGGTGATGAGGATGAGTGCACTGACTATTCTGAGCACGCGTTAAGTATTCAACATAGTCCTATGCCCCTGAAGGCAGAGCAGACCATGTTTAAGCAGCTTCCTCTTCACCTTGAACAGGGTCTGGCAGTGTGTAGCTGGTAAGTACTGAGTACCTGCCATATGTCAGGGCACTGTCAGAAGCTCTCCCCCAGCACTGTGGGTGTTCCAGGCTGTGGCTTAACCACTGCACCCCCATAGCCACCCCTCCCAATAGGAAGGGGTGTGTCTGCACCAGGCTTTGTTCCTTCCTTCCTGCCACTATTCCTCCAGGCTGCCTGTCATTTCCCTTCCTCACCTCTAGCTCCAGACTCCTGCCCTTGACACTTCTACAAGAATTTCACTCTCAGTTAGCTGATGGCTGATTTCCTCTGAACACCTTAGAGCCTTGAAGAATCTGTCTTCTCACAGCTAAGTTTTTGGACACTTCTGTGATGGAAGAGTATTGAGCTATTAAATACTTCAAATACTAGTTAAGATCATGGATACATTCTTATAATGTTAAGTGAAAAGAGCAGGACACCTTATTAATCTATAGCATCACTCCAACTTAACTCAATAAACAACTGCACCAAAGTACACATAGACAGGCAGGATAGAGATTTAGAAATACACAGCTAACTGGCTGTCTTGGCAGAGGAGGAAAGCTGTGGATGGCCTGTCTGTGTTCCCTTGGGTGTTACCATTGTGGAATATTCTGGCCAGCATTCATTTCTCTTTGCCCGAGGGCTTGCTTAGGCCCAGAACAGGCTCTGTGTACACACTGGACAGATCAGAAGCGTGGGATAATTCATGCCTCCCGTCCCCTGCTGGCCCTCATCAATGATGGACAGAACCTGGCTCTCAGAGGGGATAACTCCAGGGTGCATGGCCTCCCCCGCTTGGCAGGGTAGACCAGGCTCTGGAGAGCGCCAGTGTGACTTGCTGGGGAATACACCTGCTGTTGGCTTCTCTCCTTCCCGATCTCACTTCCCTACCTTCATAGGGTCACTGTCCTTGTAAACCACTTGCCATGACATCTTCTGAGAGTCTTTTGGGAAACTCAAACTAAGACCCTGGTCAGTCATGAGTCACCCATGAGTTCTTCTATTTCACATCTTCCACATTGTGCGTATAGAACAAGGGGGCTTTAAAAAGTTAGGGGAAAATGGAATTAAAAGATAGTTCAAGGCCGGCGCCGTGGCTGAATAGGTTAATCCTCCACCTAGCGGCGCCGGCACACCGGGTTCTAGTCCCGGTCGGGGCGCCGGATTCTGTCCCGGTTGCCCCTCTTCCAGGCCAGCTCTCTGCTGTGGCCAGGGAGTGCAGTGGAGGATGGCCCAAGTCCTTGGGCCCTGCACCCCATGGGAGACGAGGATAAGTACCTGGCTCCTGCCATCGGATCAGCGCGGTGCGCCGGCCGCAGTGCACCGGCCGCGGTGGCCAATGGAGGGTGAACCAACAGCAAAGGAAGACCTTTCTCTCTGTCTCTCTTTCTCTCTCACTGTCCACTCTGCCTGTCAAAAAAAAAAAAAAAAAACCCAAAAAAAAAAAAAAAAAAACCCAAAAAAAAAAAAAAAAAAAAAAACACCCTAAGTGACCAGAGGTGTCAGAGACGTCAGTTCCCCACCACCACAGCAGAATCTGTGCAGGCCACAGGGGTGAGCACCCTCTTTCAATGAGGTTATAGATTCCTGCCCCAGGTGGGAACTGGATGGGAGCACCTGTAGCCTTCTAGGATTTCACCATTCTGACTCCGAAAGACTAAAACAGCCCACTGGGACCCCAGGAAGGCACAGGAGGGCCTGACAAATGAGGGCTAGTTCTAAGTAGCCCTTAGGTAGTTCTAAGTTCAAATCCTGGACTAGGAGGTTCTAAGTTCGAATCCTGGTTCTGCCACACATACGCTGAAAACCATTTCCTTGTCTTCCTTTGCAAAGGTTTCTATCTCACCAGGCAACCATCAGGATGAAATGAGATAGTATACACAATGCTGACCACCAGTTCTGTCTTCCAGCAGGGCTGCTGCCTTGGACTCACACCTTGGTGAAAACCAGAACTGGTGATGGAGGGTATTTAGCAAGTGGACCAGGCTGTGTGATGGCGCTGGCTGCTTCTCCACAGGGCATCTTCTCTGCCTGAGATGCACTTACAGAAGGCGGTACTCCCTCAGCATTCTCTCTCCAAGGAAACGGTGCTCACCTGGAGACCGCCTTTCACAAGAAAGGACAGATGGAACCAGGAGCAGACAAGGCCCCCACCCGCACTGGCAGGGGCTCTGTCAGAAGCCAGTCGGAAGAGTTATTTTCAGGTTCAGAGCACACGGATGCCCTGGACATCGTGGGGACCCTCAGGTCCTCTCCCTTGGGTGGAGGGCAGGCTGTGGATGTCCTGGCTATGTTTATGAACCATGCTATGTCCGAGCCCAGGAAGCATCGTCCTATGTGTTAGAACTTTCAGCTGCCCTTGGGGTCACAATGACCCTGGATGTGACCTCAGCGATCTCCCCCCAACCCCGCTACAGCATTGTCTGAGCTACTACAGCACTCCATGTGGAGAAGGTTTCCAAGGCAACAAGGGACCACAAATCGTGTGTAGAGAAGGGAGTGATGGGAGAGGGAAGGGGTCCTTGCTGGATGATGAGAGAGTCACTCATCTCTGTTCTCCCAAAGGCCAGCACACTCTCTCAAGTATCCTCATCTGTTAGAAGGAGAGAAGGTATGCCAAGACTGTGAATTCCTGAAAGCATCTAACCCGTGCATGGTCCTAGGTAGTGTTCTTTAAATCTACATCCTGCTAACAGGGCTGGGGAACCTCCAGCCTACAGGCCCTATAAAGGCTGTGAAATCACTTGGTCTGGCCCTGCCAAGCCAACTTGCAGGTGGGACTTGAAATTCAATAAATCTTGAGCAGGCTCATTTTTAAGCTGATAATTTTGTCTGGCCCGTGAATGATGTTACAAATACCCTAACGCCCTGGCAGAAAACAGGTTCCCCACGCCCGGTAGATCTTGAACAATTCACTTTCCTACCTGAGCCTGATTTCCCACCTCTGTGAAGCAGGGCAAGGGAGCTCTGTTTTACTGAGCACCTGCTCTACACGGATGACTTTCATGTACTCTGTTTCTCTTAGAGCTTACAACAATTCCATGAGACAGGCGTTACTATTACCATTTTAAGGATGAGAAAAGAGATTGAAAAACTTTTGCCACCCACATAGAAAATTAGAACCAAAGCTTGGCCCAGGTTCTGAGCAGCCCCAAGGCTCCACACTGTCTTCATTCTTTAGAGGGAGGCCAGCACTATCTTATTTTAGCCCCCAGTAAGAAGCCTTCAACAAACACTGCAGTGTTTTACTTTGGTGTATGTTATTTCTCTCTGAACAGACAAGAGTGCTTCTTGGGGGCAGGGGATCATCATTTTTTGCACCCCCCCCCCCATTGTGCAATGTGCTTTGACAAAGCAAAGGCAGTAAATGGGTAAATGAATATATGGATGAACAGAAAATAAACTAATACGATTTCCTAGGTGATACTAGGAGCCAAGTGCGCAGGATATGATAACCTGGCATTTGAAAATCATTTAGGGGCCGGAGCTGTGGTGTAGTAGGCTAAGCCTCCACCTGTGGCGTCAGCATCCCATATGGGTTCCCATTCAAGTCCTGGCTGCTCCACTTCTGATCCAGCTCCCTGTTATGGCCTGGGAAAGCAGTAGAAGATGGCCCAAGTGCTTGGGCCCCTGCACCCATGTGGGAAACCTGGAAGAAGCTCCTGGATCCAGACCAGCTCAGCTCTAACTGTTGCAGCCATCTGGGGAGTGAAACAGCAGATGGAAGACTCTCTGCCTCTCTCTCTCTCAGTGTAATTCTGCCTTTCAAATAAATAAATAAATCTCACAAAAATACTGTAAAAAAGAAAATAATTTCGCATTAGATTGAACAGCCTAGAAAAAGCAGTAATATTTATAACTGCTGGGTGGGGGGGCATATACCAAGTTGGTTTCACCCCCGTTACCTCTTGATCCTTGCCTTAGCTGGACATCAGGGCAATGACTGATCATTCTCCCCATTTGACAGATAAAAAGACAGAGGCTCAGAGCGGTCTTATGGCATGCGATGCTGTCCTTCCCCACCCAGAGGGTGTGCAACCTCTGCTCATGTATCTCCAGGGACAGGCAAGTCGCTACCCACTGCGGTGACTCCTTCTACTCTTGCTGATGCCTGTTTCCCAGAGCACCACATCCCATTCTCTGGGTGAGACCTTGGAGACCCAGGGGGATTAAGGCCTTGCCCCCTCAGCTCTCTCCAGAGATCCCAGGAATGCCAGAGCTGGTCTAACCAACCCTTCCCCTAAACAAATTGGATACCTGAGCTCCCATGGGTGGGGGGATTCACCCAAACTTCACTTCTGTTAATAGGGCCAGAGGCAGGTTCTGCTGCGGCTTTACACCACTGTCTCATGAAGGGCCTTGGAGGCAGCTCTGACCCCCCAGGTCTCCTGCCTTAGCTCAGGGGTGGGGTCCACCCCAGCACCAGCCATAGGGCTTGGCACACACTAAGTGCTCAGCTGAAAGAATGGCTAAATGAGAAGGGAAAGGAAGGGGCTGAAGCTGGGGTGGGAGTGGAGCATCAGGTGAGGAGGAAGGTTTGCTGTGGAGGATGGGTGGGGGTCTCGGTAAGGTTTGGGGTCAGGATGTCAGAGTGGTGCTGGGAGGGTGGGGGAGGCAGCCGGAGCAGGGGGAGAGCCTGGGGCAGAGCTGGGAGTGGGTAAGGACTGAAATAAGCCGGTGTGGAGAGTAAGAAGGGGGCACTAGATGCGGACTACAGTTTGCGTTTCCTGTGAAGATGGAAGTCGGCTGTTAGGTAGGGGTTAGGATTTGGAGTAGGTTGAAAGTGGTGATGGAAGAAGTTTCGAGGTGGGTGCAGAGAGGGTAGTTTGGGGGTAAGGATTGGGGTGAGATTCTGGCATGGAGCTCAGCGGTTGGGATCAGCATGCGGGAACAGAGCTGAGAGGGGATCGGGTGAGAGGGAAGGTCGGTATCGGGCACGAGTGGTAAGTGTGGGGCGGCGGTCGGTGCCCATGTGCCGGTGGGCACTTGGATGAGAGCTAAAGCTTAGCCCGCGCCGGCGAGGGGCCGCGAGGGGCCGGGGTTGAAGGTGGGGTTAGGGCAGGTGCCCGTACCTGAGCCACCACATGTAGCCGTGCTCGTAGGGGAAGAAGCTGTGCGGGTCGTCGCAGCAGTACTTGTGGTCGCGGAAGCCGCAGCAGAAGACGGCGGCCGCCTCGCCCCCCGGCCGCGGGCAGCTGAAGCCGCGCACCGCCTCCTGCTCGGCGCTCACGTAGCTCGTGCAGGCGCCGCTCATCGCGCCCCGCGGCCCCGGACGGCGGGCCCGGACGGGAACTGAGCCTCACAAAGGCGGAGCCGGAGTGCGCGGGGCAGAGGCGCGCGGAGACGGAGACTCGCGGAGTCTGAGGCGGACACAGCGACGCGCGCGGAGACGCGGCGGCTGCCCCCCGGAACCCGCGGGGAGACCAGGTGCGGGGGAGCCGCGGTACTGAGGAAAAGGGCGGGCGAGTGGGCCGAGGGGCGGTGGGTGGCGAGCGCGGATAGGAGCGGGAGCCGGAGCCGGAGCCAGGAGCGGGCGGCGGTGGGGCGCGACCCGCGGAGCCGACCGGGGAGCCGGCCCGGAGCCGCCCGCGCGCACCTCTGCCACCCTACTGCGCGCCCAGTCTGTGCACGAGGGCGCTGGGTGAGCAGGGAGACGCGAGGACACGGCCGGGGGGCGGGGCGGGACCTCGAGGCGCGCGGGGCGCTGTGCGGGGCGCTGGGGAGCTCGGGGGCAGTTCGCGACTAGCGCGGGAACTAAGGCGAGCGGCCACGCTGTAGGGTCAGTGTGCATAGGATCAACTTCCGCTTCACGACGACCCCAGTCCAGGAGTGTGCATGCGCATTTTTATAGATGAGAGTTTGCGAACCCATTTTATAGGTGAGAGCTGAGGACCTGCGAAGTGGTTTCTCCCAGCCCCTAACTCCGAGGCATTTTAACCTAGGGCTGGCTCCTTGCGATTCCCCTTGCTCTCCGTACGGCTCTCACCAAGGTCTCCCCTGCCCGGGACTTATCTGTGTCCTCCTGACCGGTCTCTTCCTTTCCCTGGGAGCGCTCCCGTGCCCTGACACGGCTCACACTCCCCGGGACCCCTGCCCCTGGCCTGGGACAAGGGGGCCAGTGTGAGTGTGGATTACTGCAAGGGATAACCTTCTTTCCTACACTGCTAGCAAAACCAGAAACCCTCTCCATTTTCAGGAATTCCTTCTGGGTCAGGAGGCAGTGTGCCCCTTAGGAGCAGAGAGTCGGGGCCTGGAGTCCTGGGGCCTTGGTTTCCCCAGAGACAGGCAGGTCAACTCTAAGGGCCTGTGACACAGGGTCCTGGCGGGCTGCATTTTTCACAGCGGAGGGTAGAGCAGGAAGTAGCTAATGAGATGCCTCAGGGTCTCCAATCCCTCCACCTCTTTTGGGGGTGTGGGAGATCTGTGCACAAGCCCTGCTCCACCCCTTCTCTGCTTTTTCTCTCTATGCTTCCGGTTCCTTGTCTTCTCCCAGCTCAGCTGTGCAGATGCCCGTGTGTGACCTGCTCCTGACTTGGGCCCTGGGAATCTGCCAGGGATCAGATCTGGGTCTGTTCTTGAGAAACATACAGTGTGGAGGAGTGGACAGGGCAGGGCAAGGCAGAGGGGAAGTGTGTGTGGGAGGATCATCTGAAGGAGCCTGGGAGAGTTTTGAGGGGTAGGGGTCCTCGAGGGTCAGTGTAAAGTCACATATGAAAACTGGAAGAAATTGTTAGCCCTGGAATCCTCCTACTCGTCCCTCCACCCCCCACCCCTCAGAGCTGTGGGTCTGCAGACTGGAAGCTGGGTGGTGCACTTTGGCCTCTACTTATCAGAGGGAGAGTGAGAGGGGACAGATCTTTTGGGAAGGAGATATGGAGATCAGCTTAGGAGGAACAAAGTCCTCTGTTCCGGCTTTTGGCAAAAGTAGGAACCCTCCAACAATTTTCAAAACCCTTTTCCAGCCAGGAATTAATCTGTTGCTCCAACAGCCCTGAGGGATGAGCCAAGCAGGCATGACTGTGCCTTTGAGAGAAATACCAAGCCCGGTTTGGCTCAGCAATCCGTGGCCCAGGCAGGGCTGTGCCCATGTCTGTCTAGACAAGGGGTCCCTCTGGCAGCCTGATGAAGCTCTAAACGGGATAATGCTTTCATCCACCAAAATAACTCATTCAGGATTCCAAAGGGCACCGATTAAATTGAATCTTGATTTCATCTTACACTTTCAACAGTGTCAAATAATAAGATCTAGAGATGGATCTTTTACTATAACTTTGAGGTAGTGAATGAGAATAAATAATATATATACATACATATATTTATATATATATTTGGACAGGCAGAGTTAGTGGGAGAGAGAGAGAGAGAGAGACAGAGAGAAAGGTCTTCCTTCCGTTGGTTCACCTCCCAAATGGCCACTACAGCCGGCGTGCTGCGCCGATCCGAAGCCAGGAGCTAGGTGCTTCCTCCTGGTCTCCCATGTGGGTGCAGGGCCCAAGCACTTGGGCCATCCTCCACTGCCTTCCTGGGCCACAGCAGAGAGCTGGACTGGAAGAGGAGCAACCGGGACTAGAACCCAGGGTGCCGGTGCTGCAGGCAGAGGATTAGCCTAGTGAGCCGTGGGGCCGGCCAGAGAATAAATAATATTTCAAGATGTATCTAATATAGAGCCGGCGCCGTGGCTCAATAGGCTAATCCTCCACCTTGCGGCGCCGGCACACCGGGTTCTAGTCCCGGTTGGGGCGCCGGATTCTGTCCCGGTTGCCCCTCTTCCAGGCCAGCTCTCTGCTATGGCCAGGGAGTGCAGTGGAGGATGGCCCAGGTGCTTGGGCCCTGCACCCCATGGGAGACCAGGAAAAGCACCTGGCTCCTGGCTCCTGCCATCGGATCAGTGCGGTGCGCCGGCTGCAGCGGCGGCCATTGGAGGGTGATCCAACGGCAAAGGAAGACCTTTCTCTCTCTGTCTCTCTCTCTCACTGTCCACTCTGCCTGTCAAAAAAAAAAACAAAAAACAAAAACAAAAACAAAAACAAAAAAAAAAAACGCACAAGATGTATCTAATATAGTATAAAAGTACTCATAATTTCTGTTGGTGACAAAATTATAGACAGTACTAATACTGCTGTGGGTACGTTTTGCTTTTTGGTTTGGGGGTTTATTTTTATTTTTTGCTTATATGCATAATAGAAGGAAATACTAAATTTCAGTTAGTGATGTAAAGACAGTTTTTCCCTTCCAAGTTCATAGATCTTGTATTCCTTATGGACCTCTTGGGCTCTGTGGACCTAGTGTTAAAATTCTCTAGCTTCTGCAGCTTAACTCCTACTTTGTTTATTATGAAAATTAATTTATTATTCAGTTTATAGGCAGAGATACAGAGAGACACATAAACAGAGAAAGAGCACCAGTCCACTGGTTCACTCCCCAGATGCCACGACTGGGCTGGACATAAATCAGGAGCTGGGAACTCCATCTCATGTGGGTGACAGGTTCCAATTACTGGAGCCATCGCGCTGCCTCTCAAGATCTAATTAGCAGGAAGCTGGCATCAGGAACTAAAGCTGATGTCAAACGCAGGCACTGACATGAGCTGTCTGTGCCTTAACTGCTAGGCTAAATGCCCACCCGTAGCTTCTGCTTCAATGCTGTTTCTTCGGTATGTTGTCTGTGGGCATTTATTGCAGACCTCTTATGTGCCAAGCCATTTTCCTTCCTGTACGTCATGAGGTTCTTGCAAATTTCCTTTCGGGAACTGTCAGTCTTCCCACTTTGCAGGCAAGGTAACTGAGGCTCAGAAGTGAAGTGATTTACCCAAAGCCACACAGCCAGTAACTGGCCAGAGCCCTGTACTGCCTCCTTTTCCCTCCCCTGCTGAGGCCTGGGGCCAGAATCTTCAACACCAGAAGGGAGGGAAAGTCCAAGAGGAAAGGCTGGGCTGGGAGACCTGTTTCTGGAGAACACACTGAACCAGAAATTGTACTCTGTGCTTGCTGGAATTGTCTCCTTTAATCCTCACAACAGTCCTGCACACTACTGCTCTACCCTTAAGAATTTTTTTTTTTTAATAATGTCCTCCCTTCATTTTTTCCCCCTCTTTCTCTCTGTCTCTTTAAAGATTATCTATTTTGTTCGAAAGGAAGAGCTACAGAGAGAGGGAGAATGAGAGAAAGAGAGAGAGGTCTTCCATCTGCTAGTTCACTCTCCAAATGGCCACAACAGCTGGAGCTGGGCCCATCAGAAGCCAGGAGCCCAGAGCTCTATCCGGGTCTCCCATGTGGGTGCAGGGGCCCAAGCACTTGGCCCATCTTCTTCTGCTTTCCAAGGCACATTAGCAGAGAACTGGATCATAAGTGGAACAGCCAGGACTTAAAATGGTACCCATATGGGATGCTGGCATTGTAGGCTGTAGCTTAACCCAATCGCCACAACTCTGGCCCTCCATTAAGAAATTTTTAAAGGTAAAACACAACATGTTTGTTATAAAATGACAAATTACAAAGGTAAAAAAGCCAAAAGAAAAATGAAAATTGTCCACACAGGAATAGCTATTAATATGTTGGGCTCCCAATAATACCCACGTGGGAGACCAGATGAAGCTCCTGGCTCCTGGCTTCAGCTTGGTTCAACTTTGGCTATTCGTTGAAGCCATCAGAGGAATGATCCAGTGGATGGAAGATATACTCCCCCCCTTCTGTTCCTCTGACTTTCTTTCTTTCTTTTTTTTTTTTTTTAAGATTATTTATTTATTTATTTATTTGAAAGTCAGAGTTTCACAGAGAGAGGAAAGACAGAGAGAGAGAAAGGTCTTCCATCTGATGGTTCACTCCCCAGTTGGCCGCAACTGCTGGAGCTGTGCCGATCCAAAGCCAGGAGCCAGGAGCTTCCTCCAGGTCTCCCATGCGGGTGCAGGGACTTGGGACAAGGAGTTGGGCCATCTTCTACTGCTTTCCCAGGCTATAGCAGAGAGCTGGATTGGAAGTGGAGCAGCCGGGTCTCGGACTGGCACCCATATGGGATGCCAGCGCTTCAGGCCAGGGTATTAACCTGGTGTGCCACAGTGCCGGCCCCTCCTCTGACTTTCAAACAAATAAATAAATCTTAATTTAAAAATGGTGATATGGAGTCTCCCAGATACACACCTACGCACACACACATTGAATGCCTGCCTTAAGGATAGGAAAATAGACCCAGAGTGGTTAAATCACTTGGCTGCAGATACATGACCCGTAAGTTGCAGTCACCCACCCTCTCTGTGCTGGAGCAGTCATGAGCATTCCTGCAGTTGGAGGGGGTGAAGTCTGCCCCTGGGCTAGCCTCGTCAGGAAGCCCATCCACAGAGTGCTCTGAACAGGGCCCACTGGGGCAGGGGAGAGTCTTGCTGCTGCGGGAGGGTCTGGAAAGAAATCCCCACCATAGTTGGCAACAGGGAAGCTCAGTGGCTGCAGGCAATGGAGGTGAACACCATGGCCCCTCACTCAAGGTCACGCTTAAATCAATGGTCTGCTATGGCCCGCTATGGCTCCCTGGCCTCTCTCGGGCTGGGCTGAGCTGCACGGCAGCCGTGTCAGCCCCTGGCCAAATTCAGGTCCCCACTCATAGTTGACCGCAGCTGGAGAAGCAAGTGACCCCGAGGGCACTGGCTCCCACTGAGTGCCAGCCCAGGAAGGATTCTTTCCCTTCCTTTCTAGACGGAGGATCCTGTGTGTCATCCTGAGAAAACCGCATCTCTCTGGCCTTGGTGGAACATCAAACAGGGAGGAATTGTGACCTGGTGCAGGGCTCTCACTGCCAGCTGGGCTCGTCTTACTCTTCTGCGGCCACCATCTCCTTTTAGGTTTTCACGGGTTTCCTGTGTCATTGTTTTGTGGTGAGAACATTTAAAATGTGCTCTTAGCAATGTTGAAATAGATGATACATTCGTATTAACTATAGTTACCCTGATGTGTGAAGGATCCCAGAAAACTTGTCACCCTGGCTAACTGAAGCTTTGTGCTCTTTGACCAGTGTTTTCCCATTCCTCCAGTCCCCAGCCTCTTTGAGCGGCTGTTCTGTTCTATGCGTCTGATTTGGTTGCTTTAGATTCTACGTGGAAGTGAGATCCTGTCCTGTTTGCTGTGCCTGACGCAGTTCCCTCAGCACAGTGTCTTCCACAGGGCAGGAGTATCATTCAAGCTATTGCAAATGGCAGCACTCGCTTCTTTTTAAAGGCTGAATGGTGTTCCCTTGCATATATCGCTGTATCCTAAGTGTGGGTGGGCTCTCAGGGTGGTTCCATGACTTGACGGTTGTGAACAGTGCGGTAATGGACATGGACCTGCACACACCTCCTCAACATGCAGATTGCAAACCCCTGGGCTACGTGAGTACACCCAGAGGTGGGACTGAGGAAGCATGTGGTGCTTCAGTTTTCAACTTTGGAGGAACCTTCATACGGTTTTCTGTAACGGCTGTACTAACTTATATTACCACCGATAGTGAACAAGGGATTCCTTTTCTGCACACACTCACCAACACTTGCTATCTTTTGTCATTTTGACAGTAGCCATTTGGACAGGTGAAAGGTGATATCTCATTGTGGTTTTAATTTGCATTTCCCTGGCTGGTTAGTGGTATTGAACTTTTTTTCATTTGTTTATTGGCTGCTTGTGAGTCACCTTTTGAGAAATGTCTATTCAGGTTATTTGTTTTCTTACCATTGAGTTGCTTGAATTCCTTGTATATTTTGGCAATGAATTTCGTCAGATGTTTGGTTTGCAAGTAGTTTCTCTAATCTATAGATTGTCTATTCACTCTGCTGTTTTCTTTGCAATGCAGGAGCTTTTTAATTCCATTTGTCTATTTCTTTTATTATTTATTTATTTATTTATTTATTTATTTATTTTTTTTTTTGACAGGCAGATTGGACAGTGAGAGAGAGAGAGACAGAGAGAAAAGTCTTCCTTTGCCGTTGGTTCACCCTCCAATGGCCGCCACGGCCGGCGCGCTGCGGCCGGCGCACCGCGCTGATCCGATGGCAGGAGTCAGGAGCCAGGTGCTTATCCTGGTCTCCCATGGGGTGCAGGGCCCAAGCACTTGGGCCATCCTCCACTGCACTCCCTGGCCACAGCAAAGGGCTGGCCTGGAAGAGGGGCAACCGGGACAGAATCCAGTGCCCCGACCGGGACTAGAACCCGGTGTGCCAGTGCCGCAAGGCGGAGGATTAACCTAGTGAGCCGCGGCGCCGGCCTATTTCTTTTAAAGATTTATTTTTATTAATTTTGAAAGTTAGAGTTATAGAAAGGGAGATAGATAGATAGATAGATAGGGATCTTCCATCTACTGTTTCACTCCCAGATGGCTGCAGTAGCTGGCACTGGGCCAGGCCAAAGCCAGGAGGTTGGAGCGTCATCCAGGTTTCTCATGTGGGTGGCAGGGGCACAGGCACTTGGGCCATTTTCTGCTGCTTTTCACAGGCCATAAGGGACCTGGAATGGAAGTTGAACAGTTGTGACTCGAATTGGTGCCCATATGGGATGCCAGCTTTGCAGGCAGTGGCTTTATCTGCTACCCCACACCAGCCCCTGATTATTTTTGTTTTGTTGTCAGGACTTTTGGGGTCAAATAAAAAAGAATCATTGCTCAGACCAATGTCATGTTGATTTTCTGTTTTTTAAATTTTTAATTTAAGAAGATTTATTTATTTAAAAGGTAGAGTTACAGAGAGAGATCCTCTATCCACTCGTTCACTGCCCAGATGGCTACAACACCCAGGGCTGGTCCAGGCTAAAGCCAGGAGCCATTAGCAGGATCCTAGGTTGGAAGAAGAGCAGCCAGGACTCAAACCAGCATTCTCTATGGGATGCCAGCATTATAAGAGGCAACCTACAGTATTATGCCACAACACTGGCCCCTTCATAAGTTTTAAAACACTGTTCTGAATAACACAATGAAGCCTACTGCCATCCCACTTTGTTCAGGCCAAAACATGAATTGACTCTGTTCCAGTGAATCTATGAAAATATGCTACCTGCCCCATGGCAGTTGAGAGACCATATTTACATAACTTTAATTAGTGCATTGTTAGGATTGTTCTACTTTATTATTATTATTAGTGTGTGTGTATATATATATATATATACTGAAGCAAGTAGCAAATCATATATATACATATTTGCTACTTGCTTCAGTTTTGGGCATCCCCTGAGGGCCTGGGCACAAACCCCCATGAATAATAGGGGACTACTATAGTCTAAGCCAGTGACAGATTGCTGAAATTCAGTAACAAGATTTAAGAAGATAACTAAAATACTGATTAATAATTAAGGCTTAGAAAATAGCTAAACTACTAAGTGATAAGATATAACCTAGTAAATAAAGTGTTTGGTTTATAAGTAAGGTATTGGAAGATAATTAAGATGTTAGCTGGAGCTGGTGTTGTGGCGCAGCAGGTTAAGCTGCCTCTAAAGCTAGCATCTCATATGGGCTCTGGCAGTTCCAATATATATGTGTGTGTATATATATATATATATATATATATTTGACAGGCAGAGTGGACAGTGAGAAAGAGAGACAGAGAGAAAGGTCTTCCATTTCCGTTGGTTCACCCCTCAATGGCCACTGCGGCCTGCGCACTGCAGCCGGCGCACCGCGCTGATCCGAAGCCAGGAGCCAGGTGCTTCTCCTGGTCTCCCATGCAGGTGCAGGAGCCCAAGCACTTGGGCCATCCTCCACTGCCTTCCCGGGCCACATAAGAGAGCTGGACTGGAAGAGGAGCAACCGGGACAGAATCTGGCGCTCCGACTGGGACTAGAACCTGGTGTGCCGGCGCCGCAGGCAGAGGATTAGCCTGTTGAGCCGCAGCTCAATATTTTTTTTTTTTTAAGATTTATTTATTTATTTGAAAGGCAGAGTTTAGAGAGGCAGAGGCAGAGAGAGAGAGAGAGAGAGGTCTTCCATCTGCTGGTTCACTCCCCAAATGGCCACAACAGCCAGAGCTGGGCCAATCCGAAGCTAGGACACAGGAGCTACCTCTGGGTCTCCCACGTGGTTGCAGGGGCCCAAGGACTTGGGCCATCTTCCACTGCCCTCCCAGGCCATAGCAGAGAGCTCGATCAGAAGTGGAGCAGCCGGGACTCAAACTGGCACCCATATGGGATGCCAGCACTGCAGGTGGCAGCTTCACCCACTATGCCATAACACTAGCGCCATCCAGTATTATTTTTTTTTAGCAAAGATTTATTTATTTATTTTGAAAGTTACAGTTTCTCTCTCTCTTTCTGGAGAAAGAGAGAAAGAGATATCTTTCATCTGCTGGTTTACTCCCCAGGTAACCACAACAGCCAGCACTGGGCCAGGCTAAAGCCAGGGGCCAGGCACTTTATCCAGGTCTCCCACATGAGTTCAGGGGCCCGAGCACCTAGGCCATTTTCTGTTGCTTTTCCAGGCACATTAGTGGGGAGCTGGATCGGAAGTAGAGCAGCTGGGACACATCCCATATAGGATGCTGGCATTGCAGGTGGCAGCTTAACCTGCTGTGCCACAATGCTAGCCCCACAGCTGTCCACTTCTGATCCAGCTCCCTGCTAATGAACCTGAGAAAGCAGTGGAAGATGTTCCAAGTCTGTGGGTCCTTGTACCCATGTGTAAGACCTGGATAAAGCTCTTGGCTCCTGGCTCCTGGCTTTGACCTGACCCAGTCTTGGCTGTTGCAGCTATTTGGGGAGTGAACCAGAGGATAGAAGATTCTCTCTCTCTCTCTCTCCCCTTCTCCCTCTGTAACTCTTTCAAATAAATAACATAAATATTTTTTAAAAGAGGGAAAAAATCAATTAAATCCTTGCCAACTATCACCTTAGTCATTGGTTAGCCAGTATCTACTAACATCTTGTTTTTAAATTAATCCCTTGGTTATCAGCTAACACTTGAATGGTTAATATTTGATTTTTACTAACATCTTTCTTTTTTAGGATTTATTTATTTATTTGAAAGGCAGAGTTACAAAGAGAGGGAGAGGGAGAAGGAGAAGGGGGGCGGAGAGAGAGAGAGAGAGAGAGAGAGAGAGAGAGAGAGAAAGAGAAAGAGATCTTCCATCCTCTGGTTCACTTCCCAAGCGGCTGCAGTGGCCAGGTCTGGGCCAGGCCAAAGCATGAACCAGGAGCTCCTCTGGGTCTCCCACATTTTGGCAGGGGCCCAAGCACTTGGCATTAGCAGGCACATTAACAGGGAGCTGGATTGGAAGTGGAGCAACCAGGATTTGAACTGATGCCCATATGGGATGGCAGCGCTGCTGGCAGCAGCTTAACCTGCTACAGCACAGCACTGGTCCCTAAGTGATATTTTTCGTAGGGTATTCTAGCATGTGCTAGAGGGCACTCAGGAATAGCAGAAAGCTGGTATCGTCTATAGTAATTCAGGTCTAGTTTGGAGTATAAAGCCCTCTGCTGGACTTTACATTCCTAGGGACAGTTTGCATATGATCTTTGGTTTCTTCAGAGAGGGGCAAGCCAGGGACAGGCAGGGAGCTGGTGCTCAAAATGCTTACTACACAGCTCAGTGTAATTTGCTCAGAGCCTGGCACTGTGCTGAGGATGCGTGTGTGAAGGGGAAGACTCGGGGAGCGGGGGCTGCGTGGAAGGGCAAGCAAGTGTGTCAGGGAGAGGTGATGATTTCAGTTCTGGATGTGCTGAATTGAGGTGTTAATAAAGGTGCCCAGTAGGCAGGTGGGTAGGAGTCCAGGGAAGACACAAGGGAGAGATCTGGGCATCATCAGGGTACAGATGGTCAAAACCCTGAGACAAAATGAGGTGGCTGTGGAAGAGAATATGGAGTGAGAAAAGCTACCACCCTAGGACCCCCAGGAAGAACGACAGGGTCTGCATCTGGATACAAAAACACGTTTCTAGAAGGGGAAATGATGGGTAAGAGGGTACAAACATTTTGTCTCAAAAGATATTGCCAAAAATGTGTGCCACTTTATTGTCCAACAGTTTATGTGAATGCCATTTGCTCACATCCTTACCAGTAGTAGATATAATTTAAACATTACTTCCAACTTAGATGAGGCCGAACATGTTTTCATGTATTTATTGTTGATCTATATTCTTTCATGACTTATCTATTCATATAATTTTTAAGATTATTTATTTGAGAGGCAGAGTTACAGAGAGGTCTTCCATCTGCTGGTTCACTCTCCAGATGGCCACAGTGGCTGAAGGTGGGCCCATCCGGAGCCAGGAGCAGGAACTTCTTCCAGGTCTCCCACGTGGGTGCAGGAGCCCAAGCAGTTGGGCCTTATTCTACTTTCCCAGGCCATAGCAGAGAGCTGGGTCAGAACAGGCATAGGCTTAATTTACTATGCCAAGCACTGGCTTCCAATATATTTTTTTTAACAGATCTATTTCTTTCTTTGAACGGCAGTTATAGAGATTGGTGGGGGAGGATTGAGGAGACACATACACACATATCTACCATCTCTTGGTTCACTCCCCAAATGGCTTCAACAGTGAAGGCTGGGCAAGGCTGAACCAGGATCCTGGAACTCCATCCTGGTCTCCCACATGGGTGCAGGGGCCCATGCACTTGGGTCATCTTCCACTGCTTTCCCAGACACATTGCAGGGAGCTGGATTGGAAGCAAAACAGTTGGGACTTGAACCAGCGCCCATGTGGGATTCCAGTGTCACAGACAGCAGCTTAACCTGCTGTGCCACAACACTGGCCTCCTTTGAATATCTTTTATTGTAGTATACTTTTGGTCAATAAGTGTTTATTGGGTAATACTGACTGGCTTGATTTTAAAGAATCCTGAAAGTCTTCATACCAAATTGCAGAGTATTTACTTCTAGAAAGTGAGAGTATAGAAAATAAGGGTATACTTCCATTTTTATTTTATGGCATTCTGTATTTTTTTGGATTTTTACAATGAGCTTGCATCTTATATAATTTAAGAAAAACACACACACACACACACACAGAAAGAAAGACAATGAGTAAATTTTTTTCTTGGATACCCATTGGAAATTCATGTTGGGTGCAAGTTTTTATTGATCACAAGTTGTTTTTTGGTTTATATGCAAAAAACCCTTTTGAATGCCTCCTATTTAGTTAGCACTGCCCTGGTGCTTCCACAGGGATTCCATCCTAATCCCCACAACAGCCCTGTGAGGTAGGAACTGGCCCCGTTTTACAGACGGTTGCTTGATACACTTCTGTTTTCCACGAATCTTCACTGGCCAGAAGTTTAGTGGCTGGTGATTCACTGGTCCAGAGCTCTCACTGGCCAGGGTTCCTATTGGTTGCTCTAAGATTCAAATCATCAGAACACCAGCACTCCTCCCCTGTAAGATTGATGGGGTGGGTGGGATACGAGGGAATGAAGGAGAGGCCGTGGTCTCTCCCTCTGAAGCACCTTCGAGTTTTCTCTGGTCACAGCTGCACAGGCGGTGGCAGCCGAGGGTACAGGGCTACAAGTCTTCTCGATTCCGCAGGATGAGCTTCCTCACAAGCGCGGTGATCTGGGGCCTGATCTCCTCCACCGGCACCGTCGGGTCCCACGCCCCGATCACCTTCCCATCCGGGGCCACCAGGTACTTCCAGAAGTTCCATGTAGGCTCCTTCCCAGAAGTCTCTAGAGAAAAAGGAAGAAGGAGAATGAAGTGTTTTTCCCTGGGTACCTGCTCCTGGAATTGGTGGAACAGTTCTGATGCCCAGGCCATACCCAAGACCATTTAAATCAGAGTCACTGAGTTCAAGATTCAGGCATCAGTATTTTCAGTATTTTCCAAAAGCTTTCCAGGAGACTCCAGTGTACAGCCACGGCTGCACACGACTGCTTTAGGGTCCTGCCAAGTGCTTGATGAAGCAGCATCAAATCCTCCTTTATTAAGGACCTCAAGTTACTGAACAGTACACCCTATTCTATAATTAAACTTTAATGATATCCAAGTGTTCATCCATGGGGTGATTGTGTCAGAGTAAGTGGGAAGAAGGGAGGTGCTAAAATAAACAGATTCTCAGCCCTTGCTTCAGTGGGTCTCAGGCTTATGCAGAACAACAAAGAGAGAGAGAGAGAGAGAGAGAGAGAGAGATCTTCTTTTTGCTGGTTCACTCTGCACAAGTCCACAATAACCAGAGCTGGCCTGGGCCAAAGACAGGGGCCAGGAACTCCACTGGGTCTCCCACATGGGTGGCAGGGACCCAAGTAATTGATCCATCTTCCACTGCCTTCCCAGGCGTATGAGCAGGGAGCTGGATCAGACGCAGAGCAGCTGGGACACACACTGGCACTCCAATATGAACTGCTAGTGCAGCAGGCAGCAGCTTAACCTGCTGCACCACACTGATGTATTTTTAAGAGCTCCCTGGGTGCTTCTAAAGCAAAGCCGGGTTTGATCTCTAACTATGGTAACTGGGAAAGAACTAATAAAAACCCAAAGGGGAAAAGGCAAACATTGGAGGACCCACAGAGGGATGCGCAGATCTGCCTCAGTGAGGGGCCTTCTGTTTGCTGTAATACAGTGCTGTTCCCACTGGTACGGCGGCTCAATAGGCTAATCCTCCGCCTGTGGCACCGGCACCCCGGGTTCTAGTCCCGGTCGGGGCGCTGGATTCTGTCCCAGTTGCTCCTCTTCCAGTCCAGCTTTCTGCTGTGGCCTGGGAGGGCAGTGGAGGATGGCCCAAGTGCTTGGGCCCTGCACCCGCATGGATGACCAGGAGAAGCACCTGCCTCCTGCCTTCGGATCAGCGCAGTACGCTGGCCTCAGCGCGCTGGCCGCAGCGGCCATTGGGAATGAACCAACGGAAAAAGGAAGACCGGAAGAACTTTCTCTCTGTCTGTCTCTCTCTCTCTCTCACTGTCCACTCTGCCTGTCAAAAAAAAAAAAAAAAAAAAAAGCATCTTAAAAAAAATACAGTGCTGTTCGTGTACCCCTTTCCATGAGAGGGTTGTGGGGTGGTGAGGTGGTGAGTGGTACAAAGGCATCCAGAAACCTGGAGGAGGCAGATTGAGCTCTAAAGGATGCGGAAGGCCCCAGGGAGAAAACAGGAGCAGAAGGACCCTATTCCGGGGCTGGAGAAGGGAACTATCCCAGAAATATGAAGATCTGGTCTTTTAGCTCAAAAGGTTTCCTTCCCACGGCCTCCAAACCCGGCCTTTGACTCAGGGTAGGAGCCTCCTGTCAGCCATCTTGGTCAGCCTTCCCCACGCATGCAGCACCCCTGTCTGCGCCTTGATTTTTTTTCCCACACAAACTCAGCTAATTTACACAAGGCTACGTGTGAGGGCCTCGTCTCCTTCCAGGAGCCCCCTGCCTGGGAAAACAGGATCCCAGAGAAGTGTACCGGAGTAACTTGGAGGGAGGGCTTGGAGGCAGCAGGTGTGCAGACTTCTTAACCCTCCGCTCATGTCTACCTGCATTCTCCTCAAACCTTTGTGCTGGGTTTCCTAGGGGCAGGGGCCCCAGGCAGCCAGCCAGCCAGCGGCTTCTGCTGCCCAGGGAGCTGCACCCTCGGCCAGTTGAGGGACCAGGGACCAGGACTCACCTATCAGGTACTTGAAGGCGGGGTGGGCACCAGTGCCAGTGACCGCGACCTTGCTAAACATGGGGAAAGAGACCCCGTAGGTGCGGCGGGCAAAGCTCTCGATCTCCTTGTTGCTGTCCGGCTCCTGTTGGCCAAACTGGTTGCAGGGGAAGGCGAGCACGTTGAAGTGGCGGGGACCCAGGTCCCTCTGCAGCTGCTGCAGATCTCGGTAGTTCTGCTCTGTGAAGCCACACTCGCTGGCCACGTTCACCACCAGAGACACCTAATAAATAAACAAACACCCAGGTGAAGCTCAGACATGTGCACAGTGCAGTGAGAGGCAGGCGCTTGTACAAGCCCTGACGTGCCCACAGAGGAAGCTCCTTCAGGGGCCATTGCTGTGGTGTGGCGGCTTGAACCACTGCCTGTGACCCAGCATGCCATATCGGAGCACCAATTCGAGTTTGGGATGCTGTGCTTCTGAGCCAGCTCCCTGCTAATGCATCTGGGAAAGCAGCAGCAGATGGCCTGAGTGCTTGTGGTTCTGCCACTCACCTCTGCGACCTCGATGGCATTTCTTGGATTTGGCCTGGCCCAGCCCTGGCCATTGTGGCCATTTGGGGAATAAACCAGCAGATGGAAGATCTTTCTTTCTGTCTGTCTCTGTCTCTGTCTGTCACTCTGCCTTTCAAATAAATTATATCCTTAAAAAAAAAAGTACTTCCAAAAGTTTATGGGAAAATGGAATAAAAGTAGGCATTTGGCACAGCAGTGAAGTTGCAACTTGAGCCACTCCTATCCCATATCCAAATGCCTGTTTCTAGTCCTGGCTCCTCCACATCTGATCTGGCTTCCTGCTAATGTACACCCTGGGAGGCAGTAGGTAATGGCTCAAGTAGCTGGGTCTCTGTTACCCACGTGGGAGACCCAGATTGAGTTCTAAGCTCCTGGCCTCAGCCCAGCCCTCTTGCCAGCATTTGGGAAGTGAACCAATGAATGGAAGTCTCTGTTTCTCTCTGTCTTTCTGCCTTTCAAAAATTGATTAATTAATAAACTGTGCTTTTAATTTTTTAAAGTTTATTTTGGTGCAAAAAATGAAACCCATGCATAATTTTTGCATAACTAAATTTTCTATGAACTTTTAAAAAATTATTTTAGAAGCAGAGAGAGACAGAGGCATAGAGGAAGAGGTAGAGAGATAGCTCCCATCTGCTGGTTTACTCCCCAAAGCCCCCAGCAGACAGGACTCAGCCAGACCAAAGCTGGGAGCTAGGAATTCCATCCAAGTCTCCCAAATGGGCAGCAGAGACCCAACTACTTGAGCTATCATCTGCTTTCTCAGAGGGTACACATTAGCAGGAAGCTAGAATTGGGACTGGAGCTAGGGCTTAAACCCAGGCACTCTATTCAGGGATGTGGGCATCTTAGCTGCTGCCCCAAACACTTGCCCCCCAAGAAAACCTTTTAATTCCATTTCCCATAAACTTTTTGAGATAACCTCATATGTGACTCTTCTGGCCATCAATGCTCTCTTACAAATACAAGAACACTCTGTACATATGTGAATGTGTGTGCAATGCTCCCACCTATGCACAAACACATGCACACAGGCACACATGAAATCAAGCATGCAGGGGCTTCCAGATGTGCACCACATACATGAACACTTGTAAGCATAAGTACATGAAATCTATTAGTGGGTAAGCACATCCATAAACACACATTAGCAAATATGGATCACACACGTTTACACACACATAACACATTCCCAGTGAGAGGCACACACCAGGGGGTGATGTGGAGGAACAGAAAGGCAGACCTGGGTCTAATTTTTGGCTCAGTTAATCTGCACTTATCACTGTACTCTGTAGTTGCCTGTATATATGTCAGCCTTCCTTCTAGAAGGTGAACCTACAGAGGGCAGGAGCTATCCACTTCCTCCCTGGGCCTGGTGTATGGGAAAGTCTCAGGACATGTCCGGGGATGAGTGAGTGTGCACACACAGGAATAGCTGCATGGGTACCTGGGCAGACACAGGTTTTCTTGTTAAGAACCCCAGGACCCCAGGACATTCCCTTTCTATCCCTTCCCTGCCAGCAATACTTCATGTTTTGATCATCAGACTAATCCCTTAATTTATTAAAGCCTTATAGGCAATATATATAAAGCTGGCTGATAGACCTGGATTTTAATACTACAATTAGAATTTTGGCACTGATGCTATGTTGTAAGCCCCTAACTATATATTCCTAAAGTATTAAAAACCCTACCCCATGCCTGGCCATCCCTGCCTATCTCCCTGGCTGGTGTTTGTGAAGAGTCAGGATTATACCAGCTGGCCCAAAAAGAGGAACACCTCCCAGGGTTAGGGGAGCACTCGACAGGCCCAGGCAAGAAAGGTTTCTCAGCCTCAGTGCTACTGACATTGTGGGTTGTACGCTGCTTTTCCATGGGGCTCTCCTGCTCACTGTAGCATGTCTGGCAGCAACCCTGGCCTCTACCCACTAGCTGCCTAGTCTTGACAATCAAATATGTTTCCTGGCATAATCCAGTGTTCCCTGGGCTGGGGGGCAAAATCACCCCTAGCTGAGAGCCTACTGGGCTAGCTGACTACACACTGCGCCAGAACTCCGGCATGCTGCCTCTACCCCAAAGACCCATTCCCTGGGGCCAGAGGCTTTAGAACAGCTTCCCCCATTAGTGGGCAGCATCTGCCCCGTTCTGCCCTGGCTGGTGAGAAACTGGGACTCTTCATTCTCTTCCCCAGTCTGGGGTCTTCCAGGAGCATTACAGATAAGAACATTAAAAGCTGCTTATCTTTATGAACCCACACCTTGTGTGTCTACCCACGCTGTTGGAAGTGGGGAAATCTTGCTTCTAGTTCCATCCCTGCAACCCACTGATTGATTTTTAGAGACCAAAACACAGACACACACCAACATTTACTTAATTTACATAGATACTTACAAAGCAGACTCTGAAGCATACAAAGCAAGCAAATAAAGCATTCACACACACACATACCACCTGCAGGCCACACTACACAACCCCATATGATACACAAGCACACACCTAAGTGGTCACCCGCACACCTATACTCAACACTGGTCTAAGTCCTAATTAGCTCATGGGCATAAACCATGTCACTCTTACTCATGGATGCCAGCCAGGTAACAGGAGCTGGAACATGTGTGCAGGTAACTGAATGAGCATATTTTCCAGGCAGCAGACCTAGCTTGGCCTAACTCTTAGCCCCATTTACAGCTTCCCCGGACTGTTTTTGTCCTAGCACTTGTTACTACTGAGAATCACCTTGTTCATTATCGCTTCTTTGTTAACTGTCTCTCTCCCACAGATAAGTTCCAATAAAGAAGAAAACTGTTACGTTCACCTCTGTATTCCCAGGGTCTGGGTTGGTTTCTAGTATACAGTAGGCACTCAGTAATAAACGATGAATTAATGAGCAGCAGAGCTGGTCCGTGCTAACTCTGGAGCTCTCTGGTGAGACGGCACAGAGAGAAGGAAAAGTGTGAATGGGAAAGGGCCCTACTTGCCTTGGCTCGGTGCCCTGAGTCCTAGATGAGGCTCCTGTCCTGGGACAGAGCACTCTGAAGTTTTCTAAGAGCTTTTACGCGGTTGTCTCAAGTGGAACAACACCCGGGGACAGTCAGGACAGGAATGACTGTCCCCAGGACTCCAGCAAGCTTTCTCCAATACTTTCTTCCCTGGAGATGGCCTTGCGCCCAGGAGAAGGCTGACTCCATTTTCCTGTGGTCTATCCACAGGGGTCCCCGGGTCCATCTAGGAAGCAGCCTGGAAGAGGTCTTCACTCCGGCCTCTGCCAGCAGTGGGCAGTATCAGAGGCCCCTCCAGGCCTGCCATGATCCCTCTGGGCCTACCCCTCCCTCCCTTCTGGCTGTTGGCTGCTGAGCCTGGACTAGGACAGTTAACTCCCTTTGTCTGGAATGTTCTTTTTAGTCCCGCAAAAATGCACTTTCATATCAAGGATTGCGCCCAGCTACGCCCCTCCCTGACCCCCTGTCGCCTCTCAGAGCTGATTCCTTCTTGGTAAAGAGGAGCCAGCCCGCCTGCAGAGCTCCCGGGTCTCAGTCTCAGGGTCTCCGCCCTGCGCTGCCTTGCACAGAGTTCGCCAGGAGGGAGGGAGAGGGGAGTGCTCTCCCCTCCAGGCTGGTGGCCGCCTAGTGCCGCATGGCCTCGTGCAAACGCTTCCCATCTCTCCAGGATGGGCCGTGGGAAGGTCCCCCGTGCACCTAAAATGCTACCGCCCTCACCCCGCACATTGCTCTCCAGTGTTCTCACTGACTCCGCATCAGCAACTGCCCAGTTCCCAACGTGGAACCCGGGGACGGAGAGGCAAAGGCCGCACGGTGTTAAAGTGACTTTTCCCACGCGCGGATGGCAAAGGCTGGGCCTGCCTGCCAGGGCCGGACGCCGCTGTCCCGGGCCGCCGGGAGCGAAGTGGGCGCGGGCTGCGAGTCTCGGGTTTCGCTGCGCGCAGGGGCCGTGCCACGTAGTCGCGGGACGGACACGGCTGGCTCCCAGCTCCGAGCGCCGGGGCGGACAGAAGGCCCCGGTGCGGGTGGCAGCCGAGTCCGGGTGCTGAGCGGCCAGAGCCACACCCGGCAGGGCCCCAGGCCGCCGGCGCCCCCCGCAGGCCTGCAGGGCGGCGTCCCAACCCCGCAGCGGACACGCACTCACCGAGCCGCGGTACTTCTCCAGCGACACCAGCTTGCCCCGGATGTTGACCACCTTGAAGTCGTAGAAGTCCTGCTCCTGCTGCGCGCAGGCCGTGGCCCACAGGAGCAGCCACGCCACCGCCACCGCCGCCACCATGGCTCTCTTCCGAGGGGCGGCGATGCAAGGCCAAAGACCAGGCGTGGGGAATCGGCGTGGGGGGCGGGAGGAGGCGGCCCCGCGAGGCAGGACGCGCCCCCTTCTCGTTTTTCCTCCAGCGAGCACTGGGCTCCGGAACTCAGTTTCCCCTTCGGTCCTACAAAAGCTCTGGAATGCGCCCCGGGGCCCGGACCCCAGAGCCAGGCTTTTAGGTTCTGACCACTGAGGCTAGAATTTTCTTCGTGGGGCTCTTGCGTGCCCCAGGAGGCAGCAACTTAGTGCAGAACGAGAAACAGAAATCTGGTCTGAGACCTGAGCTGCTCATTCAGTGCAGCGCCCCTGAGCCGGTTACTCCACCCCTGAGGCCTCAGTTTGTCCGTCTGTGTAACGGGGCTAGCCTTCCTAGCCTTCCAGTCCCTAGGCCCTCCAGCCATTGAAAAAATGAATGCGACTCACGGACAGCGGAATGGAGCATACACGTTTAGGGATTTGAATGAATGTTCCAGGAACGGACTGCTTGGAGAAGCTGGCGGCCTACTGGGGGTTGGGTTCCTGGGAAGCAGAGTGTAGGATGGGGATTGTAGAGCAGGATGTTAATGAGGGGGCACCCTTGGGATCCACACCTGGAGTGGCAGAGGCAGGAGTGGAGAGCTCCGTGCAGATTCTAGGACTGTCCTGGCTGACCCGGCAGGGACTCTGGAGCTAGAATGGCCCATAGGAGCCCTTTTCCCCCCAGATGAGTTAAGATGGCCAGGCCTAATGCCACTGTCTTCATCCACGCATTCATTAGATGTGGAACTATCTGGGCAGGGGTGTGACAGGGGCAAGATGGTCCTACCCCTGTAGGAGCTGACAGCTAAAGGCTTTATACTGACAGCACTACCAGCAACTATGTCCCAGGTCGTCATTGATGGGGTATTTGGGAAGCAAATCACAGTTTCTCCCTGTGAGGCCCACAAAGTGCCAAGCATGGGGCTGGCAGCCAACCCTGTGCCAGTCCCTGCAGGAACCCCCAGGCTGGTGTAAAAGAAGCCAACTAAGGGGGAGATCGTGTGTCCTGTAAAGACTAAGCACTCCTGTAGACAATCAGCAAACACTTCTTGAGTGTTCTGTGCCAGGTTCTGCTCTGGGTGATGCTCATGCAGTGATAAGCAAGATAGGCATGATCCCTATTGAGGGAGAGACAGACATTAAATAATTTGTAATTAGGAGCTGGTGTTTTAGCACAGCGGGTTAGGCAGCTACTTGAAAAAGCCACATTCCATAGAGGAGTGCCTGTTTGACTTCTTTCTGGCTGCTCCACTTCTTTTTTTTAATTTAATTTTATTTTTTGACAGGCAGAGTGGACAGTGAGAGAGACAGAGAGAAAGGTCTTCCTTTGCCGTTGGTTCACCCTCCAGTGGCCGCCGCAGCCGGCGTGCTGCGGCCAGCGCACCGCGCTGATCTGATGGCAGGAGCCAGGTATTTATCCTGGTCTCCCATGGGGTGCAGGGCCCAAGGACTTGGGCCATCCTCCACCACCCTCCCGGGCCACAGCAGAGAGCTGGACTGAAAGAGGAGCAACTGGGACAGAATCCGGCGCCCCAACCGGGACTAGAACCCGGGGTTCCGGTTCCGCAGGCAGAGGATTAGCCAAGTGAGCCGCGGCACTGGCCAAGAGATATTTTGAAGAACAACAACAACAAAAAAAGTGCAATGAGAAACGAAGACGGGTAGTTTTGTTGAAGAAAGATGGAAGGATGAGGCCGGCGCCGCGGTTCACTAGGCTAATCCTCCGCCTTGCGGCGCCAGCAACTGGGTTCTAGTCCCAGTCAGGGCGCTGGATTCTGTCCCAGTTGCCCCTCTTCCAGGCCAGCTCTCTGCTGTGGCCAGGGAGTGCAGTGGAGGATGGCCCAGGTGCTTGGGCCCTGCACCCCATGGGAGACTGGGATAAGTTCCTGGCTCCTGCCATTGGATCAGCGCGGTGCGCTGGCCACAGCGACCATTGGAGGGTGAACCAACGGCAAAGGAAGACCTTTCTCTCTGGCTCTCTCTCTCACTGTCCATTCTGCCTGTCAAAAAAAAAAAAAAAAAAAAAAAAAAAGAAAAAAAAAAGAAAAGAAAAGAAAGATGGAAGGATGAAAGGGAAGGCGGGGAAGCAGGTGGAAATGACATCAAATCAAGAAGCCAAAAAGGAGTTGTGCTTTATTTTACAGTGGGGCAGTACCACAGGGGGTCCTGTGTTGCAGAAAGATACCACTGGCTGTTGTGGGAAGAGTGGGTGGGAGACAACAGGTGCAGTTATGATCCAGATGCTGGGACAGAGGAAACCCCAGGACTTTGAGGCAGCTGATTCGTGGCCAGAGCAGCCAGAGAGAGAAGGCTTCTTGGAGGTGGTGGGACCAGAGCCACATATTGAAAAAGGAGCTCTCTGGGTTGGGAAGGGAGCAGTGTCTATGAAGGCACAGAGCTTGAGAGGGGCACTTGGCTACTGGGGTGGAGGGCAGATGAGGGTGGAGCAGTCATCAGGGGCTTGATTCCTGAGTCACTGTCCAGGCTGTGGCAAGCCAAGATTGTGAAGCCAGGCACAGGATCATGTAGTTAACAGGACTTGAGCCAGGCCTTTGTGTACTGACGTCAAGGTGGTCTGTCTTTTCAGCCATGGACAAGATTATCAGAAAGAGGGTGTTCCAGGCAAGGGCTAAGGCATAAGCACGTGTTGCTGCCCTTCTTCCCCCTCTCTTGTAGGAGCCTTGAGCCCATGATGAGTCCTGCAGCTATTAATTGGTCTTCTCTTGCCTGCTCTGCCCCTGTAAAGCCCTTGGGCTCCCCTCCTGCCATCTGTCTCTTTCACTCAGCTTTTCTTTGCATGTCCCAATAATCAGGAGTTCTCAAGTTCTTCTTTACATAACTGAGACTTGTGCAAGTTTGGCCAAGCTACTTGCTGCTAAAATCCAGATAGCTCAGCATTTTTAGTAAGCAGGGACAGGGGGAGTAAATAGTAAAATGTTTCTCAATTATAAAATTCTGTCTTAGGCCATTTCCTTCTCTCCTGTTCCTGCTTCATAGCCAGTCTCCCACTCATCCACTGTGCTCAATCACTCCCTCCTCTCTGATGCCGTTGCACCTGTTGCATCTTTTTGTTCGTGGGCAGATGGCAATATCATGTAGTTGTCATTGTCTGTGGCTATCTCTCCCACCAGGCTGCAAGCATCTTCAGGACAGGCAGAACTGTGTCTGAATCATCATCATTATTATCAAAGAGTGGCAGAGAGAGACCTTCCATCTGCCGATTACTCCCCAAATGCCCACAACAGCAGAGAGGCCAAAGCCAGGAGCTGGGAACTCAATCCTGGTTTCCCACATGGGCGGCAGGAACCCAAGTACTTGGATCATCATTGCTGTCTCCGAGGATCTGCCTTAGCAGGGAGCCCGGGCCCAGGTATTCTGCTATTCTTTTTGAATATGGGAGGTGTCCTCATAGGTGTGCTAACAGCTAGGCCAAACACCTGCCCCCCTAGTTATCGTTATGACCTTTTGGCATGTATTAGATACTCAGTAAATATTCATTTTTCTTAAAATTTCTGGTGACTCCTGTTCCTTATCTGTGCTAGAATCGGATGTGAGATGCTTTTGATTTTAGCCAACAGTGTATGTTTTATAATTTTATTTTCAGTCTATGAATTTTTTGATGTTCCTGAAAAAACTTATTTCCAAGTAGCCCATCTACACAAGTAGGGAACCTACGGAACATAAAGAAAAGCACACACAGTTCTCAGCTGAGTGCCTACAAGAATTGAGAAGTCATTTCAGGATTCCCACTACTTATCTTTCCTATAATGAGTTTTTCTGGATAGTTAAAGCACTCAATTCATATTTTGCTTATACAGCAAATTGTTGAGTGTCTATTCTGTACAAGGAACTATTTTAAAGGCTATTAATATACTATTGAAAGAGACAGACCAAAAATTCTTGAATTTACATTCTAGTGGGGCAGAAGGAGAAAGCGAAAACTTTAATAAAAAACTTTAATTAGTGGGACTGATGCTGTGGCATAGTAGGTTAAGCCTCTGTCTATGGCCCTGGCATCCCATATGGGTGCCGGTTCAAGTCCTGACTGCTCCACTTCCGAGCTAGCTCCCTACTGATGGCCTGGGAAAACAGTGGAAGATAGCCCAATCCTTGGGCCCTTGCACCCGCGTGGGAGACCTGGAAAAAGCTCCTGGCTCCTGGCTTTGGCCTGGCCCAGCTCCTGCCATTGCGGAAGACCTCTCTTTGTGTCTCTCCCTTTCTCTGTCTGTGATTCTGCCTCTCAAATAAATAAATAATTCTATTAAAAAAAAAAAAAGCTTTAATTAGTTTTTACCTGGGTTCTGGAGGTTCAAGTTCATGATTAGGTGGACCCTTTGATTTGGCCCATGTGAGGGTCTTGAATGGCAACAGCAGAGCAGATGTGTAGGAAGGATTACCTGGTGATCCAGGAAGCAGACAGAATGGTTGGCCCCCAGCTCAGGCTTTTATAACAACCCTCGTGCAAGAACTCTGTTCAGAAGGCACATTCCCACTAACCCAAGGACCTCTCATTAGGCGCCATTTATAAATACCACATTGGATTAAGTTTCTACTCTCATAAAGACCATTAACTTATGACTCTGGGGATTATTAAAGTCTATGAGTTTGGGGACAAATCAGAGTCAAATGATAGCAAAAATTTATAGTATTTTGCGTGGTAAAAAGTAGGAGAGAATGGGGCCATCTTTGTGACATAACTGGTTAAGCCACAACCTGCAAAGCCAGGATCCGTATGGGTGCTGGTTCGGGTCCTGGCTGCTCCACTTCCCATCCAGATCTGTGTTAATGGCCTGGAAAAGCAGCAGAAGATGGCCCAAGTCCTGAGACCCCTTCACTCACATGAGAGACCTGGAAGAAGTTCCCAGCTCCTGGCTTTGGCATGGCCCAGCTCTGGCCCTTGCAGCCATTTGGGGATTGAACCAGCAGATAGAAGATATCACCCTCTCTCTGTTACTCTGCCTTTCAAAATAAATCTTTTTATTTTTTTCTAATGTTGGGGTGGTGCTTTTTTTTTTTTTAAATATTTTATTTATTTATTTGAGAGGTAGAGTTACAGACAGTGAGAGGGAAAGACAAGAGAGAAAGGTCTTCCTCAAAAATAAAATAAAATAAAAAAAAAAAAAAAAAAAGAGAGAGAAAGGTCTTCCTTCTGTAGGTTCGCTCCCCAAATGACCGCAATGACCGGAGCTGCGCCAATCCAAAGCCAGGAGCCAGGTGCTTCTTCCCAGTCTCCTATGTGGTTACAGGGGTCCAAGCACTTAGGCCATCTTCTACTGCTTTCCCAGGCCACAGCAGAGAGCTGGATTGGAAGAGGAACAGCTGGGACTACAACTGGCGCCTATATGGGATGCCGGCGCCGCAGGCAGAGAATTAACCTACCGTGCCACAGCGCTGGCCCCTCAAATCTTTAAAAAGAAAAAAGAACTCTGTTTTGGGCATGTTAAGTTTGAGTTACCTATTAGCAGTGATCTGTTGGCAAAAGAATAATAACTGTCTTTACATGAAAAAAATGCTATATATATGTATACATATGTAAGTTTATTATAAAGTTCACTGATGTAAGTGATGCATAGTAAACAGTTCACAAATAATAAAACATACTGTACTCCTTATTGTAAATTCTATATGACCAGTTAATTCTCACAGAGTGCTTTAATCAATTTTTGCCAAACTTCTATCCATGGCCAACTACTAGTTGTAATTCCTAAACAGATGTTTTTCCAAGGTGAATGCTGGTTGATATTTGTGTTTACATTAACAGTAAGATGAAAGTGAAACAATAGGGCCAGTGTTGTGACGTAGCAGGTAAAGCTACCGCCTGCAATGCCAGCATCCCATATTGGTATTGGTTCAAGGCCCTGCTGCTCCACTTCCAATCCAGCTCCCTTTTAATATGCCTGGAAAAGCAGTGAAGATGACCCAAGTGCTTGGATCCCTGTCACTCATGTTGGGGACCCGGATGAAACTCCTGGCTCCTGGGTTTGGACTGGCCCAGCCCTGGCTGTTGTGGCCATTTGGGGAGTGAACCAGCAGATGGAAGATCTCTGTCTTTCCCTCTCTGTAACTCTGTAACTTTGAAATGAATAAAATTGATCTTTAAAAAGAAAGAAAGAGGAAACAATAAAGACATATGCCAGAACCTCACTAGCCAATGACATAAATGACTTTGTAGAATTAGATAATAATTTCCCAATACTGGAAGAATATTTCCACAACTATTTCATTATTCATAGTGTAATGGCTACTGTTATAATGTACTCTGAATTCAACCCACATCATTAACATTTTTCATTACTTTCTTAAGTCTAGGCAGGCAATCAATGAAACAATAAATTGACTTTTTTTAAAAAGATTTTTATTTTATTTATTTGAAAGACAGAAGTACAGAAAGAGAAGGAGGGAGAGAGAGGTTTTCCATCCACTGGTTTACTCCCCAAATGGCTACAACAAAGCCAGGAGCCAGGAGCTTCTTCTGAATCTCCCACATAGGTACAGGGACCCAGGGATGTGGGCCATCTACTCTGCTTTCCCAGGCACATTAGCAGGGAGCTGGATTGGAAGTGGAACAGCCAGGATTCAAACTGGTGCCCATATGGGGTGCCATTGCCTCAGGTGGCAGATTAACCTGCTGCACCATAGTGCTGGCCCCACTCTTTCTCTTTTTTTAAAGCTATGCTTTTTTCTTTCTTTCTTTTTTTTTTTTAAAGATTTCTTTATTTGAAAGGCAGAATGACAGAGAGAGAGAGAGAGAGAGAGAGAGAGAGATCTTCCATCTATTGGTTCACTCCCCAAATGGTTGCAACAGCCAAGGCTGGGCCAAGCTGAAGCCAGGAGCCAGGAGCTCCATCCATCCTGGCCTCCCACATGGGTGTCAGGAGCCCAAGGATTCGGGTCATCATCTGCTCTCTTCCTAGGTGCATTAGCAGGGAACTGGATTGGAAGTGGAGCAGCCAGGACTCAAGTAGGCACTTAAATATAGGATACCAGTATCAGTGTTGCAAGCAGCAGCTTAACCCACTGCAACACAGTGCCAACCCTATTAAATCAGACCTTGGTTAGTGGCATTTGCCTGTTTCTGTAGCATAATTATCCCACCATCACTGATTTTTGAGCTACCAACTTGATGTACCAACCACGGAGTTAGAAAGAGAGGGTAATATACCATTACGTAGCATTATAGAAGACATGTCAATAACCTCAAGACCACAGAAGTAAAATAATGAGAAAATTATGAGCCTGACTGCTACCTTTGTTTTAAATCTAGTTTATTTAATTTTAAGTTTATATAATTTGATTTTTAGTAATGGTGATAGTTAATGAGAGGTCCACAAAAGTCCTGAAAATGTAATAATTGACTCTAGGAGCTGGCTCCACACACCATTCCCATGTCCAGTTAGTTTGGATAAATATGAGTCTGGAATTGGAGAGATCTAAGAGATAAATGTGGAAGTGGACAGCATACAGAATATTTTTTTAAAAGATTTATTTACTTATTTGAAAAGCAGAGTTACAGAGAGGCAGAGGCAGAGAGAGAGAGAGAGGTCTTCCATCTGCTGGCCCACTCCCCAGATGGCTGCAATGGCTGGAGCCACGCTGATCTGAAGCCAGGACCCAGGGGCCTCTTCTGGGTCTCCCACATGGATGCAGAAGCTTCCGGCTCCTGGCTTCAGATAGGCGTGGCTCTGGCCATTGCGGCCATCTAGGGAGTGGGCCAGCAGATGGAAGTCCTCTCTCTCTCTCTCTCTCTCTCTCTCTCTTTTTCTTTCTCTTTCTCTGCCTCTCCTTCTCTCTCTGTGTAACTGACTTTTTTTTTTTTTTTTTTTTTTTTTTTTTTTTTTTACAGGCAGAGTGGACAGTGAGAGAGAGAGACAGAGAGAAAGGTCTTCCTTTTTGCCGTTGGTTCACCCTCCAATGGCCGCCACGGCTGGCGCGCTGCAGCTGGCATACCGCGCTGATCCGAAGGCAGGAGCCAGGTGCTTCTCCTGGTCTCCCATGGGGTGCAGGGCCCAAGCACTTGGGCCATCCTCCACTGCCTTCCTGGGCCACAGCAGAGAGTTGGCCTGGAAGAGGGGCAACCGGGACAGAATCCGGCGCCCCGACCGGGACTAGAACCCGGTGTGTTGGCGCCACTAGGTGGAGGATTAGCCTATTGAGCCGCGGCGCCGGCTGTGTAACTGACTTTTAAATAAATAAATAAATTTTTTTTTTTTAATTATTTATCTGCAAAGCAGAGTTATAGAGAGAGGGAGAGAGGAGGAGGGATCATCTGCTGGTTCACTCCCCAAATGGCTACAATGGCCAAGGCTGAGCAAGGCCAAAGTCAGGAGCCTGGAACTCATCCAGGTATCCATGTGGGCGGTAGGGGCCCAATTACTCGGGTCTGTTTTCCCAGGTGCATTAGCACGGAGCTGGATCAGAAGAGGAGCAGCCAGGACTGGAACTGGCACTGTAATATAGGATACCAGCATTGCAAGCAGGAGCTTAACTTGCTGTGCCATGCCCTATGTGTTACCTTTGAGGAACCTGTGAACTCTTTGAGTTCAGGACTATGCTTGATTCAAACCTGTGTCTCTAACCTGCAGCATGGGACTTGATAAAGAGCAGGTGCTCAGGACATGAGAATTCGCATTTAAGAGTACCGCAAGTCCAGGGAAGATACTGTGGGGCAGTAGTTAAGATGGCACTTGGGATGTCAGCATTCCACATTCAAGTGCCTGGGTTTCAGTCTCTGCTCTGCTCTGGTCCAGCTTTCTGCTAATGTGCACCATGGGAGGCAGCAAGTGATGGCTAAAGTGCTTGGTTCCCTGCCACCCACATGGGGGACCTGAATAAAGTTCTGGGTTCCTAGCTTCAACCTGGCCAGCCCTGGCTGTTGAAGGAGTTTGGGAGTGAATCAGTGGGTAGAAGATCTTTCTCTCTGTCTCTGCCTCAATCTGTGTTGCTCTACCTTTTAATTGAAAAAAAAAAAAAACTTACAAAAAATATAATTTCAAAGAGTTTGTCATTTTGTAATGATTATAGCATATATATATATACACACACATATATCTCCTATAGGCAGGGCCTTGTGTTTTTTTTTTTTTTAAGAATAACTGCTTTTTTTTTAAAAAAAGATTTATTTGTTTATTTGAAAGGTGGTGGCATTGTAAACTGTATTTCCACTGTGGGTTTCATTCAAATTGCTTAAAATCTACTGATCTACAAGTAATATAACTTTACTTCTGTTTTGTTTACTTTAAAATGAGCATAATAATAGTACCTCCTAATTCATGGGCTAACACATGAAAGTTCTTGGCATCTTGTAAATACTGTGCAACAGGGGCTGGCGTTGCTGGCAGATTTAGCTGCCACCTGCAATGCCGCCATCCCATATGAGCACTGGTTTGAATCTTGGCTGCTCCACTTCTGATCCAGCTCTTTGCCAGAGTGCCTGGGAAAGCAGCAGAACATGGCCCAAGTACTTGGGGCCCTGCCACCCATGTGGGAGACCCGAATGGAGTTCCTTGCTCCTGGTTCCTAGCTTCAGTCCTGGCTGTTTGCAGCCCCTTGGAGAGTGAACCTGCAGATGGAAGATCTCTCTCTCTCCCTCTCTCTCTGTAATTCTGTGTTTCAAATAAATAAATAAATCTTAAAAAAGAAATACTGTGGAACAGCAAAAATATTTTTATAATCTAAATATAAATTTTTATTTATGATGTTACTACTGTATAACATTATGCATACACATAGACAAGGGTGATTTGTCTTACTGTATCAGATCACTCAAAAAATGCTGTAGCAGTAAATAATTGGTTTGCAAATAGGACACACAATCTCTTTCCTTTTCTTGAGACCAGGATTATTTTGGGGCCTGATTAGGGCAGTGGGGTGCTGCCTTAGATTCTATCTGAGCTGATCTTATTAATATCTTTACTGCATCTGACCACAGCTCTGTTTAGAGGAGGATGGAGTGGGACTCAGCAGAGCTTGGTTATTTAAGAATCTAAAGCACTTAGCACCAGGCTTGGCACTTGGTAAATGTAGGCTCACTTGAATTAACTGTTTTTTTTTTTTTTTTTTTTTTTTTTTTTTTTTAAGATTTATTAGGCCGGCGCTGCAGCTCACTAGGCTAATCCTCCACCTTGCGGCACCGGCACACTGGGTTCTAGTCCCGGTCGGGGCGCCGGATTCTGTCCCGGTTGCCCCTCTTCCAGGCCAGCTCTCTGCTGTGGCCAGGGAGTGCAGTGGAGGATGGCCCAAGTGCTTGGGCCCTGCACCCCATGGGAGACCAGGAGAAGTACCTGGCTCCTGCCATCGGATCAGCGCGGTGCGCCGGCTGCAGCGTGCCGGCTGCGGCGGCCATTGGAGGGTGAACCAACAGCAAAAGGAAGACCTTTCTCTATGTCTCTCTCTCTCACTGTCCACTCTGCCTGTCAAAAAAAAAAAAAAGATTTATTTACTTATTTGAAAGTCAGAGTTACACAGAGAGAGGAGAGGCAGAGAGAGAGAGAGAGAGAGAGAAGTCTTCCATCCGTTGGTTCACTCCCCAATTGGCTGCAACAACTAGAGCCACGCTGATCCAAAGCCAGGAGCCAGGAGCTTCCTCCAGGTCTCCCACGTGAGCACAGGAGCCCAAGGGTTTGGGCTGTTCTCCGCTGCCTTCCCAGGCCACAGCAGAGAGCTGGATCGGAAGTGGAGCATCCTGGTCTCGAACCAGCTCCCATATGGGATGCCGGTGCTTCAGGCCAGGGCATTAACCTGCTGCACCACAGCACCAGCCCAAATTAATTGTTGATAACTGTTGTGTGTCCTTAATTAAGCCATTCCCCTTCTCTGGACCAGAATTTCCTGTGTGTAAAATGAATGGGCGGGGCATGGAAGGAACCTCTGATTTTACAAATGAGGAAGCTGAGAGCCAGATAGAGAAAGGGACTTGCCCAAGTTCCAACCACAGAGACAGAGGTTATGGACAAAGTCTCCCTACTCCATGATAGAATACTTTAAAAAAATGTTTTAAAGACTTTATTTATTTTTAAGATATATTTATTTATTTGCATGTCAGAGTTGCAGAGAGAGAGAAAGACAGAGACAGAGATCTTTTGCTGGTTCACTCCCCAGTGGCCACAACAGTCAGGGCTTAGCCAGGCCAAAGCCAGGAGCCAGGAGCTTCCTCCAGGTCTCCCACATGGGTTGCAGGGGCCCAAGCACTTGGGCAGTCTTCTGCTGCTTTCCCAGGCATATTACCAGGGAGCTGGATTGGAAGTGGAGCAGTGAGGACTTGAACTGGTGTCCATATGGGATGCCAGCACTGCAGGCTTTACCTGCCATGCCACAATGCGGGCTCATGTAGCACACTTTCTGTAGCACTGTATTGTCAACCCAGTTTTATAATTCTAGAGCAGTTAGAAACAACCAGCTGAAGATGCACCTAACAGCAGGGATAGATCCTGAAATACAGTGTGGTGTTTAAAAGGTGCAGAATGAGACGGACAACCTGGTACCATGTACATAAGTGTAAAATATGTGCACTCAAAATGAAAATACACATTTTGCAAGCACACTATAAATGGGTACACAATAAACATGCTGGAAGAGTTACCCAAGGGGTGGGGTGAGGAAAGAGGATAAGAGAATAAACAATAAAGTAAGAGCGAGGCATTTACAAACATACTCAGTGTGCCCTGAGCCAAGAAACGTCTGCTCTTGGTGCCTGAAGTTGAATAAAATCTAATGCACTTTCTTCCTCGTGGGTTGTATTTTCCTCGTGTGTGTAAAAGAAAAGCAGAGTCTGGCGCCGCGGCTCACTAGGCTAATCCTCCGCCTTGCGGCACCGGCACACCGGGTTCTAGTCCCGGTCGGGGCGCCGGATTCTGTCCCGGTTGCCCCTCTTCCAGGCCAGCTCTCTGCTGTGGCCAGGGAGTGCAGTGGAGGATGGCCCAAGTGCTTGGGCCCTGCACCCCATGGGAGACCAGGAGAAGCACCTGGCTCCTGCCTTTGGATCAGCGCAGCGCGGCGGCCGCGGTGGCCATTGGAGGGTGAACCAACGGCAAAGGAAGAGCTTTCTCTCTGTCTCTCTCTCTCTCTCTGCCTGTCAAAAAAAAAAAAAAAAAAAAAAAAAAGAAAAGCAGATAGGTCCTGCTAGTGATTTCTTTTTTTTTTTTTTTTTTTAAGGTTTATTTATTTATTTGAATGTCAGAGTTGCAGAGGCAAAGAGAGAGAGAGGTCTTCCATCCACTGGTTTATTCCCCAAATGACCTCAACGGCAGAGCTGGGCTGATCCGAAGCCAGGAGCCTAGAGCCTCCTCCTGGTCTCCTGGTCTCCCGCATGGGTGCAGGGCCCCAAGGACCTGGGCCACCTTTCACTGTTTTTCCAGGCACATTAGCAGGGAGCTGGATTGGAAGTGGAACAGCAGGGACTCGAACCAGCGCCCATATGGGATGCCAGCTCCGTAGGCGGCGGCTTTACCTGCTACGCCATGGCACCAGCCCTCCTGTTAGTGATTTCTAAAAATCCCTCTTTCCTCTGCTTGGCCTCCACCCTCCTTTGGACCTCAGCCTCTCTCACCTGGACTTTTGGAGCTGCACTCTCCTTGGTCTTCCCACCTCCACTCTGGCCCCATCCACTCCAACACAATTTTCCACAGAGCAACTAGAATAGTCTTCATTACACAAACATCCGATCATGTTACTCCTCTGTGTAAACACCCTTCAGTGACCTAGTCTGTGACTAAATGACCTGGAGAACACAGGGCAGTGGTCAAGCACATTGCAATTGGCTGCCTGAGTGAATACCTCAGTTCTGCCACTTCTAATTTTTTTTTGTTCCAAAGTCAGAGTTACAGAGCCGGGAGGGAGAGAGAGAAAGATATTCCATCCACTGGTTCACTTCCCAAATGGCTGAAGCAGGAGCCAGGAGCTTCTTCTGGGTCTCCCATATGGGTGCAGGGGTCCAAGGATTTAGGCTGTCTTCTGTTTTCCCAGGCCATAGCAGAGAGCTGGATCAGAAGTGGAACAACCAGGACTCGAAGTGGCACCCATATGGGATGTCTGCATTGCAGGCAGCAGCTCAGTCTGCTATACCACAGTGCCGGCCCCTTCTAATTTTTTTTTAAAGATTTATTTATTTATTTGAAAGGCAGAGTTACAGAGAGGCAGAGGCAGAGAGAGAAAGAGGGAAAGGTCTTCCATCTGCTGGTTCTCTCCCCAAATGGCTGCAATGGCCAGAGTTGGGCCCATTCAAAGCCAGGAGCCAGGAGCTTCTTCTGGGTCTCCCATATGGGTGCAGGGGCCCAAGGACTTGGGCCATCTTCTATTGCTTTCCCAGGCCTTAGCATAGAGCTGGATTGGACGTGGAGCAGCTGGGACTCGAACCGGCACCCACATGGGATGCTGGCACTGCAGGTGGCAGCTTTACCTGCTGTGCCACAGCACTGGCCCCTTTAATGGAGTATTTTTTTAAAAAAGATTTATTTATTTATTTCAAAGTCAGAGTTACACAGAGAGAGAAGGAGAGGCAGAGAGAGAGAGAGGTCTTCCATCTGATGGTTCACTCCCCAGTTGGCCACAACAGCCAGAACTGTGCCGATCTGAAGCCAGGAGCTTCTTCCAGGCTTCCCACGTGGGTGCAGGGACCCAAGGACTTGGGCCATCTTCTACTGCTTTCCCAGGCCATAGCAGAGAGCTGGATTGGAAGTGGAGCAGCCGGGATTAGAACCGGCGCCCATAAGGGATGCCGGCGCCACAGGCCAGGGCGTTAACCCACTGTGCCACAGCGCCAGCCCCTTCTAATGGAGTTTTAAGCAAATTAACTGACTCAACTGTGCCCCCATTACCTTACACATAAAATAGGAATGATATAGCTCCTGTCACGTTGTATGGTTGGTGGATTTAAATAAATTGAAACTTGTGAAGGATTTCAAACTGCATGCCACGCTGCAAACGGTTAGTCATTATTCTCCTTACTCCTGGCCTTCCGCAGGTTGGGTCTTTCTCGGACTTCCCGACTCATTTCCTGCCTCCCCCGCCTGTTTCTGATGCCTGAACAGCTCTGCTTCCTCTGCCCTGCCTGCTAGACTCTCCCTGCTTAAGAGCTCGCTCCAGCCGGCGCCGTGGCTCACTAGACTAATCCTCTGCCTGCGGCGCTGGCACCCGGGTTCTAGTCCCGGTTGGGGCACTGGATTCTTTCCAGGTTGCTCCTCTTCCAGTCCATCTCTCTGCTGTGCCCCGGGGAAGGGAAGGCAGAGGAGGATGGCCCAAATGTTTGAGCCCTGCACCTGCATGGGAGACCAGGAGAAGCACCTGGCTCCTGGCTTCGGATCCAGGATCGGTGCAACGCGCCGGCTGTAGTGGCCATTTGGGGGATGAACCAACGGAAAAAGGAAGACCTCTCTCTCTCTCTCTCTCTGTCTCTCTCTCTCTCTCTCTCTCACTGTCTAACTCTGCCTGTCCAAAAAAAGAAAAAAAAAAAAACAAAAAAAAACGGAGCTTGCTCCTCCAGGAAGCTTTGCTCCAGGCCCTTTGCCACAAACTGGGTGCAGTTGCTGGGGAGTCCTTTCTTTGTGATTCCCAGACCCCTTGTATTTATCATGCTGTTTTGTTTGCAGGGCCTGGTAGATAGTCAATACATATTTCTTTTGAAAATGTTATTAACATGCATATAGCAAAGTGAAGGTGTCGTACGTGTACAGTCTTGATAAACTTTTGAAACTGAACACACATGTAACCTGAACCTAGATCTATAAACAGTGTTCCTTCCTCATGTTGCATTCCAGTCACCACCCCCTAAGCCTCCGATCCTGATTTCTGACAGCACAGATTGGTTTCGCCTGTTTTTGTGCTTTATCTAAATGGAATCATATGGAATGGATTCTTTTCTCTCCAGCTTCTTTCACTCATCCTACATTGCACTCATGGAAATTCCATATTTCTGTGCGGAATTGTGGATTGCTCATTCTCACACTGTGTGTGTGTACTGATAGATTTGTGAATATGCTCTAACGTGTTTATTCTGTTGTTGGCTGGCACTTGGTGAGTATTTCTCGAATAAATGGATAAATCTGTGCTGTGCTACCTGATGGGTTCCTTAAGGAAAGGGAGTTTTATTCATTTCTAAATTGCCACTGCCTAGCACGGGGCCTGGTAGTGAGTGTTTGAGGAATGGACTGGTGTACGATTCCCCCGGGCCTTTGTAATTAAAGTGGTCATTTCCCCATCCTCGCTGGGGCCCCAGCCTCAGATCCCTGGGTGATGCAGGTGAGTTGCTAGGCAACAGCATGAGGTTGGCTCAGGGGTCACAGTGGAGAGTGTGCTGTGGGGGCCAGCCTGTCGGGTAATTGGAAACACTTCTATTCAGCAGGCTTGAACTGCCTCTGGACCCCCGCCCCCCCGCAGCCCATCCCCCGCCCAGCTGCAGGGGGATTGTTCTACAACTAGACATCAGATCACTGCCCTCCCCCTTTCCATAAGCTGCTGGCGCAGTGAGGAAGCGGAGCTGGAGAGGGCTGAAATAACTTGCCCAAAGCCCAAATGACAACTAAAGGAAGAGTTAAACCCAGGTTTTTCCGAGGCCAACCTCTTCCTAGGATGTTGGTTTTGGGTGCCCACTGGTAGAGAGATCCCAGCTGGCATCTGCATGGTCACACTACTGCTCTCTCTACCCATCATGGCTTTCCACGGAGTAGGCACATCGGTACGAACAAGAGACCAGTTCCCTGTGGGAGAAGGGATGATCCTGAAGAGTCTCCTGAACTTGGTGTCTAAATTTGGCATCCAAGTGATGACTGGAGGGCCTTGCTTGGCCTCACGGTACGCAGAAAGGTGAGCACCGGACCCAGACTGTAGAACAGAGCAGGACTCTTAGGAAAGGATCACAGGACAAGAGGACAATTTGAGCCAAGCCAAGGAGGCAGCCAGCTAGAGACAAGACGAATGTGGTAGAGGCAGTTCAGATGGCCCCTGGTGTGGGTGTAGGACAGACTCAATAATCTGGTTGAAGCCTTCTGTCCTAGGAGAAATTACTGTTCTTTCAAGCATTCATTCCTTCATTAGCTCATTTATCTAGATATTTCTGGTGAATCATGTCCTCTATGCTTCAACCATCCTGAACTCACTGCTCCAGCCCACTTTAATCTGTGCGTGCAGCTCTATGTTTCCCATAGACTACACAGTGAGTCTGTAGTCTGGGTGTGGGGTAGAGAAAGGGCATATGAAGGAAGGCTTCCAGGAGGCAGTGTCACTCAAGCTGGTACCAGAAACAGGTATGGTGTTAGTCAGGTATGGTGTTAACCAGGTCAGGAAACATGACCCTTCTTCTTTGTAGAGTCATCCCCAGTTGACCCAAGGTCATTTCCATCCTCTCCTGTTTCTGAAGCTGTACAACATTTTTTCTTAGAGGGCTTATCACATTATATTGTCATATATCTGAGTTGTAATATTTTGATTGTACTTGCCTGCTTCTTAAAGACCGAAAGTTCCTTGAAGGCAGGGAACTATGTCTGATTCTGCTTTTTCAACAGCAACTAGTGAATGGTAGGCACTCATTTCACATTGTTGAATGACTGGACAAATGAACAAGATGTTACCAGTCGCAAAGGGAGGGAGGTTACTGGAGCAAATCGATGGGTTCTTTTCCTTAGCTCAGTATGGAAATAAAAAGCCGGGAAACAATTGTGGGTGAGCAGAAATCTTATTTATGCAAAAACAAAAGTAAAGCATCTAGTCGGAGAGAAGACAAGACAGAGTGCAGGACACTGGTTTTCAAGAAGTGTACCGGGTTTCTAAGGTCTTGCTGTTTTCTTATGGACTCCTCTTATGGAGGTGCCTGTTGGACTGGGGTCTTATATAATGTATGCTTGTTGGCTTGGGGCCATGGTGATGCGGAGGGGGGGTGTCTTTTGGTGACGGCCCGAATGGAACTAGCTAGATTCCTCTTTTGGTGGCCTCAGCCCTCTCTGTTAGCTCTGAGTGGAAGCTGCAACTAGCCTGAAGATGTGGCCAAAACCACAGGCTCTTACGCAGAATGGGACATTACAGTGGAGAGAGGTGAGAGTACGTCTTAGAGCAAACCTCCCTGTCACAGCTTCCAGCCTGCATGCGCAAGACATTCTGCTAAAGCCTGAGGGACCCACAGACACTTAGCCGAACCAGATGGCCTCACAAACTATTTACGTGCCTTTATCCTTTACTGAACGATGAGTTGTTCCAAAGCAACGATTCTGTCTAATTTACCTCCAAGAAGTCTCTTGGCTTTCAGTATAGTGGAGAGTGCGCAGGCTTTCAGAGACAGACCAAGGGCAAATCTCATCTGCACCCTGTACTAGGTGTGTGATCTTGAGTAAGTTTCTTAAGCTTCCTTGCCTGCAGTTTTCCAGTGTCCAGTGGAGCAATAGTTCTGACCTAACAGGGTTGCCATGAACATCGAAGGGGAAAATGTAAAGGAATAACTAAGCATGGTGCTTGGTGCATAGTAAGTGCTCATTGAATAAATGGGCAATGGGTGGTAAAACAGTGGCTCAAGGTACAGGAGAAGAAAAAAAAAAAGAGACAATTCCTGCCAATCTTCAGATAAGGAGGATTTTCCTCCTGTCACTCTGGGAGAAAACCAAAGAGCTTCGCCTTCCACCCCAGCACCCCAAATTCCGATTTAGAACCTACTTACAGGGAGTTGTGTGCCCAGCCCTAAGGCTGTCCCACTCTCCCCACCCTTTGTTCACTATCTTGTGTCCTCTGTGAGGACCAGTCTATTTCCTTCCCAGACTGGAACCCTCTGAAGAGCAAGGATCACGATCAGGATGGATTCACACCTCAGCCCTTTTGTGCCTAGTGAAGTGCCTGGCGCATGAGGAGCAGTGCTCATTAATCAAATGTGAACTAGAACTACAAGGAACACTAAGTCAGAGTCATCATTCAGGGTAATTACTGACTCTATTTCAATTCCAAGACATCCCATGAAAACACAGAAATCTCCTTCCTGGTAGCAATGTTCTGTTTGCGGCCAGTGACTTGGCTTATTGAAAGACCTTAAAGTGCAGTTGATCTGCGCCAGAGAAGGTTTGGAAAGGCTTCTCTTGGCTGGGACTCAATCCTTTCTTTCTATTATTATGTCAGTTTCTTTAAACAAAAAAGGATTTAAAAAAATCTTTTTAAATTGATTCTCTTGTAATGCGTGTCCTGTGGCTGGGCTGTGATTGACTCTGAGAATAAAGTGGTGGTCTCTTAATTGTAAAGAGGAGGTGGTGTCTGAGCCACCCCCACCCCCCCCCCCCCCCCCGCCGACATATTTCATGTAATTGGTGATCATTTCCCCCTCCCCCAGTCCCTGATTGAGAGACAGCTCATTTCCTATTAGAAGAAAACCAGATCACTAACCTGGGAACCTGAGTCCTGCAAAGCGTTTATTTTACCAGAGCGAGTGTCCAGAGGGAGCGGAAAGCAGGAAGCCTGCGTTTTCTCTCTGCTTCGGTCCACCTGGTACCTGGACTGATCACCATGCTTGGGGTTGGCCTTGGCGTTCCCCCTTCTCTCCCGGGGGAACTTTGCAGCCTTCGAAATATTTGGGCAGATGTTTCCTGTGGAAAATATTCCACAGGGCTGCCCTCTGTTCTATAGGTTTCTGGTAGGAGTATCAAAGGTTTGAGGCTGGGCCCCATATAGAGATACTAGGAGGTGGATTGTGCCTGTGAGTGATCTGTCATAATATTAGCAAATCCTTCTTAGAAATTTAGAAAGTTCTTTCGTTGCCAACAATTAAAACCTCTTCATCAGCAGGCAAACTTTGGAATTTGTCAATATTGGACCTATCACTTATTAGCTGTATCGACTTAGACAAATTAACCTCTTTGACATGCAATTTCCTTCTCTGAAAAATTTTTTTTTGTTTTGGAAATACGAATTTCAAAGATTGTGGTGAGGTTGGGAAAGAAGTTATGTGAAAATCTGGAACTTAATGACCACTCATAAATGAAAACTCTTACTAATATTATGCTCTTTAGGCCAAGGGTTCAGCTAGGCCCAGCTTCTGGGCCAATCCTGGCCAACATAAGGGCACACTGCCTCACCTCTAATAGCAGGTGGGATCAAGAAATAGATCTGCTTTTGGATAGACTAGGTGTGAACCTTGATTCAGTTTGTACAACTGTGTGTAAGCGGAAATCCTCCCACTTCGTACATCTGGCCTATGGTTGCCAGCGTGCCTAAGTCCTACTAATGTAACCCAGGTAGGGAGTGACGGTGCATCGTGTTCCTTATGCTGCCGGCTGGCATACAGCTGTGAACAGAATGATAACCCAGAACCACGGTGTTGCTGCCATCAAGCTCTCATTGGTATCACTCACTGCCTAGGCTTCATGTCACGGAAACTGCATATGAAGTGTCTATCTGAGCTCATCACACCCCAAACATCATATGTGGCCCAACAAGTTCTTTCTTTCTTTCTTTTTTTTTTTTTTTTTTTTTTTGACAGGCAGAGTGGACAGTGAGAGAGAGAGACAGAGAGAAAGGTCTTCCTTTTGCCGTTGGTTCACCCTCCAATGGCCGCCATGGCTGGCGCACTGCGGCCGGTGCACCTCGCTGATCCGATGGCAGGAGCCAGGTGCTTCTCCTGGTCTCCCATGGGGTGCAGGGCCCAAGCACTTGGGCCATCCTCCACTGCCTTCCCGGGCCATAGCAGAGAGCTGGCCTGGAAGAGGGGCAACCGGAACAGAATCTGGTGCCCAGACCAGGACTAGAACCTGGTGTGCCGGCGCCGCAAGGCAGAGGATTAGCCTAGTGAGCTGCAGCGCTGGCCCCAACAAGTTCTTTATCCTTCTCCTTACCAAGGCTCTACTCACTCTCTTCTCCTAGCCTAAGGAAAAAACAAGGGGATTCACTGGATGCTGGGCAGTTTTATATGTACTTTCTTACCTAATTTAATCCTGACAACTGTGCGACAGGTATTAGCTTTCACCTGTTTTACGGATGAGGAAACTGAGGCCCTGAAAGGTCGAGTTCTTTGCCCAGGATCACATATTGAGCGAATGGCAGGGTAAGATATTGAACCCAGGTATCTGTGCTAAAGTCCAGGTTTTCTCCATGATAGCCTACATGCTCATCCATGATGACCCTCAGTCTTTGGGCCTGCATAAATTACCTGGCCACTGGTGTTGCTGAATTCCCTCAGTGTTTCCCTCCTACCTTCTGCTTTGCATCCCCAAGTCCACTGCTTTCCCAGGGCCCTGCTTGGCTTCACATCTTGACCCTTCCTTCTTGTCTTGCCCTATTTGCGTATAGTAATCTTGTTCCAATGCCTGCTTTGTGACTAAAAAGTAATCTAGTTAGCCATTGATTCAATCATTAGATGCAGTCAGGGTTTGTATTAGTTTGCTTGGGTTGCCATAACAAAATACCACCGATTGGATGCCTTAAACAACACAAGTGTATTTTTCATAGTTCTAGAGACTAGGAGTATAAGACGAAGGTGTCGGCAGGTTTGGTTTCTCCTGAAGCCTCTGTCTTTGGCTAGCAGCTGGCTTCCTTCCCCACATATCCTCATATGGCCTTTCCTCTGTTCTTATGTGCTGATGGGGTTCTGTGTCCAGATTTTCTCTTATAAGGGATCCTAGTCAGATTGCATTAAGGCCCACCTTAAACATTTCCTTATAACCTAACTTCCACAGAAGCCCTATATCCTTCCTTAAAGGCCTTATCACCTCATATTTTGAGTTCAACATCAAAGTCTTGGGCAGAGTGGACACAATTCAGCCCATGTCAGAGTTCTAAGTAGTAGGCAACAGAAATGGACTCTCTCTGATTTAATCAGGAAAAAAAATATTAAGAGGGCACTGAGGGTTTCACAGAATCACAGGAAACCCTTGGAAAGCAGATTGAGACCAGAGGCGAGGCAGGGAGTAACCAAACCACAGCCTCCAAGCCTGTCTACTGAGGTTGCTGTTGGGACGCTGACTGTCCGCTCTGGATCCTGCATGCTGCCACTGCCCCTTGGAAGTGCAGGCCTGCTGCCACTCCTACAGCCATAGGAATTGGTTTTCTTTTCTTCCTTTTTAATTTTTTTTAAGATTTATTTATTTATTTATTTATTTGAAAGTCAGTTACACAGAGAGAGAAGGAGAGGCAAAGAGAGAGAGGTCTTCCATCCGCTGGTTCACTCTCCAATTAGCCAGAACTGCCAGAGCTGTGCCGATCTGAAGCCAGGAGCCAGAAGCCAGGAGCCAGGAGCCAGGAGGAGCCAGGAGCTTCTTCTGGGTCTCTCACATGGGTGCAGGGGCCCAAGGACTTGGGCCATCTTCTATTGCTTTCCCAAGTCATAATAGAGAGCTGGATCAAAAGTAGAGCAGCTGGGACACAAATAAGTAAGTGGGCAATGAATGCACTCTCAAATTGGCCATGACAGGAAAGCAGAGAGGGTATGGGATTGAGGAACTGATGCATGGGGGAATCAGGAGGAATCAGGAAAGGTATTCTGCAGAGATGACATCTGAGACCTGAAGGACAAAGGGGTGTTCACTAATTAAGAATTTTACTCGGCCGGTGCTGCAGCTCACTAGGCTAATCCTCTGCCTTGTGGCGCCGGCACACTGGGTTCTAGTCCCGGTCGGGGTGCCAAATTCTGTCCCGGTTGCTCCTCTTCCAGGCCAGCTCTCTGCTGTGGCCAGGGAGTGCAGTGGGGGATGGCCCAAGTGCTTGGGCCCTGCACCCGCATGGGAGACCAGGAGAAGCACCTGGCTCCTGCCATCGGATCAGCACGGTGCGCTGGCTGCAGCGCGCCGGCCACAGCGGCCATTGGGGGTGAACCAACGGCAAAGGAAGACCTTTCTCTCTGTCTCTCTCTCTCACTGACCACTTTGCCTGCCAAAAAAATAAAAATAAAAAAAAAAAAAAAGAATTTTACTCTCCCTCCCCTGGTCCCGGGTGCCTGTTTGCAAAGCCTCCAATAAGAAGCACATTGCTTGGCACTTGGTGTCTGAACCAGAGTTGGAAATATCATTGACCAGGTACCCCAATCCCCTGATAGGAGGACGGAGACTGGACACAAATTGCCGTAATACTAATTTCCATATTCTTAATTACATTTCTTCTTTCATTAACATTCCCAGTCATTTTAGGAAGTTTCTATAAGTACCAACCCTGTATTAGGCAGAGATAGTAGGTGAAAAAAAGAGGAGCCATGGGTTATGCTTATTTGTATGCAGAGGGGAAAAAGGCCTTTAGTGAGACTAGGGAGGGTCAGATAGCCACGCAGACTCGTTCCCACAGGCTGCCATGGTCCAGAATCTGCCAGGCTCAGACCTGATTTTTGTGGTACATGAAGAGTGGATGGGGCCGGTGCTGTGGTGAAATGGATTAATCCTCCGCCTGCAGTGCCGGCATCCCATATGGATACCGGTTCACATCCAGGCTGCTTCTTCTTCTGATCCAGTTCTTTGCTATGGCTTGGGAAAGCAGTGGAAGATGGCCCAAGTGCTTGGGCCCCTGCACCCATGTGGGAGACCTGGAAGAAGCTCCTGGACCCTGGTTTGCATCGGCTGAGCTGCAGCCATTGCAGCCATTTGGAGAGTGAACCAGCAGATGGAAGATCCTTCTCTCTGTCTCTCCCTCCCAGTGTCTGCAACTCTACCTCTCAAATAGATAAATTGAAAAAAAATCCTTAGAAAAAAAAAAGAGTGGATGCATCTCTCAGATTAGAGACCTGTCCTCAGACTCCTGTTAATAAGCTCACTGTGACTGATGCATAAACCAGAAGTCCATTTATTAATTTGCAAAAAGAACTTATTATTTGCAAAGCCAAGTTAATAGGCCAAGTAGACCAGAACATTGGCCTCAGAAGAGCAGCCTGTCTTCTCTCTCCCTGGAGCGTGTCACATGGGAAGCCAAGTATCAGAGGGTGGCCTGGAAGGCCTGGAGTCAGAGCAAGGGGTGTGAATCAGCCTCAAAAAAGAGCTCTCTGTCAGCGAGCTCCCCTCACTGGAGCTGTGTTTCTAGCCATGGCTGCCCATTAGAGTCATCAGGGGGTGATTTTTTAAACACTTGTGTTGGGACCCACTCCCTGAGAGTCTTTTCAGTTGGTCTGAGGTAAACCCCAAATAAAAAAGCCGCTGAAACCATTGTAACTTGCAGCAGGGGATGGTTTTCTAGGTGTTGCCAAGGAAATCGTGGTTGTGTTCTTTAGCTAAGCCCTCTCGCCCCAGGACGGTGCCTGGAAAGATGCCCCTGACTTTCCCTTTTCAGGCCTCCCTGGCTGACCTCCCTCCCTTTCCATTCACACAGACCTTCCCCACGCAGGATATGCCAGTGACGATATACGGGGCTTCCACTTATCCAATTGCTGTTAGTTTCCAGGCCTGCAGTTTCGAGATTACTCCCAGAGCATCTTAATTGGAGTTTTGAGTATTCCCCAACTTCTTGGATGCACTTTTACAGAGGAGCTGCACATGGTTAATTTCATTTATGGAGAGTGAATTTTATTTCAGGGGCCACGTTATTTCCAGGCTCCCTGAGAATGTCCCACTGTATACTATCAAGCACCCAGAGAATAATCCAAGGTTGTGGCAATTCAAAGAGAAAGCTCTGACTCTGTGCACATAGCAGTTGGTTCAGTGGCAAGAATCATACAGTTTTGAGTTCACATCTTGATTTTTGACCTTTTAAGATAATGTGACTTGGAGCAAAAGGCTTTATCGTCTGAGCTTCACTTGTAAACTGGAGATTCTCATGCGTAGCCTATAGAGCTGTGGAGATTAACACAGATGCTGCATGGGAAGCCCTTGGCATAGTGCAGGCACCCAAAGAAGTGTCCATATTGGTATATCAAGGAAATCTGTCTCTCAAAAATCAGAGACTATTTCCTCAGAACCAAGCTACCTTTCTCTTTCATTTTTTAGAGTAAATAACTATTGTGCTTTTATAATAATAATACAAATATGGCTGGGCGCGGGGTCGCGCACCTGTAGTCCCAGCTACTCGGGAGGCTGAGGCCGGAGAATCGCTTGAGTCCAGGAGTTCTGGGCTGTCGTGCGCTATGCCAATCAGGTGTCTGCACTAAGTTCGGAACCAATATGGTGACCTCCCGGGAGCGGGGGACCACCAGGTTGTCTAAGGAGGGGTGAACTGGCCCAGGTTGGAAATGGAGCAGGTCAAATCTCCCGTGCTGATCAATAATACAAATATGTATGGATTTCAGAAATTTTGCACCAAAGTGAACTTATCTTTTAAATGAACTTATTTTTAATTAAATTTTCCATGAACTTTTTGAGGTTCCTTCATGTGTGCTTTTTTTTTTTTTTTGACAGGCAGAGTGGACAGTGAGAGAGAGATAGAGAGAAAGGTCTTCCTTTGCCATTGGTTCACCCTCCAATGGCTGCCGCGGCTGGCGCGCTGTGGCCGGTGCACCGCGCTGATCCGATGGCAGGAGCCAGGTACTTATCCTGGTCTCCCATGGGGTGCAGGGCCCAAGCACTTGGGCCATCCTCCACTGCACTCCCTGGCCACAGCAGAGAGGCCTGGAAGAGGGGCAACCGGGACAGAATCCGGCGCCCCGACCGGGACTAGAACCCGGTGTGCCGGCGCCGCAAGGTGGAGGATTAGCCTAGTGAGCCGCGGCACCGGCACATGTGTGCTTTTAAACAATTCTGATTTTCCAAACAGAAAGAACACAAGGAAGAACAAATCACCCTGATTTTCAGTGCTCAAAATAGCATTTAACATACAGTGAAAATCATTATGGACACTGCATAAAATTATACAGCAAAATTGATAGAAAGAATTTGAATGGGCCCATATTATGATATTTTATTCTTTTTACTTCATACAAAAGAATTATTTATTTATTTGATAGTCAGAGATGGCCGGTGCCGCGGCTCACTAGGCTAATCCTCCGCCTTGCGGCGCCGGCACACCGGGTTCTAGTCCTGGTCGGGGCGCCGGATTCTGTCCTGGTTGCCCCTCTTCCAGGCCTGCTCTCTGCTGTGGCCAGGGAGTGCAGTGGAGGATGGCCCAAGTGCTTGGGCCTGCACCCCACGGGAGACCAGGATAAGTACCTGGCTCCTGCCTTCGGATCAGCGCGCCGTGCCGGCCGCAGCGCGCCGGCCGCGCTGGCCATTAGAGGGTGAACCAACGGCAAAAGGAAGACCTTTCTCTCTGTCTCTCTCTCTCACTGTCCACTCTGCCTGTCAAAAAAAAAAAAAAAAAAAAAAAAAAAAAGATAGTCAGAGTTACAGAGGCAGAGGGAGAAACAGAGAGTTTACTCCCCAGATGGTCACAACAGCTGGAGCTGGGCAAGGCCAGAGCCTGGAGCTTCATCTAGGTCTCCCACATAGGCAACAGGGACCCAAACATTTAGGTCATCTTCTGCTGCTTTTCCTAGGTCATTAGTAGGGGGTTGGATTAGAAGTGGAGCACCCAGGACACGAACCAGTACCCATATGGGATGCCAGTGTCACAAGTGTCTCAGGTGGTGACTTTACCTGCTATGCCACAACTCCAGGTGCATACTTAATTAGAATGTATTATTATTCTTAAATTTTTACTTTTTAAAAATTTTTAAAGTTTTTTTATTGCAAAGTCAGTGTTAGAGAGAGAAGGAGAGGCAGAGAGAGAGAGAGAGAGAGAGAGAGAGAGAGAGATTGATCTTCCACTCACTGGTACACTCCCTCAAATGACCGCAATGACCAGGACTGGGCCAGGCCAAAGCTAGGAGTTAGGAGCTTCATCAGGGTCTTTTTCGTGGGTATAGCAGACTGAGTACTTGAGCATTGTTCTGCTGCTTTTCCCAGGCCATTAGTAGGGAGCTGGATCAGAAATGGAACAGCCAGGACACGAACTGGTGTGCCCATATGCGTCACCAGTGGCAGCTCAACCTGTTATGCCACAATACTGGCATTTATTTATTTATTGGTTTGTTTGTTTATATTGAGAGAGAGAGAGAGAGAGAGAGAGAGAAATAGAGAGAGATCCACTGGTTGACTTTCCAAATGCCTGTATTAGTCAATACTGGGCCAGGCCAAAGCCAGGAACCTGAAAATACATCTCAGTGTCCCAAGTGGATGGCAGGAACCCAAGTACTTGAGCCACCATCTGCTACCTCCCAGGGTGAGCATTAACAGAAAGCTGGAATCAGAAGTGGAGTTGGGACTCAAACCCAGGCACTCCAATATGGGACACAGGTGTCCCAAGAGACTGCTTAACCACCTTCTCTCTTCTACCTTCGAATTTTATTACTCATATTTTTACTTTGCCAAGAATCATAATGTTTACACTTTATTTTTCAGTTGCAATTCCCCAGTCATTTGGGCTTAGGTCTAGATATATAGGTATAGCAGGAAGTTGGATCAAAAGCGGAGCAACCACGACTGGAACCGATACTCTGACATGAGATGCAGGGATCGCAAGCAGCAGCTTAAGCCACTGTGCCACAAGGCTGGCTCCTTAGTTCTAGATTTAAATAGTCTCAGAGTTCATCTCTATTGTGATATAAGAAAAAAAATGCTTTTCCCACTTATAACTCTCTGCTCTCACACAGTCATTCAATATAATACCACTGACACCAGATGTGTGGGGTGGTGCCATACACAAAACAGTTCTCCAGTGGACACTAGCTAGACGCCCTAGCATTTAACTCAGTTCTGAACTATCTACCTGCAGATAGTGCCACATCCCACAGATTGAGGGTTCATCCCCCGAAGACTGCCCCCACTTCAAATGCCAAGTTCAAACCACTCGTGTTCTGATCAACCAATTATGAATCAAGTTCCCACAGTCCCTTCTTTGGTATGATTAATTTGCTAAATTTGCTTGCAGAACTCAGGGAAACACTTTATTTACATTTGCTAATTTATTACAAAAGATATTTTAAAGGACACAGATAAATAGCCACATGGAGGAGATGCATATGGCAAGATACGTGGGAATGGAAGCAGAGCTTCCGTGCCCTCTCCTGGTCACCACCTTCCAGGAACCTCCGCACGTTAGCTATCTGGAAGCTCCAGGAACTCATTTCTTTCTGGTTTTTATGGAGGTTTCATTATGAAGCTATGGTTGATTGACTCATTAGCCACTGATGGTCAACTTAACCTATAGCCCTTCTTCCTTCCTCAAAGACTGGCAGGTGGAACTGAAAAATCTCAACCGTTTAATTGTGCCTTGGTTTTTCTGGTTACCAGTTCTACCCCAAAGCTAGCTAGGGATTCTCTTCTGCCAGCCATCTCATTAACAAATGACAGACTCTCCATATTACGTAGATTCCAAGAGTTTTAGGAGCTGAATTTCCAGGAAATCCTGTTGAAAATCAAGTAACTACCAAATGAGCTTATTATAAATCACTATATCATCACCATCAATCCATTGATAGCTTCTTTATTTGAAATTATGTCTTGATTAGCTGGATTTCAACATCAAGTAATTTTTATGAGAAAGAGATTGGATTCCTGGAATTATTTGAATTTTGATAATGTCCATCGGTTTTTTTTTTTTTTTTAACATAAAAGATGGTGCAGGGGCCTTCATTGTGACATAGCCTGTACCACTATGGGCGCCAGCATCCAATATGGGTGCTGGTTCATGTTCCAGCTATTCTACTTCCCATCCATCTTTGCTAATGGCCTGGAAGAGCAATGGAGGATCAACCATGTGTTAGGGCCCCTGCCATCCACATGGGAGACCCAGATGGAGCACCTTGCTTTGGCCTTGCCCAGAGCTGGCTGTCGCGGCCATCTAGGAAATGAACTGGTGGATGGAAGATCTCTTTCTGTCACTTTCTCTCTCTCTCTCTCTCCCTCTCTCCCTCTCTCCCTCTCTCTCTCTCTATATATATATAAATACCCACACACACACCCACACACACAACTCTTTCACATAAATAAATCTTTAAAAATAAATACATAAAGTAAAAGACAGGATAACCAGATATGATATTGAATGGTGGGTCACTTTCAATCTGAATGCCATAAACTTTTGCTGTGGAAAAATCTGAAGCAAGTCTTTCTTCTTCTAGATAACTTTTTATGTTTGAAGAAAAAATTCTTTGAGATTCGATAATAGCCAGGCTTAATCTGTCCTTTGACAGTATTACTAGGGAATTTATTTGCCTGTAATTTGCTGAGTGGTATCCTTCTCTGGGCCTCATTTGTTTCAACTATACATTGAGAGAGATCATGAATTCTTTTAGCTTTGCCAGTCTGTTCTTCCCTGATTGGATCCATGATTCACAAGCAGGTAGTTTTAATGTTATGTGGGATGCTAGCAACAAGGTGTATAAAAACTAAGCTTGAAGCTGCTCATAGACATTATAGCAGAAATTCATGTTCTTTTTTTCTTTTTTAAGTTTATTATATTTGAAAGGTACAGTTACAGAGACACAGGTGGGGCAGGGACCGGGGCCCAGATGGCCACAATGGGTAGCACTGGACCAGATGGAAGCCAGGACCCAACAGCTTCTTCTGAAGCTCCCACATAGATGCAGGTGCCCAAGCACTTGGGCCATCTTCCACTGGTTCCCTGGTGCATTAACAGGGAGCTAGATTGGAAGTGGAGCAGCTGGGATTCAAACCGGTACCCATATGGGATGCTGGTGTCACAGGCAGTGTCTTTACCTGCTACGCTACAATGATAGAGTGGGCATTGTGACACAGCTGTGAAGACACTGCTTGTGACACTTGCATCCCATATCCAGAGTACCTGGATTTGAGACCCTGCTTCACTTTTTTTAATTTTTTTTTTTTATTTGACAGGTAGAGTTATAGACAGTGAAAGAGAGAGAGACAAAGAGAAAGGTCTTCCTTCCGTTTGTTTACCCCCCGAAATGGCCACTACGGCCGGCGCTGCACTGATCCAAAGCCAGGATCCAGGTGTTTCTTCTTGGTCTCCCATGCGGGTGCAGGGGCCCAAGCACTTGGGCCATCCTTTACAGCCCTCCTGGGCCACAGCAGAGAGACTGGAAGAGAAGCAGCCGGGACTAGAACTGGCACCCATATGGGATGCAGGCACCGAAGGTGGAGGATTAACTAAGAGAGCCACGGCACCGGCCCCCACTTTTCTTTTTTTTTTAAAGATTTTATTTATTTTTATTTGAGAGGTGGAGTTACAGACAGTGAGAGGGAGAGACAGAGAGAAAGGTCTTCCTTCCATTGGTTCACTCCCCAATTGGCTGCAATGGCCAGAGTTGTGCTGATCGGAAGCCAGGAGCCAGGTGCTTCTTCCTGGTCTCCCATGTGGGTACAGGGGCCCAAGCACTTGGGCCATCCTCCATTGCCTTCCTGGGCCACAGCAGAGAGCTGGATTGGAAGAGGAGCAGCCGGGACTAGAACCAGTGTCCATATGGGATGCCGGTGCCACAGGCGGAGGATTAACCTACTGCGCCAAAGCACTGGCCCCCCTGCTTCACTTCTGATCCAGCTTCCTGCTGATGTGCACTTTAGGAAGCAGTAGAGGGTAACTCACGTACTATTCACATGGGAAACCTGGATTGCGTTCTGGGCTCCTGGCTTCAACCTGGCGCTGCCGCAGCTGTTGTAGGCATTTGGGAAGTGAACTAGCAGTTGGAAGATCTCTCTCTCCTGTCTCTCTGTTGCTCTGCCTTTTAAATAAAAATAAATAAATTTTAAAGAGTTCCTACTGACCAAAGCTGGAATAATTTGAACAAAATCAGTATTTATAGTATTGAATTATAACCCAGATGAGGAAATAAACATGAGAAATTTTCACAAAGTTCATTGAAAATGTGTATTATGGGGAAAAAAAAACCCATGCATTTCAAAATTTTCTTCACCAAAATAAACTTACCTTTTAATTCCATTTTCCATGAACTTCCTTTACTAATATAAATAAATGTAGAATAAGTAGACTACAGGAGAGTTTTTTTTTAAAGGTTTACTGGGGGCTGGCGCCGTGGTGCACTAGGTTAATCCTCCGCCTGCGGTGCCGGCATTCCATATGGACACCGGGTTCTAGTCTCAGTTGCTACTCTTCCAATTCAGCTCTCTTCTATGTTCTGGGGGGCAGTAGAGGATGGCCCAAGTGCTTGGGCCCCTGAACCCGTGTGGAAGACCAGGAGGAAGCCCCTGGCTCCTGGCTTCAGATCGGCACAGCTCTAACTGTTGCCGCCATTTGGGGAGTGAACCAACGGAAGACCTCTGTCTCTCTCTTGCTCTCTCTCTCTCTTTCTCTCTCTCTCTGTAACTCTGCCTGTAAAATAAAAAAAAAAGGTTTACTTATTTATTTGAGAGTTAGAGTTATACAGAGAGAGGAACAGACCTGAGAGAGCAGGGGGTGGGGGAGAAGGATATCTTCCATCTGCTGGTTCACACCCCAAATGGCATAAAGGCCATGGCTGGGCCAGGCCAAAGCCAGGAGCCTGGGGCTTCTTCTGGGTCTCCCAATTGGGTGCAGGGGCCCAAGGGCTTGGGCCATCTTTCACTGCCTTCCCAGGTGCATTAGTAAGGAGCTGGATCAGAAGTGGACAGCTGAGATTTGAACCGGGGCTCATATGGGATGCCAGTACTGCATGCAGAGGTTTAACCTTCTATGCCACAGTGGCGGCCCCAGATTTGTGTTTTGAGATTACTCGCTCTTGTTATTGTCTAGAAGAGAATGTATGAGGTCCAAGTGATGGTATAGGAGAAAAGGAAAGAGATGAGCTGCAAAATAGATAAAACAAGACCTGGAGAGTAGTTGGATATGTGGCAAAGGAAAGAAATGGACTTATGGGGCTGGTGCTGTGATGCAGCAGGTTAAGCTGCAACCTGCAGCGCTGGCATCCCATATGGGCGCCGGTTTGAGTCCTGGCTGCTCCTCTTCTATACAGCTCCCTACTAATGGGAAAGCAGTGGAAAATGGCCCAAGTCCTTGGGCTCCTGCACCTGTCACTCCCCGTCTTCGTGGAGGAACGACACAGGACCCTGCGCTGTTCTTTTGTCTGCTCGGCCCTCCCCGGGTTTGCTGCTGGTTCTTCCCGGGTTGGCTACCGACCCTTCCACCTCCGTGGAAGGGCGGTTCCCCCTGCCACCTTCCCCACTTCCGCGGGGGAGTGGCACACCGCCGGCCGGCCGGCTCTCTCGGGGGCTGCTCAGGTGTTCCTCAGATGTTCCTGGTGCATGTTGTCTCTCTCCTCCTTTATAGTCCTCTTCCACCAATCCCAACTCTGCTACCCACATGCCGAGTACGCTGCTCTCCTCCAATCAGGAGCAGGTCCTACAGTTTATTGGTTGAACTGGAGGCATCTGTGTAGAAGCTGTTTCCTCCTCTCCCAGCGCCATATTGTGGGAGAGCAGATGCATAGAATAAGTCTTAATTCCATAACTTAGTCTAGTCCGAGTTGCTCCCAGTTGCTCCCCACATGCACCCACATGGGAGACCTGAAGGAAAATCCTGGCTCCTGGCTTTGGCCTGGCACAGCCCTGACCATTTTGGCTATTTGGGGAGTGAACCAGCAGATGTAAGATCTCTGTCTTTCCTCTCTATATATAACTTTGCCTTTCAAATAAATAAATAAATCTTTAAAAAAGAAGTGAACTTTCTCCAAAAGTGTAAACCCCCTTTTTCTCCTCAATAGACTGGGGGCTTATTGAGGCTTGGAGCTCTATTTTCTTTGGCCACTCCATGCACACAACCTCCTGCCTTGGGCCAGGACTTACTAGAAAGATGGGTTGATAGGATCTGAAGAGATGTTTAGTAAGATAGTCTGGGGCCAGGAGCAAAAATTGTTAATTCTCTGGGCAGAGTTGTGAAAGAAAGGTGAATCCTGGGGCCAGTGGAATAGGGCAAGCTTTTGAAGAAGGGTTTGGTGCAAGAGATGAGATGAAAGCTGGTACAAGAAAAGTTAGCCCAGGATGAGATTTTGATAGCAAAGAGGCAACCACTGGAATTGGTTAATGAGTAGACACAAAGAGGAGTGACCAGAGGCCTATCTATGTTTTTTGGGATAAGGTATTTTATTATTATTATTTTAATTGTTCTGCAGCGCTTTTTATTAGTTTTTAAAAAGGTTTATTTATTTATTTGAAAGGCAGAGCAACAGAGAGGGAGAGACAGAGAAAAAGAGAGAGAAAGCCTCCATTTGCTGGTTTACTCCCCAAATAGGCCCAATAGCGAAGGCTGGGCCAGGCCAAAGCCAGGAGCCAGGAGCTCCATCCAGGTCTCTGATATAAGATACCAAGCAATTGGCCGGTGCCACGGCTCACTAGGCTAATCCTCTGCCTGCGGCGCCAGCAACCCAGGTTCTAGTCCGGTTGGGGCGCCGGATTCTGTCCCGGTTGCTCCTCTTCCGGTCCAGCTCTCTGCTGTGGCCCGTTAAGGCAGTGGAGGATGGCCCAGGTGCTTGGGCCCTGCACCCGCATGGGAGACCAGGAGGAAGCACCTGGCTCCTGGCTTCAGATTGGTGCAGCACCGGCCGTGGCGGCCATTTGGGGGGTGAACCAATGGAAAAAGGAAGACCTTTGTCTCTGTCTCTCTCTCTCTCACTGTCTAACTCTGCTTGTCAAAAATAAATAAATAAATAAATAAATAAATAAGATACGAAGCAATCTGCAGTTTAACCCACTGTGCCACAATGCCAGCCACAACAACCCTGATTCTTGATGCATGGGAAATGCTTCTGATATAAAATCACTAGATGGTGATTTGCTAGCGTAATTTAATTCATTGTGAACTTTTGTGACACCATACATATTCTCCTGAAAGTGGGGCCACTAAGATCATTCTTAAAAATATGATAGCACTTCACTCTTTTTTTTTTTTTTTTTTTTGACAGGCAGAGTGGACAGTGAGAGAGAGAGACAGAGAGAGAAAGGTCTTCCTTTGCCGCTGGTTCACCCTCCAATGGCCGCCGCTGCAGCCGGCGCACCGCGCTGATCCTGGCAGGAGCCAGGAGCCAGGTGCTTTTCCTGGTCTCCCATGGGGTGCAGGGCCCAAGCACCTGGGCCATCCTCCACTGCACTCCCTGGCCATAGCAGAGAGCTGGCCTGGAAGAGGGGCAACCGGGACAGAATCCGGCGCCCCAACCGGGACTAGAACCCGGTGTGCCGGCGCCGCAAGGTGGAGGATTAGCCTATTGAGCCACGGCGCCGGCTAGCACTTCACTCTTGTATTCAATAACCTACTCAACATAATTTTTATTAAGTACCTTATCTTATCCACTCTGGTCCAAGTGCTGAATTAAGAAACTTACCATCTAGCAAAGAGAGAATGACCCAGCATTTACAAGTGTGATAGATGACACAAGGAGAAATGCAGAGAATCATATGACCAAATCATAGACAGGTCTACGTTGGTCTTTGGTCAGGGAAAGCTTCCTTCAGAAGTGGAGTGGAAGCTGAAATCTGAAGGTGAATGAGAGCCAGATGAAGAGTGGGGAGGTGAGTGGGAAGGGGTAGTGGGAGTGGTGTTGGCATGTGTGAGGGCCCAGAGGCTTTAAGGAGCCAGTGTTGTCCGGGAAACAAAGGGTGTTTAATATTGGCTGAACACAGAGACACGAAGCATAGCCGAGAGGCTGCTGGAGGGTTAGCTTGTGTAGTGTACTAAGGGCATGCTGGAGCACTCACACATGTCCCTGTGCCTGACTTTGTTCTGGGACTTAACACAGAATTGAAACAAGCCTTGAAGCTATTCAATCAAAGGTCTTAAATAACTCAGATCAGGTGGGTGGGATAGAAACATTTGACAGTGGCAGTGTAGTCTGATCAATACAACAATAGAGAGAGAAGAAGAGATGTCCTGGGACTTCACAGAAGAGATACTTAATAAATAACATTCTCATATTACCTGTCTTTTAAAAATTATTTTATTTTATTTTTTTTATTTATTTGAGAGGTAGAGTTACAGGCAGTGAGAGGGAGAGACAGAGAGAAAGGTGTTCCTTCCGTAAGTTCACTCACCAAATGGCGGCAACGGTTGGAGCTGTGCCGATCCGAAGCCAGGAGCCAGGTGCTTCTTCCTGGTCTCCAATATGGGTGCAGGGGGGCCATCTTCTACTGCTTTCCCAGGCCACAGCAGAGAGCTGGATTGGAAGAGGAGCAGCCGGGTCTAGAACTGGTGCCCATATGAGATGCCGGTGCTTCAGGTGGAGGATTAACATACTATGCCATGGTGCTGGCCCTCATATTACCTTTCTTTTTTTTTAATTTTTAAAAATTTTTAAATTTTTTATTTTTGACAGGCAGAGTGGACAGTGAGAGAGAGAGAGAGACAGAGAGAAAGGTCTTCCTTTTTGCCGTTGGTTCACCCTCCAATGGCTGCCGCGGCCGGCGCGCCGCAGCCGGTGCATCGCGCTGATCTGAAGGCAGGAGCCAGGAGCCAGGTACTTTTCCTGGTCTCCCATGGGGTGCAGGGCCCAAGCACCTGGGCCATCCTCCACTGCACTCCCGGGCCATAGGAGAGAGCTGGCCTGGAAGAGGGGCAACCGGGACAGAATCCGGCGCCCTGACCGGGACTAGAATCCGGTGTGCCGGCGCCGCAGGCAGAGGATTAGCCTATTGAGCCGTGGCACTGGCCCATACTAAATATCTTAAAACATAAAGATTGTCTTGCTCATCCTTCAGCAAATGCTAGTGTACTTCAAAATTTAATGGAAAATGGAATTAAAAGATAAGGTTTTTAAAAAAAGATTTATTTTATATATTTGAGAGAGAGAGAGAGAGAGAGGTCTTCCATTCACTGGTTTACTCCCCAAATGGCTGCAACCCATAAGAGATGTGGTGTTGCAGGCCGGGGCTTTAACTTGCTGTGCCATAGCGATGACCCTAAAAGATAAGTTTTGATTTCAAACAAAAACGTTTGAAATCCATGTGTGATTTTTTTTTGTAATTTGCATTTCCATGAATCTTTAGATCCCTCACATTTATCAAGCCCTTATTTTTGTGCCAGGTTTCAGACTAGATGCTGCAGATTCAAAGGTAATCTGGGCCGGCGCTGCTGCTCAATAGGCTAATCTTCCGCCTGCAGCGCCGGCACACTGGCTTCTAGTCCTGGTCGGGGTGCTGGATTCTGCCCGGTTGCCCCTCTTCCAGGCCAGCTCTCTGCTGTGGCCCGGGAGTGCAGTGGAGGATGGCCCAGGTGCTTGGGCCCTGCACCCGCATGGGAGACCAGGAGAAGGCAGCCATTGGAGGGCGAACCAACGGCAAAAGGAAGACCTTTCTCTCTCTCTCTCTCTCTCACTGTCCATTCTGCCTGTCAAAAAAAAAAAAAAGAGAGAGAGAGAGAGAGAAAACAAAGGTAATCTGGATAGACCTAGTCCTTGTTCTCACAGCTTTTGTAGTCTAGTGTAGAAGGCAGATGATAAATAAGAAGAGTAAGAATTACAAATGGTACAATAAGGTAAAGTACGGTAGGGAGCCATGGGCAGGGCATCTGCTTTGCTTTAGGAGGTAATGGAAGGCTTCCAGAGGGAAGTCATTTAACTAAGGAAGGGATACGCTCCAGTTAGCTAGCTAGAGTGGCCATCATGGATCCAGGGCTGAGAGCAAACACAAGTCAAGACACTGAAGGATCAATTCACTTTGGGGGCAGGCAGTAGAAATTGGATTGGGCAGGAGGCAAGTAGTGGGCCGCAGTTAGAAATAGAAATAGAAATAGCAGTTAACACAGCCATGTCCCACAGTAGACTGCTTGAGTCGTGTTTCCAGCTCTGGCTCCTGACTCCAGCTGCCCACCAATGCAGACCCTGGAAGGCAGCAGCACTGGCTCAAGTATCTGGGTTCCTGCAATCCATCCCAAGCCCCATGGGAGACCTGGATTGCATTCTTGGCTCCTTGCTCCCTCCCTATCCAGCCCTAGGCATTTGGGGGAGTGAACTAGCAGATGGGAGCTCTCTGTTTTTCTCTCAAATAAATAAAACTTAAAATAAATAGTTATTTAGTGTTATGATATAGACATAGAAAACCCTATGTAAATGCGTGTTGAATGAACAAATAAAGGAGCCATTATAAAACTTGAGGAGGTAAGACCTTTGGGAAAGCCAAATTTATTTGATAGTTTTTCCCTTGTTCATTGGGTGGCATTGTAGTGTGTTGGTTAAGACTCTAGACTGACACCAACTGCTAACGTTTGAATCTTGGCTTTGATAATTAATAGCTGAGTGACCTTACACAAATTACATAGTTTTACTATCATTTTTCTCATTTGTTAGATAGAAATGATAATAATTCATAGAATTATTGTGAAGATTAAACAAGTTAATATTTGTAAAACACTTGGCATGGTGCCTGGAGCTGTGTGTTTGCTATTATCATTCCTCCATTCATCAAAACATTTATTGAGGGCCAAGTATGTGTTGGATACTGTGTAAATAAGATGTGGCTTCAGCCATGCAGGAAGACCATAAAATCTGGTGAGGGAGGAGACTCATAAATAAGTAATTACAACATAATGTGATCCAGTGAGATGATAGCGCTAAGTGTGGCAGAATCAAACAGGAGGGAATGACTCATTCTCTCTGGAGAAGCCAAGGCAGGCTTCAGAGGGAGAGATGCATTGAAGTCTGGTGACAGAGCTGAGCGGAGTTCACAGCAGAGGAAAGCAGTGGGGTTCATCAGGTCAGGGAAGAACCATGGCACAAAGGCTTAGTGAGATGCCAGCCTAAGGGGTGTTTAGGAAATGGCAGGGGGCTCTGGAGCACCTGTTGTATCCCTGCGTTTATTCTGAGCGCTTTCACTTTTCCTACTAATGCAGGGGGTGAGAATTATTAACCAAATTTTAGAAGGTGTTCAAAAAGATGGAGAGACCTGCTTAAAGAGAAAGAGAAAGCAATACATCTACATTTGCATACAAATCTGTGACCCCAAGATTTGTGTTCTTTGTTCTCAGGTTGAGGAAAGGGTGGGGTCAGATGGGAAAATAATCTTGTAAGTTTTTAGTGTAACTAAAAATATTTTTATTTTAAATTTTAGGGATGTTGAATGACAATCTTTTAAGATAGGCACTTGATATAATGAGCCTTTAAAATAGAAGACACAGTGACCATGAATGAAACTTTTAAAGATGTCTCAAGGTTATTATCATGACCATTATTTATTATTCTTTGATGTTCTATGTTCATATCCTGAAGATTTGTTAGGGGATTTCCCTCTTACACCTTTGGTTCCCAAACTGTGTGTTGAGGAGCCCTGTGTTGCTGTAGCCAACTCACAGGGTGCTATGGGACCTTTTTTTTTTTTTCTTTTGACAGGCAGAGTGGACAGTGAGAGAGAGACAGAGAGAAAGGTCTTCCTTTGCCGTTGGTTCACTCTCCAATGGCCGCCATGTCCAGCGTGCTGAGGCTGGCGCATCGCGCTGATCCGAAGCCAGGAGCCAGGTGCTTCTCCTGGTCTCCCATGGGGTGCAGGGCCCAAGCACTTGGGCCATCCTCCACTGCACTCCCTGGCCACAGCAGAGAGCTGGCCTGGAAGAGGGGCAACCGGGACAGAATCCGGCACTCCGACTGGGACTAGAACCCGGTGTGCCGGCGCCGCAAGGCAGAGGATTAGCCTAGTGAGCTGCGGCGCCGGCCTCTATGGGACATTTTAAGATAAATACAGTGATATTTAACATCTCTCTGATACCCACAAGGTTGGGGCCAAAGGTTCAATGTTAGATGCTGCCACATGCCTCTGGATGATATCATGCCTTTATGAAGCTGGATTTTTAAGAGTTGCTATAATAAAAAGCAAGTACTAAGTAAAAATCAATATAGAACAAGAAATGAATGTGACAATATATAATTTGATTTCAAAGCCTGAGAAGTGAATTGTTCAACAGGCACGTATATTCCGTTAGTAAATAATTATGAATATTTTAAAATAAAATATTATATATGCTATTCTTTCAAATGGTTAGTAAATTATTAGGATATAAATACTGATTAAGCTTTCTGAATTTAGCTACTTAAGCAGAATTGTTAGGTTTTGGATTTTCTTTTTTTTGGTTTTTTTGGAATGGGGAAGTGCCATAAAAAATACTGAGACACCGAAGTTGCCTTGAACTGAGAAAGCTTGGGAGCCTCTGCCTACATGGATTGTGATTGCTCTGTTTGGTTTGTTTGCTCAAATTTTTATTTACTGATTTGAGAAGCAAGATATGGAGAGAGAGGAAAAAGAGAGAGAGAGAGCGCGCTCCCATCTGCTGATTCCTCTCCGAAGAGAAAGAGAGAGAGAGAGAGAGGGAGAGCGCTCCCATCTGCTGATTCCTCTCCGAAAGTCCACAGTGGCCAGGGTTGGGTCAGGACCAGAGCTAGGATTTTGGAACACAAGCCCATTTTCCCACATGAGTGGCAGGAACCTGATTACTGGAGCCATCACTGCCGCCTTCCAGGGTCTGCATTAGCAGGAAGCTGGAGTCAGGACCCAGAGCCAGGTGTCAAACCAGGCAGTCCATGTCCCATACAAGTCCGTATAAGTGTCTGAACTGCTAAATTAAAGCCCTCTCTGATTTCTCTGCTTGCATAACTTTTTGTTTTATTTTGTTGTTTGCTACATCTCAGCACTGTGTTCCCATTCCACTTAATACTCATATAGCATACACAATTGCAAGCACTTTATATCTATTAAGTCATTTAATCCTTATGGCAATTGTGTGGAAATAGGCTCTATTATTACTTCCATTTTAAGATAAGGATATCTCATTCAAAGTCAGACAGCTAGGAAACAGCAGTACCAGCATTCAAACCTGAAGTTTGACTTCAGAATCCATGCTCTTAACTTCTAACAGTCGGCACTCCACCCCTCAACTAGGTGCTGTCTGATCTGCTAGAGCCATGGAAACTAGATATGAGAACTTACAAATGCAATTAAAATCAATGTTGAATGTCACTGCAGGGAGAAAACTGCATGGTCTGCACAAGACAGAGCATAAAGTGCTTGCAAATCATTCCTTCCCCTCTCTGACTTCCCCTGCTGCTGTGGAGAGTAGAGGTGGGGTTGGGGTGGGGTGGACATTTGTTGGATTATACAGAATGTCTCAGGCCCTCCATGTTTCTCTGGGCTTCCATTTTAAATTTGTATCCTCAAGCCAGCAAGTTGCTTTTCCCTGCAATTGGAAAAGTTTAAAATACTCCCTTCACCGTAGGAGAAGATGTAAGTAGGCAGAGAATGCAGCACAGATAAATGACAAAAAGAGCTAGGATTATCTAGAGCTAGGCAGAGCCATATTAGTTCACAAGGAGAAATGTCATTTCAGAGAACAATAAGGAATGAGAAGGGGGAGTTTTGCAGACTTAGGGAAGCAAACTTCCTTAGGAATATGATTGATTCAGACTGTACTTAAAGTGAACCTTGAGCAAATGCAACCATGGAGATTTAGATAAAAAGTCAGACGAAACAGAATCAGAACTCAGGTAGTATAACAAGAAAGTCCAGACTGGACTTTCAAAAGACTTCATATTAGTAAAAAACTTTTCCTGTTTTTTTAGAGAGGGGAAACCAAAAATTAAAAAAAACTGATGAAGCCACCTTTGGAGATTTTACCTAGAATTATGCATAAGTGTGGTAGATAACTGTATATTCTCATTTCAGAGCGTGGGTTCAATCTTTTGCAGTGAAAGATTTTTGTAAGCTTCATAAACCCTCCAGTAAAGAATCCTTCTATGTATGATTTATAGATAGCAATCTGAATTGTTAGACCCTACCTGATGTGCAATCAAAATCTCATTCCAGGAGTGAGCAGAACGAGGGGAAAATCTCCTTTTTAGTCTGAGTATAACATACTGAACACTGACTTCCACCAATGCTGAGGACATTCAGAGTTCTTGTTTGTGAAACTTAAGAGCTGGATTCTGGATAGGTGGAATTTATAGCAACATTATGTCCCAGATTTTTGAGGACAGTCCCAGATTTCAAATACTCTGTCATGCTTTGTAAGTGTATTGGATTTGAACTGTGCTTTCATATCTCCTGATTTGGATGGAAAAGAAAATACAGGCATAATATAAGTGATCCACTTTGGAGTGCATGATAAAGATAATACCACAGGAAGTGTCGGTCGGCTTTCGTGCTTTTCTAAGAGTATTCCTTAGTAATGGGGTACAAAAAAGGCTGTATTCCATGTGAAAGACGCCAGGAGAAACTCCTGCAGATTTCAAGATGGTGTGTGTGTCACCTGGAGAGGATGGGGAGGTCCAGAGGCTGGCAAAGGTCAAGGGGGCTTGGGGAGACAGGTGTGTGTGTGTGTGGGGGGGGGGGGGGAGAGAGAGAGAGGAGAGGGGGGAGAGGAGAGGGGGGAGGAGAGGGGGAGAGGGGAGAGGGGAGAGAGAGAGAGAGAGAGGAATGTTACACAAAGACTCAGAAAAGAGAGGGAGAAGGGGAAATAGAGGGGAAGGCGGGGAGGGGAGGAAGGGAGGGGAAGAGAGAAGACAGAAAGAGGGAGAACAGCATTAAAAGAGACGCTTAGAGAAGAATTCAAAGATGGACTCAGGAAGGGCTCCTATGAAGAGAGGAAGCTAGGGGGAGGAGAGGGAAGAAAGAGGCCAGGAAGAACAGGAAGGGAAGAGAGCCAGGATGGGGTAGGAGGAGCTAGGATCAGCCCAGATCAGAATGGGGAAAACAAGAGAAGCTGGGAGCTTCTCTTGAGACTGTGGGCATACAGAGGGCCTGGGAGAGTGCTGGGTGAGTTGAGTCTGGGAAAGCGCTCTGGAGCTGGACCAAAAAATGCCCCAACAAGAAGACCTCAGTGCAAGGTGTCCAGCACGTAACAAATCTTCCCAGGAAGACGAATCAATTAATTCACAGGCTTTTATTGGGGTTCTGCTCCTGGGTGAGGTTCCCTGGTCCCAACGGAGCAACAGAGCGGGGGCCGGGATTGGGAGAGATTGGGAGAGCTCCTTTTATAGATTCAGGGCATGGGAGTTAAAGGTTGAGGCGGGTCTGATCCTCATTGGTTGACCTTTAGGCACCCGCAGGGACCTTGACAAGGACTTTCTTCCCCGTTAAGTAGGCCTCTCCATTACTGGAAGTGTAGGCCTTCCCTCCTTGCGGATCCCAAAGCTACCACTCAGCGCTGCACTCACTGTGTGCCAGGCCGGTTCCTGTCTCCTGGGGTCCCTGACGGAGCCTCCCCCGGGTCAGTAAGATTCTCCCCCGGGACTCAGGAGACCGGGCAGGATGTTCTGTTGATGTTGTTGAACCTTAAAGAAGACTCTCGCTACAATATTTTTGGCTTGCAAGGTAAAAGGACTTCTTTGTCCAAAAGGTAAGTTTCTCAGGTCCTAGGGAGACAGACAGGTAAATAAAGCATGGCAACTCAACCCCAAATCTGGGCCTTTCAGTTAGCAGCCAGGATTTACCTCCTAAAGGGAAATGTGTTTGTGGAAGCAACAGCCTTTGCCCAGAGATTCTGAGCAGCTCATCACTTTTAAAGCTGAGAATGTTTAGTTGGTTTCCTCTCCCACATAGAAGCATAAGTGATATTTAGCACTGTACAAACCTTTTAAAAAGCAATTTGACAGTACATATCCAGAGCCTTTTACGGTTTAGCACTACTTGATGTAGACATACCACATCTGAGAATTTTCTCTGAGACAATAACGGTATAGTGTCTTGCATATTTATGCAAAAGACATTATTTATAATAGCAAGAAATTAGAAGTAACTTATGTATCCAATAATATGGGACTGGTTAACCAAAATCTGGTACTTTCATCATGGAATATTTTGCAGATACTAAAGCTGTATTTATAAAGATTTCCTAATGGTGTAGAAAAATACAATGAGGCAATAAGTAAAAAAATTAAACACAAAGTATGACCTCAACTATGTTAAAATGTATTTTTTAAAAAGACTGGAAGGAATTATGCCAAAAATTTGTTTACAATGGTGATCTTAAAATAGTGGCATTATGGGATGTCATTAGTGTTATTTTCTTTTTTTTGAGTTTTCCTCTATTTTCCAGATGTGGTATGTAATACTCTTATACTTAGAAAAAAAAGTTTAGTTGTAAACATTTTTAAAAGTCAGGAGCCAGGAGCTTCTTCCGAGTTTCCCACATAGGTGCAGGGACCAAGGACTTGGGCCATCCTCTGCTGCTTTCCCAGGTGCATTAGCAGGGAGCTGGATCAGAAGTTGGGCAGACGGTGCCACGGCTCACTAGGCTATTCCTCTGCCTGCGGCGCCGGCACCCCGCGTTCTAGTCCTGGTTGGGGCACCAGATTCTGTCCCGGTTGTTCCTCTTCTAGTCTAGCTCTCTGCTGTGACCCCGGAGTGCTCCTGGCTTCTGATCGGCCATTTGAGGGGTGAACCAATGGAAAAGGAAGACCCTTCTCTCTGTCTCTCTCTCACTGTCCACTCTGCCTGTTATTTTCTTTAAATAGAAGTGGAGCCACACATAAGGCTGCCAGCGTCACAGGTGCTGTGCTAAGTCACAGTGCTGGCCCCCATTAATATTTTTCTTTTTTTTTTTTTTAAATTGCATTAAACTCTTGCCTGATTTTCTACATTCCCTTACTGTTTTCCCTGCTTTCAATTTTGACTTCTTGATTTTTTTTCCCACACACTGTTGACTAATATATATTTTTTAAATATCCAAATATGACTGCATCACTCTCCTGGGTAAGAGCCTTTAAGAACTACCTTTCAGGTCAAGCTCCAATAAGTCTGCTATTGCAGGTTTCTGAAACATGTCCTACCCTTCTCACCTTATTTTATTTTAAAGATTTATTTACTTATTTGAAAGTCAGAGTTAGAGTGAAAGGCAGGGAGAGAGGGAGAGGGGGAGAGGGAGAGGGAGGGAGAGGAAGAGAGAGAGAGAGAGAGAGTTCTTCTACTCACCGGTTTACTCCTCAAGGGACCACAAAGGCTGGGACTGAGCTAGGCCACAACCAAGAGCCTGGAGCTTCATCTGGGTCTCTCATGTGGGTGGCAGGGGCCCAAGCACTTGAGCCACCTTTCACTGCTTTTCTCAGGCCATTAGCAGGGAGCTGGATCAGAATAAAGCAGCCAGACACAAACCAGCGTCCATATGGGATGCTCGTGTCATAGGTGGTGTCTTTACTCACTGTGCCACAAGGCTATCCCCCTCTATGTCTTTTTTTTTTTAAATTAAATCTTCTTTTCATTTAATTGAAGTTATTTATTTAAAAGTCAGAGGGACAGAGAGACAGAGATCTCCCATACTCAAGTATCTGAGCCATCATGGTTGCCTCTCATGGTGTGCATTAGTAGGAAGCTGGAATTTAAAGTGGAGGTAGGACTTGAAACCAGTATCATATTGAAGAATTGCCTTCCTTTTTAAGGCTGAATGATGTTCCATTGTAAGGGTGCATGGTACCACATTCTATTATCCATTCATCTCTGAATGGATACTTGGGTTGCTGCCATGTTTTAGCTAATGTGAATAATGATATAAATATGGGTGTACAAGTATCTCTTTGAGACCTATCAATTCTTTCAGGCATATGTCTAGAAGGGAAATTGCTGGGTCATATGATAATTCTGTTTTTAACTTTTTGAGGAACTGCCATACTGTTTTCCTCAGTGACTATACAATTTTATATTCCCACCAAAAGTGCACAGGGGATTCAGTTTTTCCACATTCACATCAACTCATTATATTTTTTAACCTAGTTTAGTGTCGAGGGTGGGGGTAGGGGTGGATGGGTGAGAGGTGGGGAGGGAAGCTCTCTCCCACTGTTTCACTCTCCAGATGACTGCAACAGCCTACTGGGGCCTGGCCAGGCTAAAATGGAGCTCTGGCAACTCAATCCAAGTCCCTCATGTGAGTGGCAGGGACCCATTATTTGAGTTATTACTATTGCCTCCTGAGGTCTGCAAATTAGCCGGAATCTGCCATCAGGAGGTGGAGCCCAAGATCAAATCCAGGTACTCAGATATGGTGCAGGAGAGTCCTAACCTGTGTGGGCCCCCTTGGTTTTTTTTTTTTTTTTTTTTTTTTAATCTTAGCCTAAATGGGTGTGAGGTGGCATCTCATTGTACTTTTCATTTGCATTTTCCTTAATGATTAGTGATGTTCAGTATCTTTTTATTTGCTTACTTTCCACTTGTATGCTTTTGGAGAAATGTCCTGTGCCCAGTTTGAATTGGGTTTTGTTGTTGTTGAGCTTTAGGAGTTCTCTGTGAATTCTGGTTATTAATCTCTGATTAGATACATGATTTACAAATATATTCTCCTATTCTGTTGGTTACCTTTTTACTGTTTTTTGATGAACAAAATTTCCATGCAGTTCAATTTTTAAGAAGTAATGGCTTGGGGCTGGTGCTGTGGCATTAGTAGGGGGAAGCTGCTGCCTGCAGTGCTGGCATTCCATATGGGTGCTGGTTTGAGTCCTGGCTGCTTCACTTCCAATCCAGCTCTCTGTTAGGGCCTGGGAAAGCAGTAGAAGATAGCCCAAGTCTTTGGGCTCTTGCACCCGCATGGGAAACCGGAAGAAGCTTCTGGCTCCTGGTTTCAGATCGGCGCAGCTCCAGCTGTTGCGGCCAGTTGGGAAGTGAATCAGCGGATGGAAGACTTCTCTCTCTCTCTCTGCCTCTCCGTGTAACTCTGACTTTCAAATAAATAAATCAGTCTTTACAGAAAAAAAAACAGTAATGGCTTACGAAAACTATTTTCATTGGAAAGGCAGAGAGAGACAGGGGAACAGGAGGAAGTTGGAATCAGGATTGGAGCCAAGGATTGAACCCAGGTAATCAAATCTGGGATATGGATATTCTATGCAGAATCTTAACTGCTGTGCCAAACACCATCTCCAGTTAAATTTTTCTTTTTGTTGTTATTGCTGTTGCCTCTGTCTTTGATGTCATATCCAAGAAATCACTGCAAAATTCAATATTGTACAGCTCTTGTCTTGTTTTTTTCTAAGAGTTTTAGGTCTTAGATTAAGGTTATGGATCCATTTTCAGTTAAGTTTTTGCATATGGTCTAACGATGGGGTCCAACTTCATTTTTTCTGACAAGTGAGTATCCAGTTTCCCAGCTCCATTTATTGAAAAGACTGTCTCTTCCCCCAGTTAATGGTCTTGGAATTCTTTTTGAAAATCACTTGACAAAACATGAGAGGGTTTCTTTCTGAACAGAGGGCATGACATTTTATAGTATATAAAGATGAATCAATATAGGTTGTCCTAACATTTTGTATTAGCATTGGTCGTAGGGAGATTGGTAGAGTGGAGGTTTATCTCATTTTTTAAAAAGATTTTTTATTTATTATTTAAAAAGCAGAGTTACAGAGAGGCAGAGGCAGAAAGAGAGGGAGAGGGAGAGGGAGAGGGAGAGGGTTCTTCTATCTGCTGGTTCACTCCCCAAATGGCTGCAACAGTCGGAGCTGGGCTGATCTGAAGCCAGGAGCCAGGAGCTTCTTCCAGGTCTCTTGCGCAGGTGTAGCGAAAAAGGACTTGGACCATCTTTCACTGCTTTCCCAGGCCATGACAGAGAGCTGGGTTGGAAGTGGAGCTTCTGGGTCTTGAACTAGGTCCCATATGGGATGCTGGTGTCCATATGGGATGCTGGCACTGCAAGCGACAGCTTTACCCACTATGCCACAGTGCAGGCCCCCAATAAATCATTTTTTTAAAAAATGATATCTAGGGGCCAGCACTGTGGCATAGTGGGTAAAGCCGCTGCCTGCAGTGCTGGCATTCCATATGGGTGCTGGTTTGAGTCCCAGCTGCTCCATTTCCAATCTTGCTCTCAGCTATGGCCTGGGAAAGCAGCAGAAGGTGGATCAAGTCCTCAGGCCCCTGCACCCATGTGGGAGACCCAGAAGAAGTTCTTGGCTTTGGATTGGCTCAGCTCTAGCTGTTGCAGCCATTTGTGGAAGTGAACCAATAGATGGAAGACATCTATCATGCTCACTCGCACTCTCTCTCTCTCTACCTCAGCCTCTCTGTAATTCTGCCTTTCGAATGAATGAATAAATAAATAAATAAATAGCGAGAGAGAGAGAGAGCGAGCGAGCGCGAGTGAGAGTTCTAGCTGGTGGATCACTTCCCAAATGGCTGTAATGGCCAGGGCTGGGCCAAGTCAAAGCCAGGAGCCTGGAATTCCATCCAGGTTTCCCACATAGGTAGCAGGGGCCCAAGTACTCGGGTCATCCTTTGATGCTTTCCCAGGCACATTAGCTGAGCTACAACTCCAGCCCCAAATGCCTTCTTTTTTTATTATTTGAAAGGCGGGGGTGGAGGGAGGGGAAGGTCTTCCATCTGCTGGTTCACTTCACAAATGGTTGCAATGGCTGGAGCTCTGCCTATCTGAATCCAGGAGCCAGGAGCTTCTTCTGGATCTCCCACATGGGTGCAGGGGTTCAAGTACTTGGGCCATCTTCTGCTTTCCACTGCTTTTCCAGGCCCTGGCAGAGAGCTGGCTGGGAAGTAGAGCAGCTGGGACTTGAACCAGCACCCATATGGGAAGCTGGCACTGCAGGCAGCAGCTTTACCTCATACGCCTGAGGGCTGGCCCCACCTTTTTAAAGAAATGGCATTTATGGCCCTTATCATGTGGTACTAGGCTACCTTTATAGCATTGTGTCCTGCTACTAGTGTATTTTTTTTTTTTTTAAGAATTATTTTATTTATTTGAATGACAGAGTTACAGAGAAAGAGGTCTTCCATTCTGCTGGTACACTCCCCAAATGACTGCAACGGCCAGAGCTGAGCTGATTCGAAGCCAGGAGCCAGGAGCTTCTTCCGGGTCTCCCATGTGGGTGCAGGAGCCCAGGGACTTGGGCCATCTTCTACTGCTTTCTCAGGCCATAGCAGAGAGCTAGATCGTAAGAGGAGCAGCCAGGACTTCAACCAGTGCCCATATGGGATGCTGGCACTGCAGACTGGGGCTTTAACCTGCTGTGTCACAGCCCCAGCCCCATAGTGTATGTTCTTGATATGTCTAACTGTATGATGGTCCTTCTAACTCAGTGCTATTCACTTAAAAGAAAATGTCACCTTAAAAAAACTTTCTAATGCTTCAAGGAAGTAAGCTAAAGGGTGTGACTGAAGTTTAAAAATTTCACACGTAGAATCCTCAGGACAGATGAAATAGAGTCAGTCTTAGCAAGTACAGCCATTTGCTAGTGTGAGTTTAAAGGCACATGAAATCTAAAGTGGAGCAGGTGGGAAGAAAGTAGATTTTAAGAAGAAAGGAGATTTGTTTTTGTTGAATGTTTACTATGAAATAGGCATTTTAATATATTTTATTTTAGAAAGCAAGAAGATAGGATAAATAAATCTTTTATGCTACTTTTGTGGTGAACACACACTTTAGGAGCTTTGGTAGTCAAGGTCTTGGTAAGAATCACAAAAATGTTAAAGTTTGGGGGCTGGCGGACTTGTGGTCTAGCAGGTAAAGCAGGTATGGGAACTGGTTCCTGTCCTGCTTGCTCCACTTCCCATCCAACTCCCTACTAGTGGCCTGGGAAAAGCCTTGGAAGATGGCCCAAGTGTTTGGGCCCTTGCCACCCACTTGGGAAACCCAGATGAAGCTCCTGGCTCCTGAATTTTGCCTGGCCCAACCCTGGCAGTTGTGACCATCTGGGGAGTGAATCAGCGATGGTAGCTCTCTATCTTTCCTTCTCATAACTCTTCCAAATAAATGAATAAATATTTTTTTAAAAATTTAAAGTTTGAAAATACCTCTGCTTTGTAGACCACTTCAAAAAGTGTCAACAGGGCCCAATGCTGTGGCATAGAAGTTTAAGCCTCTGTCTGCAGTGCTGGCATCCCATATGGGCACCAGTTTGAGTTTTGGCTGCTCCACTTCCATCCAGCTCCCTGCTAATGCACCTGGGAAAGTTGTGGAAGTTGGCCCAAGTACTTGGGCCCCTGCACCCATGTGGGAGACCTGGAAAAGGCTCCTGGCTCCTGGCTTTGGCCTGGCCCAGCCCCAGCTGTTTGGCCATTTGGGGAGGGAACCAGCGAATGGAAGACTTCTCTGCCTCTGCTTCTCCCTCTCTGTAACTCCACCTTTCAAATAAATAAATAATCTTTAAAAGAAAAAAGTTTTGCCGCAAATAATTTTCATCTGTTTGTGTGAAACTGAGTTCCCAGAACTTCCAGACTAGAAGCTAAATGCCTTAACCACAATTCTGAGATCTTACTTGAAAGCAGCAGATATAAGTCCTCAGAATATTTCCACAAACCCATCAGATTTTTTTTTTATTTTTATTTTTTGACAGGCAGAGTGGACAGTGAGAGAGAGAGACAGAGAGAGAGAAAGGTCTTTCTTTGCCGTTGGTTCACTCTCCAATGGCCGCCGCGGCCGGCGCACTGCGCTGATCCGATGGCAGGAGCCAGGAGCCAGGTGCTTCTCCTGGTCTCCCATGGGGTGCAGGGCCCAAGCACCTGGGCCATCCTCCACTGCACTCCCTGGCCACAGCAGAGAGCTGGCCTGGAAGAGGGGCAACCGGGACAGAATCTGGCGCCCCGACCGGGACTAGAACCCGGTGTGCCGGCGCCGCTAGGTGGAGGATTAGCCTATTGAGCCACGGCGCCGGCCTAAACCCATCAGATTTTATCATTTTATTTCACAGTAATCTCTTTGTGATTCCATGAAAAGAACACAGGGCTGGCATTGTTGTCCTGCTTGTGACATATTGTATGACTCTGGGAACTAATTAAGCCTTATATGCCCTAACTTTCCTTATGTTCATGTCAGAGTAATACTTGCTCTATGTATTTAGCTGTGATGATAAATAAGATCATACTCAACAGGAATGCAAGCATTATAAAGAATACAGATATACATATTTGGGCTCAAATTTATAATCTATGGTATCAGACTTATTAAAGTATTATGTTGGAATTTCAAGATTGGAGGGATAGCATCCAGTGGAATTGGGGGAGGGGTGATCAGGAAGACTCAATAAAGGAGATAGGAGTTGAGCTGGGTCTCATGAGATAAGAAAGGTCATAGAAGAGAGTTATGTAGGAGGGGTAAGTATAGAAAGGCTTGGGGGTTCTCAGTTTGGTCTCAGCTTTCTGCTCTAGACTTATGATCTTCTGCATGCTCCAGGCTAATGGTATCCTCTGAATCACAGAATTTTGTCTGGCTTGTAGCAAGCAAGACTTCAAGGTCCTGCTTCGACCTTTTTTTCACTGTAGTCTCATCTATGTGGGATTATTTGTCCAGCTCTTGGTTCATATCACCTGTTGCTTTTATTGTAGCTCAGCAGAACCACCTTGCTCAATGGTGAACTTTTTGAGACAGCAATCTGTTGTCTTTGTATCCCTAGGCACCTAACTAAATGTTTTGCTCTTATTAAGTAACTAGGAAATGTTTGTTCAACTGGACTTGCTCCAAGGACACTGATACCTCTAACTAAAAGGAATGGGACGTTTGATATCATCTCAACTTCTCTATAGGCGACAGGTTTTCACTTTAGTTTCCCAGTGTGTCCATTACATCATCTATGTAAAACAGTTGTGTGGTTAAAAACGTTACAGCCGAGGAAACTCAGAGGGTACATGTGCCCAGGGTCATTCAGTTGATAAGTACCCAAAACAGGCAGGGCTCTTTGGATTTGAATTCCAGTACTGTATCTGCTGTACGGAGGTGTTATGGCATCAGACAGACAGCGGAAAAATGCACCAACTCTCAGAGCCCTGGTTCTTGCCTCTGTAAATGGGAGCAACGGTACCTACCTCATAGGATTATTGTGAAGATTAAATAGTGAACTACAGGAAGCCCCTACATGAAGGCCTTGCACTTAGTGGGCAACGCTTGGCCCCTTTCACACCAAGCTTCTCATGAGGATTCAGATGGATGTACAGACATAATCAGATAAATAACCAGTATTTGCTTCTGGGTTGTGGTGTGGGGTAGATGGACTACAGAGGATTGTCCCTCTGCAACCTCTTTAACAGTTCCAGCCTCTGAGTCATAAGAAATTTTCTAAGACAGTATGTTGTAACTACTTAAGATCCAGCATCTTCCTTTCATCCTCAGGTCTGTCCTGGTCATATCCTTGCGATGCCTAGGGTATGCAAACTCCAGGATTGCAGTTGTGTAATCTGCCCAGCTTTGAAGTCGGAGGCTGGTTGAAATAATCTCTAGCCTGCGTCTCTAAAACAAAACGAAAAAACCCGAGCAAAACATTAAGCCCTCTCTATGTACTTTAATTAATGTACTTTAACGTTGAAAGGCAGGGGAAGAGGAGGCACCCTGATCGTAGGTGATCCTATACCTGCAGGAAGCTAAAGAAATGACTTCTAACATCTCTTTCCTGAGGTTTCTCTGCTTTTAACTCCTTAATCGGCTGTCTCGCACAAACAAAAAGGGTCAGGGGGCGAGGGCCTGGTGGCAACCATCGACGGCTGGGGGTGGGCTTCATCGGTTTCGCTGCTCGCTGACGCTCAGAAGCCCGCACTGGCCGCCGAAGCTCCGCGTAGGTTCGGGCCGTGCCCTGTGTGTCAGGTCAGAGGGTCACAGGCAGGGCCAGGTTTCCTCCGTGAGGGGAACAGCTTTGGGTGCGAGGCGTCGACACGGCTTTCGGAGCCCTCTCCCAGCCCGGGGGCCTCGCGTGGGCGGCGCCGCCGCGCGGGCGACCCCAGCCCTTTCCAGGCGCGCCGACGTCGGCGCGCGGCGAGACCTCGCGACCCTTGCCGGCGGCCCCGCCCCTGCCCGCGAAGCCCGGCCGCCTTCCAGCTTCCCCCTCCGCCGGGGGCCCGGCCCGCCCCCTCCCCTCCCCCGCCTCCGCGCGGGCTAACGAGTGTCCTCGCGCGTTTCCTTTCCCTCGGCGTGGGTGTGAGTGCGCGGTCTTCTCGAGGCGACCCCCTCCTCATTGTTTCCTCGCGGCCTCCGCTAGCCCCCGAGCGTAGCCCCTCCCCCCAGTGCTGTTTACCCTTCCTCCGCTTGGATTTCACCAGTAACCGGGGCCCCCCAGAACGGACAGAGGAGGCACTCCTGAACCCTTCCCTCTGCGCCTCGTTTCCCAAGGTCTCCCATTCTCCCGGGCCGGGACCCCTTTCAGGGCCAGTCCCTGGCTCCCCTCCCCCTCTCCCCCGGTCTCCACTCTTCCTCGGCCCCCTCCCCTCACCCGGTCCTCCTCTTTCTCTCCCTCTCCCTCCTCCTCCCCCTCCCCATCCCTTCCCCCCCACAATGCAGTTCGCGGCGCGGCGGACATGGCGGTGGAGCCCTGAGCTCTTCGTGTCCTGGCCTCCAGCGGCGGCGGCGGCGGCAGCGGTAGCAGCAGCGGGAGGCGGAGGGAGAGCGGGAGCGGGAGCCACTGAGATGAGGAGGCGCCGCGCGCGCCTATAGCTCGCGGGCCTCGCAGGTACGGAGGTTCCGGCCGCGACGCCGCGCCGGGTGCCGAGGGGGTGTGCTCGGGAAGGCCGGGCGGCCCCAGGTTCGCCTTCTTCAGGTGCCCGCGCCTCGCAGGTGTCGAGGAGTGGGAGAGCGGGTGCTGTCTCAGCCGCCCCTTGGGGGGCCTGACACTAATTTCCTTGCTGGAATGGGCTTTGGGGGTCCCAGGGGGACGGCTGAGTTCAGGGAGGTGGGGACGGCGGCCTGGGCGGCCTGGGGAGGGCATTGGGGCGCTTTGGAGCGGAACTCCACAGAGAGGCTGGGGCTCTTGGCCTCGGCCCGAAACCTGTTGTAGACGGGCCAGGCCGATTTTGACTTAACGGGGGTTGGCTTGAGCATTCTCTTGGGTCCGGGACGGTTCGGTGTCCTGTGTGCCTTTTCTTTCACCCATACTTAGGTAACAGATGTATATGTACCGTTCGTGCGCGCACACACACACACACACACACACTACATAATGAGTCTGTTCTCGGTGCTCGCCCTTGCAGCGACGAGGTGGAGGTGTCTGTGGATTTTGTTTCTTGCTCGCCCGCCTTCTCTCCCCCGCCCCCCAGTCGTGCAGTGGCAACGCGCTCCTTTGACGTGGGTAACAGTGAGCTTCGTATTTGTAAACAGACAGCATTCCCCGAGTGTGTTCCTCGCCTCGCGCGGGGTTTCGGATCCTGTTGGGATCTGGACTGCAAAAAAAGAAAAGAAAAAAAAAATTTAGATCCGATAGAAGCACATCGGCGGGATTTCCCCTCGTATCTCAATGGGATGATTTACTGTTAATTTAACAAGATTGATTTCTCTTCAGATCACCAAATGTAAATCACACGAATTTTACCCCCTACTTGAAATTTTAGTTTTATTATACTATGTTCCTTCATTTTGATATATTTTTGATGTAAAAGTAGTTCCTTAGTCATTTGAGGTTCTACCTCCTTTTGTGATCCTAGTGTCCAGAAACGCGATTCGAATTGTATATCGTCGGCGTGCATTTAGCTCGAGTGGATCATACATCTTTTCATTTTCAAAGACTTTTTCCCTCTCAAGTCTTGTAACAGCGAAATATTTGTAACACCTGGTGAAACAGAGCATACCCTGTTCGATTTTGAAAGTAATGAGAACTGTTACTAAAATTGGGTAATCCCAAGTGAATATGATAATTTAGAGAAAATACCATACTAAGGTGCTGGAATTGTAAAGAAAAGTACTGCACTGTAGTACCTCTTAGTACTGATTAGTCACAACTTGTAAAATTATGAAATATTAATTTAGAAAGTGGTGCTTGATGAAGGAAACCTAGCTTCTAGTGCACTGTGATGCTTTTACAAATTATAAGGAATACTTCCTAAAAGCTGTATATATTGGGAAAAGTAAGACTTTTAAATGTTTTATGCTTTAAAAATAATTATGTTAAACAAAAAAAAGTTATTTTCAAAAAAGAACTTTTTTAGGTAAATTTCCCTGATATTTGCAGTTTTTCATTTGGTATAGAAAATGAAAAAGTTTCCTTGAAATAATCCAGAAGTGGAAGTGAGAGTTATTTACATTTAATGTTTTAAGGCCAGCAGACATCTAAATACAGGAAGTTTAAGGTCTTTTCATTGTCCAGGGCCATGATAGTAGAAGAAAAAATTTTTTTGCATCAAAATAAACATTTTTAATAAAATTTTTAAGAAACTTTTTGAAATATGTTCTGCATTGTTAAAAAAATGGAGAGACCTAAAGCTGGCTTGGGAAGAGGACACCATAATTCAAAAAAAAACATGAACTTTTTCTTATTAGTATTAGAGGAGTTAGGGCTGTTCACATGGTACAAACTGAATTGTTTAAATTCTGGAATCCTAGACAGTTGCACAATTTGGAGAAATATTTTTTTTTTTTTTTAATGTATTTGAAAGGTGTAGGGTTGAGGTAGTGGGGAAGACAATGAGAGAGAGAGAACCGGAGAGAGTATGCCTACAAGCTCTGGTGCTCCTATCTGGTTTACTTCCCAAATGCCAGCAAGAGCTGGGGCTGGGCCAGACTGAAGCCAGGAGCCCAGAACTCAGGTGGATGGCAGGAACTCAAATACCTGCTGTCTTGCAGGCTGCCTATTAGAAGGAAACTGGATCAGAAGCAGAACCCATACTCTTGGTATGGGATGCAGTTGTCCTTGCAAGTGGTGACTTAACTGCTGTGTCAAAGACCCATCCCTGGAGAAATGTTAAAAAAAACAGCAAGTCCCCCATTTTTTTTTTTTTTTTAAGATTGATTTATTTGAGAGGTAGAGTTCAGTGAGAGAGAGAGAGAGAGAGAGAGAGAAAGAGAAAGAGAGAAAGGTCTTCCATCCGCTGGTTCACTCCCCAAATGGCTGCAACGCCCGGAGCTGAGCCAGTCCTAAGCCAGGAGCCCGTAGCTTCTTCTGGATCTCCCACATGGGTTCAGGGTCCCAAGTGCTTGGGCCGACTTCTACTGCTTTCCCAGGCCATAGCAGAGAGCTGGATAGGAAATGGAGCAGCTGGGACTAGTACTGGCACCCATATGGGATGCTGGCACCACAGGTGGAGGATTAACCTGTGCCATAGCACTGGCCCCCCCCAAGTGTTTCTTAAAAACACAAAAGAAAGAAAAAGTATTAAAATGTTTGAATTTTTTTCTCTTAAGGTTTAATTTGTGTAGTGTGCTGTAGTTTCTAAATTATTTTCATTTAAAATTATCCCACTAGATGTCCTTAATTACCCTAAGAGTTGAAGGAGAGAGGATACTTTTATTAGAGTGCCTGTTCTAGTTACTGTGCTAGATATGTTTATGCATTTTTTTCACTTCTTCAGTGTAACAGCCCTATGAAACGTGTTTATAGATGAGCAATCTGTGACTCATAGAGGTTATTTGCTCAAGATCAGAGTTGGAAAGATTTCAAAGCAGATCTCGTTCCTAATGTAAGACCATGTTGCTTCAGATATATCAAACTTTTTTTTTAATTTTGTAAATGAGGAAACTGCCTAAAGTTCATTCATTGATTAAGAACTCACTTCATTTTTTATTTTTTATTTTATTTTATTTTAATTTTTTTGACAGAGTGGACAGTGAGAGAGAGAGAGAGAGAGAAAGGTCTTCCTTTGCCGTTGGTTCACCCTCCAATGGCCTCCGCGGCCGGCGCGCTGCAGCTGGTGCACCGCGCTGATCCGAAGCCAGGAGCCAGGTGCTTCTGGTCTCCCATGGGGTGCAGGGCCCAAGCACTTGGGCCATCTTCCACTGCCTTCCTGGGCCACAGCAGAGAGTTGGCCTGGAAGAGGAGCAACTGGGACAGAACCCAGCGCCCCGACCGGGACTAGAACCCAGTGTGCTGGCGCCACAAGGCGGAGGATTAGCCTATTGAGCCGCGGCGCCGGCAAGAACTCACTTCAAACATTTGCAATTGTACTGTATACTAGACACTACTAGGTTTTAGAGACATGCAAAAAAAAGACAATCTGCTGTCAAGAAACTCGGTCTGTGTATAATTCTGTAAATTACAATATCCCAAATTCCTGGAGTTAAGAGGAAGAACCAGCTCTTGAGGGTTGAGTGGGAAATTGTTAGGTATAGAAGGAAAGGGAATAGATGAAGGCCATTCCAGACCTAGGAGATAACACGCAAAGATGGTAAGTTGTGGTGGGGCTTGGTGTGTGGGGAAGAGTGTGATCAGAATTGAGGATATGGATAGACTGGTGAGATAAATGATTGGAAGTGGAAATCAACTTGAGAGTATGTTAAATTAAGGTATTTGGATTTTTAATCTTGTAAGTGGTAAGCCAAGTGAGAGAGTGGTTGAGCTGTGATTAGAACTATTTTCTGACTCCTAGTCTAGTTTTTTGTCCTTGGCTTCCCTACCAACAGATTCTACCCGTTTTGAGTGGATATTTCAGCCTTTCTCATAACACTCTCCTCTTCCTCTATTTCAGACTATTTTTTGAAGATTCTGTGATCCAAATCTTACTGTATAAGAATTTTTCATCTCTTAGAAGATTCTTCTGAGACAATAATACTCTTGGGAGAAATCACAGTGTTACACCTGTTCAGGAAGCTTCTTCACTCATTAGCTTGGATTAGTTGACTGTTTTTTAGTTCAGCACTAGAAAGTAGTTTAGGGCATTGAGGAGTGTAGGCTGGAACGAGGGAGCAACATTCATGCAAGCTGTTCACCAGTAAAGTTAAGCAAAGTCCTAATCTTCAAATGAAGCAGCCTGTACTTCTAGAATGAGATAGGTGTGTTTGGTAGTCATACAACAGTCTAATAGTTCTAAATGGGCATTTGATTTACCATGGTAATAGATGATTTCCTGAGTAGTTACTGGGCCCTAATTTCTTTCTCTAGAGCTTAGAAGTATTAGCTCAGTCCTAACAACAGTACTTTTATAGTATCCTGATTTACTGGTACTTTTATATTATCTTCATTTACTGGTGAGAAAAGTACATAAAGATGGATTAAGTATTGGGGCCAGTGTTGTGGTATAGTAGGTAAAACAACTTTCTGCAACACCAGCATCTCACTTGGGTGTCAGTTCCTGTCCTGGCACTCCACTTCCAATCCAGCTCTCTGCTAATGGCCTGGGAAAAGCAGACGATGGCCTTAATGTTTGGGCTCCTGCCAACTATGTGGGACACTTGGATGAAGCTCCTGGCTTAGGCCTGGCCCAGCCCTAGACATTTTGGCCATCTGGGGAGGATCTCTCTCTTTATTTCTTTCTGTCTTTGTAACTAACAGAATCTCATATCCAGTTTGCTGCAGTGAGGATTTGAATTCAGAGTATCTGAGTCCAGAGCCACAGCTTTTCACTGCTACCCTGTGTTTTACCCCAAGCTCAGGGTGTCAAATTTTAGGATGCAGAGGTTTTTTTTTTTAATAGTTGTTCAAAAAATATTTTGCAAATATATAAAAGTGTGAATTATATAAAGCAAATCTGATTGCATTTTGTCAGAGTGTTTATTAAGCAACAATCGTGCTGAGTATTTTTTTTTTAAGATTTATTTTTATTTATTTGAAAGAGTTAGAGAGAGAGGAAGAGACAGAGAGAGAGGTACTGCTGTGCCACAGTGCCGGCCCCTGTGCTGAGTATTAATTTAGGTTAGTGTTATTCAAATTATGGGGACCTCTTTGCTGGGGGTGTGTGTTGGAGTCAGAGTTTTCATAAGTAATATTTTAGTATATGTGCTGCCAAAGTGAGGACTCTCATAAGTAATATTAAGACACTACAGGATTTGCCTTTTTCATTCTTTCATTCAGGATATAGGGTGGTGGCTGCATGACACGTTAAGACATTAGTATTTGATGGCTAATGCAATTATGTAATAGTGTATTTTTTCCTTTTTTTGAGGTGTACTTTATGATACCATAAAGTTCACCTGTTTTAAAAAAATATTTATTTGAAAGGCAGAGTTAAAGAGAGGCAGAGAGAGAGCGAGATTGAGAGAGAGAAAGAAAGAGAGATATCTTCCATTTGCTGGTTCACTTGGGCCATCTTCCAGTGCTTTCCCAGGCCATTAGCAGGGAGCTGGATCAGAAGTAGAACAGCTGGGACTCGAACTGGTGCCCACATGGGATGCTAGTGTGGTAGACAGAGGCTTAACCTACTATGCTACAGCGCCAGCCCCACCATCACTTACTATGTATCTTTAATTATAACCATTTTGGTAGATGAGGGTGGTACTTCCTTGTGGTTTTGCTTTGTCTTTCCATAGTGATAAATGATGTTTAGTATCTTTTTATGTGCCTGTTGGCCATTTGGGTATCTTCATCTATTCAAATCCTTTGTTTAAAAATTGAGTTTTTTTAAATTGTTGAACCTTAAGAGTTCTTTATGTATTATAGATACTAGAACCTTATCAGATATATGATTTGAAAACTATTTTCCCAGTTTGTGGGATGCCATTACATCCTTTATTTTTTAAGGCTTAAAAAATTGTGGTAAGGAGCTGGCATGTGGCATAATGGATTAAACCACCACCTATAATGCCAGCATCCCATATAGATGCCTGTTGGAGCCTTGGCTGTTTAACTTCTGATCCAGCTCCCTGCTAATGTGCCTGGGAAAGTAGTGGAAGATGGTCCAAGTCTTTGGGCCCCTGCACCCTTGTGGGAGACCCAAAAGAACTGACCCTGGTTGTTGCAGCCATTTGGCAGTGAACCAGCAGAAGGAAGATCTTTCTCTCTCTCTCTCTCTCTCTCTCTCTCTAACTTCCTTTCAAATAAATAAGATAAATCTTTAATAAAAAAAATTATGGGGGCTGGTGTTGTGGCATATCAGGTTAAGCCTCTGCCTGCATTGCTGGCATCCCATGTGGGTACTGGTTTGAATCCTGCTGCTCTACTTCCAATCCAGCTCCCTGCTAGTGTGCCAGGGAAAGCAGCAGAAGATGGCCCAAGTCCTTAGGCCCCTGCACCCACGTGGGAGAACTGGTTGCAGCTTCTGGCTCCTCGCTGTGGCCTGACCCAGCCCTGGCCATTGTGGCCATTTGGGGAATGAGTCAGCAGATGGGGGACTTCTCTCTCTTTCCCTTTCCCTCTTCTTCTGTCTCTTTCTGTTAACTGTGCTCTTAAAAATAAATAAAATAATATTTTAAAAAATTGTGGTAAACTATGTAATATAAAGTTTACTATTTACTACTTTTCCATTTTTTTAAAATTGAGTTAAAACACAACATAAAATTTACTATCTTAACCATTTTTAAGTGTATGGTAAGGTAAAATGAAATACATTCATAATGTACACCATCTTTATATCTCTTTTAGTCTTTTTTTTTTTTTTAAGATTTATTTATTTATTTGAGAGACAGAGTTACGGAGGGAGAAACAGAGAGAGAGGTCTTCCCTCCATTGGTTCACTCCCCTAATGGCCACAATGGCTGGAACTGGGCCTACTGAAGCCAGGAGATTCCTCTGGGTATCCCATGTAGGTGCAGGGGCCCAAGCACTTGGGCCATCTTCCGCTGTTTTCCCAGGCCATTAGCAGGGAGCTGGATCTGAAGTGGAGCAGCTGGGACTTGAACCAGTGCCCATATAGGATGTGGGCACCACAGGCAGAGGCTTAGTCTATGAGCCACAGCGTAACCCCAACTCTTTCATTATTACAAAACTGAAACTTCGTACTCCTTAGACAATACCCGCCAACTCCCCAACCCCCTTATTTCCCCTCTCTGCAGCCTCTGGCATCTACCATTCTGCTTTTTGCTTATGATTTTTACAACTATAAATACCTTATATAAGTGAAATTTTATAGTATTTGTCTTTTTGTAATCGACATTTCTCTTAGCATAACATTAGCAAGGTTAGTTCATATAGCAGCATATTATAGTATATGCAGCCTTTTTAAAGCTGAATGACATTCTGTTGTATGGGGCTACAGTACCACATTTGCTTATCCATTTATCCATTGATGGATGTTTGATACTTGAATTGCTGCCATGCTTTAGTTATTGTGAATAATGCTGCTGTGAACATGGAGTACAAATATCTTTTTGAGACCCTGCTTTCAATTCTTTAGATGTGTACCCAAAAGTGCAATTGCTGGATCATACAGTAATTGTAATTGTAGATTTTAAAAAAATATTTATTTATTTGAAAGGCAGAGTGAGAGACAGACAGAATCTTCTATCCGTTGGTTCATTCCCCAGATGGCTGCAACTGGCTGAAGCCAAAATCCTGGAACTCCATCTGGGTCTTCCATGTGGGTGGCAGGGACCCCAGTACTTGGGCCATCTTCTGCTTTCTCAGGCACATTAATTGGGAGCTGGATTGGATTTGGAGCAGCTGGAACTCGAGCTGGTACTCCAGTGTAAGGGGTGCTGGCATGGTAGCAGCTTATTTCACTATACCGCAACACTGATCCCTGTAACGGTAGTCTTTTTTTTTTTTTTTTTTTTTTTTTTTTAAGATTTATTTATTTGAAAGTCAGAGCTACACAGAGGAGAGGCAGAGAGAGAGAGGTCTTCCATCCGATGGTCCACTCCCCAACTGGCCGCAACAGCTGGAGCTGCGCCAATCCGAAGCTGGGAGCCAGGAGCCTCTTCTGAGTTTCCTATGCGGGTGCAGGGGCCCAAAGACTTGTGCCATCCTCCACTGCTTTCCCCGGCCACAGCAGAGAGCTGGCCGGCGCACATATGGGATGTCAATGCTTCAGGCCAGAGTGTTAACCCACTGTGCCCAGTGCCGGCCCCAGTATAACTGTAGTGTTTTTTTTTTTTTTTTTTTTTTTAATATTTATTTATTTGAAAGAGTTACACAGAGAGAGAGGGAGAGAGGGAGGGAGGGGTCTTACATCCGCAGGTTCACTCCCCAGTTGGCCACAATGGCTGGAGCTGAGCCAGTCTGAAGCCAGGAGCCGGGAGCTTCTTCCGGGTCTCCCACGTGGGTGCAGGAGCCCAAGGACTCTACTGCTTTCCCAGCCCATAGTAGAGAGCTGGATTGGAAGTGGAGCAGCTGGGTCTTGAACTGATGCTCATATGGGATGCCAGCACTTCAGGCCAGGACATTAACCTGCTGTGCTACAGCGCTGGCCCCTGTAACTGTAGTTTTTAAAGGAACCATTATACTGTTGCCACAGTGGCTATATAATTTTACATTCTACCCAACAGTGCACAAGGGTTTCAATTTTTCTGCATTCTTACCAATACTTGCTATTTCCTGTTCAAATCCATTGCCCTTCTCTTTAAAAAAAAAATGCTGTGATTCCTTATGAAATGTCCAGAAGAAACAAAAAAATTTTAAGAGATTTATTTATTTATTTGAAAGGCATAGTTACAGAGGGAGAAGAGAGAATGAGATCTGTCTGCTGGTTCACTCCCTGAATGGCGGCAACGACTGGGGCTGGGCCAGGCCTCAGCCAGGAGCCAGGAGCTTCTTCTGGGTCTCTCACATAGATGCAGGGGCTCAAGGACTTGGGCCATCCTCTGCTGCTTTCTCAGGTGTATTAACTGGATTGGTAGTGAAGCAGCTGGGAGTTGAACTGGCATCAATATGGGATGCTGGTGCTGTAGGCCATGGCTTAACCTTATGCTGTGCCACAGTGCCGGGCCCCAGAAATGATTTTCTTGGATATGACACCAAAGGCACAGGCAAGAAAAGAAAAATTAGATCCACTGGATTACATGAAAATTTAAAATTTTGTCAACAGAAGGCACTATCAAACAAGGTAAAAAGACCACAGAATGAAAGAAAGTTTTAAATCATATATATGGTAAGGAATTTATATCTAGAATATACAGGAGACTCCCAGAACTCAACAAGAATAGAATAACAACCAGCACCAATTTGGTTAAAAATGGACAAATCTTTTTTTTTCTTTAAAGATTTATTTATTTATTTATTTATTTAAAAGGCAGAGTTACAGAGAAGCAGAGGCAGACAGCATCTGACTTTCGCCCATTATATTATATACCATTATATTAGGTGTGTATATATATATATATATATATTAGGTCTTATTTTTAGGACATGGATCCATTTTAAGTTAATTTTTGTATATGGTGTAAGGTATGATACAGTGTCATTCTTTCGTCTGTGCATATCCAGTTTTTCCAGCACCGTTGTTGAAAAGAACACTTTCTGCTTAGAATGGATTTGGCATCTCTGGGCTCTCTATTCTCCATTGGTCTGTATGTCTATTTGTAAGCATGTAGTATAATACTTTGATTCCTGTAACTTTGTAGTAAATTTTGAAACCAGAGGTGTTCCTTGTCAAGGTTGTTTTGGTTATTTGAAGTTCCTTGGAACTTCATATGAATTTTAGGATAGGCTTTCTGTTTTTGCAAAAAACCTCATTGGGATTTTTGTTGATCTATACATCACTTGTGGTCGTATGGACGTTTTAACAATGTTAAGTCTTCCAGTCTGTGAATATGGAATGTATTTCTGTTTACATCTTCATTAATTTGCTTCAGCAATGCTTTGTACTTTTCATTATTCATTATTGATTTGTTATAGGATTCCTTAGTATTTTATTCTTTTTGATGGTATTATAGATGGAATTATCTGAATCTCTTTTTGAGATTATTTGTAGTTTGGTTTTGAAATGACTTTTGTGTGTTGACTTTGTATTGTGCTGCTTTGCTGAATTAGTTTCTTTGTTCTAATAGATCTTTGTGTGTGGAATTTTTAGAGTTTTCTACATATAAATCTCAGTAAACATTTCCTTTCCAATTTGAATATCTTTTGTTTCTTTTACTTGTCTGATCTGGCTAGAATTTCTAGTACCATCTTGAAATCATGAAAGTAGGCATCCTTGACTTGTTTTGATCTTAGAGGAAAAGCTTTTAGTCCTTCACCATTGAGTATGATGTTAGTGATGTGTTTTTCTTCTTTTTTTTAAGTTTTTTCTTTTCTTTTTAAGATTTATTTTATTTATTTGAAAGTCAGAGTTACACAGAGAGAGGAGAGGCAGAGAGAGAGAGGTCTTCCATCTGTTGGTTCACTCCCCAGATGGCTGCAATGGCCGGAGCTGTGCCGATCCAAAGCCAGGAGCCAGGAGCTTCTTCCGGGTCTTGGATGGACTTGGGCCATCTTCTACCGCTTTCCCAGGCCATAGCAGAGAGCTGGATCTGAAGAGGAGCAGCCGGGTCTAGAACCAGCGCCCATATGGGATGCTGGAGCTTCAGGCCAGGGCTTTAACCCACTGTGTCACAGCGCTGGCCCCAGTGATGTGTTTTTCATATCTGGCCTTTATTATGATGAGGTAGTTTCTTTGTTTCCCTGATTTGTGGAGTGTTTTTACCACAAAAGATTTTTTTTTGTAAGATTTTTTTCCTTTACGTCAATTGAGATGATTGTGTTGTTTTTCCTCTGCTTTAAGGTGGCATATTATATTGATTGATTATTTTATGTTGAATCATCCTTCCGTTCTAGGAATAAATCCCACTTGGTCATGGTGCATAATCCTTTTATGCTGCTGAATTTGGTGTGTTAGTATTTTGTTGAGTTTTGCATCAATGTCTATAACATTGTCTCCATTCTTTTTTTTTGACAGGCAGAGTGGACAGAGAGACAGAGAGAAGGGTCTTCCTTTTTTCCGTTTTTCAGCTCCCCAATGGCCACTCTGGCCAGCACACTGTGGCTGGCGCACTGCGCTGATCCGAAGCCAGGAGCCAGGTGCTTTAACATTGTCTCCTTTCTTAAATGTATATTCAGTGACACTAAGAACATTTACAGCTCTTGGCTTCAGATCGGCACAGCTCCTGCTGTTGTGGCCAATTGGAGAGTGAACCAGTGGATGGAAGACCTCTCTCTTTCTCTCTGCCTCTCCTTTCTCTGTGTAACTCTGACTTCCAAATAAATAAATAAATCTTTTTTTTAAAAAAAAAGAACATTTACATTATTGTGCAACAGTCACCATCATCTGTCTTCAGAAAGTTTTCTTTTTTGCAAATTCAAAGTTTGTACCATTAAATAGTAAGTCCCCATTCCCCTCTTTTCCTAGCTTCTGGCAATAATCATTTCCTTCCTTCCATCCTTCTGTCTGTCTTTTATTTGAAAGAGTAACAGAGAGAGAGGGAAAGCGCGCACATGCATGCGAGAGAGCTATCTCATCCATCTTCTGGTTCACTTCCCAAATGGCTAGGCAGGGCCAGGCTGAAGCCAGGAGCCTGGAACTCTTGTCTGTGTCTTCCACATGGGTGGCAGGGGCCCAAGTACTTGGGCTATCTTTCACTGCTTTCCCAGGTGCGTCAGCAGCAAACTAGATTGAAAATGGAGCAGCTCGAGACTCAGAGGAAGCTTCTGGTTCCTGGCTTCAGATCGGCGCAGTTCCGGCTGTTGCAGCCATTTGTGGAGTGAACCAGCGAATGGAAGACCTCTCTGTCTGTCCCCCCTCACCCCCCCCCCACCATGTAACTTTGACTTTCAAAGTAAATAAATAAATCTTAAAAAAAAAAAAAAAAAAAAGAGTGGAGCAGCTGGGACTTCAACTGCCTCTCATGGGATGCCAGGGTTGCAGGTGGCAGCTTAACCTGTTGTGGTGTGGCACAAGGATAGCCCTGCAATAACTGTTTTCTGTCTCTGAATTTGACCACTGTAGATACTTCATATAAATGTAGTTATAATAGTATTTATTATTCTGTTTAGCATAACTCATTTTATTCAGCATAACTGTGTAAAGGTTTATCCTTGTTATGGCACATGTCAGGATTTCTTTTTAGGGCTGAGTAATATTCCATTTACATATATATTACATTTTGTTCCTCTGTCTATCATCAGACCTCCGGGTTCACCTTTTGACTATCGTGAATATTGGTGTTCTGAGCATTGGTGTTCAAATATATGTTCAAGTCCCTACTTTCAGTTCTGTGGGTCTGTATACCAAGAAGTGAACTTGCTAGATCATGTAATTCTGTATTTAATTTTTTGAGGCATTGCTACAAGAATCTCATTGAAGCACTAAAATTTTTAATTTTGTATTAAGTCCAATTTTTTTTTTTGTTTCTGCTTTAGGTATTATGCCTCAGAAATTATTGCCTAGTCCAAGGTTTTGAAGTTTTATACCTTTTTCAGGTTTATATTATTTATTTGTTCCAGCACCATTCAATGAAAAAACTATTATTTACACTGTTACAGTTTTAGTACCCTGTTGAAAATAAATTGACGTTGCATGTATGGATTTATTTGTGAATTTCTCAGTTCTATTTCATTGATCTATATGTTTATCCTTAGGCCAACTCAAGTATTGTAGGTTTGTAGTAATTTTAAAATTAGGAAATTTAAGTCTTTAATATATTTTTCAAGATTGTTTTGTTTAGTTGGGGTTTCTTGTAATTCCGTATGAATTTTAGGATCAATTTGTCAGTATCTGGAAGAAAAGGAATTTGAAAGGATTATGTTGAATCTGGCAGCTAGTTTGGGGAGTACATCATTAAAGACATATTTATTTATTTGAAAGGCAGAGAGAGATTGAGAGGTCTTCCATCCACTGGTTTACTGCCAAAATGCTGCAGTAACCAGGGCTGGACCAGTTCAAAGCTAGTAGCCGGGAACTCCATCCAGGTCTCCCATGTGCTTCCCAGGTATGGTAGCAGGAAGTTGAGTTGGAAGTAGAGGTAGAGAGCAGGATCTGATCCCAGGCACTCTGATTTGAGATATGGATATCTGAAATAGAAGCATAACTTGACTATTGTCATTTTGACAATAAGTCTTCTAATTCTTCAGCCCTGAATGTGTATCCGTATATTTATGTCTTTAGTTTCTTCTAGCAATGTTTCACAGTTTTTGATGGTGGCAAGGAGGTAGCAAGAAGGAGCTGAGGTTGCCAGCTGCTTTCTGCAGTGTTGCCTGCCTTGCCTAACCCAATTCCCCTTCTGTGTGAATTGAAAACTGCAGCTTCTTTAAAATCTGTTTAGAACCAGTGCCAGTCAAAAATAGCCAATGAGGCTGCTGACTGCATCCTTATAGTGACCTTTAGCTAATTATAATATCGTTATAATAGAATCCCCGTGGCTGACACATCTACTCTTGTCATGATACCATGACACTTCTTTTTTTTTTTTTTTTTTTAATTCTTTTTTTTTTTTTGACAGGCAGAGTGGACAGTGAGAGAGAGAGACAGAGAGAAAGGTCTTCCTTTTGCCGTTGGTTCACCCTCCAATGGCCGCCGCGGCCGGCGCACCGCGCTGATCCAATGGCAGGAGCCAGGAGCCAGGAGCCAGGTGCTTTTCCTGGTCTCCCATGGGGTGCAGGGCCCAAGCACCTGGGCCATCCTCCACTGCACTCCCTGGCCACAGCAGAGAGCTGGCCTGGAAGAGGGGCAACCGGGACAGAATCCAGTGCCCTGACCGGGACTAGAACCCGGTGTGCCGGCGCCGCTAGGCGGAGGATTAGCCTAGTGAGCCACGGCGCCGGCCTGATACCATGACACTTCTAAGATTTCCAAAAAATAGGGAAATGAGTAATACTCAAACCCTTTTTTTAAAAAAAGATTTATTTTATTTATTTGAAAGACGGAGTTACAGAGAGAGGTAGAGACAGAGAAAGAAGTCTTCTATCCGCTGGTTCACTCCCCAGATGGCTGCAACAGCCGGAGCTGTGCCGATCTGAAGCCAGGAGCTTCTTCTGGGTCTCCCACATGTGTGCAGGGGCCCAAGGAGTTGGGCCATCTTCTACTGCTTTCCCAGGCCATAGCAGAGGGCTGGATCAGAAGTGGAGCAGCCAGGACTTTAACCGGCGCCCATATGGGATGCTGGCACTGCAGGCGGCGGCTTAACCCGCTACACCACAGTGCTGGCCCCCAGAATTCTTAATTTCATTTTTGGATTGGTCATTACTAGTATATAGATGTACAGTTGATTTTTGTATATTAAATTTGCACTTGTTTATTTGCTAAATCGTTTTTGTAGATTTGCTCAAATAGTTCTTGTGGATTCCTTAGGATATCCTGTGCAGGTTATATCATTGTGAGGCTGATGTGGTGCAGCAGGTTAAGCCACTGCTTGTGATGCCAGCATCCCATGTTGGAGTGCTGGTTAGAGTCTGGCTACTTCGCTCTTGAGCCAGCTTCCTGCTAATGTGCCTGGGAAGGCAGAGGATGATGGCCCAAGTACTTGGGCCCCTGCCGCCCATGTGGAAGACCTGAACTTCCAGATGAAGTTCCTGGCTCCTTGCTTTGATCTGGCCTAGCCCTGGCTGTTGTGGCCATGTGGGAAGTCAACCAGTAGATAGAGAATATTTCTCTCTTTCTCTATCTGTGTTTGTCCTCTGTTACTCTTCCTTTCACATGTAAGATTGTATCATTGTGGAATATATGTGTGTTTTTTTTCCCATAGTTCTTGGCAAATAATTTCCTCCTTTAAACTAGAATTTCTCTTCCTTAAGCAGGTCATAGTAGAGGATAAGGCTCCCCTTATTCCAGAGAGATTTTTCCACATGCTTAAGAATCTGAACAGACAGGTCTTGTTGGGTTTCCACACCCTATTAAGCCATCATGCATGTGTATGAAGTTTCAAAAGGCCAGTGTTTGGTGATCTTCCAGATAACTAACAGATGGAAGTTCTGGTAGTGTGGCGTGTCCAAGGAGGGCATGGAAGCTCTGGACCCCTTTTCCCTTACCTCACCCTGTGCATCTCTTCATCTGTATTCTTTTTTAATATCCTTTATAATAAACTGATACATGCATTTCCTTGAGTTTTGTGAATGGCTCAAGTAAAATCCAGGGAGGGGATTGTGGGAACCCTATTACAAAGTGAGTTGGTCAGAAGTACAGGTACAACAACTGGGGCTTGTCACTGGCATCTAAAGTATGTGTGTGTAGGGATCAGACTTAGGGGATGAACCTTCATCCTTTTGGATTTGATGTTATCTCCAGGTAGTCAGTGTCAGAACTGGGGCCAGTGGTGTGGCATAGAGGGTTGAGCTACCTCCTGTTATGCCAGCATTGTGTATGAGTGCTGATTGTAGTCCTGATGCTCCTTTTCCAGGAGCAGCTCATGTGCTTGGGAGGGCAGCAGAGGACGTTCCAAGTACTTGGGCCCCTGCTGCCCATGGTGGAGACATGGATGGATTTCCAGGTTTCTGGCTTCAGCCTGTCCTTGCTCAAGCCATGGTGGCCATTTAGGGGTGGGCCAACAGGTGGAAAATCTCTCTCTGCCTTTCTCTCTTTGTAACAGTGCTTTTCAAATAAATAAATAAAACTTAAAAAAAACTGTCAGAACTGACTTGATAACAGACACACAGCTGATGTCTGCCTGCAGAATTGTTTGCTGGTGAGGAGAAAATCCCTTGTTTTGAGGTCAAAGAAGGTAAAAAAAAAAAGTGGTTGGTTTTTCCAACACACAGTCACCTATTGATACAGATAGTTTTACTTTTTCCTTCTAGTCTATTTACCTTTTGTATCTTTTTCTTGCCTAAATATCCTTCCATGTTGAACAGAAGATGGACATCTCTTGTCCTGTTTCTCAGAGGAAAAACATTCAGCCTTTTTACTGTTAAGTATAATATCATCTGTGAATTTTTCATAGCTGCTGCTTAGCACGTTGAGGCAGTTTTCTTCTGTTCTTAATTCATTGAGGGTTTTTTTTTTTTTTTTTTTTTGTGTCATAAAAGGTTACTATGAAAATCCTTGTCAAATGCAAGGTGTTGAGGCTAGTTTTGTGACATAGTGGTTTAAGCCATCTTCTATGACACCAGCATCCCATATGGGTGCCAGTTCAAATCCTAGCTGTTCCACTTCTGATGCAGCTCCCTGGTAATGCTCCTGGGAAAACAGTGGAGGATGGTCCAAGTCGTTGGCCTGTGCACCCAAATGGAAGACCTGGAAGAAGCTCCTCACTCCTGGCTATAGATAGGCTCAGCTCCAGCCATTGCGGCCATTTGGGGAATGAACCAGCAGATGGAAGACCTCTCTCTTTGTCTCTACCTTTCTGTAACTCTGTCAAATAAATAAAACAAATCTTAGAATTGACTGGGTAAGAAAGAAGAATATGAAGACTGTTGACAGGACTTAGCCAAGAGACTGGATATGGGAGTTAGAAAAAGGAAGCCAGTGACTTGGACTTGTAGCAAGGGTGATGTTATGAACTGAAGAGCAATGAAGAGACAAGTTTGCTAAAAGAAAAATCCCACAGAAAATTCTTCTGCAATGTGCCTGGGACATACCAGGCACAATCAGTAAGAAATAGCTAATTAAGCCTCAGTAATTTTTTTTTTAAGATTTATTTATTTACTTGAAAGTCAGAGTTACACAGAGAGGGAAGGAGAGGCAGAGGGGGGGGGAGGGAAGGAGGGAGGGAGGGAGGGAGGGAGAGAGAGAGAGAGAGGTCTTCCATCTGCTGGTTCACTCCCCAATTGGCCACAATGGCTGGAGCTGCGCCAATCTGAAGCCAGGAGCCAAGAGCTTCCTCCGAGTCTCCCACACAGGTGCGGGGGCTCAAGGACTTGGGCCATCCTCCACTGCTTTCCCAGGCCATAGCAGAGAACTGGATCAGAAGTCGAGCAGCCGGTGCCCATATGGGATGCTGGCATTGAAGGCAGCGGCTTTACCTGTTATACCACAGTGCCAGCCCCAGTAATTTTTAAGAATATTAAGATTTTGTTGAACTGAAAACTTTGAGAACTTTAAGTTAGGCTAAGAGATATACATTCCTTAGTACTTATGCATTAGCTACATATTTGATTTTTGTTTCTTGCAGTCATATCAGTCCCATTTGTGTCATCTTAAGCACTTCATAAATAGGATGCCTCATTATGTATAAATGAAAGCAGCAATACTATTAATACACAGACTTGTAAAGCTAAATGAATGGGCATACTAGAAATGTAGTAGCTGATGCTATATCCGCCAAGAAATTTTTTTTAAAGATTTATTTATTTACTTGAAAGTCAGAGTTACACAGAGAGAGAAGGAGAGGCAGAGAGAAGGAGAGAGGTCTTCCATCCACTGGTTCACTCCCCAGATGGCCTCAACAGCTGGAGCTGTGCTGATCCGAGGCCAGGAGCCAGGAGCTTCTTGCGGATCTCCCACGCAGGTGCAGTGGCCCAAGGACTTGGGCCATCTTCTACTTCTTTCCCAGGCCATAGCAGAGAGCTGGATTGAAAATGGAGCAGCCAGGACATTGAACCTTTGCCATTATGGGATGCTGGCACTATAGGCAGCAGCTTTATCTGCTACGCCACAACTCTGGCCCCAGAATTTTTTTTTAAAACTGAAAATATATAACAGTGCCAGGACTTTTTGTAGGAACATGTGGCATTGTTATTTGGCAGTATCTTGGACTTTGCCTAATGATTAGTAGATATTCAATAATCAAGCAAATAAAAATTTACTTTATGCTTAGAACATATATAGCACTACTTTTAAATAATCCATTTTCAGTATGTGAGGATTATATGGGGCATTTTAAAAAGTTATGGAAAATGGGATTAGAAGCTTTATTTTGTGCTTGCATTTGGTTTAGTAGTTAAGTTGCCTGCATCCCATATTGTAATGCTTGTGTTTGGGTCCTGGCTCTGGCTCCTAGTTTTAGCTAATGCAGACTCTTGGGAAGCAGGAGGTGATCTTTGGGTCTTTGCCACCTATGTGAGAGCACTAGGTTGAGTTTCTGGCTCCCACTTTTGGCCCAGATCCATCCTAGCCTTTGTAGGCATTTGGGGTGGGAACTGGGCATGGGAGTTCTATCTCTGGGTTTGTTTGTTTTTTTAAAGATTTATTTATTTATTTGAAAGGCAAAATTAGAGAGATCGATCCTCCATCTGCTAATCCACTCCTTAAATGGCTACAATGGCCAAAGCCAGCAGCCAGGAACTTCTTCTGGGTCTCCCACGTGGGTGCAGGGGCCCAAGCACTTGAGTCATCTTCCACTGCTTTCCTGGACCATATCAGAGAGCTGGGTCTGAAGAGGAGCAGCTGGGACTGGAACTGGCATTCATATGGGATGCTGGTGCCGCAGGTGGTGGCTTTACCTGTTACGCCATTAAGCCAGTTCCTCTCTGTGTCCTTGTGTCTCTGTTTCTCAAAAAATAGTTAAGTTTGGTCCAGAAAACTTTGAAATCCATGCATAGTTTTTTCAAAATACACATTTTCCATAAACTTTTTGAAAACCTTTGTATTTCCTTAAGAAAGCATTTTTATAATATAATTTTGGAATGCTTTCTAAGATAGCCTCGGAACTGGTGCTTTGGTGTAGTGGGTAAGGCTGTCACCTGTGGTGCCAGCATCCCATATAAGCACTGGTTTGAGTTTTGGCTGCTCCACTTCTTTTTTTTTTTTTATTTTTATTTTATTTATTTGACAGGTAGAGATACAGACAGTGAGAGAGAGAAAGAGAGAAAGGTCTTCCTTCCCATTGGTTCACTCCCCTAATGGCTGCCACGGCCAGCCCTGCGCCGATCCAAAGCCAGGAGCCAGGTGCTTCCTCCTGGTCTCCCATGCAGGTGCAGGGGCCCAAGCACTTGGGCCATCCTCCACTGCCCTCCCGGGCTACAGCAGAGAGCTGGACTGGAAGAGGAGCAACTGGGACTAGAACCTGGCGCCCATAGGGGATGCTGGCGCCGCAGGCGGAGGATTAACCAAGTGAACCATGGCACCGGCCCCTGCTCCACTTCTGATCTAATGACTGGAGCTGGGCCAGTCTGAAGCCAGGAGCTAGGAGCTTGGTCTCCCATGTGGATGCAGCGGCACAAGCACTTGGTGCATCCTCTGTTGCTTTCCCAGGCACGTTAGCAGGGAGCTAGATCAGAAATGGAGCAGCTGGGACTCGAACCATCACCCAAATGGGATACTGGTGTCACAGGTGGCAGCTTTATCCACTACACCAGAGCACCGGCCCCTGAGTAAATCTTTTAAAAAAAGAGAGATCCTTACAGGTACTCTCTTCTTTCCTGTCCTCCCCATCTCACATTCTTGTATTCCTCCTTATTTCTCCTGGAAGTGTGCTCTATTTCTCAGATGTATGAAGAATCATTATTCTAAATCTTCTATGGCCTGTAACTTATTTCTCTTGTATCTGCTTCCTTGAAGCTAGGAAACAAGATTCATACTGTTTTGTACACTGCTTGACCCTTCTGTAAAATTCTTCCTCTTGTAAGACTTCTGTAAAATTCTTCCTCTTGCCCTACTGGCTATGCTTCTTACCTGACTTATCATTTCAATCTGGAAACCTTTAGGTTGCTGCATTTTATTCACTGATGTTTTGGTGTAATTCTTGACTTCATATTGGACAGTTGGAAGCCTAACATTGAAAATCACCTGAACATCTTATTTTTTCTTACTTTCTTCTGTATGACAGTGATATTCACCTCTGTTTTCTTTGATGTTTCTACTCATATGATTGAAACAGTTCTACTGATCTTTTCCTTTTTTATTATTTGGTGCAGAGTTACACACACACACACACACACACACACACACAGAGCCATCTTCCATCTGCTGGTTCACTGTCCAAATGGCCACAGTGGTTGGGGCTGGGCCAAGCTAAAGCCAGGAGCTTCTTCAGAAGGTCTCCCACTTGGGCACAGAGTCCCAAACACTTGGGCTATCCCCTCAATTTTACTTCTGACCAAAAGCTCCTAGATAAATCTTTCACATTTGTGTAGTTTTCTGATTTTCTGCCTTTGCCCCACCAACAGAATTATTGTTGTGCTTCTTGCCTTGTTGAAAATATTAATTCTTGGGGCCAGCACTGTGGCATAGTGGGTTAAACCTCCACCTCTGATGCTGGTTTGTATCTTGGCAACTCTATTTCTGATCCAGCTCCCTGTTAAAGGCCTGGGAAAGCAGCAGATGTTGGCCCAAGTGCTAAGGCCCCTGCTACTCAGGTGGGAGACTTGGAAAAAGATCCTGGCTCCTGGCTTTACCCTGTCCTAGTCCCTGCCATTGTGGTCATTTGGGGAGTGAACCAGATTATGAAAGATCTCTCTGTCTCTCCCTCTGATTCTTTCAAATATATAAATAAATCTTTAAAGAAATAAAAAATATATTAATTCTGTAAACGCTTTATACTTAGAATGGATTTAATACCTTCCAGTTGTACAAACTAGTGGGTTCATGTTTTATATGTTTAGTTAGGTTCTTAACATTGCTTGGCAGTGTTCTAATGAGTTTCTTTTCCTGTTCACTTCTGCTAATGTTTTACCACCCTGTCTTAAGACCTCTGCTGCCCTCTGGTTTTCTCACTCAGTGCTGGCCTTCTATCTGATGGAACAGTGTTAAGAAAACATGTGTTCCTTGCAGTTCTTTGAAATGCTGATAGGTGGTGCTGGTGAAAGAGGATAATTTAGTCAAGTTAGTTGGGAAAATTTTCCAGTTCTGTCTTTCTCTGAGAGATTTACAGTACTTATTAATAAGCATAATAACATTCTTCAGGAAAGAAACTCATTAAACTGTTTACTACAGCCTCTCCCACTTCCTACCCTACTGAAATTGCTTTTGATAGGACTCCAAGTAACCTTCTAGTGCTTATTATTATTATTGCTGATTACTATTGTTTTTCTGTCTCATCTCCTTTCCATTTCTGCTCTGTCTTTTTGTTATGCAGAAGTTAGTCTAAAATAGAAATTGTGCCACTGTTCTGCCTGTGAATCTTACTTCTTGCTAAAATATAAACTCAGTTCAGGGGCCAGCACTGTGGCATAGTGGGTAAAGCTGCCATCTGCAGCACCGTCATTCCATATGGATGCCAGTTCGAGTGCCCGCTGCTTCACTTCCAATCCAACTCCCTGCTAATGCACCTGGGAAAGCAGTAGAAGATGGCCCAAGTACTTAGGCCCCTCTACCCTCGTGGGAGACCTGGATGAAACTCCTGGCTCCTGGCTTCAGATCCGCCCAGCTCTGGCCATTGCGGCCATTTGAGGAGTAAACCAGTGGCTGGATCTCTTTCTGTTTCTCTCCCTCTCTCTCTCACTTACTTTAACGCTACCTTTCAAATAAATAAATCTGAAGAGAAACATAAACTCAGTTCACTGAGCAAATTTATGTGCGTTCCCAGCTCATTATTATGTATGTAATTCTGGGGCACTAAAAAACTTCTCAAAATTTATTTCTGTTAATATTTTAAAGCACCTATTTGTTTGAAAGAGAGAAAGAAAGCAAAAGAGAAAGAGGAGATATTTTCCATATGCTGGTTTACTCCTCAGATGGCCGGCATCACCTGGTGCTGGGCCAGGTTGAAGCCAGAAGCCAAGACTCCATGCTGGTCTCCACATGGATGGCAGGGCCCCAGATACTTGGGCCAACATCCACTGGTTTCTCAGGAACATTAGCAGGGAGCTGGATTAAGAGCAGAGAAGCTGGAACTCCCACCTGCTCACCGATACAGGATGGCAGTGTTTGAAGCAAGAGCTTAACCTGCTGTGCCACAATGCTTGCCTCAACTGCTTTGCTTCTTTCTGTCTAAAGTGGATCTTTTATAGGTAGGTCATAAGTGGGTAATGTGTTTTTTAATCCAGTTTGTCAGCCTCTGCCTTGAGTTGGAGAGAGAGTTAATTTACAATTAAAGTAACTTCTGTGATAGATTTACTCTGCTATTTACTGTTCTCCTCTCTGTATGTCTTATGTGCAAAAAATTTTTGCTCTACAGTTCTTTCACCACTGCCTTTTTATGTATGTATCTAGTTGATTTTTAAAAATTGAGTACCATTGTCTTCTATTTTGTTCTTTTGTTTGAAGGTTTTTTTTTTTTTTTTAAACATGATTCACTTGGGGATAACAATGCAGTTAACATCTTAAATTTATAACAACCTTGTTTGAGTAATGCCAACATAGTTTCAGTAGTACATATTCTTTTCCAGCGTATCTTTGTTCTTCTCTATTTACATTTTTATTGCCAGAGATTACTGCCATGCATTGCATAATGATGGGAGTACATTCTGAGGAGTACATCATTAGGCAATTAAATCATTCTGCAAACATAGAGTATACGTAGACAAACTAAGATGGTTATGACATCACTAGGCGGTATAATCTTATGGGACTACTGTTGTATATGTGGTCTGTTGTTGACTGAAATGCCATTATGTGGTTTATGATTGTACATTTTTTACATGCTGTTTCTATTAACATAGATTTATAATTTTTATGCATTTGTGTTTTAAATCATGGAAAAGGAATAAACCTAAGAGTTACAAACCAAAACTACAGATAATACTGCTTTTATAATTACGTAGTTGTCTTGTCTAGTGTTCTTTATTTCTTCTGTGGATTTTAGTTGCTGTCTAGTATCCTTTCATTTCAATCTAAAACTCCTTTTGGTATTTCTTGCAGGGCTGCTCTACTGGTAATGAGCCTTCTCCATTTTTGTTTATCTGGAAATATAATTTTAATTTTTTTAACTAAGAAGGTTTTTTGAAAGATAGACACATATGTACGCACAGAAAGCATAGGAGAGAGGGAGGGAACATGGGTGGGGGCAGCTCAGAACTCATTCCAGGTCTCTTATGTGGGTGTCATGTACCTAAACTGCCTCAGCTGTTAACCAGTACATCCCAAGGTGTGCATTAGCAGGAGGCTAGAATTGGGAATAGAGCCAGTACTTGAACTCGTGGACTTATATTTGGAACAGTGGTGTCCCAAGTAGTGTCTTTACTGTACCAAACGCCTGCCCCCCTACCTCATTCTTTAAAAAAGAAAATTCTGTCTGGAGCTGTAATGCAGTGGGTTAAACTGTTGCCTGCAGAGCTGGCATCCCATATGGGTTCTAGTCCCAGCTACTCCATTTCTGATCCAGCTTCTTGCTAATGTGCCTGGGAAAGCAGCGGAATGATGGCACAAGTCCTTGGGTTCGTGCACCCACATGGGAGACGCAGAAGAAGATCATGGCTCCTGGCTCTTGGCTTCTGCCATTGTGGCTATTTGGAAAGTGATCCAGCAGATGGAAGATTCTCTCTCTCTGTAATTTTGCTTTTCAAATAAATAAATAAAATAAAATAAATAATAGCTGGTTCTTGAACCAGGAACTCTGAAAAACTATTTCCATTTATTTGAAAGACTCACAGAAATTGTTCATCTGTTGGTTCACTCCCGATATGCTCATAAAAGCCAACAGAGCTGGGCCATGCTGAAGCTGTGAATCTGGAACTCGGTCTGAATCTCCGATATGGGTGGCAAGGACTCAAGTACTTGAGCCATTGCCTATTGCTTCCCCCTGGGTGTGCAGTGTTAGCAGGAAGCTGATACCTGAATTGGAGTCAAGACTTAAACTCAGGCACTCCAGTATGGAATGTGGGCATCTCAAGTGGGACCTTTCCTGCTGTGAAGATCATTCACCCCTTCATTATTTTAAGAGAGTTTTTATGGTTAGAGAATTCTTTTTTTTTTTTTTTTTTGACAGGCAGAGTGGACAGTGAGAGAGACAGAGAGAAAGGTCTTCCTTTGCCGTTGGTTCACCCTCCAATGGCCGCCGCGGCCGGCGCACCGCGCTGATCCGAAGGCAGGAGCCAGGTACTTATCCTGGTCTCCCATGGGGTGCAGGGCCCAAGCACTTGGGCCATCCTCCACTGCATTCCCGGGCCACAGCAGAGAGCTGGACTGGAAGAGGGGCAACCTGGACAGAATCCAGCGCCCCGACCGGGACTAGAACCCGGTGTGCCGGCGCCGCAAGGCGGAGGATTAGCCTAGTGAGCCGCGGCGCCGGCTGGTTAGAGAATTCTTAATGACAGTGTTTTTTTTCTTTGAGAACTTTAAATATGTTATCTCACTGCCTATAGCCTGCATTATTTCTTATGAGAAGGAAGCTGTTAATCTGTGTGCTTGATGAGTTAAGCTAGTGTTCCTTTAAAATGCTCCTTTTGTTTTTTGAGTTTTGATAGTTTGACTATATTATGTTTCAGTGAATTTCCTTGAGTTTTTCTTCTTAACTTCCTAAATTTCATTGAGCTTTTCGGATGTGTGTATTTATATCTTCAGATTTGGAAAATTTGGTCTTTGTTGTTTAGATATTTTTCCTGTACCCTTTTTTGTTTCCTGCCATGATTCCTATTACACATATATTGTGCTTGGGAGAGAAGCAAATAAAAAAAGAAGGGATGTAGGTAACAAAAAGTTAAGAGAATAGGATAAAGTTTCAGGAAAATTATATTAGTATTCTTAGAAATAAATGATTATAGCCATGAGAGAAGATCAGAGTAAAAAGAAATAATAAAAGAGTTCTTACAAGTAAAAGTATGATATAAATGTAGGAAGGTCAAATTATAGAAATTACCCAGGAAGGAGAACAAAAAGAGAGGTGAAAAAATGGGGGGAAAATGCAAAATTGGAGAATCAGTTTAGGAGGCCTAAAGTCTAATTACTAGTCCAATAAATAAATTATTTTTCACAGTTATATAGAAAAGTAAAAGAGCATAAGATGAAAGGAAGAAAATTACAATAAGATGTCAAGAGTTAAAAGATTGTGGGGCCGGCACTGTGGTACAGTGGGTTAAAGCCCTGGCCTGAAGCACCGGCATCCCAAATGGGCACCGGTTCTAGTCCTGGCTGCTCCTCTTCCGATCTTTTTTTTTTTTTTTTTTTTAAAGAATTAAAAGATTGTGCATTATAGAGTAAAAGAACTAACTGAATCCTCAGCAAAATGGTTGAGGAAATATCTACAGCAAAACTTAGAACCTGGAAATCTCAGAACACTGGGACAAAGAGAATATAAGGTTCTATAGTGGGAGAAAAAAAGATGGAGAATGAGAATGATATAGTTACAGAAATTAGAAATAATGGAAAAGAAACAATACAATTTTTTTAAAGATTTATTTTATTTATTTGAAGGACAGAGTTACAGAGAGAGGTTAGAGACAGAGAGATAGGTCTTCCATCCACTGGTTCACTACCCAGATGGCTGTAGCAGCTGGAGCTGTGCCGATCCAAAGCCAGGATACAGGAGCTTTTTCCGGGTCTCCCATGTGGGTGCAGGTGTCCAAGGACTTGGACCATCTTTTACTGCTTTCCCAGGCCATAGCAGAGAGCTGTATCGGAAGTGGAGCAGCCGGGACTAGAACTGGCACCCATATGGGATGCCGGCGCTTCAGGCCAGGACTTTAACCCACTGTGCCACAGCGCCGGCCCGAACCATACGATTTTAAGCAAATGACTTTCAGCCTAGAGTTTTATACCTTTTTAAACAAAGTGTGAAGATAGAATGAAGATATTTCAGATGTACAAAGTCTTATAAAACTTACTTATTGGATTTTTAGTGGGATCAATAAAAATTGTCCCTTTCCTTTGCTAAATTCTAAACAAATTGGGTTGGACAAAGGAAGCATATGGAGACTAGAATATAACTTTTTTTTAAAATAAGATTTAATTTGGAGATTGAAGTTTATAGTTTCATGTTGTTTACTAATACTAAATGCCAGAATCAGAGCTGAACTGCAGGTGCGACTTACCATATGAAGGAGCAGATTGATTTTCTTCCATATGCACAGCAGGATTGAAACAAAGGGGGTGGGGGAGGAAGAGGCAGAGTTTTTCCCATTTTTCCAAACTCACTGATGAAATAATTCCTTAAGAAAGGAATTAATGAGGAGAGAGGTCAGGAATATTGTAATAACAGATATTTGTCTACATTAGAATGAAAGACCAGAAGTGGGTCATAACTAATTCCTCAATATCTTTCACATTTCTTTCCTTTTTATAAAAGATTTATTTATTTATTTGAAAGTCAGTTACACAGAGAAAGAGACAGAGAGATCTTCTACCTGCTGGTTCATTCCCCAAGAGGCTTCTGGGGCTAGGCTAGGCCAGGCTGAAACCAGGAGTCAGGGAATATATCATGGAAAAAACAAGGAGTACATATAGAAAAGGAAAACTGAAGAGTCAGCATGAGAGAAGGAAATGGAAGTGGTTGCAGGAACTTGTAAAAGAAAGTCTTAGGGTGACAACTGCGTTGGAAATCTAGTAATGACCAGAGAGCTTCCAATAAGGGATCTACAAGAACAGAATAGCAACAGAAAAAGATTACTTGATGTGTTTGAACATATTGAGATAATATTTATTTTGTCAACAAATTGTTGGTGGGTGTCTAAAAAAGTTTAATAAAAATGAGACAATGGGGGCTGGTGCTGTGGCGCAGCGGCTTAAAGCCTTGGCCTGAAGCACCAACATTCCATTTGGGTGCTGGTTCTAGTCCCGGCTGCTCCTCTTCCAATACAGCTCTCTGCTATGGCCTGGGATGGCAGTAGAAGATGGCCCAAGTCTTTGGGCCCCTGCACCCACATGGGAGACTGGAAGAAGCTCCTGGCTTTGGATTGGCGCAGCTCCAGCCGTTGCAGCCATCTGGGGAGTGATCCTGTGGATGGAAGGCCTTTCTCCTCTCTGTCTCTACCTCTCTCTGTAACTCTTTAAAATAAATAAAAATAAATCTAAAAATGAGACAGTGATTAATTTCAGGTGAAATTGGAAAGTATACCACAAAGGAAATAATGGTTGTAGTTCAGCATCTGTATACTTAAAAGACTAGATTAGTAATACAGTGGCTTAAAATGCAGAGAATTTTACTCCTTTCTCTTAAAATATTTGCCGGATAGGTAAGTGGTCTCCAGATCTTGATGAGTACTTTATTCCATGCAGCTATTCAGAGGCCTGAGTTTTGTTGATCATACTTGTCCGACTCCCTAAATGGCTGCAGTGGCTGGAGCTGAGTTGATCCAAAGCCAGGAACCAGGACCTTCTTCCAGGGCTCCCACTTAGGTGCAAGGGCCCAAGCACTTGGGCCGTCTTCTAGTGCTTTCCCAGGCTCATTAGCCAGGGTGCTGGATAAGAAGTGGAGCAGCTGAGACCTGACCTGACAACCATATGGGATGCTGGCGCTGCAGGTGGCAGCTTTACATACTATACCACAGCACCTTGCCCCCCCCCCCCGCCCCGCCCCCCCCCCCCCTTTTTTTTTTAAGATTTACTTTTTTTATTTGAAAGGCAGAGATACAGAAAGAGAGAAAAAGAGATCTTTCATCTTCTGGTTCACTCCTCAAATGACTGCCGTAGCTGGGGTTGGGCCAGGCCGAAGCCAGGAGCCAGGATCTTCATCCGGTTCTCCCACATGGGCTCAGAGTCCCAAGTACTTGGACCATCTTCTACGGCTTTCCTAAGTGCATTATCAGGGAGCTGGATCGGAAGTGGTGCAGCTGGGACTTTAACCAGCACCCATAAGGGATGCAGGTACCGCAGGTGGAGGCTTAATGTTTTACGCCACAGTGCGGACCTCGAGTGGCTACTTTATATAAGATACTGTGGTAGGAACTGAAGATGCAATGGTAAATAAAATCAGAAAGGGTTTCTTCCCTCATGAAGTTTACCATATAGTTGGGAGACTGACATGAATCAGATTCTTCACTGTGTGTAAGATTGTACAGAAGAACATGGTTTCCCTTAACTTCTACTTTTAGGACTATAGAACTTTTAGTTTTTTTTTTTTTTTGTCACGTCTTGGGGGTGGGTTGGGGTCGAGGGAGAAAGAGAATGAGAGACAGAGAGGCAGACAGGCATTGACATTAGACAGAAAGGAAGAGCTCCCATTGGCTGAAGCATTCCTTGAATGCCTGCTACAGCTGGGGCTGATACAGCTAGAAATCAGGAGCTGGGAATTCAGTGCAGGTCTTGAGTGGCAGGGAGCAAACTCCAAGGGTGCACACTAGCAGGAAGCTGGAATCAGAAGCGGAGCTGGGAGTTGAATCCACAATGGCCAGTATGGGATAATGGCGTTCCAGTGTTGTGGGTGTGCTGGATGAGTTCCTCACACCTTAGCCAATAAATTGAATGAGGCTTACACAGACAGCAGGTATAGGCAGCAAAGATAAGACAAGCAAAGTAACTCCACAGGGCTAGCAGGAGCAGGCCTTTGGAAAGAACTTCACTTAGAGTCTAAGAAAGGCTCTCAGCTCAGAGGCTCCTACCAGGGCCTCAGTGGTGATAAAGTAAAAGTTCACTACATAAGACTGTAGGAAGAGGCCTCTAAAAAGAGCTCAGAGCCTCAAGGGTGATTTGGACTGTTAATTTATAGACAGATTTTTTAGTGAAAGGAGGTGGAAGTTGTTGCCAAGGAGACTCTCCAGATGTCCTGGGCGGAGAGGCGTTGCTGGGGAAACTCCTGCCAGAGGTTCTCTGACACAATGCTTCATGTTTCTGGAGACGGCTTTAGTTCTCTCCTTGGATTTGGCCCTTTGGCCTGGACTTTGTGCTCTCTCCTGCAAGGAGGCTGGTGGTCTTTGAGCTAGCTGCTTTCGAAGCTAGTGCTTTTACGCAAATAAAGCAAGCAATTTTAATTTTTATGGCTTTTAAAATTTTCTTCTTGTTTTCCTTGAATCCTAGCTAGCTCCTGCTTCCCCAAAGGACATCTTAATCACTAGGCCAAATACTAGGCTGAATAGTTCTTTCAGAGTAGTTTTTTAAGTGAGGCCTCTAGTCCAGCCACATCAGCATCACCATCCCAGACATACTGAAATAGAAACTCTGGGGGTAGAGTCCTCCAGGTAATTCTAATGAATGCTAAAATTTGAGGGCCGCTGTCTTTGATTTAATCAATATTTTAAGCTTATTTTATTACTGATAGTATTTAGTGCTAAAACAACCTATTATATACACTAGATTATATAATTATTAAGTGTTTTTACGACTTTTTTTTTAAAGATTCATTTATTTGTTTGAAAAGCAGAGCTAGAGAGATCCAAAGCCAGGAACCAGGAGCAACTTCTGGGTCTCCCAACCTGGGTGCAGGGACCCAAGTACCAGGGCCGTCTTTCTCTGCTTTCCCAAGCACATTAGCAGGGAGCCCATATGGGATGTGATGCCACAGGCGGTGACATTACCCACTTTGCCACAGCATTGGCCCCAGCTTCTTAAATGTTTAATAAGGCACTGTTACTGTCACATATTAAACTACGTAGTGGTTGTTGGTTCAAGTCCCAGCTGCTCCTCTTCCAATCCAGCTCTCTGCTATAGCTTGGGAAAGCAGTAGAAGATGGCCTAAGTGTTTGGGCGCCTGCACCTGCATGGGGGACCTGGAGGAAGTTCCTGGCTCCTGACTTTGGTCTGGCTCAGCTCTGGCTGTTGTGGTCATCTGGGGAGTGAACCAGTGGATGGAAGACCTTTATTTCTGTCTCTTCTCTCTCTGTAACACTACCTCTCAAATAAATAAATAAATAAATAAATCTTTAAAAAACAATACCCCCACCAGTTAGAATTTGTTTGTAAGGCACATATCATGCATGAGTATAGGAATTCAAAATTTTTTCCTGCAGAAAACATTGCCTATAAATACTTTCTTTATGAAGCCTCAGAGAATCCTGGTAGTTTTCTATAATTTTTAAAATTATTAGAACCAATACATTAATATTACTCTGTTAAAGATTCACATAGAGGGCTGGTGCCGCGGCTCACTAGGCTAATCCTCCGCCTACGGCGCCGGCACCCTGGGTTCTACTCTCAATTGGGGCACCAGATTCTGTCCCGGTCGCTCCTCTTCCAGTCCAGCTCTCTGCTGTGGTCCAGGAAAGCAGTGGAGGATGGCCCAAGTACTTGGGCCCTGCACCTGCATGGGAGACCAGGAGGAAGCACCTGGCTCCTGGCTTCGGATCCGTGCAGTGCACCGGCCATAGTGGCCATTTGGGGGGTGAACCAATGGAAGGAAGACCTTTCTCTCTGTCTCTCTCTCTCACTGTCTAACTCTGCCTGTACCCCCCCCAAAAAAAAATTGCATAGAATCATGACCTTTTTTTTTTTTTTTCCCCAGTTAGAGTAGACACTAAACATGGCTGGTCAGTCACTATTTTATAGTTTAGAAATCTATTCTCAAATTTGTTGAGAGTTGCTTTGTGGTTGGTGGGTCTCAGTGATTGGAAGACTTAGCTGAAATTGTTTCATTATTGTGTATATGTTTTTGGTTTTTCTGCCTGTCTCCTGGAAAGGTTCCTTGATTGGTAACTATTGTTACTCGTTATTTTCACAATAATCATTTCAGGTAAAGGCAGTCATTTAGCCTAATGTTAAAATGCCACTTGGGAGGCACGGATTTCTTTCTTTTCTCTTCTTTTTTTAAAATAAAGATTTGTTCATTTTATTTGAAAGAGATACCGAGAGGGAAAGAGAGATTTTCCATCTGCTGGTTCACTCCGTAGGTGGCTGCCAGGGCTGGGCCAGGCTGGAGCAAGGAATTTCTCCTAGGTCTCTGACATGGGTGTCAGGGGCCTAAACACTTGGGCCCATCCTCTACTGCTTTTCCCAGGCCATTAGCAGGAAACTGAATAGAAAGTGAAGCAGCTGGGACTCAGTGCCAGCGTTGCAGGCTTGCATTTCACATGGGAGTACCTGGTTTCTGGTCCTGGCTATGTTTTCAATTGTAGCTTCCTGCTAATGTGCACCTTGGGAAACAGCAGGTGATGGATTGCTCAAGTGATTGGGTCTCTGCCACCCACAAGGGAAACCTGGATTCAATTATTTCAGGCATTTGGGGAGTGAACCAGTGCATGGGCTCTCTGGGAGTGTGCTCTGTCTCTAGCTCACTCGCTCGCTCTCAAATTCTTTCTAAAGATTATTTATTTGAGAGGCAGAGTTACAGACAGAGGAAGAGACAGAGAGGTCTTTCACCTGCTGGTTCACTCCTGAAATGGCCACAATGGCCAGACTGGGCTGATCCAAAGCCAGGAGCCAGGTCTCCCACGTGGGTGCAGGGGCATAAGTACTTGGGCCATCTTCCATTGCTTTCCCAGGCCATCAGCAGGGAGCTGGATCGGTAGTAGAGCGGCTGAGACTGGTGGCCAAATGGGATGCTGGCATTGCAGGTGGATCATTAACCTAATAAACCACAGTGCCAGCCACTGTCTCTGACTTTTTAAAAAAGATTTATTTATTTATTTATTTGAAAGAGTTACAGAGAGGCAGAGAAAGAGAGAGGTCTTCCATCAGCTGGTTCACTCCCCAAATGGCCACAACGGCCCAGGGCTAGGCAAGACTGCAGGCAGGAGCTTCATCCTGGTTTCCCAGGTGGGTTCAGGGGCCCAAGCACTTGGGCCATCCTCTGTTGCTTTTCCAGGCACATCAGCAGGGAGCTGGATTGGAAGTGGAGCAGCTGGGAATCCAACTGACATCCATATGGGATGTTGGTGTCACAGTTGGCGGCTTTATCTGCTATGCCACAGTTCCTGCCCCACATGATATTTTTAATGTGGAAATAATTTAACAAGATGTAGTATTTCATTTGTTTATGGTTTGTACTCCGTTGGTAGATTTAATGTTTCTCAATATAATTGTTTTGATTGGTTGTGAGAACAAAATAAGATTGATTTTACTGTTTTTTGTTACTATCATTTTTCTAAAGATATATTTAGAGCAGTTTTATTAGTTCATAGCAAAGTTGAGCAGAATGTAGAGTTCCCATATACTCCATTCCCTACCTCCTACATGCTTAGTTTCCCCCACTATCAATACCTGGCACCCCAGTTATGCATTTGTTAATAAGTCAGTGAACTACATTGAGTCATTTTTGTCATCCAAAGTCCATAGATTAGAGTTCATTCTTGATGTATATTTTGTTGGTTTCAATAAATGTATTTTAGGTACATGTATCTACCATTATAGTATCATACAGAATATTACTATCATTTTTAAAACTCTGGGATCCTATGGATTCTTAAAATTAAATGAAAAGGATTCATTAAAGCTCTTTCATTACTTCAGAGGTGGAGAAAGTTCATTGAAATTGTTTCTTCTTGTTTAGAGAGTCGAGTTTGAAAATTTAGGTTAGAGGAATAAATAGGTACTGTTGAGTATGAGTCATGTGGACAAAATCCTACCATTTAGGATTCCATAAACTGATTCCCTGTGGTATATATAAATTGCAATTCTTGTGTTTTCTTTATTCCATTTCCTTTTATGTTAATTGTTGTACATCATTTGTGGGTTTCATTTCCCTGTTTGTTGGAATTCTTACTGTGTGATATAAGACAACTTTTTAATTAACAAAAAACATTGAATGAATGTTTGGCTGTTATTTTCTTTAACTCCTAATGTAGTTTTTTGGAGTTTTGTCTTTTGTTGTTACTATTCAGTTTTGAGAAAGGATTTTTTTTCTATATTGCCATTTAAAAAAAAAGTTTTTTTTGTATTCCTAATAACAAAGGTTTTTTTTTTTTTTTCCTTTTTTTTTTTTAAGCCTAACAGTTTGCTTGCCTAAACTGAATTTGAAGCAATCCAAACTACTGGAGATCTGCCATTGCATAATATCACAATTGGAAAGAAGTTGATTTTCAAATAATGGAAGAGTCTAAGACCTCTAAAAGTGAAAATCATGAACCAAAGAAGAATATGATTTGTGATGAAGGCAAAGCAGTTAAAGTTACAACTAATCAAACTTTGAAAGCTAAAAATGATAAATCCATAAAAGAAATTGTGACTGGCTCTCCAAACAGGAATAGTAGTAAAAAGAACAAACAAAATGATATTTGTGTAGAAAAATCAGAAATTAAATCATGTAAAGTAAATGCTGGCAGTATTCCAGGGCCTAAAGATTTGGGATTAATCCTTCAAGATCAAAGTCATTGCAAAACAAAAAAATCACCTAATTTACTAGTACGAGCTGAAAAGGCAGCTATTTCACAGACACCTAGTTTACAGGCAAAAGCAGAAAAATTACCAAAGTCACCTAATTCACCAATTAGAGCAGAAAAAGCACCCAGTTCACAGGCAGTAGCAGAAAAGATGCTAAATTTACAGAGCAAAGTGGAAAAAGCACCCAGTCCACAGATGAAATCAGAAAAGATGCCCAGTTCACCAGCAGAAGCAGAAAAAATGCCGAATTCACTATTGAAAGAAAACATCAGACAGACAGAATTACAACATACTGGAACAAAAAGTTCAAGCCGCTTCACTTCTGTGGACAAAGTGATTATTGAAACTGTAGTGGGAGAACAATCTGCTCTGGAGAACCCACCACAATCTCAGAAGCAGCAAACATGTGCAGATAACACTGGTGATTCTGATGATAGTGCTTCTGGAATTGAAGATTTATCAGATGATTTAAGTAAGTACAGATTAGATTATTCCACAAGTCACTTTTTTGGAGGGATTTTCCTATATTAATGGTCTTCAGATTATCTGTGACTTAATTAGCTCTTAAAGCTTAGAAAATACCTTCCCACCTTATTACAATAGGTAAATAGGCTGTGCACCTGTGAATTTAGTGGCTCCTTTAGTTAATACACATACTCTTTTAACATGGTCTTGTAATATATTGCTCATTCATTCACCATCATGTATATATTGAGTTCCTATTACATGTCAAGTATGTGTTTATAACGAAAAACTGAAAACAGTGCTAGACCTCAAGGAGGCTTCTGGTCTGATGTGTTAAGTGATTTTCAATGCCAGAAACAGTTGAAATGATTTAATTATGAGATTTAGACTTTGGGTGGAGAAAACGTGAGACTGGAGGAAATTCAGTGTGATTGAACAAGAAGTTGAGAGAGAGAGTGTTAACAGGACAGGGCACACAGAACTAGAGAATGGAAGGCCTTGTAAGCTATGACAGAGTTAAGACTTTATCTTGAGTGCTTTGAGAAGCCATTCAAGTGGTTTAAGCAAGGTAAGGCTTTTGTTTTTCGTTAAAAAGTCTTTTGGCAAATTCTTTAACAGGAACAAGACTGGAAGCAGAGATTTTGTTAGGACATTATTAAAATTTAGTTGGAAACTGTGAAAGTAAATTTTGTAATTTTGTTCTGGGAATTTGCTTTTTTTGGATCTGGCTGAAGAGCCCATGAGAGTATTTTAGGCATGGAAAGCCTCGACACTCTGGCCAAGAAAAAAAAAAGACCTAAATGAAAGTTCTTTGTGAGTGAGATCCCAGTGGAAAGAACGGGCCATCAAAGAAGGAGGTACCTTTCTCTGAAGGGAGGAGTGAACTTCCACTTTGACTATGACCTTGTCTAAATAAAATGGATGTCCGGGAACTCAAAAGGCTTCCACAGCCTTGGCAGCTCATGACAAGAGCGTAGGGTGATTACTGATGCCATAAACAAGAGTGTCAGTTGTTAAGTCAACAACAGGAGTCACTGTGCACTTAATTCCCATGTAGGATCTCTGTCCTTAATGTGTTGTACTATATGAATTAACAGTATAACTAGTACTCAAACAGTACTTTATACTTTGTGTTTCTGTGTGGGTGCAAACTGTTGAAATCTTTACTTAGTATATACTAAATTGACCTTCTGTATATAAAGATAATTGAAAATGAATCTTGATGTGATTGAAATGGGAGAGGGAGCGGGAAATGGGAGGGAGATTATGGAGGGGAAAAGCCACTGTAATCCAAAAGCTGTACTTTGGAAATTTATATTTATTAAATAAAAGTTAAAAAAGGGATTTATTTATTTGAAAGACAGTTACAGAGAGAAGGAGAGACAAAGAGAGTTCTTCCATCTGCTGATTCACTTCCCAAATGGCCACCATGGCCAGGGCTGGGCAAGGCTGAAGCCAAGAGCTTCATCTCTGTTTCCCATGTGGATGCAGGGGCTTGGATCATTTTCTGTTGCTTTCCCAGGCACATTAGTGAGGAGCTAGATTGGAAGTGGAGCAGCCATGATACAAACCAGGGCCCATGTGGGATTCTGGTGTTTCAGCTGGTAACCCAACCCTTTATACCACAATGCTGGCCCTGATTTAAATATTTAGAAATATTGCCTGTGTCTTTTAATTAACTTTATCCTGTTTCGCTTAAATTAATTTTAGAGGTGGAGGTGGGAATCTTTTTTTTTTTTTCTGGTGTTTCCTTGGCTGGAAGAATGAAGCGTTACTTTGATGTAGAAATAAAACAAAGCTATATATGAATCATTTTTTTCTGTATTTGGAGAAACACTGGTAGAGCTTAGAAATAGCTTTTTAAAATTTCTGGTGGTACTCAGATAATAGTATATAGGTAGACCTTTTGAATTTTAATATCATTGCTTTATGTATATACGAAAAAATATTGGCTGGTGCCATGGCTCACTTGGCTAATCCTCTGCCTACAGCACCAGCACCCGGAGTTCTAGTCCCGGTTGGGGCGCAGGATTCTGTCCCGGTTGTTGCTGTTCCAGTTCAATTCTCTGCTGTGGCCCTGGAAAGCAGTGGAGAATGACCCAAGTGCTTGGGCCCTGTACCTGCATGGGAGACCAGGAGGAAGCACCTGGCTCCTGGCTTTGGATCGGCGCAGCGTGCTGGCCGTAGCGGCCATTTGGGGGGTGAACCAACGGAAGGAAGACCTTTCTCTGTCTCTCTCCGTCTAACTTTGCCTGTCAAAAAAAAAAAAAAAAAATCAACCTCATAATTAATTATATGTAGGTGATGCTTAGAACAAGTTCAGATTTATTTATTTTTTGGGAGAATTTAAATTTATTTTTTATTTTTGAGAGAACATTTTTAGTTTACGTTATAGTCAAAAGTTTAGTGCTCCATTTCTAAATAAAGAATTCAACAAATAAAAAGTAAAAAGACAAGGCCGGCACTGTGGCATAGCAGGTAAAGCTACCAGTGTCCATTCCTCCATTCCATATGGACATTCTGCCTGTCCAAAAAAAAAAAAAAACCAAAAAAACAAAAAAACAGCAAGTTTAAAAAGTCAGTTTAGCGGCCGGCGCCGCGGCTCACTAGGCTAATCCTCCGCCTTGCGGCACCGGCACACCGGGTTCTAGTCCCGGTCGGGGTGCCGGATTCTGTCCCGGTTGCCCCTCTTCCAGGCCAGCTCTCTGCTGTGGCCAGGGAGTGCAGTGGAGGATGGCCCAATTGCTTGGGCCCTGCACCCCATGGGACACCAGGAGAAGCACCTGGCTCCTGCCATCGGATCAGCGCGGTGCGCCGGCCGCGGCGGCCATTGGAGGGTGAACCAATGGCAAAGGAAGACCTTTCTCTCTGTCTCTCTCTCTCACTGTCCACTCTGCCTTTCAAAAAATAAAAAAAGGTCAGTTTAGCAACAGTATCAAGTAAGTAATAGTATTGGTAATGTATAGATATGGCAAAAAAAAAAAAAAAAGAAAACAAAAAACCCTAAACATGATGGTACAGGAATGATAGTTTGGGAAATAGTGGTGCTTAAGATCACTAAATTAAGACTCTGGTTATTTGAATTGGTGAAAAATATGATTTAAAGATTTTTTTTTTATAAAAGTAATAGTGAATGAGATGACAGTGAAATGGTCAAGGAGTAACATCTATAGAGTAAAATTGCATAGGTTGTAAATCTTATCTCTACAATTTTGTAATCTTGGATAATCTGCTTACCCCTTTAAAATACATCTCTGTTTCTTTCTTTTTTTTTTTTTTAAGAGATGCTGTTGCTCATGTTAAGTTTAAGTGAAATGTGCAACAGCAATATCATTATTATGCCAATTAAATGCAGTTTTGTTATTTGTTAACATGGAGAACAAGTTGAACTAGCTTAAGGAAACTATAGAGTGAGGTGATTTATTTATTTATTTGAAAGACAGAGTTATAGAGAGGCAGAGAGAAAGAGGTCTTCTGTCCTCTGGTTCACTCCCTAGGTGGCCACAATGGCCAGAGCTGCGCTGATCCGAAGCCAGGAGCCAGGAGCTTCTTCCAGGTCTCCCACGTGGGTACAGGGGCCCAAGGACTTGGGGCCATTTTCTGCTGCTTTCCCAGGCCACATCAGAGAGCTGTATCAAAAGTGAAGCAGCTGGGAAGCGAACTGGCGCACATATGGGATGCCAGCACTGCAGGTGGTGGCTTTAGCCACTATGCCATAGTGCCGGCCCCATTATAGCTATTTTTATAAGTGCTTGTTATGTTTAAAGCAACTCTTCAATATGTTAATGTTTGGCTTGAAGTCATGTTCATATGTAATATTTTTTAAGATGTCTTACTCATAAATAATTCCAGTTAGTGACATTTTAAGAAATGATTTTTCATTAGATTATTCTTTGATAAAATAAAAGAATAAAATCTTTACAAGTAGATCAACATCTGAATTTAATAGGTTATAGAAATTTTATTAATAATTTGTGTGTGTGTGTGTGTGTGTTTGTGTGTGTCTGCGTCTGCGTCTGCTGTTTGCCAGGTACTGATCTTGTTACTAGGAATACAATAATGAATGAAACAGTGCTGCAGTTTGGGGGTTAGTAGTTTAGTGGGAGGAAAGAGATAATAAACACAGTGAAGAAGAAAAATACATAATAAGTTAGATGGTTATTAAACCTATAAGAAAATAAAAAGGAGACATCAGAGTGTTGCTGGTGGTGGTGTTTTAAATTGTCACTAAGAAGGTGACAGAGCAAATTCTTGAAGGAAAGAGGTGAATGAGCCAGGTGAATATTTGAGAAAAATGTTCTTGGTCTGGGCCTCCTAAACCTTAATACTCACATGAATTATCTGGGAATCATTAAAATGCATGTTCTTGGGCCTCATTTTTAGAGATTTTTGATTCAGAAGGTTTACAGTGGGACCTGAGAAATTGGATTTCTAGCAAGCTCCCAAGTGATGCTGATTCTGCCAATCATGATCATGCTATTCATCAAGTGCTAACTCATCTTTTTACTTTCTCTGATACCATCCTTCATTGTGTTTTCAACATAGCAGCCACAATGATCCTGTTAAAATAGATCACATCATCTTATTAGTGTTCAGAATGTGTTAGTGGCTTTGCATACACCAGAGTAAAAGCTAACATTTTTGCAGTTTTTATTAAGGTCTCATATGTTATGTGACACACCTCCCCTTCTCTGCCCTCATTCATCTACTTCTCATCCTTTCTCTTTCTCTGGTTCACTTGCGTGCTTTTCTTGGATTTCCACAACTGTGAAGGCACAAATCCCATCTGAAGGCCTTTGCATCTGCGTTTTCCTTACTTGAACACTGGTCTCCCAGGTATCCATGTGGCTACCTCTCTTAACCTCATTCACTAGGCTACTTATCTGAAATTTATAACCCTCACCTCTACTTCTGATACTCCTTATTCCTTTAACTTAATTTTTCTTCTCAGTACTTATCACTATTTGTCATATTTTAAATCTTACTTACCTTCCTCTTTTTTTTTTTTTTTTTGACAGGCAGAGTTAGAGAGAGAGACAGAGAGAAAGGTCCTCCTTTTGTTGGTTCACCCCCCTAATGGTTGCTACGTCTGGTGCGCTGCACCAATCCAAAGCCAGGAGCCAGGTGCTTCCTCCTGGTCTCCCATGCAGGTGCAGGGCCCAAGCACTTGGGCCATCCTCCACTGCTTTCCTGGGCCACAGCAGAGAGCTGGACTGGAAGAGGAGCACCCGGGACAGAACTGGCACCCCAACCAGGACTAGAACCCGGGGTGTCGGTGCCTCTGGTGGAGGATTAGCCAAGTGAGCCACGACGCCATCCAACCTTCCTTTTTTTTTTTTTTTAAAGATTTATTTATTGACTTGAAAGTTAGTGTTACAGAGAGGCAGAGGCAGAGAAAGGGAGAGAGAGAGAGAGAGAAAATCTTCCCTCTGCTGGTTCCCAAATGGCTGCAACAGCTGGACCTGAGAAGATTGGAAACCAGAAGCCAGGAGCTTCTTCTGCGTCTCCCATGTAAATGTGGGGGCCCAAGGTCTTGGACCATCTTTCACTACTTTCCCAGGCCGTAGCAGAGAGCTGGATTGGAATTGGAGAAGCCAGGACTTGAACCTGCACCTATATGTGATGCCAGCACTGCAGGTGGTGGCTTTACCTACTATGCCACAGTGCTGGCCCCTTTATTTACCTTCTTGTGTAATAGTTTTATTGGGTTATGATTCACGTGCCATAAATTCACCTCTTAAGGATAAAATTTATTGGTTTTTGGTATCTTCTCAAAGTTTACAGTTATCACTAGTATCTAATTCCTGACTGTTTTACTTTACTCCCTCCTACACAGGCAGTTACTACATTCTGTCTTCATAGATTTGCCTGTTATTTATAACTGAAGTCATATAACATGTAGGCTATTGTTTCTGGCCTTTTTTGCTTAAGATGTGCTCAACATTCATCCATGTTATGGCATATACTCCGTGGTATGAATATATCACGTTTTTTGTTTGTCCACTTACCATTTGGTAGGTTATTTGTGGTTTTTCTGTTTTGACTGTTCTAGATAATGCTTCTGTGAACATTTGTGTAAAAGTTTTTTTGTGGATGTATGTTTTCAGTTTTTATGTCTGTATAACTAGGAATGTAATCATTGTATCACATGATAACTGTTTAACTTCGTTTTTTGTAGCAGATACATATATGACTTACTATCATAGCTATTTTATATTTTTAAAAGATTTATTTATTTGAACATCCGAGTTATGAAGAGAGAGGGTGAGACAGAAAAGACGCCTTACATCCACTGGTTCACTCCCTAGTTGGCCACAACAGCAAGGGCTATGCCAAGCAGAAGTCAGGAGCCAGGAGCTTCTGAGTTTCCCACATCTGTGGCAGGGGCCCAAGCACCTGGGCCATTTTCTGTTGCTTTTCCCAGGCCATTATCAGGGAGCTGGACTGGAAGTGGAGCAGCAGGGACAGGAACCAGCGCCTATGTAGTATGCTGGCATTGCAAGCGGTAGCTTTATCTGTTATGCCACAACTCTGCTCCATCATAATCTTTAAAATTGATTTAAATTTATTTTTAATTTTAAAAATGTATTTGAAAGAATTAGAAAGAGAGGGAGAGACAGAGAGAGGTCTTCCATCTGCTGGTTCACTCTCCAAATGGATATCATAGCCAGGGCTGGGCCAGTTCAAAGCCAGGATCCATGAACTTCTTCCCAGTCTCCTACATGGGTGCAGGGGCCCAAGTGCTTGGGGCATCCTTGATGCTTTCCCAGGTACATTAGCAGGGAGCTGAATCAGAAGTGGAGCAGCCCGGACTGGAAACGGCACTCATATGGGATTCCGGTACCCAGGCAGTGTCTTAACCCGATAAACCACAATGTTGACACCTTTCGTAACTATTTTAAAGTATACAATTCAGTGGCATTAAGTACATTTTCAGTGTTGTACAATCATCACAGCTACCTAATTCCAGAACATTTATTTATTTATTTATTTATTTGACAGGTAGAGTTACAGACAGAGAGAAAGGTCTTCCTTCCGTTGGTTCACCCCCCAAATAGCCGCCACGGCCGGCATGCTGCGCCTATCCGAAGCCAGAAGCCAGGTGCTTCTTCCTGGTCTCCCTTGCGGGTGCAGGGCCTAAGCACTTGGGCCATCCTCCACTGCCCTCCTGGGCCACAGCAGAGAGCTGGACTGGAAGAGGAGCAATTGGGACTACAACCTGTTTCCCATATGGGATGCCGGTGCTGCAGGTGGAGGATTAACCTAGTGAGGCATGGCGCTGGCCTCCAGAACTTTTTATTACCACAAAAGGAAACCCTGTGTTCATTAAGAATTATTCCCTATCTCCCACTTGTCTCAACCGCTGATAACCACTAAAATGTCCTTTTATTTTCTATGTGTTTGTCTATACTGGGTATCTCATAGAAATAATCTCATACAATAAGCAGTCTTTTGTGTCTGGGTTTCATTTTACATCATGTTTTCGAGGTTTATCCATGTTGCAGCATATATCAGTACTTAATTTTTTTTTGAAGGCTGTTGCTGTGGACTGTGTTGTGTCACCCTCCACCCATTCATTTATTGAAGAGCCAAACTTTAAATGTGGCTGGATTTGAAAATAGGACTTTTAGGAGGTAATTAAGGTTAAATGAGGTCAAAGGGTATGGGGTTCCAATGTGATAGCATTGAGGACTATATGATAAGAAGGAAAAGGAATACAGATCTTTCTCCATAAGGAAAGGTTATGGGCAATAAGAACATGGAAACAATCCAATTAAGTTGTTCAAGGTGATGACATAGGATTAGGCCATTTGGGTGGAGTCCCCAAGATAAGAATTAGGTAACTTCTGAAGGAACAGATATTCAAACCATAGCAGAAATGCTTTTAGTATTCAAATTTTTGTTTATTCAACAGTTACTAAAGTGCTAGCTCTACTCTGGGTATTATATTAAAATCTGAAGGTAAAGGTTAAATAAGATCTAGTTATTTGCATCAAGGAATCCATCGTATACTGTAGTAGTTAGACAAATGAATACAAATCCCATTATGTTATAGATAATGAGATGAGAATACAGAGAATATCAAATTGAGTTCTAAGAAACATGGTGGACATGTATCATGGCACAGAGGGTCGGTCAGTCTGCTGCTTGGGAATGCCTGCTTGGGAATGTTTGAGTGCCTGGGTTTCTGTTGATGTGCTTGTTTGGCAGCAAGTGATGGCCCAAGTTCTTGGAGTTCTTGCCACTCACAAGGGAGACCTGGATGGAATTACAGGTTCCTGGCATCAGCCTGGCCTACCCCCAGCTGTTGCAGGCATTTGGGGAATAAATGAGTGGATGAAAGATCTCTCTTTCTCTCTCTGTCATTTTGCCTTTCAAGCAAGGAAATAAATCAATCAATCTTGTTTTTGAAAAAAAATCACATTGATGGTAGAAATCCATTGCATACCAGTTACATATTACTAGATGCTGGAAATGCAGATGAACCCACATAGTCTGTGCCTTTAAGAGATTGCAAAAAGAGTTACCAGTTAAAGAAGCTGGAGAAAATGTTTTCTTGTGGTGAGTATCTATGAGCTTAATGAAAACAAAGAAAAAGAGGCCACCTCCCCCCCCCAAAAGAAAAAGAGGACTGGTGTGGGTTTGTGTTTTGGTGTATACAAGGGCACTTCAGAAAGTTCATGAAAAACTAGAATTCAAAAATTCATTTATTTTGTTCCCAAAACTTTGGAAACCTATGTATACTTTCTTCATAATATTTCAATGAAGTTTATGAAGACCCCTTGTATGCATGGATCTAAAAAAAATTTTTATATCAGAATATCTTAATTCCATTTTTCTGTGAAAAATTTGTAATATCCTTATACGTGTTCTTTATTTTATTTATTTTTTTAAGCATTTTTATTTATTTATTTGAGAGGTAGAGTTATAAGACTGTGAGAGGGAGAGAGAGAAAACTCTTCTGTCTTCTGGTTCATTCCCCAAATGGCTGCAGTGGCTGGAGCTGAGCCGATCTGAAGCAAGGAGCCAGGACCTTTTTCCAGGTCTCCCACGCGGGTGTAGGGGCCAAATACTTGGGCCATCTTCTACTGCTTTTCGAGGCCATAACAAGGATCTGGATTGGAAGTGGAGCAGCCAGGACTCGAACTGGTGCTCATATGGGTTACTGGCACTGCAAGTGGAGGCTTTAGCTCCCTACACCACAGTGCCAGCCCGGGAAGTGGAAACAGACAGAAATATCTTCTGTCTGCTGATACACATCCTAATTGGCCACAGCAACCAGAGCTGGACCATGCTGGTGCTACCAGCCAGGAACAAAATCCTGGTCTTCTAGGTGAATGGCAGAGTTCCAAGTACTTGGGCTATCATCTCCTGCTTTCTCAGGCACATTAGCTGGATCAGAAGCAGAGTAGCCCACGCTTGAACTAGTACTCCGACATGGGAAGTGGCTGCTTAATGCATTGTGCTACAACTCCAGCCCCATATGTTACTTTATCTGCTAGTGATTTTAGTAAATTTAGTTCCTTGACTAATCTTTAAGTGAGGCTCAAAATAGCTTTTTATCAAATTGACTTCAGATTCTACAAGATGATTATATTAACTTAGGGTAGTACTAAGTTATATATGGTTATATATGTCTCTTGATGGGTAGGTTGAAAGAATAAGGCAAATATTTGACCTGTAATATAGATTTTTTGAAAATTTTGATATGCATATTTTTATATTTTACATACATGTACCTACTTGAAAACTCAAGGAAAATATAAGAAAATTTTTTGTATATGTATAAATTTAATGTTTTTTGTTAAAAAACTACCATATCTTAAGATGATAACTAAGTGATTGTTTCCTTTTGTAGGTAAACTGAAGAATGATGAATCTAATAAAGAAAATTCTTCAGAGATGGACTATTTAGAAAATGCTACTGTGATAGATGAATCTACATTGACACCCGAGCAGAGGCTAGGCTTGAAACAAGCAGAAGAACGTTTAGAAAGAGATCACATCTTTCGACTTGAAAAAGTATATTATGTTGTTTTAATTATTTGGATGGAAATGTATGTTTCATACTTTTCTTTCCCCTATAGCTCTTTATTTTTTCTTTTATTCATGAGAGATAGTGTTCATTTTCTCTCTTTCCTTTTTTCCTTCCCTCCCTTTGCTCATTAGATATGTATGTTTGTGAGTCTGACTTCATTTGTTCACCCAAGGTTGGAAAACTATCACCTATACACAGCCTTGTTGTTTGAATGTGGTAAATCCACTTAGGTCTCCTGCCCCCCCCCCCCCTTTTTTTGTAAAGGGAGTTTTATTGGAATAAAGCACCATGGCCATTTGTTTACATATTGGGCATGGCTGCTGTGTGCTACCATGGCAAACTTGAGTTGAAAGTTGCCACAGAAAATATATATGGTCTGCAAAACATAAAATATGTATATTTACCAAAGCATAAAATATATATAAAGTTATTATGTTGTCCCTTAATGGAAGAAGTTTGCTGACCTTGGATTTACTCACTTTTAAATAGATAGTGAGTGCTTGTTATCTGCCAAGTACTATGTGAGGCACTGTGATGGATTTGTGTAAACAGCAGTTTCTTTGCATTCGAAGTTAAAAGTCCATTTGAATTGATGGAAATAAATTAGAAAATAGTACTATCATAGTCTTTTTTCCCTCTTTTCTTTCTTTGACTCTGTATTTACTGAGTACCATTATGTAGTAGCAACTATTTTAGCCACTGACATCTTGTTCCTGAGTACTAAATTTTTTTAAAAGATTTATGTATCTGTTTACTTATTTATTTATTTGAGAGTCAGAGAGGGAGAGACAGAAAGGTCTTCCATCTGGACAGTATTTATTATTTTATAAATAAGGAGAAAGAAGCAGACTCTAGCGATAGAGATATGTACAAAGTCACCTGAGATAATATCTTCTCAGGCCTTCTGATTGCTCATTCAGTGTTAGACCAAACTTCTCTTACTCAAAGGATGTAGACATGTTCTTGTCTGCTAACATACAATTGAAAGATTCATATGATTGATTTCATGACTCCCTTAGTGACCTCAGTGCTCATTGTTTAGGTCTTTGTATTTTCAATTCCTGAATCCATTGCCCTTTTCCACCTCTACCACCCTCACCTTGAACCATGCCAATATTGTTTCTTTTCTAGATTATTGCAGTATGCCAATAACTAAAGTCGGCTTTTCCTGCTTTTTTTAATATAGGAGGCAAGTGATCCTTTTAAAGATACAGATTAGATCTTAAAAGACTTCTCAAAAGTCTTTAGTGATTTTTCTTCAATTTTTGAATAAAAGCCAGAGGTCTCACAAGGGACTTTGTGATCCTGGTCCTCATTTTCTCTGTTCTAGTTATACTAGCATTTTTGTAGTTTCTTTTATTTAGTTATTTATTTTTTTGACAGGTAGAGTGGACAGTGAGAGAGACAGAGAAAGGTCTTCCATTGCCGTTGGTTCACCCTCCAATGGCCGCCAAGGCCGGCGCACCGCGCTGATGCGAAGGCAGGAGCCAGGTGCTTCTCCTGGTCTCCCATGGGGTGCAGGGCCCAAGCACTTGGGCCATCCTCCGCTGCACTCCATGGCCACAGCAGAGAGCTGGCCTGGAAGAGGGGCAACCGGGACAGAATCCGGCGCCCCGACCGGGACTAGAACCCCGTGTGCTGGCGCCGCTAGGCGGAGGATTAGCCTAATGAGCCGCGGCACCGGCCTTTTGTAGTTTCTTAAACATGTTATTTAAATTCCTGCTTCAAGGCCGTAGTATTCACTTTTTTTTCTGCTTAGAATGTCCACAAAAAGTCCATAAAGCTCAATATTTCACTTCCTTTAAGTCATTTTATTAAAACAATCTTAAATGATGGCATTATTTTTATTTTTTTAAAGATTTATTTATTTGAAAGACAGAATTACATAAAAAGGTAGAGACAGAGAGAGAGGTTTTCCATCTGCTGCTTCACTCTCCAGATGGCTGCAATGGCCAGAGCTGCACTGATCAGGAGCCAGAGCCAGGAGCTTCTTCTGAGTCTCCCATGAGGGTGCAGGGGCCCAAGTACTTAGGCCATCTTCTATTGCTTTCCCAGGCCATTACAGAGAGCTGGATTGGAAGAGAAGTAGCCGGGACTAGAACTGGCACCCATATGGGATGCCAATGCTTCAGGCCAGGGCTTTAACCCTCTGCGCCACAGCGCCGACCCTGTGATGACATTATTTAAAAATGTAGTATTTCCCCACCTCATATTCTTATGTATTGTATGTTTGAGTTTTCATGCACTAGAATGTAAATTCATACAGACAGTAATCCCTGTCTGTTTTGTTTACTGCTGTTATGTCTGTCTCCTAGAAAAATGTTTGACATATGATATGAGCTCAGAAAATATTTTATGAATAAAGAAATAGTTGTGATTTGAAACTAAGAGATGGAATTCTCTATGCTGGGGTAATTCATGCCCTAGTAGGATTAATTTGTAAGAATTTTTATAATGAAGGGGTCGGCGCCGTAGTGCTGTCGATTAATCCTCTGACTGTGGCTTGGGCATCCCATATGGGCGTCGGTTCTAGTCCCAGCTACTCCTCTTCCAATCTAGCTCTCTGCTGTGGCCTGGGAAAGCAGTATAAGATGGCCCAAGTCCTTGGGCCCCTGTACCCACATGGGAGCCCCGGAAAGAGGTGCCTGGCTCCTGGCTTTGGATCGGTGCAGCTCCGGCCGTTGCAGCCACCTGGGGAGTGCACCAATGAATGGAAGACCTTTTTCTCTGTCTCTCCCTCTCACTGTCTGTAACTCTCTCTCTCAAATAAATAAATAAAAATCTTTAAAAAAAATTTTTATAATTAAGAAAAGGAATAATTAGATTGAGCTGAATTTCCTTATTTCCTTGTTGCTCTGACAAATTTTTTATTTTATTTTTTTAATATTTTTCATAGGGACAAACACTGTGGTATAGTAGGCTAAGTCTCTGCCTGTAACACCAGTATCCCATATGGGCACTGGTTTGTGTCCCACCTGCTCCTCTCTGATCCTGCTCTCTGCTTATGGTCTGGGAAAGCAGTGGTAGCTGGCACAAGTGCTTGGGCCCCTGCAACCACATAGGAGACCAGGAAGAAGCTCCTGGCTCCTGGCTTTGGTCTGGCCCAGCTCTGGCTGTAGTGGCCATCTGGGGAGTAAATCCGCAGATGGAAGACCTTTGTTTCTGTGTCTCCCTCCCTCTGTAACTCTACCTCTCAAATAAATAAATAAATCTTTTTTTTTTTTTTTTTTTTTTTTTTTTTTTTTGACAGGCAGAGTGGACAGTGAGAGAGAGAGACAGAGACAAAGGTCTTCCTTTGCTGTTGGTTCACCCTCCAATGGCCAGCGCGGCCGGCGCACTGCGCTGATCCGATGGCAGGAGCCAGGTACTTCTCCTGGTCTCCCATGGGGTGCAGGGCCCAAGTACTTGGGGCATCCTCCACTGCAGAGAGCTGGCTTGGAAGAGGGGCAACCGGGACAGAATCCAGCGCCCCAACCGGGACTAGAACCCGGTGTGCTGGCGCTGCAAAGCGGAGGATTAGCCTAGTGAGCCGCGGCGCCGGCATAAAAAAATCTTAAAAAAAAAAAAAATTCATTGTATTTTAAAGCAGAGTGACAGAGGTCTTTCATCTGCTGGTTCCTTTCCTAGCAGCAAGGTTGAAGCCAGGGGCTGGAAACTCCTTCTGGTTCTCCTACATGGGTGGCAGGGGCCCAAGTAATCCTCTGCTGCTTTCCCAGCCTCATTAGCAGGAAGCTGGATGCCAGCATTGTAGCTTAACCTGCTGTGCCACAATGCCATTCCCTGCGTAAATTATTTAACCCCTAGGATTTAATTTCTTTGCTAGTAAAATGAAGAATCCTAATTGCTATAAGGATCCTAATTGTTAAAAGGTTGCTAGACTTTCTAAATATTGGCTGTATTTACTTTTAGTCTGTGGCATCATTTGTTAAATGTGGGGCATTTCCATTTAAAGAAAATCATATATAATAATCTGAGACGAGAGAATTTTTTTGTCAGACCCACAGCCTATTGAATATCGAAGACTAATTAGTTGCTGAAATTTCAGTGTAAGGCATTAGAAATCATGTTTTACAATTCATCGAGTGGGCATTTGATCTAGTTGTTAAGTTGTTGCAGATGCCCATATGCACTCTCACAGTGCCTGGTTCCAGGCCCAGCTTCCTGATAATGTGCACCCCGGGAGCAGTAGAGAATGGTTTAAGTATGTGGGTTCCTGTCACTCATGTGGTAGACCTGGATTGAGTTCTGAGCTCCTTGCTTTGGCATTGCCCAGCCCTACTTTTTGTGGGCATTTGGGGAGTGAACCATTGGATGAAAGATTTCTGTTTCTTTGCCTTTCAAGTGAAGCTAAAAAATAAAACAACTAACTGTGTATTTTATTGTAGTTGTCTTAATTTTTTTATCATACAGTTTTTTGGGAAGAATATTGGCTTCAGATTGAAATATACATTAGTTTAAATTCTGTATCTCCCACTTAGTATTATTGTATCCTTGTGAAAGTTGTAAGCTCTATGAGCTTTTGTTTTCAATTTTTAACTAATTAAATTTATTTGAAAGACAAAGAAAACTCTGATCTGCTAGTTCACTCCCCAAATACCCATGATGGCTGTGGTTGGCAGGGCCAAGCTGAATCTAGGAGCTGGGAAATGGGAACCCAATCCAGAGTCTTCCCGTAGGTGGCAAGGCCTCGAGTACTTCAGCTGTCACCTGCTGTCTCCCAGGGTGTGAATTAGCAGGAAACTAGACTCTTGATTGGACTGGGACTTAACTCTGCCAAGGGATATGGGTGTCCAAAGTGGCACATTGACCACTATACTAATACCCACCTTGAGGTGTTTTTTTTTTTTTTTTTTTTTTTTTTTTAAGATTTATTTGAAAGAGTTACAGAGAGCGGGAAAGACGGAGTCAGAGAGAGAGATCTTTATTCTTCTGGTTCACTTCCCAGATGGCCTCAGTGGTTAGGGCTGAGTCAGGCCTAAGCCAGAAGCCAGGAGCTTCATCTGAGTCTCTCATGGAGTTGACAGGGCATTTGGGTCAATTTCTGCTGCTTTCCTAGGCCATATTAGCAGGGCACTGGATTGGAAGTAGAGCAGCTGGGACTGGAATTGATGCCTCTATGGGATGCCGGATTTGGTGGCTTTACTTGCTCGCCAGCCCCTTCATCTTGAACTTTTTGTTTTAACATCTACAAATTGAAATCAACACTCAGCTTATTGATAATGGGGAAATTAAAATGATAAATTGTAATGAATCATCGAGCATAGAGTCTGGTATCTAGCAGGCACTCAGTAATTATTGTCATTTTATTTCCAGAATATGTAGGCAAAGTATGAATAAAGTGCTGTGACTAGTAAATCAGTGTGTCAAAGTTGTTGTTCCCTTTATAATGGTTACTTCAGGAGCTTATTTATTTATTCCCATGATACTGTGATTGATTGTAGCATTTTTGGACCAGAACTTTGGAAATTGTATTCCATATTTGTGTTCCATTTTTTTGAAATCCCTTATTTGAGAGTAGTTTTTATTTTTTATAGTACTCAAAAAGACTGAAAATTAAGTTTGAAATAAATTTTTGGGCCAGCATTGGATTAAGACTAAGTGACAAGACTGTTTTTCGGCCAGCGCTGCGTCTCAAGGCTAATCCTCCACCTAGCGGCGCCGGCACATCGGGTTCTGTCCCGGTTGCCCCTCTTCCAGTCCAGCTCTCTGCTGTGGCCCGGGAGTGCAGTGGAGGATGGCCCAAGTGCTTGGGCCCTGCACCCCATGGGAGACCAGGATAAGTACCTGGCTCCTGCCATTGGATCAGCGCGGTGCGCCGGCCTTGGCGGCCATTGGAGGGTGAACCAACGGCAAAGGAGTACCTTTCTCTCTGTCTGTCTCTCTCACTGTCCACTCTGCTTGTCAAAAAAAAAAAAAAAAAAAAAAAAAAAAGATAGTAGGTGAGTACTGAATGCATTGAGCATTATGAGGGTTGAAATAAGTATGTAGTCTTCTATGATGACTATTTGAAAAGGACAACTATCTGTTAGGATGTAAGAACTGATTTATGTACTAAAACCTTCTTTAGTGTATTTCTATTGGTTATATTTGCATACTTAGTCAAAATTTATTCTTTTATTAAAAATTACATTTTAACTTGTCTTTTCAGCGATCACCGGAATATACCAATTGCCGATATCTATGCAAACTCTGCTTAATTCACATTGAAAACATCCAGGGAGCTCATAAACATATAAAGGAGAAACGACATAAGAAAAACATTTTGGTAAGTTCTTTTTAAAAAAATTTGTTTTCCAGATGGTAAAATCTATATTAAATATTTTTAATTTACAAACCTAAAAATGAGATACTTGTCCAGTGTAAGTAACTGAAGTGAAACACTTGGAAGCTGACTCAAGACTGATTTGCTCATTCTAAAGAATGTTGATTACTGAGTTTAACACTATCAGGAACAGTCCAGTCAATCAGTACTTGTTGAGAATTTATTTATTTCATTTTATTTGAAAGAGAGGGGTGCACTGAGAATTTCCATCTACTGCTTCATTCCCCAAATGCCCCTAGCAGCTGGGGATGGGGCAGCCTAAAGCCAGGAGCAGAACTAAATCTTTGTTTCCCATGTGGGTAGCAGGGACCCAAATACTTGAGCCATCATCTTCTGCCTCCTTGGGTGTGCATTAACAGGAAATTGGAATTGGAAGTGAAGCTGGGACTTGACCCAGGTACTCCTATATGGGATGCTGGTGACCCAAATGGTGTATGTGTGTGTGTGTATTATATAATATATATTATTTTTATATACATGTTTTTTAAATATTTATTTACATATTTGGAAGGCAGAATTACACAGGATAGAGAGTGATCTTCCATCTGCTGGTTCATTCCTCTAAATGGCCACAACAACCAGGACTGAGCCAGGCTGGAGCCAGGTTGAAGCCAGGAGTTTCTTTCTTGTCTCCCATATGGTTGGCAAGGGACCAGGGACTTGGGCCATGTTCTGCTGCTCTCCCAGGCACATTAACAGGTAGCTGGATCAGAAGTGGAGCAGCTGGGACAGGAGCCAGTGCTGCAGGCTGTGGCTTAACAGCCACCCAACCCCTTCCACCCCCAATTATCTTAACTACTGAGCCAAATGCCTGCCTTGTTTTAGAGTTTTTGTGTGCTCAATCTAGGCATTGGTAAGTGGATAGTCACAGCTCCTTCCTGCAGACTTTCTAAGAATTGGTGAGAACATATGAGAGCCTACAGTGAATAATGCTTTAAGTATAATGAACCTTATTAAAAGGGGAAATGTGTTAGGGAGTGTTTAAGGATATTTTACCTGGTCTAGAATAGGAAAACTTTATCTGAGTTGAACCTTGAAGTAGTACTTTAAAAGGCAAAAAAGGTAAGCAGAGAGCCTGTTATACAAAAAAGCAGCATGAATAAAAGATCTTGAATCAGGAATCAGTAGTCTAGTACTATTGGAGCGAAGAACTAGAGAGAAATGGTGTGACATAAAGCTGAAGAACTACATAGAGCCTTATATGCTTTAGACTTAAAGAATTTATAATTTTCAGTTACCTTTATTAAAATGTCATAAACAACTCTGAAAATTTTTCTTTTTAAAATGTATTAGTGTATTAGTTCTTTCAGTTTTTCTTTTTAAAGTTATAATCGAATACTGTGTAACTTCTTAATTACCATTCAGTCTCAACTAAGATATCTGAGAAATACTCTTTCCTGACCCTTCTAAGAAGTCTAGGTTCGGTATTCCTTCCTTGGGTTTTTCCTCACATACTTTGATTAGAAAACATAATTATACTGTATTTTAGTTGTTTGCTTTCTCTCACCTTCCAGACTTCAATATTCTAAAAGGTAGATTTAGTTTCTAAGTTATTTTTGTTTCTTAATTGCTTTTGACAGATGCTCAGGGTGTTTTTCTTGGGGGAAAAAACACAAATGAACAAATGGACATCTTAAACTTAGAAATCATTTTTTTTATTTTTTTAAAGATTTACTTACTTATTTGAAAGAGTTACACACAGAGGGAGAGGGCTTCCATCTGCTGGTTCACTCCCCAGGTGGCTGCAGTGGCTGGAGCTGTGCCAATCTGAAGCCAGGAGCCAGGAGCTTCTTCTCGGTCTCCTACATGGGTGCAGGGGCCAAAGTACTTCGGCCATCTTCCTCTGCCCTCTCATACCACAGCAGAGAGCTGGATTGGAAGTGGAGCAGCCGGTCCTCGAACTGGCTCCCATATGGGATGCCAGCACTGCAGACAGCGGCTTTACCTGCTGTGCCACAGTGCGGCCCCTGGAAATCATTTTTATCTGCCAGGCTGTGATTTTGATTTAACTAGAACTTCAGAAGACTTTGTAGAATGGAGAAGGCTGGCAGTTTAGGAGATAACTGGGAATTTTCTGATGTGTTGAAAGATACTGATCATTAGTTTCAGGAAGCTCAGGAAATTCCTAGCAAGACACTTAGAAAGAAAATATAAATAGAGGGAAATTTTAGAACATTACAAAAGCAAGCGAACAACAAAATAGCCATACAAGATTAGGCTTTTTGTAAAGTTGGAATGACAGAGGGTGGGTTTACCTTCTCCTTAAAATAATAATTTGAAAAAAAAATACAAAAATTTTTTTAGGCAACAAAGGACAGTGAATGAAAAACATATGAAATAAGCTCAGTGATTGTTACATCTTGAGTGTTCCTAGGTCTCACTATTGGAAAGGGAACTCTGTAGAGTCCCAGAGTTGAAGGCAGGGGCCTTAGAGTCCAGAGAGTCTAAGGTGGCTAAAGTGCATGGGACAGAGTAACAAAAATAGAAGACTACATAAAAGAAATCCAGAGATTGAGTTTTTGCCTTGTAACATTCGCACAGTGCTGATTGGTGCATGCATGTAAGAAAGCTTCCTTAAGGAAGTAACTGTCTGAGGGAATTAAAACAGGGCTTGGTGCTCAAACAGCACTTCTTATTGTCCAGATGGGAAGGTTTAATACTTCATGGAACATTCAGTACAGTGTTTAGAATGATCTTGTTACAGTGGTGGGAATATTTAGCTCGAAACTAAATATCTGATTATACCTAAAAACTCTTAAAGTCTATAACCAAAAAGGGCAAATGGTTTCCACCTATTTAATGTCATTATAGAACATAGCTTGAGAATATAGAAATATAAAAATGTCTGTCACTCCCTCACTCAGATTTTCAGGTGGGGATGGGTGTTTGGGCTCAACATTTAAGAAGCTGCTTGGGATGCCTGCATCCCATATCTGAGTATCTGGTTTCTCTTGCTTTCCGTCCATTGCTTCCTGTTAATGTGCACCCTGGTTGTTAGCATATGCTGGTTGAAGTACTTGGATCCTTGCCATCCGCATGGTGTGAGAACTGGACTGAGTTCCATGCTCCTGGTCTGGGCCTGTCCCAGTCCCAACTGCAGGCATTTGGGGAGTGAACTAGTAGATGGAAGATCACTCTTTCCCTGTCTCTTTGCTTTTTAAGGGAATAAAAAAAAATAAAGAAATTTCAAAAAAAGAAGAAAAAAGATTATCAGGAATTCAAGGAATTGGTAAAATACAGACCACAATAAAGAGAAAGCCAGCCAATTGAAACTGACCTTGAACTGACACAGAGAAAACTATGAAGAATGTTGATACAATTATATTCTTGATGTTCTGAAAATGAAGTAGAGACATGCAAAATACAAAAAAGATTCAAATAAAACTTTCAGAAATGAAAACTACAATCTGAGATTAAAAATACATTGGGTGTGATGTTGGCAAAAGAAAAGATGAACTTGAAGATGTAGAATCAGAAATTACTAGAATGAAAGATGCAGAGGAAAAAGAATTTTAAGAAGAAAGAAATGAAGGAGGAATCGAGGGAGGGAAGGAAAGGAGGGAATAATGGTAGGAGCAAGCATCATTGCTATAAAAGAAAACCAGTATTCCGCATGAACACAGATGCAAAAGTCCTAAACATTTTAATAAATTGAATCCAGCAGTATATTAAAGGAATGAATACATCATGACCACATGTGGCTTTATTCCAGGAATGAAATGTTGCCTTAACAGTAATCAATGTAATTCACCATAATAACAAGTAAAAACGAATTTCATGATAATCTCATTAGATGCTGAAAAAGGCTCAGCAAACTGGGACTAGAAGGGAACTTTTTCAACGTGATAAAGAATGTTTATGAAAACATAACAGCTAACATTATTCTTAATGGTAAAAGATTGAATGCTTTTCAAGATTAGGAAAAGGACAGGTATAAAAATTGCAAAGCTGTAGAAAGAAAATTGTGGTTCCTCAAAAAAAGAAAGTATGGAACTATCATGTGATAAAGCAGTTTCACTTCTGGATATATACTGGCAAGGATTCAAAGCAGGATCTCCAAAAGATGTTTGTGTTTCCATGTTCATACCAGCATTATTCACAATAGCTAAAACATGGAAACAGTCTACATCTGCCTTGATAATTGTTTAAGCAAATGTGTATTTATATACTGGAATATTATTCAGCATTAAAAAGGATGGCAGTTCTGCAATATACTTCAGAATGCATGAACGTAGAGAACATTGTATAAAGTGAAGTAACCCAGTCAGAAAAAGGCTAATAGTGTGTGATTCCACTCATGTGAGATTTTTAGAAAAGTCAGTATCCTAGAAAGTTGAGTCGTGCTTGTAGGGGCTGGGGAAGAATGGGGACCATGAGGAGGTATTGTTTTATGGATATAGAATTTTGGTTTTGTATATATCTAGTATGTTAGAATATTTGGATTTTATTTTGAACATTATGGACCTTCATGTCATGTATTTTTTATTTATTTTTTATTTATTTATTTTTTTTGGACAGGCAGAGTGGACAGTGAGAGAGAGAGACAGAGAGAAAGGTCTTCCTTTGCCATTGGTTCACCCTCCAATGGCCGCCGCGGCCGGCGCACCGCGCTGATCCGATGGCAGGAGCCAGGTGCTTTTCCTGGTCTCCCATGGGGTGCAGGGCCCAAGCACCTGGGCCATCCTCCACTGCACTCCCTGGCCACAGCAGAGAGCTGGCCTGGAAGAGGGGCAACCGGGACAGAATCCGGAGCCCCAACCGGGACTAGAACCCGGTGTGCCGGCGCCGCTAGGCGGAAGATTAGCCTAGTGAGCCGGGGCGCCGGCCTCATGTCATGTATTTTTGCAGAGTCATTCTGGCATCAGTGTGAATAAAGTCTGCGAAGGGTCTAGGTTAGGGAGACCCGTTGTCTTTCATGTTAATCTAATTAGGCATTGATGAACATTTGATCTGAAGTAGTTGTTAGTGAGAGTGGAGTTGAGGTTAGAGGTTTTTTTTTGTTTTGTTTTGTTTTTTTAGATTTTAAAAAATATTTATTTAAAAGGGAGAGTTACAGAAAGAGAGGACACATACACACGCATACACACACACACACAGAGAATAGTCCATTTGCTGGTTCACTCCCCAGGTGGCCTGATGGCCAGGGTTGGGCCAGACTGAAGCCAGGAATCAAAAGCTTCTTTAATGTCTCCCATGTGAGTGCAGGGGCCTAAGTACTTGGCCCATCTTCTGCTGCTTTCCCAGGCACATTAGCAGGAAGCTGAATCAGAAGTGGAGCAGCCAGGTCTTGAACTGGTGCTTATATGGGATGCCTGTGACACAGGCAGAGGCTTAACCTGATATACCACACTGCCAGCCTCGAGGTTAGAGTTTTAAGTGGAATACAGGATATAGAATTGTGGTGGTTGTGGACTAGAAATGTGTCTGATTTGAGATATTACTATAGATGGAGTTATTTACTTAGAGGAAATAATAATATGTTCAGAATATGCTGTATTTGAGACAGTTGTGTGACATTTTCAAATAGAATTTCCAGTCATTTGAATATAAGGATCTAGAATTTATATTATTAAGAGCTTGATACTCAGATTTGGTAATCTTCTACCTATGGAAGTCATGGATGTGGATAAGATCACCAAAGGAGTGAGGAAAGGAGTCCAGGGAACACAAAAAGATACAGGAGTAATAGAGGAAGAGCCATTAATGGACTGGTGTAGGAACTGAAAGCTTTAAAGAGAAAAATAGGTGTTACAGAAGCTGAAAGAAGGGCTGGTGCTGTGGCTTAGCGGGTAAAGCTGCCGCCTGCGGTGCCAGCATCCCATATGGGCACGGGTTCAAGACTTGGCTGCTCCATTTCCGATCCAGCTTTCTGCTATGGCCTGGGAAAACAGTAGAAGCTGGCCCAAGTCCTTGGGCCCCTGCACCCACGTGGGAAACCCGGAAGAAGCTCCTGGCTCCTGGCTTCGGAGCAGTGCAGCTCCAGCCGTTGTGGCCATTTGGGGAGTGAACCAGTGGATGGAAGACCTCTCCCTCCCTTCCCCCCTCCCCCTTCCCCTCCCCCTCTCTTCCCCCTTTCTTCCCCCTCTCTTCCCCCTCTCTTCCCCCTCTCTCCCTCTCTCTCCCTCTCTCTCCCTCTCTCTCCCTCTCTCTCTCTGTGCCTCTTCTCTGTGTAACTGTGACTTCAAAGTAAAATAAATCTTTAAAAAAAAAAGCTGAAAGAAAGATTTGCATCATATAGGTAAAAATAACTTAAAAATGTCTAGTTTGACAACTAAACAAGTTTTGGTAATCCTGGTAGAACAGTTTCTGTTTTAGAACTAAAGAAGACATATGTAGTGTTGAGACATCCATCCATCCATAGGGCAAGGAAAGAAAAGAATAGACTTAATTTTCAATAAATTTCATTGTAAAGTAACACTGATAATAGCTAATGTGGCACACAGGATTTTTTCTTTTATTATGGCAGAGTGGAACTCACAGTTTTGATAATTTGGATAATCATTTGATTAATCTGTCTCCTTCTTTACAGTAAGTTCCATAAAAGTGGGGATTGTATCCATTCCTTTTTTTTGTATATTGTAATTCCATTGCCTAGTATAGTTCCTGATATATAGTTGCCCCATAACAATTTGTTGACTGATGATTTAAATGCAGTAGAAAGAGCACTAGCTTTGCAGTTAGAATTAAATTCTCAGTTCCACCTTGTGACTAAAGGAAGATATTTAATGTCTATAAACCTCTGTTTTTTTTTTAATCTTTAAAAGTGATTTGAGTATTATCTATCTAGGGAAGATATTATAAGAGTTAAATGCGAAAACGTCTGAAAAAAAATCCTGACATAGTGGCAGGTGCACAGTAGATACTCAGTACTGAGTACTTACTTAATGAAAACGCTGACTAGTAAATTGAACAGTGCTTAAAGCAAGGAGGAGTTGATTAGTGAGTAGGTAAAGAAGGATGGAATTCAGAGCTTAGACAATTGAGTTAATCATGATTTAAAGGGAGTATTTTATTATGGTGTAAGATATTGGGAAGATTTCCCTGAATATTTGACATTTAAGCTAATACTGAAGGATGGTTAGTTTCACCAGATGGATACAAAGAAGAGGGCATAGGGAATAAAATGAGTAAAGGTGTGGAGCCACAATAATATATATATAGTATTTGGCAGTTAGTGACTATTTAAAAATGTGAGTATTTACCAAAAATGTTGGAGGGGGTGGGAGACTGATTGGAGAAAGGCCTAGCAAGGTAAATAGAAACCAAATTACTTTATATTTCATGTTAAGAAGATGGTCTGTTTCCACAATAGTTGCTTTGAAGGTTTTTTAAAAATTTTTTTATTGTGGTAAAATACAAAATTTGCTATTTTAACAATTAAAATTGTTTTTTATTATTTATTTGAGAGGGAGAGAGCAAGAGAGAATGGGCAAGCGAGCTCCCAACTGCTAGTTCATTCCTCAAATGTCTGTGATGACCAGGTCGCGGCCAAGCCTGGAGCAAGGAATGTAATCTGGGTCTCCTGTGTGGGTGTCAGGAATTCAGTTATTTGAGTCATCACTATTGCCTTCCAGAGTGTGCATTTGCATAAAGCTGGAGTAAGGAATCAGAGCTGGGTGTTGAACCCAGATACACCCCTGTGGGATGCGGTGTTTGCTCCTAAAATTTTTGAGTGAGCACATTCATATTGTTTTGCAATCATCTCCCCTATCTGCCTCAGGAACTTTTTCATCATCTCATACTGAAGCTCTGCACCCATTAAATAATAACTCCCAATCCCTTTCCCTCCAGCATCTGCTGACCACCGTCCTATTCCCTCTCTTTATGTTTTTATCTGCTGTAGGCTTACTTACTCTTATTTGTCTTTTTGTGCTTATAAAATTTAGCATAGTGTCTTGAAGTCAACCTTACTGTTCCAGGTATCAGAATTTCCTTCCTTTTAAAGCATGAGTAATAGTTCATTGTATCAATATACTGTTTTCTGTATCCTTTTCATTCATGGATGGACACTTGATTTGTTTCTGCTTTTTGGCTATTGTGAATAATGTTGCTATGACTATTAATGTGGAAGTACCTCTTTGAATCTCTGGTTTCATTTATTTTCTGTACATACCCAGGAGTGGAATTGCTGGATTGAATGGTAAATCTATGTTTAATTTTTTTTGAATTGCCATGCTATTTTCCGCAGTGGCAATTTACCTTCTCACCAGTAGTGTATACAGTTTCCAGTTGCTCCACATTCACACCAACTCTTTATTTTCTGTTCTTGTTTTGTTTTTATTTGAGAGTAGCAATGCTCATGATTGTGAAAGGATATCTTATTGTGCTTTTGAGTAGTGTTTCCTTGATAATTAATGATGTTCAGCACCCTTTTGTGTACTTCTTGGCCATTTATATACCTTTGGAGAAATGTCTATTAAAGTCTCTTTTCCCCCACTTTTGAATTGGGTTGTTTTCTTTATATGGAGGCTAAGGAATTGTTTATATGTTCTGGATATTAATTCCTTTTTAGAAATGTGATTTGCAAGGCTGGTGTTGTAGCGCAGTGGGTTAAACTGTCTGTGACACCAGTAATACCATATGGGTGCTGGTTTAAATCCCTTAAGTCCCAGTTCCTCTACTTCCAACCCAGCTCCCTGCTAATGTGCCTGGGAAAGCAATGGAAGATGGCCCAGGTGCTTGGGTCCCTGTCACCCATGTGGGAAACTCAGATGAAGTTTCTGGTTTCTACCTGGCCCAGCCCCTGCCACTGCAATCATTTGGGAAGTGAACCGGTGGATGGAAGATCTCTCTCTCCCTTCTCCCTTCCCTTCTACCCCCCCCCCCCGCCCCCTTTACTCCTTGCCTCTCCCTACCTCTCTCTAGCTCTGCCTTTTGAGTAAATAAATAAATCTTCAAAACAAAACAGAAGGGACTGGCATTGTGGTGGAGCAGGAACATCCAGAACACTAACTGGTGCCCATATGGAGTACAGGTGGCAACTTTACCCGGTTTACCACGATGCTGGCCCCTATTGATGGTTTTTTAAGCAGGAAACTAGTAGCAATATGGAGAGAAATAAATGGCCAGATTGGAAATTGTGGACTGCTTCTGAGGCTATTACTCTAGGACAAATTTTTCTAGCCTAAACTAGTTCTTTCTGGAATATACCTTATCTTTGAAGGAAACCCCATTCACCCAGCTAGTAGGAAGAACATCTTTAAGTCATAATTGATTTCTTTCTCTTACATCTCACATTCAAACCAGCAACAAATCCTATAAAATTTACCTTCAAAATACTGTTATCATTCATAATCTCAAAAAACATTTTTAAAAAGATTTATTTATTTGAAAGAATTAGAGAGAGGTCTTCTATATGCTGGTTCACTCCCCAAATGGCCACAACAGCCGGAGCTGAGCTGATCTGAAGTCAGCAGCCAGGAGCTTCTTCTGGGTCTCCCACATAGGTGCAGGGGCCCAAGGACCTGGGCTGCCCTCTGCTGCTTTCCCAGGCGCATTAACAGGGAGCTGGATCGGAAGGGAAGTTTCCAGGACTCGGAACTGGCGTCCATATGAGATGCCCATGCTTCAGGCGAGTGCTTTAACCTGCTGTGCCACAGCGCCAGCCCCAGGACATGTCCTTAATGCTGTAATCCTGAATGTTGAAATTTCCAAAGATCAAAATCCCTAATATCCAAAAACCCTGAGAATCATAATCCTGAAAGATTGTCTTTTATGTTCTTATTTCCATGAAAATCTAACACTATGGGTCAGAGCAGTTTTTGGTAATTCCATGTTTTTAAGGATAATCTTGTTTAATTTATTAAGTATGTTACTATTAATCCCTTGGATGAATCCTTTTCTTTTCTTTTTTTTTTTTTTTTTTTAAAGGTGTATTGTGTTTCAAAGAGTGATAGAGAGGGAGGGACAGAGAGATCTTTCATCTGCTGGTTCATTACCCAAATGCCCAATAGTGTGGGATGGGCTAGGCCAAATCTGGGAACCAGGAACTCCATCCAGGTCTCCCACATCACTGCTGGGAAATCGTAGTTCATGGGCTCTTACCTGCTCCCTCCCAGTTGCATTAGCAGGAAGCTGGATCTGAAGCATGGAGTAGCTGGGACTTGAGCTAGCACTCTGATATGGGATGCCAGCATCTGAAGCAGTGGCTTAACCTGCTGTGCCATGATGCCTGCCCTGAATGAATCCTAAAAGAATAGTTCTGAAATCTCAGACATTCATCTAAAAGTTTATACTAAGTTTTGAGAATTGTACAAATGGTTACAGAAACTTGTAAAATGAGGTTGACTTGCTGTGTTTGACAGTTTTATACCCAAGGTAAACTTAATTTTGATCCTGAATGTGATAATAATGAGTGACTTTAGGAATGGACCAAAGTCTTTGTTTAATTATATTTGGGTAGCAACTAGTTTTGGTTATTATATCTCTTGTGAGTTTTATGTCTCAAAAGATAAGAGAGGTTCTTGATTGAAAAGTATTAACAAAGTTCTTATGTTGTAACACTAAATAAAAGAAATTGTATGTTCTTAGTTATGTTAAAAATGGAGAGAGTAGGATGTGAGATTGTGAAAGGTTTTTCCCTGTTTTATCTAGCTTTTGCAATTAGTGTGTATTTTTAATAGAAAAATTATTAGTTGATAAGTCATTATACATATATAATATTGTGAATACATGTTTTTTGAAAATTTTGTCTAGCAGTGTTTATATTATAAAAGAAATAAATTGTAAGTAGTAGGCAGTGTACCAAATGTGAAGATAGAGTCTAGAAAATTTTCCTGTGCCCATTTAACTTGATAATGTTACATGCTGGTTACATATGATTTAATACCTGCTCTATCTGTCTACTGCAACAAAGTCAGCAGCTAAGTGTTGTATTTAGGGTATCCTATTGTAGCATATCAGAATTTATCCACTACAGTAGAACAAATAAAAAAATTTAATAAGTTCTCCCACAGTACTTCTTATTCCTGACTCATGCTCCACAAAAGCAGAGTTTTCTGTCTCTTGTTTTCTTTATTATATTTTCTTCTGTATTTCTTCATAAAGGTGAATATTGAGTTAATTTTTTTGGTCCCTATCTCCTAAATACATAGACAGTAAAATAGAAACATTATTGTTATTATTGTCATTGTGAAACATTACACTAATAGGAAAAACAGGAAGAAAATGAGCTTCGTTCTCTGCCACCGCCTTCCCCTGCTCACTTGGCTGCTTTAAGTGTTGCGGTTATTGAATTAGCAAAAGAACAAGGAATAACAGATGATGACCTCAGAGTCCGTAAGGAGATTGTGGCGGAAATGTCAAAGGTTATAACGACCGTTTTACCAGGTACGAAATCATTTTATTTTTAATTTTTCAAATCACAGAACTTTCTTTCTTGCCACTACTTGAACTAGAATAAATTTCTTAATTTTAAACGACTTTGTTTTATGAATGATTTTTTGTAGGGTTAAAAGGAAAACAGTTATGGTACAGGGTATTTTGTAATGAAAAATTTTAAATACAAAGTATAGAATAATTTCTTAATGGTAAAATATATTTTACGTTACTTTTCAGTCTGATTTAAAATTTAGAAAGTACACACACATATAAAATACAGATGAGATGGATACAGACACATATACACAGTCAGAGCTCCTATCTTGTTGTCCACTCCCCAAATGCACATGGTGTGGGGCTGGGTTTGGGGCTGGACCTGGGAATTGGGAGTTCAGTACATGTGCGTGTTCAGTGCTTGTGAATAGCAGGGACCCAATTATTTGAACCATCACATGCTCATTCCTAGAGTTTGCACTGACAGGAAGCTGTCATCAGGAGCTGGAGCTGTGAGTGAAATCCAGGCATTCCAAAGTAGTTCATAGACTTGTTTTGTTTTTAAAGATTTATTTATTTGAAAGAAAGAATTAGAGGAAGAGACAGAGAATGAGGTCTTCTATCTTCTGGTTCACTCCCCAGATGGCCACAATAGCCAGGGCTGGGCCAGGAGCTTGGAACTCCATCTGGGTCTAACACATGGGTGGCAGGGACCCAGGTTTTCTTGAACCATCTTTTACTGCTTTCCCAAGCACATTATAGTGGGAAGCTACATGGGAAGTGGAGCAGCCTGGAATTTAACTTGAACCTATATTGGATGCTGGCTGTGCAGGTGGCAGCTTAACCCACTGCATCACAGCACTGCCCCAACACAGTTGTTTTAACTTTGCTAGACCAAATGCTTGCCTCAATATCATTGATTTTTTTTTTTTTCTAATAAAGTGATTTGGTGGTGGTGGTGATTTTAAATTTTCACATTGCTTGAAAGGCAGAGACAGAGACACTGGTCCGTTTACTCTCTAAGTGCTCTCAGTAGCCCAAGCTGGGTCAGGCCAAAGCCAGGGACCTTGAATTCAATCCACGTCTTTCATGTAGGTGACAGGGACCCAAGTAATTGAGCCATGATCTGCTGCTTCCCAGGGGTACATTAACAGGAAGCTGGATTGAAGTGAAGGAGCCAGAACTCAAAGCAGGCACTCTGATAGTAGATGTGGGTGTCCTAAGTGGCTGGTGTCTCAAACTATGTCAAATGCCTGCTTCAATCTCATTGACTTCTGAGTGAACTTTTTAGTCAGATTCTTTTTAGTATAAACATTCATCCTGTTCCTGATTTGGGGAAAAAAATTAATTTCCTTTAAGTAGAACAGCAAAAACATAATTTTTGGTACAAGGGAGAGTATCAAGTCATTTATTTTAGACATCTGTGTTTAGACTATTTGTTTAGCCCGTGTCATTTTTATTTTTTGACATTCTCTCCTAAAGCTGAACAGATAGCATATGACCTAGCATTATTTCTTTAAAGATTTATTTATTTGAAAGGCAGAGCAAATGAGTGAGTGAGTGAGTAACTGAGAGAGAGAGAGAGAGAGAGACTGCTGGTTCACTCCCCAAATGGCCACAACAGCCAGGGCCAAAGCCAGGAGCCAGGAACTCCATCATACTTTGCTACATGTGTGGCAGGGCCCCAAGCACTTGGGCCATCTTTTGCCTTCTCAGGCACATCAGCAGGGAGCTGGATTGGAAGCAGAAGAGCGAGGACTCAAACTGGCACTCTAGCACGGGATGCTAGCTTCATAAGTGGTGGTTTAACCTGCTGTACCACAATACCAGTCCTTGGCTTGTGTCATTTTTTTGCATTAATATAGAGATAAGTAAATACACCTTAAATAAAACTTACTTTTTACCCGCAGAATAATTTTAGACAGTGGTTAAATTATTATTTCATATTAATTCATTCTGAAATTTATGAAGACTATAGTTAGAATTTAAAAATAGTTTTTTATTATTTGTAATAATTTGGTTTCCTACCTAAAATGCATAAATTCTAATGTAATTTATAAAAATAATTCACTTTTGTATAACCAGGAATGGAATTTGTGTGATTTTAATGACTTAGATGACTTTGAGTCATCTTGAGAGCTTGAAAAACAGACTTTTATGTATATATAGTTGAATATGAGCTCCAACTTTGTAAGAAAGTAAACCTGCATAATCATTCCCAATTATTACTTCTAACTTGTCCTCTGGTGGATTCTTATATAGTTTGCCTTTTTATAGTTTTGAACATAACACTTCTGATAGTCTGAGAAAGATGTAGGTAGTTTGTTATTCTATATTTTTGTTCTGTGAACTTTTGAGAGGCATTGTTTTTTAGATTTTAGGTTGTAATGTCAATTGGCTTGGCTTCATATTTTTAAAAAACATGAGCAGTGAATATGAACCTTTCCCCAAAGTACTATTTCTTATGTAAATATAAGTATGTAATTTGTAATTTAAGTAAATATAAGTATCTAAAAATAAGTAAATATAGTTTGTGATAGTAGCTTAGCTAGATAAGCACATTCTCTGTTACTCCTCAATGAACTATAACTAAAGTTTTGTTTAAATACTGAACTTTTATAAGTAAATTTTCTTTCCCTTCTCTGTTTCTGCACCCCATAACTGGGAAACACTTTAATTTGTATAGATTAGTGTGATTGAATGTCATTCTTCTATAATTGTTGTACTGGAAACAGATGACATAGATTGAAGTATGTTCCATTTTGCTGCTGCTGTTTTTTAAAGCTTCCATATTTGCATTCTTTCATGCTTTTGTTTTTTCCTTTATTCCAGAATGTTCACTTAGGTTGTATGGCTCATCTCTGACTAAGTTTGCTCTGAAAAGTAGTGATGTTAATATAGATATAAAATTTCCTCCCAAGGTAAGTAAGTTAAAAAGAACCTTTCCTGTGTGGTTCTTAACTAGTATTTAGTGATTTTTATGGATAATCTTTTACAGATAAAGGGTAGGAGAATTAATCAGCTTTTTGTTACAGAGCAAAATAACTGAGATAAGTTATTGTGAAGGAAAGAGACTTATTTAGATCACAGTTTTGGAGGCTGAAAGTTGAAATGGCACAATGCAAATTTGATGAATGCCTCATGTGGTTGTACAGGGGAAGAATTACATGGCAAGGTAGAAAGCAGAGAGAGCAGCTAGACCCAACTTCAGGCTTTTATGATAACCCTTAACAGTATTTGTTGACATAAAAGTGAAATAGTATTCTATTATTTTAAAATATAGATCATTATTTTAACTTTTTTTTTGACAGGCAGAGTTAGACAGTGAGTATTTTAACTTATTTTAAAAAGATTTATTCATTTGAAAGGCAGACTTACAGAGAGGCAGAGGCAGAGAGAGAGGTCTTCCATTTACTGGTTCACTCCCCAAGTGGCCACAGTGGCCGGAGCTGTGCTGATCTGAAGTTAGGAGTCAGGAACTTATTCCGGGTTTCCCATGAGGGTTCAGGGGCCCAATGACTTGGGCCAGCTTCTACTGCTTTCCCAGGTCATAGGAGAGAGCTGGATCAGAAGTGGAGCAGCTGGGAGTTGAACCGGCGCCCATTTGGGATGCCGGCACTGCAGGTGACAGCTTTACCCACTACGCCACAGTGCCAGCCCCTTAACATATTTTTAAATGAAATTGATTTCTTCCTAATATTCTGCTACCTCAACTTTGAAATTAGTATGCTGTTTTAATTTCAAAATTTTTTTTAGATGAACCATCCAGATCTTCTGATAAAAGTGCTTGGAATTTTAAAAAAAAATGGTAAGTTTTCCTCTTTTTTAGAGAGTGTCTTTCTAACAGTCCTGTGTTTTGTAGTTTATACTCAGTATATACTTTATAGATGTATGTATGTATATACTGTGTATATATACACAGTCATGTAAAACTAGTAGCATATTTGAGTCTTGTTACATATGGATAGATAGCAAGTTGTTTATTTGTCTATGTGTATTTAATGGGTACATTAGAAAATGTAAATTATCTGTTGGTTAAGTTCAAAATACCATATAAAAATTGAATCTGTAAATCCACTGCCTTTTGGGTAATTTCAAAAATATCAGCTTTGAATATAGTAGTTTTCCTGTTTCTGCAGTTTTGCTTTCTGCACTTTCAGTTCTCACAGTCAACCACAGTTCTCACAGTCAACCACAGTCCAAAAATTATTATGTGGGATATTCCAGAAATAACACATTCAAAGTTTTAAATTGACTTGGGCAATATTCTGCTTGTTTTGCAATAAAATTTAATAAAAAATTTAAATTGTATGCCATCTTGTGTAGTGTGATGGAATCTTTCATTGTCCACCTCCATCCAGCCAGATTCATCAGTCAATCCCTTTGTTAAATGTATTTGTACTGGATATACTTCCTGCTCATTAGTCTAGTAGCCATCTTGGCTATATTGACTGTGGAAGTATTGCTAGGGTTGTGTTCAAGTAACTCTTGATTTAATTCAATTTAATTAAATTAATTTTTTTTGACAGGCAGAGTTAGACAGTGAGAGAGAGAGACAGAGAGAAAGGTCTTTCTTTTTCTGTTGGTTCACCTCCCAAGTGGCCGCCACAGCTGGTGCATTCTGACCGGCGTGCTGTGCCAATCCGAAGCCAGGAGCCAGGTGCTTCCTCCTGGTCTCCCGTGCGGGTGCAGGGCCCAAGGACCTGGGCCATCCTCCACTGCACTCCCGGGCCACAGCAGAGAGCTGGACTGGAAGAGGAGCAACTGGGACAGAACCGGTGCCCCAACCGGGACTAGAACCTGGGGTGCCGGCGCTGCAGGCGGAGGATTAGCCTAGTGAGCCGCGGCACCGGCCTCAAGTAACTTAATTTACTTAATAATTGCCCCAAAGTGCAAGAGTAGTGATATTGGCAATTTGGATATGCCAAGGAGAAATCACAAATTGCTTTTTTTTTTTTAAGGGAAAAGGTCAAAGTTGTTGACTTAACAAGGAAAGAAAAAAATCATATGCTGAGGTGGTTTAGGTCTACAGTACAATAAGAGTTTTAGACAAACCACATTTATATACCTTTTATTATAGTATAATTATTTGATTTAATTATTAGTTATCAGCAGTCTCTTACTATGCATAATTGTTAATTTTTATTATGGGTATGTAAATATAGGGAGAAACATGGTATATATGAAGTTTTGTATTATCCATTGTTTCAGGTATATACTGGGGGTCTTGGAGAGTATTGCAGATAAGGGAGCTACTGTATAATGGGCATTTTATTGTATAAGAGAAGATGGAAACCTAAAATCATTAGGAGATGATTGATGAAAGAAGGTAGAAAGAGAATTGGAATAAATGTGTGTATGCATTGAATAAATTTGTTTATTTTCCCATTCAAAAATAGTGATATCAACCTATTTATTTATGTCATATTAACTGAATCATACCCGGTAAATTTTTGGATATGCCTTGTCTGGATTGCTTTCCTAAATAGAACATTAGTATAGGTAAAAATGCTTCTAAAGTAAATATTTTAACATTGCAAATGTTTTAAACAAAACCCTAGTCATGTATTAGAAATTGGAAATTTTATGCGGAGGGCAGTTTACTTACTGTTTTTCTCATTATAAAGTAAATGTTGAAGAGCTCAGGATCTGGAGCTAGACTTTTTGAGCTGAGGTTTTAGTTTTTTTTTAATTTGAGCAGCAGAGAGAAAGAGAGCACATGCATATATGCTGCTGTCTTCTGGGTCATTCCCCAGCTTGGAGTGAGATTTTAATTATGTCACTCACTGATTGTGTATCCTTTGATAAACCAAAATTTTAGTTTTCTCATTGGTAAAATGGCAGTAACCCATTGTGTTGATGCGAAGGTTGTTGTGAGGAAATGGATTAAACTGTAGTTTAGAAAAGTGCCTGGTAGGTATTAGTCTCTTATTAAATTTTTGCAACTGTAATTATAATTACTTTAAATTTAATGAACTAAAAACACCTGGCAAAAGTATTTGTAATTTGACTTATGAAAATGTTTTTTATTTACTTGGTTTTTAAAAGATTTATTTATTCATTTATTTGAAAGGCAGAATTACAGAGAGAGAAGAAACATCCATCTTCCGTTTGCTGATTTACTCCCCATATAATTGGCTCCAAGAAAGCATTGAAGCAAGAAAGCTGATGTTGGTGCAACAGGCTATGACAGCAGCATGTTGCATGTGTGCCAGTGTCCCTGCTGCTCCACTTCTGATCTAGCTCTTTGCTAATGTGCTTAGGAAAACAGTGTGAAATGGCTTAACTGCCAATCATGTGGGAGATCCAGGTGAAACTCCTGGCTCCTGACTTCGGGATGGCCCAGCCCTGGCTCTTGTGGCCATTTGGGGAGTGAACCAACGGATGGAAGATCCTCTCTCTGTCTCTCTCTCATTCCCGCACTGTCTCACTCTCCCTTTGTAACTCTGCCTTTCAAAATAAATAAATCTATTAAAAAAAAATTAAAGCCTTACATTCTCAGAAGACATGTCAGTTTTAAACTTCCTTTCTCTTTCTGTCAGCACCATCAACTCTGTTATTATCTGTTTCCTTCTGCCCATTGTCCTTTTTGGGAAATTAATTTTTAAGGGATGAGTTTGGTGCAATTTAGCTTGTAGAGGTATTTTAATATAGTTTTCTTTCTTAATAAATACTTGTTTCTTATTATACAAAACAAGTAAGAGGTAAAGAAAGCCTTTATGTCTTCAGCATTACTAGATAGTATTGGCCCACCGTAAAACATTATTCATTTATTTCTTTTAAAACTTTATTTGAGAGACAAAGAGCTCCCATTTTCTGATTCACTCCCCAGATGTCTGCAACAGCTGGGGATAAACTAGACCAAAGCTATTAGTCAGGAACCAAGTTCTTTTGACATCCAGGGTCTACATTAGCAGAAAAATGGATTCAGGAGCATAGCTGGGCATTGAATCCAGGCACTGTAAAATGGGATGTGGGTGTCTTAACTAGTAGTCCAAATGCTCTCCCCCCATATTTATATATTAAACATTTTTAAGATTTATTTATTTGAAAGGCAGAATTAGGAGAGAGGAGGAGAAACAGAGAGAGAGGTCTTCCATCCACTAGTTCACTCCCCAAATGGCAGCAACAACCAGGGCTTAGGCCAGGCTGAAGCCAGGAGCAAGAGCTTCTTCTGGGTCTCCCACGTGGGTGTAGGGTGCCAACCACTTTCGCCATCTTCTGCTGCTTTCCCAGGGACATTAGCAAGGAGCTGGATCAGAAGTGGAGCAGCTGGGTCTCAAACTGGTGCCCACTATACCACCATGCTGGCCCTGATATTTATATATTTTAAGTTTTTATTTATTTGAGAAAAAGAGCAAGCAAACAATATCGATACTGATCTTTGATCTTCTGATTCACTACCCCAGTGCCCATGAAGGCCAGGTCTGTCTGGATTGAAGCCAGGAGCCAGGGTATTAATCCCAGTCTCCCAGGGGTTGGGAGGGATCCAAATTCTTGAACTATTACCACTGCTTCCCAGGGTGTGCATTAGCAGGAAGCTAGATCCAGACCCAGGTATCCAACGTAGGTACTTCAATATGAGATGTAGGCCTATAATTGTTAGACCAAGCACCTGCTGCTAATGTAAATACTAAAAATACGTCTTTTCCAGTAAAATACGTGTGTAGATCATTTTAAGTCACATAGCATAGGTTTATAAAAGTTAATATAAAATTATTTGGGGCCAGCACTGTGGTATAGAAGGTTAATCCTCTGCCTGCAGTGTAAGCATCCTATATGGGTTTCTGTTTGAGTCCTGGCTGCTCCACTTCCAATCCAGCTTCCTGCTAATGCACCTGGAAAAGCAGCAGGGGATGCCCCAAGTGCTTGGATCCCTGCACCCACATGGGAGTTGCAGAAGAAGCTTGGGACTCCTGGCTTTGGCCTGTCCCAGCCCTGGCTGTTGATGCCATCTGGGGAGTGAACCAGCAGATGGAAGATCGATCTCTCCCTCTCTTTGTCTCTGGTTCTTCCTCTCCTTCTCTGTAACTCTGACTTTCAAATAAATAAATGCAAATTTTTTAAAAAATTAATTTCTCCTTACGTCTTCCGTTTATCCTGTAACAATCTCTAGCACATCATATACAGGATTTATTTGCTTCTGTTTGTGTTCCAAACCTGTCATTGAGGTCTTTGTCTTACTAGTTGTCATATCTGTTGTGCATAGTGCAATTTCTGATGTGTAGGTCCTCAGCACATGTTTTTTAGTTATTCCAAGAAGTACTACTGAGAGATTTTATTTGAATTTCAGATGAATATGAGTGCATCTATATGTAGATTAGGCATTCATAGAATGGTGCTTAGTTTTGAGGCACAGAAAAAGACTTCAGAGTAGAAGTGTGATTTACCCAGTTAGTTCATTCCTAGCAGGATTGATGAGGCAGACTCTATATATGTTAACAATAAATGAGACCAGCAGAGTTAGCCTCTCCTTACAAACGTTAATTTAAAATAATTAAACTGTCAAATCATGGTAGGTCCTCATTTCATGACTCTTGGGGAAATAGCACTCAGAAATATATGATATCCTCCCTTTGCTGTGTATCTATGAAGGCTTAACACTTTGAGTAGATTATATACTTACTTGGAAATCTTCGAACTTTTAGGGATGTTAAGACCTTTCTTAAGGTGATTGTAATTTTTGCACAGTATTTGGGACTGTACCTGTGGTTTGTGGTGTGCAGCAAATGACACCAAGAGAGGTAAGAGATCTGTTGGGATGATGCTCATAGTAGAAAGAGTGGATCATCCCACAGAAGCAATGAGAGTGATTTTTTAGATGGAAACTATTACTTAATGTTTATTATAGAGCAAACTTTAAGAGTTGTTGACATCTTATTTTTTTTCCCTTATAGTATTATACGTAGATGTGGAATCTGATTTTCATGCCAAAGTTCCTGTTGTGGTGTGCAAAGATCGGAAAAGGTAACAAGGAAGAGAAAGTAAAATATTTTTAAAAATTAAAAAATTTTATTTGAAGGGCAGGCAGGGAGAGAGGGGTGGAGGGGATAGGCAAGAGGCAGGAGATACAGAGACAGGGAGGTTTGTTTACTCTCCACATGCCGGCAATAACTAGGATTGGGCCAGACTCAAACCAGGAGCCAGCAACTCGGTCTAGGTCTGCCATCTAAGTGTATCCAACTACTGGAACCATCACCTTCTGCTCCCAGGGTACCCATTAGAAAGAAATTGGAGAAACCAGCATTGTGGTTCAGCAAGTTGAGCTGGTATCTGTGTTGTTCGCATCCAATATGGGGACCAGTAAAAGATCCAGTTGCTCCACTTCTAGTTCAGTTCCCTGCTAATGTGCTTGGGAAAACAGCAGAAGATTGTCCAAGTACTTGGGCCCCTGGTCCCATATAGGAGACCCAGGTGGAGTTCTAGGCTCCTTGCTTTGGCCTGGTTCTGCCCTGGCTGTTCTGACCATTTGGGGAGTAAACCAGCAGATGAGGCTGGCGCTGCGGCTCAGTAGGCTAATCCTCCGCCTTGCGGCGCTGGCACACCGGGTTCTAGTCCCGGTCGGGGCGCTGGATTCTGTCCCGGTTGCCCCTCTTCCAGGCCAGCTCTCTGCTGTGGCCAGGGAGTGCAGTGGAGGATGGCCCAAGTGCTTGAGCCCTGCACCCCATGGGAGACCAGGATAAGTACCTGGCTCCTGCCGTCGGATCAGCACAGTGCGCCGGCCTTGGCGGCCATTGGAGGGTGAACCAACGGCACAGGAAGACCTTTCTCTCTGTCTTTCCCTCTCACTGTCCACTCTGCCTGTCAAATAAATAAATAAATAAATAAATAAATAAATAAATAGTAAACCAGCAGATGGAAGATCTCTCTCTCTCTGACCCTCTGTTCCAAGTAAACACTTTTTTTTTTTTTTTTTTTTTTTTTGAGAAAATTGTAATCTGAAGTGGAGATGTGATTTGGACTCAGGCAGTCTGATGTGGTGATGTGGGATGCAGATATCCTGAGTAGTGTCTTAACCACTGTGCCAAACTCCCTCTCTGAGAAAATACTAAAAAAAAAAATTTTTTTTTATACTTATTTGAAATGTAGAATGACAGAAGAAGAGATAGAGAGATTTACTGTCTGCTGATTCCCTATGTACGTTGCCAAAACAGTTGAGGCTGGTCCAGGCTGAAGCCAGGAGTCCAAAACTTCATCTCAATCTCTCATGTAGATGTCAGGAACCCTAGTATTTGGGCTGTCATCTGTTTCCTAGGCACGTTAGCAGGAAGCTGAATTGGAAGCAGAGCAGCCAGGAGTTGAATTGGCACTCCGATATGGGATGCAGGCATCCAAAATGGTAGCTTGACCTTCTAGGCCACAATGCTCTTCCCATGCAGTTTTTATTGAATGTCTCCAAGACAGAAAATATTTACTTCAGATTTCTCCTTAGGTAACATGACTAAGCTAATTTCTTTTCATTAAAAATAGCAAGCTTACCACAAACATGTAAAAAATATAACTATTCAAAAAACATTTTTGGTAAAATTGTCATTTTTTTCCCTCAAGTTCACTCAGCGATATTTAGCAGGTATTAATATGATGCAGACAAATAAGAAATTAACCTCTCAAGGAACTCAGTCTATTAAAGTTTACTTTTTAGTTCACTGAAATGAGATGAGATATCAAAGACTGATCTTGCCTTTATAGTCATATGTCTATAGGATTGAAAAGGCAAAGTACTTTCAGAAAAGGAAGTGGAAATGTAATTGGAATCAGTTTGACAGACATGGAAATAATATAGAAAATAAAGTTTTCTTTTATTGATTATTAAATTATTATATATCTTAAATTTTAAGATACTGTATTTTCTTATCCAAAGCTAGAAGATCCGTTCAACTTCCTTGTTTTAAATTAGAAAATTGAGGTGCAGGGAGGGGTTAAACAATTTGTCCAAATTCTTGTCATTCAAGCAGAAAACTACTGGTGGCAATATGACTTCTAGTACTTTTTGGTTTTGTTTTTTAAAGATTTATTTGAAAGGCGAGTTACAGAAAGGGAGAGAAAGATCTTCCATCTGCTGGTTTACTCCCCAAATGGTGTACTGGCCAGGGCTGGGCCAGGCTGAAGCCAGGAGTCATGAACTTCATCTAGGTATCCCATGTGGGTACAGGGGGCCAAGGACTAGGGCCATCTGCTGCTGCTTTCCCATGCAGATTAGCAGGGAGTTGGATTGGAAGTGGATTAGCTACCCGTGTGGGATGTGGCTTTACCCATCACACCACAACACCTGCCCCTCTTCTGGTGTTTTTTTCTACCACATTGTGTCAAATTACCTCTGTGTTTGGACTTCAGTTTCCTTCTTCTTTGTCCTTAAAATACCTCCACTATTCCTCTGTCATTCTAGTTAAGGTAGCTCTTGTTATCATGTACTTATAAGCATAATTTGTGGTTTAATGTGTAATTTCTAATGTTTTATAATTTTTTTTAAAGATTCATTTAATTTAGAGGTGGGCATTATGACAACAGATGGTTAAGCTACTGCCTGGAATGCCAACATCCTGTACTGGGCTCCTGGACGTCCCCGCTACTTTAAGATTTCTTTACTTGTTCGTTTATATGAAAGGCAGAGTGATAGAAGAGACAGAGAAAGAGAGAGAGAGAGAAGAGAAACATCTTCCATCGCTGTTTTACTCCCCAAATGCCCACAACAGCTGGGACTATGCCAAGCCAAAGGCAGGAACTCCATCCGGGTCTTATAGGTGAAGGGCAGGAACCCAAGTAGTGCCTGCAGCCTCCCTGCCTTATTAATAGGGAGCTTGATTGGAAATGTGGAATAACCATGACTTCTGGCACTCCATGTGGAAATGGTGGGCATCTCAAGTGGTGACTTAACTTATTCACTGCAACACCCACTCCCAATTTCTAACCTTTAATCTGAGGGTAAAATAATTAAAGCTTCTAAAGGAAAAATTTAAGTCAAGAAGTTGTACTAGTCCAGTATTTCGTTTTTGTTTTTACCATGTGCATAGCAAGAAGAACAAACTAGGAGTATATGTTACACTGTTTGACACTGAAGAGATGAGTATCCTTTCTTTCATATAAATCATAGATTTATGATGTATAATACTGCTTTTGTAATTAATATCTCATGATCTTAAATACTGAGAATGAAATTTATTTCTGAAGTACAGATGAATATTAAAAATACCCTTCTTTGACTTACTTGCAACTCTAGTAATGGAAATGACACATCATTTTTAGTTGGCTCTAAATTTATTAGACCACTTGTTTCTACTATAACTTTGTAGGTTTTAAAATGTGACTGTAAATGGTAGCCATGGGATTTGAAGTATACCACTTTTTAAAGTATTAATGCAATGAAATTTATATCTTTCTTATTCACAGTGGTTTACTTTGTAGAGTGAGTGCAGGAAATGATATGGCATGTCTCACTACTGATTTGCTTGCTGCTCTTGGCAAAATGGAACCTGTCTTTACTCCCTTGGTGTTAGCCTTTCGTTACTGGGCTAAGGTAAGTGGAACAGAAGAACCTGATCCTCAAATACATTGGGCTTTCCCTTCTGCCCATAAGTTACATAAATAATAATATGTGAGACAAAAGTAATAGTTTACCTATGCCAGAAGGAAAGCGGTTTGGCAGGTTATGATTTATATACATGAACATAAGGTTGCATAGACATATCATAGTCCCCCCCCCCCCCCTTATCTGTAAGAGCTAAAACCTTAGCACCAAATTCTGTATATGTGTTTAGGCACAGTAAGAGATTAATAATAATAATAGAGTAATGATAGTAATATACTGAAGTAAAAAATTATTAAAACATGAATTATTTATGAAATGTTTCATCTATGTTTTCAGACCATGGTTGACCATGGGTAACTGAAATTATGGAAAGGAAAACCTCAAATATGGAGAGACTACTGTGTAGACTAATTATTATACTTTAGAATTCTTAATTGTCATACTTATTTTCATTTTTGTAGTATAGAAACATTTTCTTTCATATTTTAATATATGAGGCTCAAGGTTTCACTGTTATGACAAGTTAAAATTGTAAGGTGCTAAGTTATGGTATGTAAGTTACTGATCTTCTGTTGGTTTTTTTATTAAGCTTTATTTATTTATTTTTTAAAGATTTATTTATTTACTTGAAAGTCAGAGTTTCACAGAAGGAGAGGCAGAGAGAGGGAGAGAGGGAGAGGTCTTCCACTGCTGGTTCACTCCCCAGTTGGCCTCAATAGCCAGAGCTGTGCGGATCCGAAGCCAGGAGGCAGGAGCTTCTTCTCAGTCTCCCACGCGGGTGCAGAGGCCAAAGGATTTTGGCCATCTTCTGCTGCTTTCACAGGCCACAGCAGAGACCTGGATTGGAAGTGGAGCAGCAGGGACTAGAACCGCCGCCCATATGAGATGCTAGCATTTTAGGCGGATGCTTTACCTGCTATGCTGTAGCGCCGGCCCCAAGATTTATTTATTAATAAGATTTGAAAGCGTAGAGAGAGGCAGAGACAGAGAGAAAGAGAGAGGAGAGAGATTACATCTTCTGGTTCACTCCCCAAATGTCCACAACAGCTGGTGCTGGGCCAGGCCAAAGTCAGGAGCCAGAAACTTCTTCTGGGTCTCCATGTAGGTGCAGGTGCCCAAGGACTTGGACCATCTTGCTCTGCTTTCCAGACATGTTAGCAGGAAGCTGGATTAGAAGTGGAGCAGCTGGGACTAGAACCTGTGCTTATATGGGATGCTGGCCCTGTAGGGCAGCCGTTTTAACCCACTGTTCCACAGTGTCAGCCCCAGGCATGATTTTTTACATTCTAGGTTTAAGAATGCTATTTTCTTTTCTCCAGCTCATTTGATAACTTGGAGCAGTTTCTGATTGGGCAATTTTGCTTGAAAGATAGAGTTAGAGAGAGAGAAAGAGGTAATTCTATGTCTTAGTGCATGGTGTCAAGTCCTGGCTTTACTCTGATTCCAGCTTCCTATTAATGCATACCAAGGGAGGCAGTGGCTGATGTAGATGGATCCCTGCCTCTCCTGTTAGAGACTCTGATTGAGTTTGTGGTTCATGACTTCAATCTGGCACAGCCCTGGCTGTAGTAAGCATTTAGAGACTAAACCAGTGACTAGGAGCTCTTTGGCTCTCTCTCTGCCTGTCTTTCAAGTAGATAAAATGAATTTTAAAAAATTAAAATTGAGGGACTGGCACTGTGGCGCACGGGTTAAAAAGCCCTGGCCTGAAGTGCCGGCATCGGCCACTCCTTTTCCAATCCAGCTCTCTACTCTGGCCTAGGATGGCAGTAGAAGATGGCTCAAGTCCTTGGGCCCCTGTACCCACATGGGGTGAAAATAGAAAAACTGGATAAAAATTTACTTGGCAGTTTAGAAAATAAATTTAAAGCTTAGCAAACACATGGAAAACTGCATAACCTGATTTGAGTCAAAAAACATGCAAATAATCATTAAGTATTACATCTCACCCATCCTATTAATAATTACTTTTTAACTAATGATACCTATTGTTGAAAGGGTTATGTGTGCATTTATATGTTAAATCTGGAAAGTAAAAAATTTTGTAGTTAACTATAGAGAATAATCTTAAGGGCCCACATTGTGGTGTAGTGGGTTAAGCTGCAGACTGTGACATCTGACATCCTATATAGATGCTGATTTGAGTCCTGGCTGCTCCACTTCCTATCCAGCTCCCTGCTTATGTTCTTGAGAAACCAGTGGAGGATGGACCAAGTACTTGGGCTCTTGCACCCATGTGGGAGAACCAGAATAAGCTCGTGGCTCCTGGCTTCAGACTGGCCCAGCCCTGGCCATTGCAACCATTTGGAGAGTGAAGCAGCAGATAGAAGCTTTCTTTGTCTTTTCCTCTCTCTCTGTAACTCAGAGTTTCAAATAAATGAATAAATATTTTAAAGAAAATCTTAATTTTATTAGAATTAAAATGTTTTAATTTTTATTTGAAAAGTTTCTTGGAAGGAAGGGAGTGAGAGAGGTAGCAATGGAGAGAAGGAGGAAGAAAATATCATTATTTTCTTAAAATTATTTCCGTAAACTATATCAAATCTGTTAAAAACAAACAAAAAAAACCCTAAAAATAAAAAAGACAAACTTTATAAAAAAGCAGGAAGACAGAAGTAGAGGGATGGAGAGGGAGAAACAGACAGATAGAAAAAGGGGAGAGGTCTCCTATGTGGTGGCAGGAACTGAATATGTGAGCCATCACTACCTCCTAGGTTCTGTACTTCAGCATGGAGCTACAGTCAGGAGAAAGAGCTACAACAGAGTATTGAACCCACTTGGCTCCAGTGTGGGCCACAGGCTTCCTAACCACTAGACAAAATGACCATACTTTTTATATTTTTTAATTCAAATATTCCTGGGAATATAGCTAAAAAGTATCAGTACTTGGGAAATATGCATAGGATAAATGTTAAGCCTTGTTTGATGTGGTAGGAAACAAGTGTTAAAATGTCCTTGAGCAGGAAGGAGGTACCTTTCTCTGAAGGGAGGAGAGAACTTCACTTGTCTAAATAAGATCGGAGTGGGGCCGGTGCCATGGCTCACTTGGCTAATCCTCCGCCTGCAGCGCCGGCACCCCAGGTTCTAGTCCTGTTTGGGGCGCTGGGTTCTAGCCCCAGTTGTTCCTCTTCCAGTCCAGCTCTCTGCTGTGGCCCAGAAGGGCAGTGGAGGATGGCCCAAATGTTTGGGCCCTGCACTCTCAGGGGAAACCGGGAGGAAGTACCTGGCTCCTGGCTTCGGATCAGTGCAGGGCCGACCATTAGGAGAGTGAACCAACGGAAGGAAGACCTTTCTCTTTGTCTCTCTCTCACTGACTAACTCTGCCATTCAAAAGAAAAAAAAATTAAAGAAAAAAAAAAAGATTGGAGTTGGCAAACTCAAAAGGCTTCCATAGCCTTGGCAACTCATGACAAGAGCCTTGGGTGATTACTGACACCATAAACAAGAGTGTCAGTTGTTAAATCAACAGCAGGAGTCACTGTGCATTATTCCCCATGTGGGATCTCTGTCCTTAATGTGTTGTACTATGTGAATTAATGGTATAACTAATACTCAAATAGTACTTTACACTTTGTGTTTCTGTGTGGGTGCAAACTGTTGAAATCTTTACTTAGTATATACTAAATTGACCTTCTGTATATAAAGATAATTTAAAAATGAATCTTAAGAATGGGATGGGAGAGGGAGTAGGAGATGGGATGGTTTGCAGGAGGGAGTATGAATGGGTTGGGAGAGGGAGCGGGAGATGGGATGGTTACGGGTGGGAGGGAGATTATGGGGAGAAAAAGCCACTGTAATCCAAAAGCTGTACTTTGGAAATTTATATTTATTAAATAAAATTTAAAAAAAATTAGGGTACTTCAGAGCAAAGCACAAAATCTCACTGATTTTTATAGAACTTGGAACCTCAATCTCAAAGTTATTATTATGAAACTAGCTAGGAATCTAATTGGACTAATTGTAGGAAAAGTTAAATAAATCATTTCATATATATATAAAAATAGAAAATAGATCTTTGAAAAAATTAAGAGTGGGAATAGTTTAGGAAGGGGGAAGAAGGGTGGAAGGGTGGGTGCACACTTTGTTCCTAAATCTCTATATATGAAATATGTGAAATTTATGTACCTTAAATAAAACTTTTTAAATATTAAAAAAAGTCATTGAGCATTGAGTAACCATCCAAATTGTGGACTGTAATTCTTTAAAAGATTTTTTTTTGATAGGCAGAGTTAGAGAGACAGAGAGTTATAGACAGTGAGAGAGACAGAGAGAAAGGTCCTCCTTCCGTCGGTTCACTCTCCTAATGGCCGCCATGGCCAGCGCTGCGCTGATCTCGAAGCCAGGAGCTGGGTGCTTCCTCCCAGTTTCCCATGTGGGTACAGGGACCCAAGCATTTGGGCCATCCTCCACTGCCCTCCCGGGTCACAGCAGAGAGCTGGACTGGAAGAGGAGCAACTGGGGTTAGTACCTGGCGCCCCAACCAGGACTATAACCTGGGGTGCCGGTGCCGCAGGTGGATTAGCCAAGTGAGCCATGCGCCGGCCTTTTAAAAGATTTTTTTATTTATTTCCTTGAGAGAGTTACAGGGAGAAGAGAGACAGAGAGAAAGGTCTTCCATCTGCTGGTTCACTCCCCAAATGGTCACTACGGCCAGAGCTAAACCTTTCTGAAGCCAGGACCTTCTTCCTGGTCTCCTATGCAAGTATAGGGGCCCAAGCACTTGGACCATCTTCCACAGCTTTCCTAGGCCACAGGCAGAGAGCTGGATTGGAATAGGAGCAGCCAGGACTCGAACTGGTACTCATATGGCATGACGACACTGGATGCGGGTTAGCCTGCTGTGCCACAGCGCTGGCCCCACCTATAACTTTAAAAAAATTATTTATTTATTTGAAATTCAGAGTTAACAGAGACACAGAGATCTTCCATCTGCTGGTTCACTCTGCAGATGGTCGCATAGGCCAGTGCTGGGCCATGCTGAAGCCAGTAGCTTCTTCTAGGTCTCCTATGAGGGTAGCAGGGACCCAGGCACTTGAGATAGCAGCTGCTGCTTTTCCCAGACTGTTAGCAGGGAGGCAGATTGGAAGTGCAGCAGCTGGAACATGAACTGGTGCCCGTATGAATGCTAATGTTGTAGGTGTCGGCTTTACCCACTATGCCACACCAGCCCCTAGAAGGACTTTCTTGATGCATTGTTATGGAGAATTGGAAGTGGAGCAGCTGGAACATGAACTGGTGCCCGTATGAATGCTAATATTGTAGGTGTCGGCTTTACCCACTATGCCACACCAGCCCCTAGAAGGACTTTCTTGATGCATTGTTATGGAGAAGAAATATCTGTAATACACTATTTTGGTAAAATAGTGACAAAAAATCCCCCATATTTTTATGTAGAAAATAAAAATGTATGTACATTGCCTATGGTTATTTGAGTGTAGAAAAAGGCAGGAAGCATATCTAGAACATTAATATTGAGGCACAGTAGAGTTGAGAACAGGAAAAAAGCATTTGTAAAAGATATCTGTATTTTATAAAAACACTGATATGATTCCATTAAACTAAAATATGAATACAGAAGATAAGTAAAACATGTGACTGGTTTTTACAGGCTGATGTGATTTTTAGGCCATGACATAATTTTCATTATTGTTTAAGCTACTTTTCGATTATTAAAATATGAAAAACAAGCAACTTTTACTATGAAAATGAAAGAAAGCTAAGTGATGATGCTTTTTCTCCTTTCTTTTGCAGTTATGCTACATTGACTCCCAGACTGATGGTGGAATCCCTTCCTACTGTTTTGCTTTAATGGTGATGTTTTATCTACAACAAAGAAAACCCCCTCTTCTTCCTTGCTTACTTGGAAATTGGGTAAGCGTGAGTGCATGATCCATGTGCATGTGTATAGGTAATTTGCTCTTTCATAGTGCTCTAATCAAACATTTTAAGATGGAATTCTGGTTTGTTTGTCCATCCTTTTTATTTTTTAATAATTTTTCCACTACCAATTTGGAATGCCTTTTTATATAGATTGAAGGCTTTCACCCAAAAAGAATGGATGACTTTCAGCTGAAGGGCATAGTAGAAGAGAAGTTTGTGAAGTGGGAATATAATTCAAGTAGTGCAACTGAGAAAAACTCAATTGCTGAGGAAAACAAAGCTAAGGCAGACCAACCAAAAGATGATACCAAGAAGACAGAAACAGACAACCAAAGTAATGCCATGAAGGAAAAACATGGCAAAGTAAGCTGTTTTTGTTTATGTTTTTTGCCTTTTTTATCTGTAGAATATGTGATGCCTTCAATTTAAGCTATTTTAATAGTAGATTTTAATTGACCTTGGGCAAGCCTCTTGGCCTCATTTTCCTCATCTGTAAAGTGAGGGGTTGATCTGGTTTAGTTTTTTTGGTAATGGGGTGTCTAATGAATTTATACATTATCTTTGAATATCTTTGAATTTCTGAATCATGTCAAGGTATTCCTTTATATCTTTTCATTTAGACAAGGAAAATTTCCTTCAAGGACTAGGCTTTGATCAAAACTTTAGCATTTGAGAATGATGTTGCCAGATTGCATGGAGAAATACCCTGTGCTCTATAAGGAAGTGCTTTGCTTATTTAATCATTCAATATTCATTTATTCCAGACCTGCTATGTGCCAGGCATTATCTTGAGTGCTGAAGAATCAAAGATGAATGTACATGAATTGTGTTCTTCAGAAGCTTGTAGCCTTCTGAGTAGACAGAAATAAGAACATTTCTGAGCTCGTTGCTCTAACTGAACTAAATTATTTGTCATTTCCTGGAAATACTTCCCTGTTCCATTCAACTTTCTTTTTTTTTTTTTCTTTAAAGATTTATTTATTTATTTGAAAGGCTGAGTTACATAGAGGCAGAGGCAGAGACAGAGAGAGAGAGAAAGAGGTCTTCCATCTGCTGGTTCACTGCCCAAATGGCTGCAAGGGCCAGAGCCTGGCTGATCCAGAGCCAGGAGCTTCTTCTGGGACTCCCATGTGGGTTTAGGGGCCCAAGCACTTGGACCATCTTCTGCTGCTTTCCCAGGCCATAGTAGAGAGTTAGATTGGAAGTGGATCAGCTGGGACTCGAACTGGCACCCACATGGGATGTTGGCAGTGCTGGCAGTGGCTTTACCCGCTATGCTACAGTACCTGCCCCTCTATTCAACTTTCTTACTTTGTTAGACTACTTTCTTTCTCCTCACACCACCAATACTGTCAGCTAATGATGTTGGTTATTACTTCCCTAAGAAGAGAACATCTGCACATCTCACCATTTTCTACCACCAACTGCACTCACATACTTTGCTTTTCTGCCTGCTTTCGTAAGAAACTTCTCATATTCTTAACCATATATTCAATCTTATTCCTTCTTGTCCATTTAGAACATCACTCTAGCAGTTCTTCTCTTTTCCTTCTAAATCACGAGTGTTTCAATCTTTGCTAAAACAGCCATACTTTTATTTCTGTTATTTTAAGGAAAAATTTTGATACCACAGCTATTTTATGCTCCTCTTTGCACTAGAATTTTGAAAGAATTTTATATATTTGCTCTTTCCATTTTCTGTTCCCCCTTACCCTGCCCTGAGTTAGTCTCCACATTGCTAAATCTAGTAGTTATTTCCTGATTTTTATTTTTTTCTGACTTAGCATTATTTGCCAATTGATTACTCCTTCTCTGAAAAATGTCTTCACTTGACTTTTCAGTATACCACATCCATAACTGGTTATTATTTCTCAGTCTCTTCTGCTAGATCTTTCTTCTCTCTCCAGTCTTATATCATTAAGTGCTACAGGGCTGAGCCCATGATGCCCTTTTCCTTGTGTATCTGCATTGTATTAGCATATCCGTCCAGTTCCATGGTTTTTCTCTTAAACTTCCCTCTCCCTCTTTTTTTTTTTTTTTAAAGATTTATTTATGTATTTGAAAGAGCCAGAGAGAGAGAGATATTGATCTTCTGTTTCCCATATCATTAGCAGAGAGCTGGATTAGAAGTGGAACAGCTGGGACACACAAACTGGTGCCCATGTGGGATGTCTGCATTGAAGGGAGCAGCTTTACCTGCTACTCTGCCACAGTCCCATGGATTTTAAGTACCATCTATATGATGATGACTCCTAACTTTAAATCTCCAGCTAGACCTCATCCCTGAACTCCATAATTGTTTATCTAACTGCCCATTTAGTGTCTCAGATCTCTAAAACTTAGTGTTTTTAAACTGAACTCTTGATTTTCCCCTCAAACTTGTTCCACATACAGTTTTCCCATTTCAGTTGATGGCACTCCATCTTTTCAGTTGTAAAAACCTTACTCCTTTCTTCCATACTCCCTTCTAAAGTCTGTGGGGGAATTTCTATCATTTCTACTTCATAATATACCCAGAATTTGATCCCTCTCCCCACCTCTACTTTTAGCATCCTCTTCCTAGCCAGCACCATCTCTGGCTAGGTAGCTACTGTATCTTCTTAGCAGATTTCTCTGTATCTACTGTGGCTTTCTGTAATCTATTATCAACACAACAGTGAATGTTTCCTCTAAGCATAAGTCAGAGCATCATGCCTTTTTCCCTCAACACATCCTGAATGTTCACTTGCTCCTCATTTTATTTTGATAAAGCCAATCAGCTTATAGTGGGTAGCTTTATGTTTTCTTCTATTACAGCTATTCCTCAACCATGGTAACTTTCTTTTTTCTTTCTTTCTTTTCTTTTTTTTTTTTTTTTTAATTTTTTGACAGGCAGAGTGGACAGTGAGAGAGAGAGAGAGAGAGAGAGAGAAAGGTCTTCCTTTGCCGTTGGTTCACCCTCCAATGGCCACTGCGGCCGGCACACTGCGCTGATCCGATGGCAGGAGCCAGGTGCTTACCCTGGTCTCCCATGGGGTGCAGGGCCCAAGGACTTGGGCCATCCTCCACTGCACTCCCTGGCCACAGCAGAGAGCTGGCCTGGAAGAGGGGCAGCCGGGACAGAATCCGGCGCCCCGACCGGGACTAGAACCTGGTGTGCTGGCGCCGCAAGGCGGAGGATTAGCCTAGTGAGCCACGGCGCCGGCCAACCATGGTAACTTTCATGATTTTCTTTTTACTAACATTCCTACTTTGTGTATTTGCTCTCTGTTCATCATTCCTGGAAAAATTTTTCCTCTTTTTCAGATCATGCCACTCAACAAATCCCATTCTGACTACTCTGTTTAACGTTGTAATCTATTGCTCTCACTCTCATCCCTTATTCAACTTTTTTTTTTATAGCACTTACCTTCTTATTTACTATGTAATTTACTTATTAAGTTTGTCTTCGTTCCCTAGAACGTCAGCTTTGTGAAGTCAAGAATTTTTTTTTTTTCCCCAAAGTTACCATCCTGCATATCTGGAACACTGCCTGGCACGTAGTAGGCACTCAGTGAATAGTTAGAGAGTTGAATGTCTGAATGACTGTTTCATGCCTTTATGCTTCCTGGGGGCTACTTTTAGCCAGTCTTCATCTAGCTAATTCTTTTGGATTTCAGTTATTACCTCTTCTGTTCTTACCCCCAATACAGAGACCCATCATAGCATGTGACCTTTAGTGTAATTGTTAAATTGTCTCTTCCTGTCTTAATAATATTGTCTGTGAAGTAGGAATTCACTTTGAGTGGCAATTTAGTGTAGTGATTCACAGCATGGATCTAGATGGTCTTGAGTCAGATTGTTGCCCCACATCTGCTTCACAGAATTGTTAATATATATGCCACTCTTAGATGAGTGAATGGTGGCATGGTTAGCATTATTAAATGCGAGCTTTCAGTATTTTATTTCTAGTACAATGCTAGGGAACACAGTAGGTTGGAAAGGGTTATTTGCCAAATGAAGGCATTGAGTTTTTGAAAACCAGCATATTTACTTTAATTTCAAAAGTAATCACTGAATGAGGTATTACACTAATTATTATGCAGTGGTTTACAACCTTGACTACATTTGAGAATCACTTCAGGGAGCTTTACAGATTCTGTGCCCAGGCCAATAGCCCAGATCAGTTAAATCAGATTCTTGTGAGGATTATGGAAGGTGGAATGGTGTGGAATTTGGGCAATAGTGTACTTTAATGTTCCCCAGGTGATTCTAATGTGCATCCAAGGCTGAGAATCACTGGTTCACTGGAAAGAACACAAAATTCCCAGGAGTCTATAAACTGGGACTCTGTTCCCAGCCTTTCCTCAAATGGACTACTTTTTGGCAAGTTACTCCTTCATTCCTGAGTTTTTGAAAGCATGATCTCTAAGGTCTTTTCTATCTTAATATTCATTGATTGTATTAAGTTGTGAAGCTTAAATTAAAGATATTTTTTCTTTTTCAGTCTCCTTTAACTTTGGAAACAACAAATCAGGTATCCCTGGGACAGTTGTGGTTAGAGCTGCTAAAATTTTACACACTGGATTTTGCTTTGGAGGAATATGTCATATGTGTACGGATACATGATATTTTAACAAGAGAGAATAAAAACTGGCCTAAAAGACGGATAGCTATTGAAGGTGAGATGATGTACAGTATTTCATTTCTAGAATTTGTGTGTGTGTGCCACTCATCATTTGTTTCTAATACAGTGTTGCTAAGCTAAAGAAGAAACAACAATTGATACTGACAAACAAGGTTCCACATTAAATCACAAGAACCATCAATTGTGGTAGGACAAGAGATGAACATTATTAATAGGTTCTGGACCTTGAAAGTTGCCATTCAGTGACAATAATATACAGAAGCATAATGGCAGAGTGTCTTATTGCAGTAATTTCATCACCAAAACTGTAATTATTGGATTGGCCTTCTCAGCATTCTTAGTTATGTTGTTATTTTCTGTTTCTCTTTTAGCTTTTAATTTTATGGGAGAAACAAATGATGTTGCTATTGGCTTTCCCTTACCCAGCTTTCAAGAACTTTCCTTGGGACCCTTTGTTAGAAAGACCTGGGGGAAAAATACTATGCTAACAGTATAGCAGTTGAGGTGTACTTGTGTTAGCTTGGAAATGTAGTTTATTTGTAGAGCCTTAACTACTACCATTTTCTCTTTCACTAGATCCATTTTCAGTCAAGAGGAATGTTGCACGGAGCTTAAACAGCCAGCTTGTTTACGAGTATGTTGTGGAGAGATTCAGGGCAGCCTATCGGTATTTTGCTTGTCCTCAGAAGAAGGGTGAAAGTAAATCTACAGTGGATTTCAAGAAAAAAGAAAAGGGAAAATTAAGCAGTAAAAAATCAGTGAAGTCTGACAGTATATCAAACTGTTGCATTTTGCTTGGGGAAAGCACTGAAAAAATAAATGCAGAGAGAGGTCAACCTGAAAAGCATAATCAAATGGAATGTACACCACAGAGATGTACAGTTGACAAAGACAGTCTGTTGGTAAATGAACTGGATTTGGCTGACCAAAGACAGGAATCTTCATCTCTTTTTACTGCCAGTGAAGGGAATGAATTAGAGCTAAAATCAGTTAAGAAACAAGATGATTTAGCACCTTTAGAAACTTCCTTTAAAAAGGAGTTCAGCCAATGTAGTTGTACTGATTCTAAGTCTTCTGATCCATCTGAATCTGCTGGAACAGACTGTAGGTCAAATTTTAAAACAGAGAGTTCACATCAGATTGTGTGCACGTCTGCTACCTCTTGCATCTGCAAAGCTACAGAAGATGCTTCTGATCCTAACGATGATAATCTCCCCACCCAGGAATTATATTTTGTATTTGATAAGTTTATTTTAACCTCTGGCAAGGTAAGATATAGTTTGTAAACAGTCCATAAGATTTTGTGGTTGTTGCATCACCCTGTATTTCTTTATGGTTTTTAGATTTAGTAATGTGCAAATAGTTTCTATGGTGGTGATTGTCACTTTGGAACTGTATTTCAGTATGTCTTTGTCTTCTACATTTTTTTTTCCTATAATTGCCTTTATTTTTATTTATTTTTAAAATATTTTTATTTTACTAATTTGAAAGGTGGAGTTGCAGAGACAGGTAGAGACAGGGAAGTCTCTGATCTGCTGGTTGACTCCCGAAATGGCTGCAATGATCAGGGCTGGGCCAGGCCGAAGCCAGGAGCTTTTTTTTTTTTTTTTTTTTTTTTTTTTTTTTTTTTTTTTGGACAGGCAGAGTGGACAGTGAGAGAGAGAGAGACAGAGAGAAAGGTCTTCCTTTGCCGTTGGTTCACCCTCCAATGGCCGCCGCGGCCGGCGCGCTGCGGCCGGCATACCGCGCTGAACCAATGGCAGGAGCCAGGTGCTTCTCCTGGTCTCCCATGGGGTGCAGGGCCCAAGGACTTGGGCCATCCTCCACTGCACTCCCTGGCCATAGCAGAGAGCTGGCCTGGAAGAGGGGCAACCGGGACAGATTCCGGCGCCCCGACCGGGACTAGTACCCGGTGTGCTAGCTCAGCTAGAGCTGAGCTGATCCAAAGCCAGGAGCAAGGAGCTTCTTTTGGGTCTCCCACAGGGATGCAAGGGTCCAAGGAGTTGGGCCATCTTCCACTGCTTTCCTAGGCCATAGCAGAGAGCTGGATCAGAGGAGCAGCCGAAACTCAAACTGGTGCCCATATGGGATGCCAGCGCTTCAGACTGGTGCTTTAACCTGCTGTCCCACAGTGCTGGCCTGAGCTTTTAACTCTTTAAATCACAGAAAATAGCCCAATGGGTAAAAAATAAGAAGCAGCTTTTGTTAATAAAAGAAAGTTTTTGCTAAGTTACATTGTTGCAGTTACAGTGCATATAATTGGAATATGTTCAGCATCCAAAATGCAAGTGTGATAACACAGATCATGTATAAGCCAAGTAGAATTTTTATTTTTTAAAGAACTATTTATATATTTGAAAGGCAGAGTTACAGAGAAGGAGAGAGAGAGAGAGAGATCTTCTATCCTCTGGCTCACTCCCAAAATAGCTAAAATGGTCAGAGCTGGGCTGATCTGAATCCAGGAGCTGGGAGCTTCTTCTAGGTATCTCATATGAATGTAGGAGTCCAAGCATTTGAACCATTCTCTACTCTCCCAGGCACACAAGCAGGAAGTGGAACAGTTAGAACTTGAACTATTGTCCATATGGGATGCTGGTGCTGAAGTCGGTGGCCTTACCCGCTATGCCACAGTGTTAGCCCCCATGTAGAATATTTAAAAATCAGTAACAATCTAGAGTAGGCATTTGACTTAGCAGTTAAAATTCTTGAATCACCTATTGGCATCCCTGTGTTCAAGTCCTGGCTTCTGTTTTTTTTTTTTTTTTTTTTTTTTAAGATTTATTTTTATTTATTTGAAAGGCAGAATTAGAGAGATCTTTCATCTGCTGGTTCACTCCCCAAATGATTTGAGCAGCTGGGACTGGGGAGCATTGCTGTGGTGGAGCAAATAAAGCCACAGTCTGCAGTGATGGCATCCCATGTAGATTCTGATCCAGCTCCTTGCTAATGCACCTGGAAAAGCAGTGGAAGGTGGCCCAAGTGCTTGGGCTCCTGTACCCAAGTGGGAGACCTGGAGGAAGCTCCTGGCCCTTGGCTTCTGATTGGCCCAGCTCCAACTTTTGCAGCCATCTGGGGAGTAAACCAAAGGTTGGAAGACTCCCTCTCCCTCCCCCTTCCCCTCCCCCTCCTCCTCTCTCTCTCCCCTCCCTCCCTCCCCTTTTCCTTCTCAGCCCCCCTCCATCTCCCCTCCCTCCACCTCCCCTCCCCTCCTCTCCCCCTTCCCCTCCCCCTCCTCCTCTCTCCCCTCCCTCCCTCCCCCTTTCCTTCTCAGCCCCCCTCCACCTCCCCTCCCTCCACCTCCCCTCCTCTCCTCTCCCCCTCCCCTTCTCCTCCTCCCCCTTTCTCTTCCCCCTCTCCCTCCCCCCTCCCCCTCTCTCCTCTCCCTCTCTCTCTTTCTCCTGTCCCTCTCCCTCTCCTTCCTCTTCCCTTTCCCCTTCATCCTTCTCTCCCTCCCTCCCTCTAACTCTGCTTTTCAAATAAATAAATAAATCTAAAAAACAACTGGGGCTGGGCCATGGCAAAGCCAAGAGCTTCATCTGGGTCTTCAACATGGTTGCAGGAACCCAAGCACTTGGGCCATCTTCCACTGCTTTGCCAGGCTGGATCAGAAATGGAACAGCCAAGACTTTGACAACCACTGGTGTTGCAGGTGGCGGCTTAACCCATTAAACCACAGTGGCAGACCAAGGGCTTCTGCTCTTGATCCCAGCTTCCTGCAAGTGCAGGCTCTGAAAAGTAGCATGTGATAGTCAAGTAATTGCTGCAGTGCCAGCATCCCATATGGGCATGGGTTCAAGTTCCAGCTGCTCCACTTCCAATCCAGCTCTCTGCTATGGCCTGGGAAAGTAGAAGTAATGGCCCAAGTCCTTGGGCCCCAGCACCCATGTGGGAGACCCAGAAGAAAACTCCTGGATGAAGCTTCTGACTTCGGCCTGACCCTCTGCTGGCTGTTGCACCCAGCTTGGGGAATGAACCAGCAGATGGACAATCTGTCTCTGTCTCTTCCTCTCTGTATGTAACTCTGACTTTCAAAATAAATAAATAAATATTTAAAAAAATTATGGTATATAGGTTTTGGAGTTCAGTTTGTAGCTGTTGAATGAGAGTGTAGTCCTACAGTTTGGTCTCTTGAGACCATGATAATAAATTGAATCAAGTGGCTTAACTGAGGGTTCTGTGATTAATATATTCTGAAGTTAGGAAATATTTGGAGTGAAATGAAAGATGTAACTTTAAATTTCTTTATAACCTACTTTGTTAGATTTCGGTAATTAAAAATGATTTCTTTGGCAGTGTCAAACTATTTGAATTTACTCATACTTTGTGTTTCTTGTTTTTTTTTTTTTTTTTGTATGTTCCCTCTTTATGTAAATTAATCTTTGATATTTAAGTATAGTAGGAAAAACAATTGACTGAAAGTTTCTTAATATCTAGTGTTGTATTTCATTAACATACTTTATTGAGTTGTTTTTGTTTTAACCTCTCAGGAGCACAGGTTATTAAAAGAATGTTAGGTAAAGATTCTTTTCAGGTATACTTTCTAAGTGATGAAATATTTTAAAAGTTTAACTTTTTTTAACTTTTGTGTAGCCACCAACAATAGTATGCAGCATCTGCAAAAAGGATGGCCATTCAAAAACTGATTGCCCAGAGGATTTCAGGAAAATTGATCTTAAACCTCTGCCACCAATGACAAACCGATTTCGGGAAATACTTGATTTAGTATGTAAAAGATGTTTTGGTAAGGCTTTTATTACCACAGTTATTGCAACTAGATTATATAATAGATATTGAATATTTATTCATTTTATAATTTAAAATTACTTGCTTAGATTGTGTTTTAGATACAGGTTATTAAGTAGTTTAGAGGCAAAAGGATTTATTTTTAAGTTTTTATTTAATAATTATAAATTTCATAGGTACAGCTTTTGGAATATAGTGGTTCTTCCCCCTATACCCGCTCTCCCATTCCCATTTCTGTCCCATTCCTGACCCTCCTCCTCCCTCTCCCATCTCATTCTTCATTAAGATTCTAATTATCTTTATATACAGATCAACTCTTTACTAAGTAAAGATTTCAGCAGTTTGCAGCCACACAGACACACAAAGTATAAAGTACTGTTTGAAGATAAGTTAATTTTCCTAGTACAGCTCATTAAGGACAGAGGTCCTACATGGAGAGCAAGTGCACAGTGATTTAACAATTGACACTCTTATTTATGATGTCAGTGATTACCCACAGCTCTTGACATGAGCTGCCAAGGCTATAGAAGTCTTTTGAATCCAGAAACTCTAACATTACTTAGGGCTATAATCAAAGTGGAAGTTCTCTCCTCCCTTCAGAGAAAAGTACCTCCTTCTTTGATGGCCCATTCTTTCCACTGGGATCTCACTCACAGAGATCTTTCATGTAGGCCATTTTTTGCCACAGGCTTTCCATGCCTGGAATGCTATCATGGGGTTTTTAGCCAGATCCAAAAGCCATCGGGTCAGATTGTGTGGCCAGAGTGCTGTTTAGGGCATTTGTAATTCTGTGTGTCTGCTGTGTGTCCTGCTTCTCTTGTTGGCTCATTCTCTCCTTTTTACAAATTGTATCTATCGTTATTAGCAGACACTTGGTCTTATTCATGTAATCCCTTTGACTCTTATTCCTATCTTTACGATTAGTTATGCACTTAAAATGATCACTTTAGTATGATGGCATTAGTACCTGCCAACTTAATGGGATTTGGAGTCCCATGGTGTCGCTCCCCCTCTTCGCGGAGGAACGACACAGGACCCTGCGTTGTTCTTTCGTCTGCTCGGCCCTTCCCGGGTTTGCTGCTGGTTCTTCCCGGGTTGGCTGCCATCCCACCTCCGTGGAAGGGCGGTGCCCCCTGCCACTTTCCCCACTTCCGCGGGGGAGCGGCACACTGCCGGCCGGCTCTCTTGGGGGCTGCTCAGATGTTCCTCAGGTGTTCCCCTTAGATAATCCTGGTGCATGTTGTCTCTCTCCTCCTTTATAGTCCTCTTCCACCAATCCCAACTCTGCTACCCACACGCCGAGTACGCTGCTCTCCTCCAATCAGGAGCAGGATCAGCTCCTGCAGGTTACTGGTTGAACTGGAGGCAGCTGTGTAAAAGTTGTTTTTACTCCTCTCCCAGCGCCATATTGTGGGAGAGCAGATGCATAGAATAAGTCTTAATTCCAGTAACTTAGTCTAGTCCGAGTTGCTCCCCACACCATGGCAAGTTTTTAGCTTTACCCTTAAATTTAAGTCTGAGGGAACATGTGACGAACTGTACATCTCTTCTTCACTTCTACAGGTTTCCTTTTAGGTGCTCAGTTAGTTTTCACAGATTAGGGAGAACATAGATATTTGTCCCTTTGAGACTGGCTTATTTTACTCAGTATGGTGTTTTCTACATTCCTCCATTTTGTTGCAAATGACTGGATTTCATTTTTTTTTAATCGCTGTGTAGTATTCCATAGAGTACCTATCCCATAATTTCTTTATCCAGTTTTCCATTGACGGGCATTTAGGTTGATTCCATGTCATGGCTATGGTGCATTGAGCTGCAGTAAACATGGAGGTACTGATAGCTCTTTTATTTGCCAATTTAATTTCCTATGGGTAGATTCCGAGGAGTGGGATGGCTGGGTGATGTGGTCGGGCTATTTTCAAGATTTCTCAGGTATCTCCAAACTGTCTTTTTTTTTTTAAAAGATTTATTTGAAAGAGTTACACAGAGAGAGGTCCTCCATCCATTGGTTCACTCCCCAATTGGCCTCAACAGCCGGAGCTGTGCCGATCAGGAGCCAGGAGCTTCTTCTGGGTCTCCCATGCAGGTGCAGGAGCCCAAGGACTCATGCCATCCTCTGCTGCTTTCCCAGACCACAGCAGAGAGCTGGATCAGAAGTGGAGCAGCCAGGTCTCAAACCAGCACCCACATGGGATGCTGGCACTGCAGGTGGTGGCTTTACCTGCTATGCCACAGCACCACCCCCAAACTGTCTTTCATAGTGACTTTACCAGTTTGCATTCCCACCAACAGTGGATTAGTGTACCTTTTTCCCCACATCCTCGCCAGCATTTGTTGTCTGTTGATTTCTGTATGAAAGCCATTCTAATCAGGGTAAGGTAAAATCTCATTGTGGGTTTGATTTGTGTTTCCCTGATGGCTAGTGGTCTTGAACATTTTTTCATGTGTCTGTTGGCCATTTGGATTTCCTCTTTTGAAAAATGCCTGTTTAAGTTTTTTCCCATTTCTTAACTAAATTGTTTGTTTTGTTGTTGTGGAGTTTCTTGATCTCTTTGTAGATTCTGGTTATTAATCCATTATCAGTTACATAGTTTGCAAATAATTTCTCCTATTCTCTCAGTTGCCTCTTCACTTTCCTGACTGTTTCTTTTGCAGTACAGAAACTTCTCAATTTGATGTAATCTCAGTTGTTAATTTTGGCTTTGGCTAACCCTGCTTCTGGGGTCTTTTCCAAGAAGTCTGCCTGTGCCAATATCTTGCAGGGTTTCTCTGCTGTTCTCTAATAATTTGATGGTGTCAGGTCCTAGATTTAGATCTTTAATCCATGTTGAGTGGATTTTTGTGTAAGGTGTAAGTTAGGGGTCTTGCTTCAGACTTCTGCATGTGGAAATCCAGTTTTCCCAGCACCATTTGTTGAATAGACTGTTACAAGGCATTTTCTAAATGCCTGCTGTGTACAGGGTACTGTGGTAGATGTTAGGGAATACAGAGTTCATAAGTACTGCTTTTAAAGAACTTAGACTGTGAATCTGAGCTATCTATCTAGACAGAGAGTGTTTCTTTTATTGTAGTGCTCTTGGACAGTGCCATGATTGAAACCCAATTCTGATTTATGCTGTAGTACTGGTAAATAAAATGTCATACAAACACAAGTTAGTTTTAACTGAGGTGAATGAGAATAGTTAGTTTTTTTTGTTGTTGTTGTTCTTTTTTTGTTTTTGTTTTTGTTTTTTGACAGGCAGAGTGAACAGTGAGAGAGAGAGACAGAGAGAAAGGTCTTCCTTTGCCGTTGGTTCACCCTCCAATGGCCGCCGCGGCCGGTGTGCTGCGGCCAGCACACTGCGCCTATCTGAAGGCAGGAGCCAGGTGCTTCTCCTGGTCTCCCATGGGGTGCAGGGCCCAAGTACTTGGGCCATCCTCCACTGCACTCCCTGGCCACAGCAGAGAGCTGGCCTGGAAGAGGGGCAACCGGGACAGAATCCGGCGCCCCGACTGGGACTAGAACCCGGTGTGCCGGCGCCGCAAGGCGGAGGATTAGCCTACTGAGCCGTAGCGCCAGCGAGAATAGTTAGTTTTAACTGGGGTGAAAGAATAATTGGAATTAGGAAGGTGGTATTTGATATGCAGCTTGAACTCCATTTTCAGATACTGAAGTTGCTTAAAAGCAAAGAGTTTATAATTTGGAGGCATAATTGCCTTTGATTTGGCAGGATACAATAAAGTTAATAGACATAAGGCTATATGTTTTAGGGGAAAGCCTTTTATGTCTTTATTCGGCCAATACATATGGAATACCTGGGATATACTTTTACTCAGCAAATGTTTGGAAATTATTTGTTGTGTCCAGGAAAGATAAAATTTCTGATGTAACATGTAGTGTGTAATTGTGATCCTGCTCTCCTATCCTTCTGCATTCCTCCCTCCTGCCAGGTCACAGTTTATCTGCTTTTGTCAATGTAGATTATTTCACATTTTCTAAAATCTTAAACAAGTGGTATTCTCAATATACTCTTTTTTTTTTTTTTTGGTCTGACTTTTCTCTCAATGTAATTATTTAGAGGTTCGTACATATTATGTGTATCAGTAGTTGATTGCTTTTTATTGCTGAGTAGTGTTCCAGTGTATGAATGTATCACAAGTTGTTTATCCATTTACCTATTGTTGAATATTTTCTTGGTTCTAAATTTTGGCTATTACAAATAAATCTGTCATGCATATTTGTTTATAGGCCTCTGTATGAATATATGCTTCCATTTCACTTACAAGTGTATTTTACGACTTGTATTTTTAAAGCAGCTTTATTAAGATACTACTCACTAATTTCTTTATTTTATCATTTATCACAATATGATCTGAAGGATATTTTATGCTTTGGGTTATAATCCAATACTACTGTATTTTGTTGCTCTGATTATTTCAGCTATGGCCACTGGGAGCTCTTTCTTTTTTTTTTCTTTAAGATTTTATTTATTTACTTGCGAGATAGAGTTACAGTGAGAGGGAGAGACAGAGAGAAAGGTCTTCCTTCTGTTGGTTCACTCCTCAAATGGCTGCAAGTGGCTGGATCCAAAGCCAGGAGCCAGGTGCTTCTTCCCGGTCTCCCATGTGAGTGCAGGGGCCCAAGGACTTGGGTTATCTTATCCTGCTTTCCCAGGCCACAGCAGAGAGCTGGATAGGAGGAGGAGAAGCTGGGACTAGAACTGGTGCCCATATGGGATGTCGGTGCCTCAGATGGAGGATTAGCCTACTGCGCCACAGCGCTGGCCCCTGGGAGCTCTTTCAATTGCTTCCTATATACCTTTGACATACTCCTACCACTGTGTTTTTTTGTTTATGTTTCTTTACTTTCTGCTATAAGATGCTCTAGGCTCGTCATTTATATTTTCAACCTTAGTCGTAGAATGTGGCATTTCTCTTAGGAGCCCTGGTTCTCTTTATTGGAGAATGACATTAGGTGTCATTGCTTGAGGCCATCTCAGAGCAAAATATATGTGTATATACTAACCCACTAACCTACAGTGACCTGTATGTATTTCTGTATGTGAAAATCTTAATCTATATTAAGTCAAACATGACTTCAGACCGATGTCACCAACTTAATTACTATATGGCTTAGCCTAGCCTCTTTGCTTATATCTTAAGCCCCAAAGTGAGAAACCTAGTTGCCACCAATTTGCTTAATTATTCCATTTCAGTACATAGGTATAGCAGAATCATATTTGTTAACTCATACCCCTGCAGGAAATAACTTTAACTAGAGTATGCTGATGTGTAGTTCCTTTTACTCATTTTTCCCGAAGTTACTTAAGTCTGCACCTTTTTCCCAAATCCCTTTCAGTGAAGTTGTTTCATACATTTATAATACAGCTAGATTTCTGTTGTCACAGTTTGCATTCCATTCTGTAATCTTCTGACATACTACATGATTTTTTTTTTTTTTTTTTTTTTTTTTGACAGGCAGAGTGGACAGTGAGAGAGAGAGACAGAGAGAAAGGTCTTCCTTTGCCGTTGGTTCACCCTCCGATGGCCGCCGCGGCGCACTGCGCTGATCCGATGGCAGGAGCCAGGAACCAGGTGCTTTTCCTGGTCTCCCATGGGGTGCAGGGCCCAAGCACTTGGGCCATCCTCCACTGCACTCCCGGGCCACAGCAGAGGGCTGGCCTGGAAGAGGGGCAACTGGGACAGAATCCGGCGCCCCGACCGGGACTAGAACCCGGTGTGCCGGCGCCGCTAGGCGGAGGATTAGCCTAGTGAGCCGCGGCGCCGGCCAATATACTACATGATTTTTAAAAATTTGCTACACTCAGGCTCACTCTTTTTGTTGGTTTTCACAAATGCCTTGTCTCTTTTATTCACCACCAGAGAATTAATCAGAATAGTTTCACCACTGTTAAAAACAAAATCACCAGTTTTTCATCTCTTCAACTTCCCATTCTTCTGTAGCCACTGATACTATTATCTGGTTTTTAAATGGTGAATATTAGTTTAATTATGGCAAGTATCCATAAATTCGTGCTATGTTCTATTGCTGTATTAACATTTGGGAATGAATCTGTAGCAAAAGATAGAAAAAATAGACTGTTTTTAGAAAATGTGTAGTTCTTTTGGAACAATAAGATGACTATATGAATGAAAGAACTAGAAAACTAGAAGAATAGAATATTAGATTGTGGCAAGTAGTTTGAGGAACTAAAGAAAATAAATCTAGGAGAAGTCAGTAAAGGCTCTGGTTGGGCAAAGTAATTCATAGGGAAGACAAAAATCTTGATCAGGCTTTTGAGAGAGCTGTTAGATTTAAATGGGCCAGGTACCTATGGTAACAGTTTGAGCATAGTATTAACAGGTGGTAAAAACAGTTATTGCTGTGTGAGAATGTCTGAAGAAAACATTATTAGTTTGAAAAAGTCAAAATGATTGTAGCTATCTCATAAGATAATTATGTAAAATGTGCATAGATCATTAAAAATGCTTTTTTGCTACTCTCCTGTTACTTCTCCAGTAAGCTTTATGATTTAAAGTCAGAGAAGTCAACAAATAATGAAGAAATTTTAAGTGAAAGTATTACAGTACAAACATGAAGGTATTTTTACATTCTATTTTCCTTTTCTTTTTTCTCCTTAAAATCTAGATGAATTGTCACCACCTTTCTCTGAACAACACAACAGGGAGCAGATTTTAATTGGTTTGGAAAAGTTTATTCAAAAAGAATACGATGGTATGTCATAGGTTAAAAGTGATTGATTTTGTTGCTAAATTTGTGGTCTTGAGATTCATTTATTTAAAAAATATTGAATGTTTTGTATTAGATACTGTTCTAATTGCTGGGGATACAGTGCTAATAAAGAAGTGAAACTGGTTTTTATAAAGCTTATATTTCAGAGTGGAGATAGTCAGTGAAGCATATGATATTTTATCAGCAAATAAATGCCACTAAAGGACAACAGATGAAATATCAGAAGTGATGGATTGTAATGGTAGGTATCTGATAAGAGTAGCATCTGAGAACAAGTTATATGAATATCCAAGGAAAGAACATTGTAGATAGAAATAGTAACAGGTACGAAGACACTAGGACTGGATTGTGTCTGGCATGTTTTGAGGTCAGCCAGGAGGTTGCTGTGGCTGGAGAGGAGTATATGATATAGAATGTAATTGAAAGATGAAGTCAGAGAAGTTGGCTAAGAATTAGATCTTTAGGTCCATATAGCTATTGTAGAATGATGAGAAACTTACGAGGGTTTATGTTTGTAGTTATTAAATGACATGATCTGAAAGAATAGATTGTAGAACCCAAGAGTAAAAGCAAGCAGAACCTTAAGGAGGCTGTTGAATAAATTTAGATGAGAAATAATAGTGATTTTGAGGACTAGATCAGAAGTGGTCAGATTTGGATTATATTTTGAAGGTAGAACAAATTCAATCCTGTTAAGCCGTAGCTTGTTTGAAGTGTTTTTTGTTTTTTTGTTTTTTTTTTTGGGGGAGGGGCAGGCAGAGTGGACAGAGAGAAAGGTCTTCCTTTGCCGTTGGTTCACCCTCCAATGACCGCTGTGGCCGGCGCACCGCACTGATCCGATGGCAGGAGCCAGGTGCTTATCCTGGTCTCCCATGGGGTGCAGGGCCCAAGGACTTGGGCCATCCTCCACTGCCTTCCCGGGCCACAGCAGGGAGGTGACCTGGAAGAGGGGCAACCGGGACAGAATCCGGGGCCCTGACCAGGACTAGAACCCGGTGTGCCGGCGCCGCAAGGCGGAGGATTAGCCTACTGAGCCGCGGCGCCAGCCTGCCAGCTGTTTTTGAAGGATGCTTAACTGAAAGGATAAGCCTATCATGGTTTATATTTAATGGATTAATCACTTTTGGAGAAGAAGTAATTGATTGTGAGTACCAAGGTGATATTTGTAAAACTGCTTAAATGGTGCCCTGGAAGAATGAGTTTATTATTTTATTTTTCTTCCTCATTTCTTCTTTTTCAAATTTTTTTAAAGATTTATTCATTTGAAAGTGTTGGGGCGGGGAGAGACACACAGAGAGGTCTTCCTTCTGCTGGTTGACTCCCCAGATGGCTATAATGGCAAGGGCTGAGCCAGGCCAAAGGCAGGAGCCAGGAGCTTCATCTGAGTCTCCCACATGGGTGACAGGGGTTCAAGCACAGAGGCCATCTTCCACTGCTTTCCCCAGCCTATTAGCAGGGAGCTGGATCAGAAGTAAAGCAGGCAGGACATGAACCAGTGCCCATATGGGATATTGGTGTTACAGGCAATGGCTTTACCCACTATAGCACAGTGCTGGCCTCTGAACAAGTTTAGTTTTAATCGATAAATTCCCAAATATATATATATATTTTTTTACAGGCTGAGTGGACAGTGAGAGGGAAAGACAGAGAGAAAGGTCTTCCTTTTGCCGTTGGTTCACCCTCCAATGGCTGCTGCACTGCGGCCGGCGCACCGCGCTGATCCGATGTCAGGAGCCAGGTACTTATCCTGGTCTCCCATGGGGTGCAGGGCCCAAGCACCTGGGCCATCTTCCACTGCACTCCCTGGCCACAGCAGAGAGCTGGCCTGGAAGAGGGGCAATCGGGATAGAATCCGGCACCCCAACCGGGACTAGAACCCGGTGTGCCGGCGCCACAAGGCGGAGGATTAGCCTACTGAGCCGCGGCGCCGGCCAAATTCCCAAATATTGATCTTAGTTATTGGACATATCCACAACAAACCTTATGAAAAGTAATGATGCTGAGAGTGAATGAAGGTACAGGAATTTATAGTTAAATTGGAAGAAAACAAATGTCTTATTGATTGTATGTGGAACCTGAGAGGGGTGTTAAAGATCTCACCTATATTTCTGACTTGGGCAACTGAATCAATGACACTATTTGCTGAGAATAGGGACTGCAGCAATAACAGTAGGTTTTGGGGGTGAATTTGGTAGTCCAGTTTTCACATGTGGAATTTATGATATCTTTGGAAAAGTGTAAAAAGCAGTTGGATTCGTGAGCAAAGATCTGGGCTTTAGGGACAGACATTATGGCACAGCAGGTTACTTTGCTGCTTGAGATGCCTGCATCCCATATTGGAGTTGCTGATTCGGATCCCAACAACTATACTTGCTAATAAGTAGTTGGACTCCTGCCACCATATGAGAGACCTGGATGGAGTTCTGGGCTGCTTGCTTCCTCCAGGCCCAGCCCTGGCCGTTGTGGACATTTAGGGAATGAACCAGCGGATTGAATGCCTCTATCTTTCTGTCTTTCTCTCTGTCATTCTGCCTTTAGAGTAGATGAAAATAAATTTAAAAAGAAAAAAAAAAAAGGAAAAGGAGAACAATATAAAAGTATCTGAGCTTCAAATGGGTGTCTGAAAGTTCTCAGTGTGTCTTCCCATGGTAGGTAATGAATTTAAGTCATCGTAGTAGATAAGATCATCTTGTGTTAGAGGCCATTAGTAGGTAATAGAAGATTCCTCTTTCCTGATAATTATAAGGCTTTTGACTTTTTGCTTTTCTTAGAAAAGGCCAGATTGTGCTTATTTGGTTCTTCTAAGAATGGATTTGGGTTTCGCGATAGTGATCTGGATATTTGTATGACCCTGGAAGGCCATGAAAATGCAGAGGTAAGAGTGCTTGGAAAAGTATATGGAAGTATATTTTTTTCTGATGATGTATCTAATTTTGTATGTAATATTGATAAAGGACACAATGTCATTTCTTAACATAAATTTATCAACAGGTATGTTTGACATGTAAAAGCATTAGCATTATAAATTTAGAAGATACACAAATCTTGAAATTAGTTAACTTTCTGTTCAATAATTTTGTAAGTCAAAAGCCCTGTCACTGAGAGTTAAGTGCTATATAAGTTTTGGCAAAAAAATAATGTAGTATATAGTTGGGTTGTTAAAAATTAGAACCAATGAGAAGCTGGTACTTTAGTTTGGTAATGGACATTGATCTTGCTTACTCTGTCTTCCTGTATCTCTTTCATTAGGTGATACCCTTGAATCACTATAGATAGAAAATGCAGGTAGTTGTCTAATTTATAAATAGATTGCGTTCTAAAAGTTAATTCTAATTTTTGAACACTTACAATATAGTTTTCCCTCTAGGGGCATTGTTATTAATGATTTGCTAGGATAGCTTTTAGAAATTCCTTTTGGGTGGGGAGGGGAGCTACTATTTGTGGAGTCCCCAGTATACACTTTTACCTACATAATCTCATTTCATTCTTACAACCATCTTCGAGGTAGATATTATTTCCCCCATTTTACAGATGAGGAAACTGAGGCTTTGAGAGATAAACTGACTTGCCCAAGTTCACACAGCTAGTAAGTGTTGGAGCCGGGATTCATACCCAGGTCTGTCTTGACTCCAGAGTTCATGCTCTTTCCATTGTATCTCACTGCCTCTCTGTAATTTTTTAACCCATAATGTAGCTGAAATATAGTACTAATAATATTGTAGAATCTAACCACTACTTTCTGAAATTGAAAGCTTTCTGAGTTCCACTGTGAGATGCCAGGAGCAGACCTTCCCCCAGTTCAATTTCGGTAATGAGAGTTTGGTACTTACAGTTTCCTTCTTTGTGTATCAGGCCTCAATAGAGGGAATGAGAATGTTCAAGCTCCAGTGAAGAAAGGGACTGATTGGACAGGGAAGAAGTGTTTCTCACCTTTCGTGGCAGCAATTAGAAAAGTTAGGGGATCTCTAAAGATGCGTAGTCCTTTACCAGCGTAGCTATTGGTATTTATGTTTCAAAATCAGGAACTGCTTGCAAGATTGGGGTGAGGCCAAGCTTCTGGCATCTGTGTGGTGTCAGTAGAGCCTTTGTTACATTATAAAGAATTCAGCAGAATAGCATACCTGTGCATTTCTGAAGTAGTTCTTTTAAAAGGGGATTTTTAAATTGTTAGACCTAGAAAAAGGATGGCATGCCTGGTAGATCCTTATTTCTGGCTAGAAGAAAATTCGTGTAAAGACTTTTGTTCTGGGGCTGGCGCTGTGGCATAGTGGGTAAAGCTGCCGCCTGTAGTGCTGGCATCCCATGTGGGCTCTGGTTCAAGTCCCAGCTGTTCCACTTCCAATCCAGCTCTCTGCTATGGCCTGGGACAGCAGTGGAAGATGGCCCAAGTCCTTGGGTCTTTTGGGTGAGTCTCGGAAGAAGCTCCTGGCTCCTGGCTTCAGATCAGCACAGCTCTGGCCGTTGTGACCATTTGGGGAGTGAAGCAGCAGATGGAAGACTCTCTTTATCTCTGCCTCTCCTTTTTCTGTAACTCTGCCTTTCAAATAAGTAAAATCGATCTTAAAAAAAAGGTTTTGTTCTATAAAGAAACTGAAAAGTTGCAACTATTTTATTCTCTTTAACTTAACTTTTGTGTAATGCCACCTACTTGGAAAGAGGCTGCCCTCCGTTTTGAAGAAATGAAGGAATGTTTTTCCAGGGAGGAGATTAGAGTCAGATAGCATCTGTAAATTTTAAAAATCAAATATCTACTTACTAAGTATTTGTATATTGTATATAATGTGTGCCATGCACATTGGAAAGTTGAAGTAGTGAAGAACAACACGCTATTTTTTTATACATGAGCCACCATAAATTGAAACTTTAAAATTTATCATAGCTGCATCTTTACATAATAAAGAGAAAAATTTCTTTTGTTCATTTTATTTTGTACGAATGATTCCCTTGATATCCCCAGGTTGTGCTGAATGGCTACTGCCACAAAAGTAATTTTAATAATTATTGGGATTCATAGGTATGCCCTTCAGCTAATCCAGTTAATTTATAATGCCATTATCTTCCCTTTTATAATGATTATCATCACAATATCAGCTCTACTATCTACTTTTTCTGTTTTTTGACAGAGTTTTAGACAGAGAGAGAGACAGAGAGAAAAAGTTCCTTTCCGTTGGTTCACCCCCTAAATGGCTGCTACGGCTGGCGTGCTGCGGCTGACATGCTGCGCCGATCCGAAGCCAGGAGCCAGGTGACTCCTCCTGGTCTCTCGTGCAGGTACAGGGCCCAAGCACTTGGGCCATCCTCCACTGCACTTCCAGGCCACAGCAGAGAGCTGGACTGGAAGATGAGCAACCGGGACAGAATCCGGCGCCCTACCTGGGACTAGAAGCTGGGATGCTGGTGCTGCAGGTGGAGGATTAGCCTAGTGAGCTGCGGCGCCGGTCCGCTATCTACTTTTTTAAGAAAAGGAACATATTTAAATTTGCTGAGATATATTTCCTTGAGGAAATAGGTGGTAATGATAATAGGCTAACCTTTCTTTTCCTTATCAACCAATAACAATAAATAGCTTGCAAATGTAAAGTGTTTATTTTGCACCAGGGACGCTGCTGAATACTTTACATACATCCCTCATGTACTCCTTCCCGCACTCTATAGCACAGTAGTTTGTAAACAGAATTAGTAATGTGATTCTTGGAGAGGTTGAAGGTTAATCATTATAGCTAGTTAGTACTTGAATTTAGGTTTGTTTACATTCAGAGTTGATGTTTTTTTGTTTTTGAGGCAGAGAGAGACAGAGAGAGTTCCCCTCTGGTGATTTACTCCTGCAATGGCTGGGACTGGACCAGAGCCAGGAGCTAAGACTACAATCCTAGCCTCTCACATGGGTGACTGGAACCCAGGGTCTGCGTTGGCAAGAACCTGGAGTCAGGAGTTGGAGTCAGGAATTGAACCTAGTTAACTCTAGTCTAAATGTGGGTTACCTAACTGCTAGGTTAAATGCCTCCTTCTCGGAGCCTATATTCTTAAACACTATACTGTTTTGTCCTCACCAAATCCATCTCTGCTTGTTCATATATTGAAAACCATGTTATTCTCCTGTCATTGTGCTTTTCATCTTTAAGTTGTATGTGGACTACCTTTGGATCTTGTTAAAATGCAAATTATGATTCCGTAGACTAGGGAGAGGACTAAGTTTGCATTTCTGTCATGTTTGCAGATTATCCTGAAATTTATATGGGTCTGTGAACCATATACTTTTCAGTAACAAGGGTATTATATAGAATTTTATAGCTGGAAATTTTAAATGCTATTGTTAAATCCCTGAAGTAGAATTTGCACAAGGCCCAATTGACTCAAACTTTAATTTATTATTTATTTGTTTTGTTTTTTAGAAATTAAACTGTAAGGAAATAATTGAAAACTTGGCGAAAATTCTTAAAAGACATCCAGGTACTTTAGAGTTTAGCTTTCAAACATAAGAAAATTTTTTTGGCGTTATGGAAGTTATGTAACCTACTTAAGTGTTTTTTTTTTTTTTTAATTCAGGTTTAAGAAATATTTTGCCTATAACTACTGCCAAAGTGCCTATAGTAAAATTTGAACACAGAAGAAGTGGGTTAGAAGGTGATATCAGTTTATATAATACATTGGTAAGTTTTTCTATATAGGCCAGTTAAATTAACACTTTTCATTTAAAAAGTTTACAAATTTCTGATTTTGGTTTAAAACTTTCAGATATGAATAGTCTAAGAAAAAGTAGTTAATCATCTTGTTATTTACTTCAGATTAAAGATTAGTTTTTGTTTGGCTTATTGATCGCTGTTTAAGTTTTATATTTTCATACATTACATTTGCAGTGTATTTTATCCTTTCATCTGATTTGTAAATTTATTTTAGGAAATTTGAAATATGCAATTATTTTTCAGGCTCAACATAACACAAGAATGCTAGCTACTTACGCAGCTATTGATCCTAGAGTGCAGTACTTGGGGTATACTATGAAAGTGTTTGCCAAGGTATTTATGAAAGATTAATGATTTTTTTTGTTGTAATACTTAAACATGCAGATGTCATACTGGATTAGGAAATCTTGTATTTGGGTTTAATGATACATTTTTCTGACCAAGAAAACAAAACAATATCAATAAAACCACGTGCTTCTCCTATTATAACACTTGTTATAGCAACAAGTTCTGTCTTCTTGTTTCTTTGTTAAATGTATAAACTTTGAGGTTAGGGGCCTGTGTTTTCCTAGTTCAGTGTAGTGTTTTTATGGTAGATGCTCAGTATATAGTTAATTTTATGAGCGTCAATGAGTTTTAGGATAGAGGAGTGACTCATATTACAACAGCAAAGTGTATTTGTTTAGATACTCCTGTATGTGTGTTACTGGATGGAGAGTATCTTAGAAAAGCATACAGATACATACTTACTACATGTAAGAATTGATGCAGCTCCTATATTCACCTTGAAAAATAACTCCAGCATGAATAATTTGATATAACTACATGGAGTTTTGGTTATGAAATCACATGTGTCATTTTAGAGAAATACTTCCTTACATTTATACAGGTAGAAGCTAAATCCTTACTCAAGGAGAGAAGCCTCTGAGAAATTTTTTTTAATTAAAAATTAGTCAACATTCATATGGTTAAGAATCAAAATGGAGTTATTTGAATCCCAGTACTTCAGGGTGAGTAACTGAGGACAGTTGGATCTGCTCTGCACATTTCCTCCTTTAAAACAAGGGGCTTTGAAACTTAAATCATTGGATAAAGTTCTCCCCAATCCTTTTCCTCACATTCTTTCTCTGGCTATTTGGAAACCTACAGTTTGAGACCTAATTTCCTTTTTCCCTGAATGTTGTAAAGGTCTATTAATTTCTTATCTGAGGCTTTTAATGTAGAGTACTGCCTAATCTATCAAGGGCTAGAGCGGACTATCCAGATAACTTCTTAACTCGTTTTATACAGTGGACCTGGGTTATTGTTAATTTAATTCAAACTGCAGAGACAAAGATAAAGAATAAATGATTGATTTAAGGTACATTGTGGAGCCAGTTCAATAGATTTGGAGGCAGATGCTCTCTCTAATCAGAAACTCACTCCAGAGATGAACAGCCATTAGGAAATCAGGAAGTCACATTCCAGAGGTGATAACAGTAGCTTTTCTGCTCTCTGTACCTTTTTTTTTTTAATTTTTATTTTTTCATTTTTTGCCAGGCAGAGTTAGACAGTGAGAGAGACAGAGAGAGAGTTATAGACAGCGAGAGAGAGACAGAGAAAGGTCTTCCTTCCATTGGTTCACTCCCCTAACGGCCGTTACAGCCTGCGCTTTGCCAATCCGAAGCCAGGAGCTGGGTACTTACTCCCGGTCTCCTGTGTGGGTGCAGGGACCCAAGCACTTGGACCATCCTTCTCTGCCCTCCTGGGCCACAGCAGAGAGCTGGACTGGAAGAGGAGCAACCGGGACTAGTACCCGGCACCCCAACTGGGACTAGAACCCGGTGTGCTGGCGCCGCAGGCAGTGGATTAGCCAAGTGAACCACGGCACCAGCCCTCTGTACCTCTTGAGAATTTATATTTAAGATACCAAACATCAAAATTGCATTTTATTGGTAAAATTATTAGATTTTTAATCAGAATGGTGGTTGGTAAAAACGGACCCTCATGGTGGGCATGTGGCGCAGCAGGTAAGCCACTGCCTGTGACTCCGGCCAACATTGCATATCAGAGCTGTGGTTTGAGCCCAGCTGCTGTGCTTCCGATCCAATTCCCTGCTAATGTATCTAGGAAAACAGTGGAAGATGACCCACGTACTCGGGCCCGTTCCACCCTGTAGGAGACTTGAATGGAGTTTCATGCTCCTGGCTTCAGCCTGGCCCAGTTGAGCACCAGTCATTGGGGCATTATGGGGAATTAACCAGTGAATGGAGGATCCATTTTCTTCTCTCTCTTTCTCCTCTATCACTCTGCCTTTCAAGTAAATAAAGCCAATTTTTTTAAAAAAAAGTCCTTCATTAATGCCTGTCCATATATGTAGATTGTCTGAAATGTTGAATTCCCCACTATTACATGAATAGATTCTAAGAATCTAGTGAGATTCTTACGTGGGGAGAACGTTTGATGAGCCTTTGATTTGGATGCCCAAACTGGTCCCTGCATCCCACTATTGCCATTAGCAAGTGAGTGGTACCAACAGAACCCAAAGCTTGAAATGCTGCAAATCTCTTTCAAATGGATCCCTGTTGAAAAAGAGTGCTCAGCTACCTAAGGCAGGAGGACAGTGTATTGAATCTGTTTTGTACCTGCTAGCTAATAAATATTTATTTAGTATTAAAAACAATTCAAAATGTCTAAGGAGATTTATTATAGAAAATGAAAAATTTCCTTTCTATATCTAGCTCATAACCAACCATTGCTTTTTGTTGGAGGCAAATGTTAAAGATTCCTCTGTGGGGTTGGCCCTGTGGCGCAGCAGGTTAAGCTGCTGTCTGCAGCACCAGCATCCCATGTAAGCACCAGTTGGAGTCGTTGCTGCTCCACTCCTGATCCAGTTCCCTACTAATGTGCCTGGGAAAGCAGCGGAGGATAGTCCCAAGTGCTTGAGCCTCTGCACCCATGTGAGAGACCTGGAAGAAGCTCTGATTTTGGCCTGGCCCAGGCCTAGTTGTAGTGGCCATTTGGGGAGTGAACCAATGCATGGAAGATCGATCTCTCTCTGTCTTTCCCTATCTTCCTCCCTGTCTTTCCCTCTCTTCCTGTAATTCTGACTTAAAAACAAATAAAAGAAATCTTTAAAAAAAAAAAAAGTTTGCTGTGTCCTTCCAGAAATGTATTATATCAGTACAAGCAAATTTCCTTCTCCTTTTTATTATCGAATAAACACAGTGAAAACATTGTTCTATACTTTGCTTTTTTCACTTAGCCTTAAATCTTGGAATTACTTAGCTGTAGATCTTGTAGTTTATTTCATGTTAGTATACCAAGAACTTCCTTTTCCCTTTTTGTTTTTAAAAGACTTATTTATTTATTTGAAAGAGGGTCAGAGGAAGGGACAGAGGGAGAGGAAGAGACATGGAGAAAGGAAGGGGTGGGGAGATTTTCTGTCTATTGGTTTACTCCCCAAATGGCTACTGTAGCCAAAGTTGATGGAGGCCGAAGCTGGGAGCCAGGAACTCCATCCTGCGTGCCACATGAGTGTCAGGGGCCCAAGTACTTGAATCATCTTCCACTGCTTTCCTAGGCACATTAGCAGGGAGTTGGATTGGAAAGTGGAGCAGCGAGGACTCAAACTGAAACTCCAATATGGGATGCTGGAGTCACAAGTAGTAGGTTAACTTACTGTGCTATAGTGCTAGCTCCTCTTTTTTTTTTTTTTTTTTTTTTTGGCTACCTACTATTCTGTAGTATGGGTAATACTTAGTTTTTTAAAACCTGTGCTTTACTGAGGAACCTAAAATTTTTTCTGATTTTTGCTACTACAGCAGTGCTGCAATAAAAAACTTTTTTCACATAATTTTTGTCAGGATACATTCACTTTATTTGTAGGATAAGTTCTTAGAATAAAATTGCTTGGTCAAAGGAAATGTGCTTTTGTAATTTTGTTACTCATCTATAATGTATGGGAATGCTTGTTTCCCCCATCCTTTAGAGCCCTTTGTTATTCAACTTTTGGATATTTGCCAGATTGATTTTTTTATTTTTTAAAGACGTCTAACATTTCTGTATAAAATAAAACTCTCAAGTTTTATTTCCCATCATTTTTTTTTTTAAGCGATGTGACATTGGAGATGCTTCCAGGGGAAGTTTATCTTCATATGCATATATCCTTATGGTGCTGTACTTTCTGCAGCAGAGAAAGCCACCTGTTATCCCAGTTCTACAGGAGGTAGGTGTTTATGAAAACTAAATAAATTTTTGTGAAAATAGCAGATTTAAGCACAGTAGATCTTCATGATATCATGAAGGATTTTTCCATAATGAATGTCCTAAGTTTTCTTCTTCCATGTTTTAGTTAAACAATGAACCTTTTTAAAAAATTTGTTAAGGAGTAATATATACTACCAAAAGATGAACAGAACTATCCATTTCTGAATTTCACATAGAATGCTGCAAATGATTACTGTAGCCAATGATTACTGTAGCCAATCATAAACTTGTATATATTATACATTCTGAGATGTAAGTATGTGAGTTTCTGCTCTTCAGAGGATTTTCTCTTATTCTGTCTGACAGTGAAATTTGATTTATTCATGCATATACATCCTTTGATCAACCTTGTGAATTCTGATTGAGAAAACCAAGGAAATTTTTCCTCTTCTAAGGTCCTGTTAATTTCATTAAATAATGTACATTGAAATAAGCAGATTATACTCATATCCACTCAGAATTGGTGACTCAGAGAGTCCTTTTTTGGATTTATAGGCATTTGAGGGAGATCCAGTTATAATTTTTTAGAAGGGTGACTATTTTGAGGTAGGAGAGAAGCATCAGAATTGTTTAAAAATTACATGTTTGATTTCACATAAACTTTGATAGTCATGACTTGAAAAGAAAATCACAAAATAACAAGTCATATGGTAGATAGCAGATGGCCTTACTAAGTTTTGAAAAGTTCTAATGAATGACAGGTGGTTTTAGCAGCATTTGCTTCTCTCTTAAACAGCGAAGGGGAAATAAAAAATTTTAAGTACTCTTAAGTAGCTGAAGGTATGTTGAATGATATGTGTATATGTAAAGTTTTTATAATACTAGAGCAAGATCACAACAAAATTGAGAAAGGTAAAGTCATCTAACATAGCCCTTGTCTGCACCATGCATAGTCTTGCCTGTTAGCAGTCCCCCAAGAGTGGTACATTGACATTATTCCAGTTGTGACATTATTCAGTTGGTGAACCTGTACATTGTAATCGCTCAAAAGTCCATAGTTGACATTATAGTCTCTCTTGGTGTACATTCTGTGAATTTGAACAAATGAATAGTGCTTTATTTGTTATTGTATTATCGTTCCAAGTACTATCACCACCTTAAAATTTATCCTCTATGCTCTGTGTAGTCATCTCCCTCCTCCCCAAATCCTGGAAACCACTGCTCTTCCTACTGTCTTGCATAGTTTTTTTCTTTTCCAGAATGTCATGTGGTTGGAATCATATACTGTATTAGCCTTTTTAGAATAGTACTGTAGACATTTCAGATTGTCATCTTTCATTCAATAATGTGCGTTTAAGTTTCCTCTGTTTCTTTTCATGGCTTGATTGCTCATTTCTTCTTAGTGCTGAATAAAAATATTGTTAGGATAAACTACAGTTTTTCTATTCATTGAGTAAACTGATGGAGATTTTGGTTGCATCTTAGTTTTTGCAATTACGAGTAAAGCTGCTGTAGAGTCTGCGTGCATGTTTTTGTTTGGTTGTACTTCTCACAGCTTTTGGATAATTGCCAAGGAATGGGATTGCTGGGTGCTGTGAAAGTTTGTTTACTTCTGTAAGAAACTGCCAAACTATCTTCTGAAATGTCTATGCCATTTTGTATTCCCACCAGCATTGAAAGTTCCTGTTGCTTCACATCTTCACCAAAATTTGCTGTTGTCAGTGTTCTGGATTTAGGGCATTCTGTTAGGTGTACAGCAGTATTTCATTGTTGTTTTAATTTGCATTTTCTTGATGATATATGATATGCAACATCTTTTTGTATGTCCGTTTGCCATCTATATATTTATTTGGTGAGGTGTATGTTAGGGTCTTTGGCTCCTCCCCCACCCCCCCTTTTTTAAAAGAATTTTAAACTTTATTTTAAAGTCAGACCTGAGAGAGAGAGAGAGAGAGAGAGGTCTTCTATTTACTGCTTCACTCCTTACAGGGTCACAACAGTTGGGGCTGGGTCAGGCTGAAGCCAGGAGCCAGGAGCGTCTTCTGGGTCTTTCATGTGGATGTCAGGGCCCAAGCACTTGGGCCATCCTCCGTTGCTTTTTCCAGGCCATTAGCAGTGAGCTGGATTGGAAGTGGAGCAGTCAGGAATTGAACCAGTGCCCATATGGGATACCAGTGTTGCAGGCAGCAGCTTTGCCTGCTATGCCACTACATAATATCTTTGCATATTTTGGATAATTATCCTTTATCAGATCTCTGTTTTGCAAATGTTTTCTTCCAATTTGTGGCTTGTCTTTGCACTTTTTGATGCTATCTTGCAGAGCAGAAATTTTTAATTTGTTTTAAAGTTCATTTGTTTTTGTTTATTTGAAAAGTAGAAAGACAAAGATCTTCCATTTGCTGGTTCAGTCTCTAAATGCCTGTAACAACTGGTGCTGATCCAGGCCAAAGCCAGGAGCTTGGAACTTGATCCAGGTGTTCCTTATGGTACCAGGGACCCAAGTACTTCAGCTGTCATCTGCTGCCTCCCAAGGTGTGCATTAGCAGGAATCTGGATTCGAAGTGAAGGTGGGACTCAAATCCAGGAACCCTGATATGGGACACAGGCTTCCCAGGTGGCAGTGTAACCCATTGCACCACTGTGTCTACTCTGAAATTTTTTATTTTAATGAAGTCCAGCTTATCAACTGTTTCTTTCATAGATTATGACTTTGATATTTTATCTAAAAAGTCATCAGCTTACTCAAAATCATCTAGGTTTTCTCCTATTTTATTTATTTAATAGCTTTGAGTTTTACATTTATGACTGTGATTCATTTTGAGTTAATTTTTGTGTATGGATGTCAGATCTGAGTCTAGATACATTTGTTTGCATGTGAATGTCTTTACTTCATCATCATTTGTTGAAAGGACTATTTTTCTCCATTGAATTGCCTTTGTTTCTTTGTCAAAGATCAGTTGACTATATATAGGTTTATTTTGAGGCTCTCAATTCTGTTCCATTGATCTGTCCTTTTCACTAATATCATTCTCTTGATTACAGTAACTATATAATAAGTCTTAAAGTTGGGGTGTATGTCTTCCAACTTTGTTTTCAGTATTGTATTGGCTATTCTGGGTCTTTTCCCTCTCAACATATAGATCAGTTTGCAGATATCCACAGGTAACTTGGCTGCAATTTTGATTGGGATTGCAGTGAATCTAAGTCAAGTTGGGAAGAAATAACATCTTGACAGTTTTTCTGTCCATTGAGTATCTTTCCATTTACTTAGTTCATTTTTGGATTTTATTCATCAGTTTTCCTCATGTGTATCTTTTACATATTTTACAAGATTTATACATAGATAACTTCATTTTAGGGGGTGATAATATGTTTTTGTGTATAGGAAGTAAAGATACATGTCTGAGATGATAGGCCAGTAACCTCAGTCTAATCATTACATGCTGTGTACATGTATTGAAATGCCACACTGGGGCAGGTTTTTGTTGAAGCCATTAAGACAATGCTTGGGACACTTGCCTCCCACATCAGAGTGCTGCCACATCTAACTTCCTGCTGCTGTATACTCTGGAGGCAGCAATTGATGGTTCAGGTGCTTTTGATCCTTGCCACTCATCTGGAAGACCTAAATTGAGATTTGGCCTCTTGACTTTGGCCTGGATTAGCCCTGGCTGCTGTGGGCATTTGGGGAGTAAACCAGTGGATGGACTTTGTTTCAATTAAGTAAAAATAGATGGATAAAACTAAAAGAAACAAATGCTATACTGCCACTTTGCCAGAATACTGTGATCAAGAAAATGAAACACAAAATAAAGTTTTATGTTGATTTCTAGGTGTACTTCTGCATTAGGAGTCACTGAAGTATAATGTAAAAAGCATGGTGTGATATTTGGAGTTAGAGTGAGCTACTCAGCATTGTAATTCTGACATGGTGGCCTTTACAAACTGCATAAGCTTCCTGAGTCTGAGTTTCATCATAATCAAAGTGTACTAATAGTAATATTATTTCATTGAAGGCCTTTGAATAAGTAAGTGCTAAAGTAGGCATTCATAAATGGTTGTCATTTTTTATTTTACTATTATCATTAGCATAATTAATACTGGAAAAAGATAGGTAGGATTTCCATATTCAACTTCATAAACTTTACCATTATCTGCTTAACAGACAGTGATTGATAAAAATGAGAGGCAGTCCGTGACCCACTACACTACAATGAGCTCTGATTGTGGGGGACTTGGTGATACATATAGACTGATACGTGGATTTTTGCTTCTGGCCCATTTTGGTTTTCATATGGGACCCCATTGTCCATTGCTCTTGCATCGTTTAAATATTGATCATTGTCACCAGTCATTTTTTATGGGTAAGGATATGTTTAATGAAACTTGATTTCTGGCTGTATTTGTTAATGGAACTGTACTTTAGGGTTCAACTAAGAATGTTTCTTGATGTTTAGCAGTTCAAAATTCTTTCAATCAAAAGGAGCTTTCCTAAGCAGAGATTTTTGCTGTACTTAACAAATCATAATTAAAAGCAAAATTTTTGCATAAAATTAAAATCAAGAGGTTTGGGAGTATTGTTTAGACTTGATTCATGAAATTTTATATTTTCCTAAACTATTTCAGCTTAAAAATTTTAATTTTACAAATGAACCATGAAGGCATGCTAAGTGAAATAAGATTGTCACGAAAAGATATACTCTGATTTTATTTATGAGTTGCCTAGATTTGTCAAATTGATAGAGACAGTGTAATGGTGCTGGTTTGGGACTGGAAGAGGAGTGGGAAGTTACAGTTTAATTGGTACAGAGTTCAGTTTTACAAGAGGAAACGAACTCTGAATAGATAGTAATGATACTATAACCATATGAATTTATTTAATGCCACTGAATTAGACATTTAAGGTGGCAAATTTACATATATTTTACAATTTAAAAATGGGATTATAGTAAAATATACTAAATGTTACAGAAAGAAATTAATATGAAAATAGGGTCACTTCTTAATACACTATGAACTTTCAGAGGGAGGACAGGATGGTTTTTGGTGTGTAGTGAGAGAAAAAGCAGAGACAGAAAATGAGAGGAGAAGATAGCGTAGTGCTTCTCATGGCTGAAACAGACTGGAGAAATTAGGTATAGCAAAACAGCAGAGTTCAAGAGTATGCAAATTAAGCAGTTAAATACTTTTCAAAGTTTCCAAGTCCCTAAGGTTCAGGACCACTCTGCTGTGTTACTAACCATCATTTTTGGGTTTAGATTATGATTGTTACTCAGAAGTGGAATTTTCTTAAAAACAATCAAGGTCAAAGCTGTGTTATGTCAGTATCTGTAAAATAAATGTATCTCTTTTACAAATTGTGGAGTTCGTACAATAATACCTGACTCCATTTAAGGGCAAAAATCTGTACTTTAGGTATTAAAACTTCATTTCTTTCTTGAGTATAGGACCCCATGTATGTTATTTTAGTTATTCAAACCCAGTTAGTCTCAGGTTTCAATTCTTCAAGTATTACAACAATATATTTACTTCAGTTACCATATGTGGTATATTTATTGCTCAGTTTTAAGTTTTTAGGACAGTGGGACATAATCGGTTTAATATCTACAGTTTCTGAGCTCTCACTTTTTTATTTTATGAAATATCAGAATTCATGATAAATGATCTTTGGTATCTGTATTTGTTTAAGCTATATGTAAATATAAAAGAGCAACTTATTAACTTAAGTCCCTGGAAACTTGATCTCTTGATCTTTATGTATCATACTTACAGAATAAATACACTTGGTCAACAAACATAAATTAAGTATTCTGTGTATGGCAAGATTTGACCTAGGAGGTTTTTGGGCTCTCAAGTTAAGCTGTAGTCTTTAGCCACAGTAAACTTAAAGCTGAGAATGAAACTGGAGAGGTCACACATGTAGTTAATTTTGGAAATCACTGTCCCATTGAAAATGAGAAGAGCCTTCAGGAACATCTTATCTAGTGGTTTTAAACTGTATTGTGGTGTAAGTACCTTTTGGGACCCGTGAGTGAGAGTTTGTGTGTGTGTGTGTGTGTCAATCAGGGGAGATGGTGTAGAACAGGGTGAAGAAAAGTTGTGGTATATTTTCTCCACCCAAGACTTTTTTTTTTAAGATTTTTTTTATTTATTTGAAAGGTAGAGTTACAGACAGTGAGAGGGAGAGACGAGAGAAAGGTCTTCCTTCCATTGGTTCACTCCCCAAATGGCTGCAACGGCCGGAGCTGCGCTGATCCGAAGCCAGGAGCCAGGAGTTTCCTCCGGGTCTCCTACGCGGGTACAGGGGTCCAAGGATTTGGGTCATCTTGTACTGCTTTCCCAGGCCATAGCAGAGAGCTGGATTGGAAGTGGAGCAGCTGGGACTAGAACCGGTGCCCATATGGGGTGGCAGTGCCGCAGGCAGAGGATTAACCTACTGCACCACAGTGCCGGCCTCTCCGCTCAGGATTCTAAAAGACAATCTCTGCTCAGATTTATTTCACATGTTGCACTTTGAAGAAGGTTCCATTTTAAGAAAACGCCTAGACTTTAAAAGAAAAATAAAATTTGTAAACTACTCATGTAATTAAAAGATTTTCCCGCATTTTCACTGGAAAAACTGAGAGCATAGGGGAATATTGTTCAGAATCACTAAACTGCAGCACTGAAGCTAGAAATGAGATCAGGTGACTCTGAGCCTATTTCATTTTTCTGCTTACTACATCTCTTACTTAACCGTCCTTTCGAAAAAAGAAGCCTCAGATTGGCTGTGGAGGTCATTTATACCTATACTTTCATCTTATGGGCTACTTAAAAAAAATTAAAACAACTAAAAATTTTTCACTTTTTTTTTTTGTTGTTGTTTTGTAAGGCAGACAGAGACAGACACAGAGATCTCCCTTGTGCTAATTCACTCCACAATTGCATAGAACAGCTTAGGTTGGGCCAGCAGAAGCCAGGAGCCTAGAACTCAGTACAGTTGTCCAACATGGATGTCGGGGATTCAACTACTTGAGCCATCTACTGCTGCCTCTCAAGGTGCACAGGAGCAGAGAGCTGAAATTGGCAGACCTGAGACTTGAACTTGTGGCCTACTTTCCTTTTTGTGACAGCATTTCTTTTTCTCCCTTTCCTAGGACAGTGAATTATTACTCGTAATAATTTCATCAAATGTCAAGCAAAACTATCTAATTTTCCATTAAAAAAAAAAAAACAACCAATGTCCAAATACTTTTCAGCCTTGTCTTGTCTTATAGAGATAACTGATTAAAAATACCAGGTCTGAATCAGTTCAATTAATTTCCTTGGGTATACAATCAATAGATATTGTTTGTTGTTTATTTCTTATCTGTTATTCTTTGGTGAAACTGCTGTTTTCATTTTCTTGTCTTTGGTTTTACTTCTTTAATCTTGGGCTGGATATGTTTTAATAGGCAAGATAGATAACATTTTATAATATTTAATGAATCATTTGGAGAATGATGCTTTTAAGATATCCTTTTTCAGCTTTTAGTTACATTTTATTCATTAATTGTCATCAAATTTACCATTCTGTCATGTTCTTTTTGGATGATGCATCTTAGTGTGTTTCTTAAAGGTAAATTCTAAAATGATAGTGAGGATATTAGACCTTTGGGTTGGATAACATGAAATCTAACAATAGAATTATTGTTTCATGCAGATCTTTGATGGAAAACAGATTCCACAGAGAATGGTTGATGGATGGAATGCTTTTTTCTTTGATAAAACTGAAGAGCTGGTAATTTTTTCATAGTCTTTATGTTATAGAATCCTCAGAAATATGTATTGGGGTTTATATAATTTAATAATTTCACTTGGATTTGCTATGCATATTTTGGATATGTATATATTTTCTTCTCCACTGTAGAAAAAGCGCTTACCTTCACTTGGAAAGAACACAGAGTCCTTAGGAGAGCTTTGGTTGGGACTGCTTCGCTTCTATACTGAGGAGTTTGATTTCAAGGAATATGTAATTAGTATTCGACAAAAAAAACTGTTGACAACTTTTGAGAAACAATGGACATCTAAATGCATTGCAATTGAAGGTAATCTTTCATACTGATTCAGGAGCAAAACAAAAATTTGGCCAAGGAAATTGATAGGAAAACAGATGACATACTAGGATTTGGACGATTCTTCTTCTAGATTTTTATCAGTTTCCGTCTTTTAACTATAGTTTTAAAAGAATAATTTGTTAACATGGATAGTCTGAGTATATATAGTATTAGACTATAACTACAACTGCTAAGTATATATTTGGTGCAATGAATATAATTCTTAATTTTAAAAAACTGAATATTTTCTTTTCTAGACCCTTTTGACTTGAATCATAACCTTGGTGCTGGGGTTTCTAGAAAAAGTAAGTTTTAAATATAGAGATTTCCTGCTTTTGTAAAGTTCTTACAGTTTAATGTCTGCATCTTTATGTTTTCTTCTTTCTTTAATAGTGACCAATTTCATCATGAAGGCATTTATCAATGGGAGGAAACTTTTTGGTACCCCTTTTTATCCACTCATTGGCAGAGAAGCTGTAAGTTCACATTATTTTGATTTTAAATCTTTTTTTTTATAATATACTTAACAGTATAAAAATATCTTCAATTTTTTTTAAATAGTGTACCTAATTTCCAAGTTAATGTTAGGAACAGGGAGATAATCATAGCTCCGTATATTTTTTTCTTATTATACTTTCCATAGTTCATAATGAAATATGTATTTCTTAAATTTTATTTGTTTGATTAAAATACTAAATTCTCTCTCTTCCACTAGACTGTAGTCTCTATGAGGATAGGATTTAGATCTCTGAGGTTCAGCTTTTTATCTCCAGAGCCTATTACAGTGTCTAGCATAATAGTAAGCATTTGTTGGATGAATGAGAATTGTCAGGACTCAGGATTGTTGAATTTTCTGTTGAAGTGCTGCTCACTGTCCCTTTTCCATCACTGGAAATCTTGATGAAAGTATACACAAAACATACAGAGTCAAAGAGCTTCTGCTTCTCCGTTTTGTGTAGGCTTGGTAAGATGAATTAGATGGCATGGAACGTAGGGGTTTCCTTTTGCTTAATCTAGGCAGCATAGTTTCATACATTCCTCTTGGTCTCACTCTGATTTTGCCTGTTTTCTAATGGTTCAGAGATCACAAGGAATCTCAGTTTCAGGGCAGGTTCTCAGAGTAGGAAATCACAAGAAAGTAGAAACCATGTATTTATTGTTGTAGTCTTGTGTGTTCAGCCTTACATGATTTAGTAGTCTACCATCTGCCTATGGTTGGGTTGCTAAGCAGTAATGGGAAAAAGTCATATTTATATAACAGGCAATTTTAAAAATATGGTACAAACATTAATTAATGTTCACCAATCTCAACTGGACTTCGAATGCTGTCTGAAAATCTTATTTTATTGATTTATTTACTTCTGTCTTCCATTCTGTAAGAAACATTGCAAATTTTATTTCAAACTCCCTGCCCTTGTATTTTGTGCTACCTTTCATCTCTGCCTTTCTCTCTCTTAGTATGTTTTTTTTTTTAATTTATTTTTTTATTTGACAGGTAGAGTCATAGACAGTGAGAGAGAGAGAGAGAGAGAGACAGAGAAAGGTCCTCCTTCCATTGGTTCACTCCCAAAATGGCTGCTACGGCTGGCGCTGCACCGATCCGAAGCCAGGAGCCAGGTGCTTCTTCCTGGTCTCCCACGCGGGAGCAGAAGCCCAAACACTCGGGGCATACTTCACTGCCTTCCCGGGCCACAGCAGAGAGCTGGACTGGAAGAGGAGCAACCGGGGCTAGAACCCGGCACCCATATGGGATGCCGGTGCCGCAGGCAGTGGGTTAATCAAGTGAGCCACAGTGACAGCCTCTCTTAGTATGTTTTTACTACTGTGATAATAGATTCCATTAGATAAGTATTCCTTCAAATTTTTGCTACCAGATCATAAATCTGCCTATAGAAAGATTTATTTATTTATTTGAAAGGCAGAATTACAGAGGAAGAGAGAGAAAGGGAGGGAGGGAGAGGGAGAGAGAGAAACTTCCATCTACTGTTTTATTCTACAAATAGATGCAACAATAGGATCTGGGTATTTTTGAAGCTAGGACCCTGGAACTTCGCCAAGATCTCCCCCATGGATGGCAGGGCCCAACTACTTGGAGCATATTAAGCTGCTTTGCCAGGCACATTAGCAGGGAGCTGTATTGGAAGCAGAGCAACAGGGACTCCAGCCACTGCTCATATAGGATTCCAGTGTTGCAGGGAATGGCTTAACCTGCTGCACCACAGCTCCTGGCCCTGTCTTTTACTGAAAACTAGTTCATCCATATGTACTCTAGATCCTTTATTCTCTGTACTTTGAATCTTCTCCTCTTCATGTGAAAAACATTTTTGAAAGATGAAATATGCAAAATATAACTGCAAATCAGCATTTATTCATCAACATTTGTCATCCATTTTGATGATAGGGAACATTGTGTTTGAACCCTAATTAAGTTAATTATTTTCTTCACAAAAAGAATTCTAGTCTTCCAGTTAGTAAATTTATTTATTTATTTATTTATTTATTTATTTGACAGGCAGAGTGGACAGTGAGAGAGAGAGACAGAGAGACAGGTCTTCTTTTGCCGTTGGTTCACCCTCCAATGGCCGCCGCGGCGCACCGCGCTGATCCGATGGCAGGAGCCAGGTACTTATCCTGGTCTCCCATGGGGTGCAGGGCCCAAGCACTTGGGACATCCTCCACTGCACTCCCTGGCCACAGCAGAGAGCTGGCCTGGAAGAGGGGCAACCGGGACAGAATCCGGCGCCCCGACCGGGACTAGAACCCGGTGTGCCAGCGCCGCAAGGCGGAGGATTAGCCTACTGAGCCGCGTCGCCAGCCCACCAGTTAGTAAATTTACATCATAAAAATATTTAATTAGTACTGTTAGTATATTTTGAAATTCTTCAATAAAAATTTTTGTGGAAATACGTTTTCTTCCATGATGGAAGTTCCTGTATTGTATCTTCATTGTTGCCACAGCACCCAGAATATCTTTGAAAACTAGGATTGTAGAATAGAGAAAAGTTGATTCAAGAAATAATTCAGAAATAGAATGGGTATAACTTGGTGACTTATTAGAGGTAATAAGTAAAGGAGAACATGTTCAAGATTACTCGGTTTCTACGTTAAGCAACTGGATGAATTGAAAAAGGCCTTTATTTTGTTTTGGTAGAAAATAGGTTGATGAAGATTTTGATTAACTACAATAATTTTATTAATAGTAAATGTAGAAAAATATATCTCCCCTCTTTTGTTTAAAAAAGTCCTATCGAGAATAAGTCATAATTAAGTATATAATTCAATGATTTTTAATATGTTGGAGGATTTTACAATCATCACTACAGTCTAATTTTAGAACATTTCCATCTTCTTTAAAAGAAATCCCTGTCACCATTAGCATTCAATCCCTAGCCTATCTCTTCCCATACCATTCTACTTTCTGTTTGTATAGATTTGTGAACCTGGCCATTTTGTGTAAGTAGAATCATGTAATATATAGTCTTTTGGAATTGGCTTTCTTCACTTAGCAAGTATTTTCAAGATCCACCTGTGCTGTAGCATGTATCCACATTTCTTTTATATGGCTAGTAGTACTTCAGTTTATGATTATTATGAATAATGCTGTTTTGAGTATTTGTATACAAATTTTTGCATGAATTTACGTTTTTCATTTCTCTTGGTAATATATATGTCAGTGGAATTGCTGTATCATTTTGATAAATTTATATTTAACTTTTTGAGGAACTAATAAATTGTTTGCTAAAGTGACTGTACTATTTTACATTCTCACTAGCATTATTTTTTCTCCCTCCTCTAGAAACCTTTTATTTAAGGAATACAAACTTCATACATTTCATAATTACAACTTTAGCAACATGGTGATTCTTCCCACTGTACTTGCCCTTCCACCCCTCTTCCTCCTCCCACTCTTATTCTCATTCATATTTTTTACTAAGATCTATTTTCTTTTTTTAAAAAGATTTATTTATTTGAAAGTTACACAGAGAGAAAAGGAGAGGCAGAGAGAGAGAGGGAGAGAGAGCGCGCGCGCGAACAAGCTGGATCAAAGTGGAGCAGCCAGAACTCAAATCAGCGCCCATATGGGATGCCGGCACTGCAGGCAGTGGTTTTACCTGCTACATCACAGCGCTGGCCCCGTAAGATCTATTTTCAACTAACTCTTAACAAAGAGTTAATCATATGTGTACAGAGTTCGACAAATACTATGGAAAAAAAAAAAAACAAAACTGTTTCTTAGTAGTCGAAACAAGGGCTGTTAAAAGTCATTGCTTTTCACTGCTATTATCCAAAAGCTGTACCTATGAAATTTATATTTATTAAATAAAAGCTTTCTATAAAAAAAAAAGTCATTGCTTCTCAAAGTGTCAATTTCACTTCTGTAGATTACCTTTTAGGTGCTTTGTTAGTTTTCACAGGTCAAGGAAACATATGTCCTTTTGGGAGTGGCTTATTTCACTAAGTATGATGTTTTCCAGCTTCCATCCGTTTTGTTGCAAGTGAATGGATTTCTTTCTTTTTTTCTAACTGCTGTGTAGTATTCCATTTTGTACATATCCCATAATTTTTTTAACCAGTCTTCGTTGGTGGTCATTTGTGTTGATTGCATATTTTAGCTATTGTGAATTGAGCTGCAATAAACTTGGAGGTATAGATAACTCTTTCATATGCTGATATAATATCACATGGGTAAATTCCCAGGAGTGGGATGGCTGGGTCATATGGTAGGTCTATATATTCAGATTTCTGAGGTACCTCCATAGTGGCTTTACCAGTTTACATGCTTACCAACAGTGGATTAGGGTACCTTTTTCCCCACATCCTTGCCAGCATTTGTTGTTTGTTGATTTCTGTATGAAAGCCATTCTAATGGGGGTGAGATGAAACCTCACTGTAGTTTTGATTTGCATTTCTCTGATGGCTAGTGATCCTAAGCATTTTTCATGTGTCTGTTGGCCATTTGGATTTCCTCTTTTGAAAAATGCCTGTTTAAGTCTTTTGCCCATTTCTTAACTAAATTGTTTATTTTGTTGTTGTTGAATTTCTTGATTGCTTTATATATTCTGGTTATTAATCCTTCATCAGTTGCATAGTTTGCAAATAATTTCTCCCATTCTGTCAGTTACCTCTTCACTTTGCTGAGTATTTCTTTTGCTTTCTGAGCTTTTCAAGTTGATGTAATCTCATTTGTCAATTTTGGCTTTGACTGCCTATGCCTCTGGGATTTTTTCCAAGAACTCTTTGCCTATACCAATGTCTTCCATGGTTTCTGCAATGTTCTCTAATAATTTGATGGTATCGGCTCATAGATTTAGATATTTAATCCATTTTTAGTAGATTTTTGTGTAAGGTAGAAGGTCTTGCTTTATACTTCTGCATTTGGAAATCCAGTTTTCCCAGCACCATTTCTTGAAGAGATTGTCCTTGTTCCTTTATCAAAGATAAGTGTTGCAGATGCATGGATTGATTTCTGCTGTTTCTATTTTGTTCCACTGGTCTACCCATATTTTTGTTTGTTTGTTAAGATTTTATGTATTTACTTGAGAGGTAGAGTTACAGATAGTGAGAGGGAGATACAGAGACAAAGGTCTTCCATCTACTGGTTAACTCCTCAAATGGCTGCAACAGCCAGACCTGGGTCGCTGTGAAGCCAGGATTCAGGAGCTTCTTCCAGGTCTTCCACGTGGGTGCAGGGGCCCAAGCACTTGGGCCATCTTCTACTGCTTTTCCAGGCCATAGCGGAGAGCTGGATTGGAAGAGGAGCAGCTGGAACTAGAACTGGTGCCCATATGGGATGCTAATGCTGCAGGGGGAGGATTAACCTACTGCACCACAGCATTGGCCTCTACCCATCTGTTTTTGTACCAATACCAGGCTGTTTTGATTATTCCTGGCCTGTAGTATATCTTGAAATCTGATATTTTGATACCTCCTGCTTTGTTTTTGTTGTTTAAGATTGCTTTACCTATTCAGGATCTCCTGTTTCCGTGTGAATTCCAGTATCACATTTTCTATATCTAAGAAGAAAGTCCTTGGTATTTTGATTGGTATCACATTGAATCTGTAAATTGCTTTTGGAAGTATGGACATTTTGGTGATATTGATTCTTCCAATCCATGAACGTGAAAGGTTTTTCCACTTTTTTATATCTTCTTGTTTCTTTCTTTAATGTTTTGCACAGATTGTTGACATAATTTATTCCAAGATATTTGATTTTTTTTGTAGCTATTGTGAATGGGATTGAGCTTAGAAATTCTTTCCTATGCCGTGGCATTGTCTGTGTATATAAAAGCTGTTGATTTTTGTGTGATGATTTTATATCCTGCCACTTTACCTCACTCTTCTGTGAGTTCCAGTAGTCTCTTAGTTGAGTCTTTTGGATCTCCTATATATAGAATCATGTCATCTGCAAATAGGGATAGCTTGACTCTCCCTTTGGTCTGTATCCCTTTGATTGTCTCTCTCTTTTTTTTTTTTTTTTTTTTTTTTTGCCTAATGGCTCTGGCTAAAACTTCCAGGATTATGTTGAATAGCAATGGTGAGAGTGGTTATCCTTGTATGTTTCTGGATCTCAGTCTCACTAGCATTATATATAGCTTCCAGTTGAGCCATATCCTCACCAATATCTTGTTATATGCTTTTAAAACTATATAGTCATCCTATTGGATGTATATCTCTTTTTAGAGAGGGATAGAGGGAGAAACAGAGGTAGGTTTTCCATCCACAGTTCACTCCCCAAAAGAGTGTAACAGCTGGGGCTTGGCCTGTCTGAAGCCAGGAGTTTCCTTCTGGTTTCCAACACAGGTGCAGGGGCCTAAGCACTTCTGCCATCTTCTGTCTTCCCTGATACATTACCAGAGAGCTGGATCAGAAGTGGAGGAGCTAGGACTTGAACTGGTACCTGTATGTGATGCTGGCACTGTAGACAGTGACTTAACCTGCTGTGTTACAGTGGTGGCCCCGGATGTGTCTCTTACTTTTACTTATGATTTTAAAAAAATTTTTTAAAGATTTATTTAATTATTTGAAAAAGTTAGAGGGAGAGACAGAAAGAGCGTGAGAGATCTTCCATCCTCTGGTTAGCTCTCCAGATGGCTGCAGCAGCCGAGGATGGGCCAGGCTGAAGCTAGGAGCCAGGTGCTTCTTCTTGGTCTCCTACGTGGGCAGCAGGGGCCCAAGCACTTGGACCATCTTCTGTTGAAAAAAAATTGAAAGAGAAAGAGAAGTACAGACATACACACAGACATTTTCCGTCTACTGATTGACTCCCAAATACTGCAACAGTCAGAGCTGGGCAAGACTGAAGCCTGAAGCCTGAACTCAGATCATTATCATTATCTGCTGCCTCCTAGAGTGTGCATTGGCAAGAACCAGGATTGGAAATGAAAGAGCTGGAAATGGAACCAGGCACTCTGGTTTGGTTTACAAGTGTTCCAAACAACAACTTGACTGTTGTGCCAAATGCCTGCCCCATCTCTGATTTTAATAATTTTTGTTTCTTATGTGACAGACATGCAGAAAGAGGCAGAGAGCTTCCATCCCCCGATTTTCTTCCTAAATGCCTTTGGTGGCCAGTGCTGGGCTGCTCATAGCACAGAGGCAGGGATTCAGAATCAAGGTCTCCCACATTGGTTTCAGGGACCCAATTACTTGAACCAGTACTGCTGCCTCCTAGGGTCTGCATTAGCAGGAAGCTGGAGTCATTAGCCATAACAGTTTGTTGAACCCAGGTACTCTGATATGGGACACAGTGTCTTAACTGCTGGGCTAAATGACTGTCCCTATCACTCAGATTTGAAGACAGTTTAAGTGGACATATTCTCTTGCCTTCTGGAAGTGTAGGTACTATTAGGACCAGTTAGTTTTGTGATAGTGTATAACTGAAACAAAGTTTAAGAGGGATAAAGCAAAAATGTGCCTTGGATTTAAGACTTCGAGAAATTATTTACTTCTTAGTTCTCTTACCTTCTCTTTCAGTACACTTCATTTTATATGGTAAATCTTACATGTTCTTTAAAAGTTGTATGCAGATCTAACTATATTTGGAAGAAACCAGAAGATTGCTTTATTAACCTAAAGCTCTTTTGTACAGAGAATTTTTTTTTCCCTGAAAGTAGCCTGATGTAGCAGAAAAATATGAGCTTTCTAGCAAGACAGACTTAGCTTTAAATGCTTTATTTGAGACTTAGCCAACTTTTTTACTTTGGGCAAGTGTCTTGAATGCTGAGTAAATGAAGGTGAAATATATTGTATGTATTTTATTGAGATTTCTTCATTCATCTGTAGGGTCTGTAACATAATGTGTATGCAAAATGTATAGTACTGTTAGCTATGATGATTCTGAATCTTTTTCTCTTATTGTGATTTTAATTATAGTGAAATATTTGTTGATATTTATTTCCTGTTGGTTGAAACTTTTTATCTTCATCTCCTTTCCATTTGGATCCAAAAGTTTTATCATAATTTTTTTCTGGTAAAATTCCATTGTCTCCCTAGGAGTACTTCTTTGATTCCAGAGTATTAACAGATGGAGAACTGGCTCCCAATGATCGATGTTGCCGTGTGTGTGGAAAAATAGGCCATTACATGAAAGACTGCCCAAAAAGGAAAAGGTTGGCAAATTATTATGTATCAGCCTTATTGGGAATGTAAATGTGAGTCTAGTTTGTAGCTATATTTGTGTTCAGAAGTATTTAAGTGAGAAAATTCAGGGCTTTATATGGTAACCTAAGATATGTTTATTTGAGTGGAATTTTTAGTAGGATGAGATTTATTTGTGGTATAATGTCTTATAACATTGATTTGTTCATTTATTCACCAATCCATTTCATTTCTTTTTTTTTTTTTTTTTAATTTTTGACAGAGTGGACAGTGAGAGAGAGACAGAGAGAAAGGTCTTCCTTTGCCGTTGGTTCACCCTCCAATGGCCGCTGCCGCTGGCGCACTGCAGCCGGCGCACCGCACTGATCCGATGGCAGGAGCCAGGTGCTCATCCTGGTCTCCCATAGGGTGCAGGGCCCAAGCACTTGGGCCATCCTCCACTGCACTCATGGGCCATAGCAGAGAGCTGGCCTGGAAGAGGGGCAACCGGGACAGAATCCGGCGCCCCGACTGGGACTAGAACCCAGTGTGCCGGCGCCGCAAGGCGGAGGATTAGCCTGTTGAGCCATGGCGCCGGCCTCATTTCCTTTTAATTGAAGAAATATTTATTGACACCTACTGTGTGAGAGGCACTGTGCTAGGAACCAAGAAAAAAATGATTGAGATGTTGGGGTTCTTTCTGAGGATATCACAGTCATGCAAACTAATAATTAAAATAAAATTAACTGAGACCTTGAGATAAATGCTGTGAGGTATACATATATATTAGATACTTTGAGGAATATACATCTTAAATACTCCCTCCAAATATATCTGTGAATTATATTCCCTGGATTCTATATGCTGTACTTAATCTGCCAGGAAAATCGATCCTTTCATCCAGTCTGTCATAATATAAAAAGTTGGAACTGTGCAGACAGAACATACTTCTATTGCTGCTGTTTATTGACTGTTAAATTTAGGCAAGACACTTAACTTTTTCTTAGCCTGAGTTGCTTCTTTAAGGAAACTGGAGGGGCTGGTGCTGTGGCATAGTAGGTTAAGCCTCTGCCTACAGGACCAGCATCCCACGTGGGCACTAGTTTGTGTCCTGCCTGCTCCTCTTGCAGTCCAGCTCCCTGCTAATGGCCTGGGAAAGCAGTGGAAGGTAGCCCAAATGCTTAGGCACCTGCAGCCATGTGGGAGACCTGGAAGAAACGCCTGGCTCCGGATCGGCCCAGCTGTGGCTGCTTCAGCCATTTGGGGAGTGAACCAGCAGATAGAAGACATCTCTCTGTCTGTAACTCTGACTCTCAAATAGATAAATAAATACATCTAAAGAAACTGGAGAGAAAGAAGATAATAAATATCGATCTCCAAGGACTGTTAGAGATTTAAAATTTCATATTAAACATTTTTAATAAAGTATTGTGTTATAAAACTGGAATACCCAGTTTCCTCCATATCAGTAGGTGCACTATACATGTGAGTTCCCTTTCCTTAAACAAGCAATGCATGCAACAGTGGACATGTTAGTCCCTTTGTTATTGTGGTGACTCTTGGAAGGTTTAGTTTGTTTTGTGACTCACTAAGTTTATAAGTCCCTAGCCCACACATTATTGGTATCAGCAGTTTATTGTTTAGACTAAAGAAGAAAGACAGTGAAGAAGAAAAAGAAGGCAATGAAGAGGAGAAAGATTCCCGAGATCTTGATTCCCGAGATCTCCATGACACTCGAGACTTTAGAGACCCCAGAGATCTCAGATGTTTTATATGTGGAGATGCAGGACATGTACGAAGGGAGTGCCCAGAAGTCAAGCTGGCCCGTCAAAGGAATAGTAATGTGGCAGGTAAATATAAAAGGTTAAAAATCGTTTCTGTTGGAAATATAGTTTATGTTGATATCATGCTAAGGACACTGATTCCTTTCTGTTACACACCTAGTTGAGTGATTTTGAGGCTTGTAATTTGTCAGAAAGATAAAATTAGACAATGAGACCTTTAGTAGAACTTGGATGTGTTCATCATCAAGGGCTGTACAGTCTCTTTTTTTTTTTTTTTGACAGGCAGAGTGGACAGTGAGAGAGACAGAGAGAAAGGTCTTCCTTTTTGCTGTTGGTTCACCCTCCAATGGCTGCCGCGGCCGGCGCGCTGCGGCCGGTGCACCGCGCTGATCCGATGGCAGGAGCCAGGTACTTATCCTGGTCTCCCATGGGGTGCAGGGCCCAAGCACCTGGGCCATCCTCCACTGCACTCCCTGGCCACAGCAGAGAGCTGGCCTGGAAGAGGGGCAACCGGGACAGAATCCGGCACCCCGACTGGGACTAGAACCCGGTGTGCCGGCGCCGCAAGGCGGAGGATTAGCCTAGTGAGCCGCGGCGCCGGCTGTGCAGTCTCTTGTATTCAGTTCCATCTACGTATTTTTTGGATTGGAGTTAGAATCCTCATTTTTCTTGCTATAATATTACATTCTTTTTAAGACTTTTTCTGGGAAGATATAAGAGAAATTATAGTTACTCTCGAAGATATAAGAGAAATTATAGTTACTCTCACAGGTATTATGAGAGAGGGAGACTTGTTCCTATTTTATTTCACAAAGAATTTTAAGAATTACATATTAACCCAAATGAGAATTTATTGGGAAGAAAAAAGTATTTTAGAAGTGATAGTTTCTACTTATTAAGACTTCTTTTGCAGAAATTATTTTCTTGAATATATTGTCTCCTTTAAGAAAGTGATTTGGCACTTATTCTTGTTTTTTAGAACCAGTGACCTTTGTTTTTTCAATTGATCTATAGGATTAAAAAATTAGGAGAAAATAGCTGTTACAGGTCTTTCACTAATAATAAGAGTTAAAAGTCCAAGTTTATAAAATTTCAGAGATATTTGAGATTCTTTTACATAAGAAGAAACTTTATGGTCATTTTCCTGCTACTTTATCTTTGGATTTTCTTTGTGATGTTTTCTCTTAGCAGCCCAACTGGTTCGCAACCTCGTCAATGCCCAGCAGGTGGCTGGTTCAGCCCAGCAACAGGGTGACCAATCTGTAAGGACTAGACAGTCCTCAGAATGTGTAAGTACAGTGCCTGTGAATGGATTCATTTTAACAGGAATATAGCACTGTCTTTCTTGAGTTATGGTGTATCTATCAGGCAAATAAAGTCTTCAGATTTTCTAATGCTTTTTAGATGTGTCATTGAAAGGCATAAAGGGTGGAATGAGCATTACTTTTGGAATAAGGATCTAGGTGTCTTTCTCTGCGCAAGCTCATTAATATATTTGATCCTGCTTCCTCATTTCTAATCTAAAATAACTAATAAGATGAATCAAAATAAGGTTATGATTTTGAGGTTTCAGGCTTTGCATAGTGGAAAAATGTCTACCATTAATCAAAACAGACATAAAAATTGAGATATTTAGTGCTGTTAGGGAAATATACATGTTACATCTTGTATCCATGAGACTTCTGTGTGTCTTCTCATAGCCTGACTTACAGATACCTAAGAGAGTGAGAGTGAGCGAATGCTCTTCCATCCACTGGATTACTCCTCAAGTGGCTACAACAACCAGATTTAAGGCCAGGTTGAAGGTGGAAGCCAGGTACTCCATCTTAGTCTTAACACATAGGTGGCAGGAGCCCACTTACTTGGGCCACCATTGCTGCCTTTTCAGGCACATTAGCAGGAAGCTGGATTGGAAGCAGAGAAACCAGGTCTTGAACTGGCAGTTCAATATGGGATATTGGTGTCATAAGCGGTGACTTTACCTGTTGTGCCACAATGATGGCCCCACAAGTTTTATATAACTTGAATAAATTGTTCTTTTGTCTACCTTTATATTTACTTTATATTTCTTTAGTTAATTAATTCTATCCTGAGTGCTTTTCTAAACCTGACACCATGTTTCAGAGCTTCACACTTCTGTCAAATTTTGTCTTTTGAGTGAAGTGTTAGATATTAGTGTGATGAAATTTTACATGTTGAGAAGCTGAAAATAAGAGGAATTACAAGACAGAAATCTGTTTCTAGATTCAAAGCTATTAACTGATAAGCATGCTAAATTGGATGTGATTTGTGTTTGAGAAAAGACTAGTATTCAAAGAGCAGTAGTAGAGTTTTGGAAAAACACTCTTTTCCACTCGTACCCCAAATATTTGAATATCTACTGTGTACCTGAAATTTTCATAAATTTTATAATAATATTTAACATGTGCTGAGTGATGTATGCTATGCGTATATTCTTCATTTTTGTTTTTATAAAATACTTCAAAAATAATAAAAAATGGGACCAATATTGTGGTGTAGGGTGCAAAGCCACTGCTTGGAACAGCGGCATCCAAGATGGGTGCAGGTTTGAGTCCAGGTTGCTCCACTTGCAATCCAAATCACTGCTAATGCATCTGGGAAAGCAGGGGAAGGTAGCCCAAGTCCTTGGGTCCCAGCAGCTACATGGAACACCTCTAAGAAATTCCTCACTCCTGGCTTTGGCCTGCTCTGGCTGTTGGGGCCATTTGGGGAGTGAACCAAAGGATGGAAGAACTCTGTCTCTCCCTCTCCTGCCTTTCAAATAAATAAAAATAAATCTTTTAAAAAATAATAAAGCTTACTACTTTTCTGTGCTGCTCCTAATTTTCACTTTCTGCCTCTTGCCCCAGCTTTTGTCTCACCTGAATTTTCTGTAAGAGTCTGTCTGAGGGCTGATGTTATGGCACAGTGAGTTAAGCTGTCACCTCTGATGCTGGCATCAGCATATGGGCAATGGTTCCAGTCCTGGCTGCTCTACTTCTGACCCAGCTCCCTGCTAATGCACCTGAGCAAGCAGCTAAGGATGGCCTCAGTACTTGGGCCCCTGCACCGATATGGGAGATGGAGATGAAGCTCCTGACTCCTGACTTTGGGCTGGCCCAGCTTTGGCTGTTGTAGCCATCTGGGGAGTGAACCAATGGATAGAAGATATTTCTCTCTCTTGTTTTCTCATCTTTCATCTCTTTCTCCTTCTCCCTTCTCTGTAACTGACTTTCAAATAAATAAATAAATCTAAAAAAAAGTCTGTCTAATGGACATCACTATTCTGGTGTCTCACAAATCATTTCCAACATCAGCCTGTCTAGAATGTAGTTTATATTCTGCTCCAGCTCTGTTGACTTGCCTCTTACTCCTGTATTTGGCGTTATTGAACAATCTCAGTATCTTTCTAGTTTGAAAATTTTCTAGGCTGGCGCCGTGGCTCAATAGGCGAATAGGTGGCACTGGCACACCGGATTCTAGTCCCGGTCGGGGCGCCGGATTCTGTCCCGGTTGCCCCTCTTCCAGGCCAGCTCTCTGCTATGGCCCAGGAATGCAGTGGAGGATGGCCCAAGTCGTTGGGCCGGGCACCCGCATGGGAGACCAGGAGAAGCACCTGGCTCCTGGCTTCGGATCAGCGCGGTGCGCTGGCCGCGGCTGCCATTGGAGGTGAACCAACAGCAAAGGAAGACCTTTCTCTCTGTCTCTCTCTCTCACTGTCCACTCTGCATGTTACAAAAAATAAATAAATAAATAAATAAATAAATAAATAAATAAAAGAAAAAAGAAAGAAAGAAAAATTTCTCCCTCTTCAACCTTTACATCCGGTCAGTCACTAAGTCCTATTGGTTTTGCCTGGGGGAAAAGGGGGGATGTTATATAACAGAACTCATAGTCATTGCTTCCTTCTGTCTCTGTATTGTATTTCCATATCCTAGGCTACCATCATTTCTGGACTGCTGTATTATAGCAGCTTCCTAATCGGTCGTCTTAGTCTTTATTCTTTTTTTGAAAATGTTACTTATTTTTTTAAAAAATACTTTATTAATAATAAATACAGTATACATACCAACAAATTCACAGAAGCTAACAGATCAGTGATCTAATTAGGCTTTAAAATTTTTTAGGGGACCAGGGCTGTGGTGTAGCAAGTAAAGCTGCTGCCTGTGATGCTGGCATCCCTATGGGTGCCAGTTCAAGTCCCAGCTGCTCCACTTCTGATCCAGCTCCCTGCTAACATGCCTGGGAAAGCAGTAGAAGATGGCCAAAGTGCTTGGGCCCCTATACCCATGTGGGAGACCTGGAACAAGCATCTAGCTCCTGGATTCAGGTTGGCCCAGCACTAGTTGTTGTAGCCATTTGGGGAGTGAACCAGCAGGTAGAATCTCTCTCTCTCTCTGTCTCTCACTCTGCCTTTCAAATAGATCTTCAAAAAATTTTCTATTTATTCTAATTCATTCTAATTAAACTAGAATAACTTTTAAAAATAAAGATTGGTCATATTCCTGACCTGTTAAAAACCCTTCAGTAGTTTCCCACTGCCCTCAGAATATAATGTAAGTCAACAGATTAGACCTTTCATTATCTTGCCCTGTTTAATCTTCAGCCTCATAGCTACCATTTACCTTCCCTTCTAGTCCAGGAATTTTGAACTTCTTTCAAATTCCTTGACAGAACCATGTATTTTCATACCTGTAGGCTTTCAATTGTGTTGTTCCCTCTGCCTGCAATACTTTTCCCTTTCTTTCTCTCTCTGGTTTTTTTTTTTTTGTTTGTTTTTTGTTTTTTGACAGGCAGAGTGGACAGTGAGCGAGAGAGACAGAGAGAAAGGTCTTCCTTTGCCGTTGGTTCACCCTCCAATGGCTGCCGCGGCTGGCGCACCGCGCTGATCCGAAGGCAGGAGCCATGTGCTTCTGGTCTCCCATGGGGTGCAGGGCCCAAGCACTTGGGCCATCCTCCACTGCACTCCCTGGCCACAGCAGAGAGCTTGCCTGGAAGAGGGGCAACCAGGACAGAATCTGGCGCCCCAACTAGGACTAGAACCCGGTGTGCCGGCGCCGCAAGGTGGAGGATTAGCCTAGTGAGCCGCGGCGCCGGTTTCCCTTTTTCTTATCTCTGTACTTTAATTTATCAGAGCAGTTTCTGGTTAATCTTTAGTCTTAAGTTAAAGGTCACTTCCTCTGGGGACATCCCCTGATTTCCAGTTTTCCTTGATCTTCTCTCCTCCTGCCAATGTGAGTTTAGGCATTCCTGCTTTGGGATTTCATTTTACTTGTACCTTATATATTCTTTTTCATAGTAATCATTATAGATGATTGGGATTCCTTTTGTAGTGTTTACTTGCTGCCATTCCTCCCATAAATATTAAGCTCCATGAGGGCATACATGATTATTTTTATTTGCACATTAGTTAGAGAAGAGAGAGAGATTGAGATCTTCCACTTGCTGGTTCACTCCCTAAATGGCCACAATGGGTGCACTGGGCAGACCAAAGCCAGGAGCCAGGAACTCCATCCGGGTTTCCCTTGTAGATGCCAGGGGCCCAAGTGTTTGGGACATCCTTTGCTGCATTTACAGGTGCTTTAGAAGGGAGTTAGATCAGAGATGGGACACTGCTATGGGATGCCAGTATCACAGGCAGCGGCTTAACCCACTGTGCTACAGTACTTGCCCCTATGAGATTTTTGACATTTAATTTTTAAATTCACAATGGGAAATACATGTTTCTCAGGATGAGAATGATGTCTGAATTCTTTGTCCTTTGACCAGTGAAAAGGTTTATGAGGCAGTACTCATGAAAGAGAGAGTTTCGGTAACTTTGGAAAAATTCTACCCTCATGTAATATGAGTTTTAATTATTATTTTATATATATTATAGAATTCTCTGTATAGTATTCTAATGAAATAACTTCATAATTCTATATTTTGATCATCTGTATTTAAAAAAATTAAGATGTTTGTAAATTAATTTGAAATGTATCTTTTTTTCTCTACAGTCTGATTCACCATCTTACTCTCCTCAGCCCCAGCCATTTCCACAGAACTCTAACCAATCAGCTGCTATTACCCAGACTCAATCCCAGCCAGGATCCCAGCCTAAGCTTGGCCCACCTCAGCAGGGAGCCCAGCCTTCCCATCAGGTCCAAATGCCTATGTATAACTTTCCCCAGTCACCACCAGCTCAGTATTCTCCCATGCACAATATGGGATTGTTGCCACTGCATCCCCTCCAAATCCCCGCTCCATCCTGGCCTATCCATGGCCCAGTAATCCATTCTGCCCCAGGCAGTGCCCCCAGCAATATTGGCCTGAATGATCCCAGCATCATCTTTGCACAGCCTGCTGCCAGACCTGTGGCGATCCCTAACTCCTCTCATGATGGACACTGGCCTCGTACTGTGGCTCCAAATTCCCTGGTGAACAATGGTGCAGTGGGGAATTCTGGTAATTCTTTGCTTTTTTTCTTTTATATCTGCCTGTAGAAGGATTGGTTGATTGGAATTATTGGTTGAATTTAGAAAAATAATGTGAGGAAAGTAATGTGAAGGCAAGCAATAAGTGTTTGTGGAAGGACAGTACAGGATTAGATAAAAGTTAAGAGTATGGATTCAGATCTCCTAGATTTGAATCTGGCTCTGCCATTTATTGTGAGACCTTGTGAAATTATTAAACCTGTTGTGTATCGGTTTCATCTGGGATTTATATATTCATAGGGATATTGATGACATCTAACTCAAGGGGATTTTGTGAATGTTAAGTGATGCACGTTAAATATTAGGTGTTCTGTTATTTTTAGTTTTCACTGGCATGTTGCTTGGTATTTTATAGTTGATGTAACTGGATGGCTAAGTAGTTTTTCATATTATAGTTAATCATGGTTAAGATTTAATCTAATTTCTTCATTCAAAACTTGTGCTCTGTATTCTAGACTGTACTGTCTCTTAGTAAAAATTTTTTTAAAAAGATAAAGATATTAATAGCAATTAACATTAAAATAGTTTTTCTCTGATATATAGGTACTATTCATTATAGAGCATGACTCTTTTTTATCTCAGTTACTGGATGCAGCTACTAAGTAATATTTTGCTGTCTTACCTTCTTCTAGTCTTTATTATGTTTGCCTATTTAAAAAGTGGTTGAGGCCGGCGCCGCGGCTCACTAGGCTAATCCTCCGCCTTGCGGCGCCGGCACACCGGGTTCTAGTCCCGGTCGGGGCGCCGGATTCTGTCCCGGTTGCCCCTCTTCCAGGCCAGCTCTCTGCTGTGGCCAGGGAGTGCAGTGGAGGATGGCCCGAGTACTTGGGCCCTGCACCCCATGGAAGACCAGGAGAAGTACCTGGCTCCTGCCATCGGATCAGCGTGGTGCGCCGGCTGCAGCGCGCCGGCCGCGGTGGCCATTGGAGGGTGAACCAACGGCAAAGGAAGACCTTTCTCTCTGTCTCTCTCGCTCACTGTCCACTCTGCCTGTCAAAAAAAAAAAAAAAAAAAAAAAAAAGTGGTTGATGTATGGTATAAATCTAGCTTCATATTAAGTTTTTTAGTGATAATAATTTTAAAAACTATTGTGGAAATTTTGAAACATATGCAGAAAGTGAGAGTAAAATGTAGTGAACCCCCAAACCCAACTTTAACAGTTGTAATTTGCTATTCTTTTAAATCTTCCCCACCTTTTAAAATTTATTTTGGCTTGAGTATTTAATCAAATCCTAGACATTTTATCAAATTTGCTTTTTTTTTTTTTTTAAAGATTTTTACTTATTTATTTGAGAGGTAGAGTTACAGACAGTGAGAGGGAGAGACAGAGAAAAAGGTCTTCCATCCTCTGGTTCACTTCCCAACTGGCCACAACGGTCGGAGCTAAGCCGATCTAAAGCCAGGATCCAGGAGCTTCATCTGGGTCTCCCATGCAGATGCAGGGGCCCAAGCACTTGGGCCATTCTCTCTCTCTCTCTCTCTCTCTCTTTCTTTCTTTCTTGAGATTTATTTTTATTTATTTGAAAGAAAGAGTTATAGAGAGAGGTAGAGATGAAGGGAGAGAGAGGTCTTCCATCTGCTGGTTCATTCCCAGAATGGCTGCAACAGCTGGAGCTGAGCCTATCAGGAGCCAGGACCTTCTTCTAGATTTCCCATGTGGGTGCAGGGGCCCAAGGACTTGGGCCATCTTTTGCCTTCCCAGGCCGTAGCCGGGAGCTGAATCAGCAGAGGAGCAGCCAGGACTAGAACTGGTGCTCATATGGGATTCAGGGGCTTCAGGCTGGGGCTTTAACCCGCTGTGCCACAATGTGAGCCCCCTGGGCCATTTTCTACTACTTTCCTGGGCCATATAACAGAGCTAAATTGGAAGAGGAGCAGCCAGGATTAGAACCGGTGCCCATATGGGATGCCAGCGCTGCAGACAGAGGATTAACCTATTACGCCGCAACGCTGGCCCCTCAAATTTGTTTTTAAACATCAGTTCATGTCACTAAAAGAAAAACGGCTAAGACCGTTATCACACTGGGTATCTAATGCTTATTCATTTCCCCTGTTTCTCCCAGAGTATTCTTATTGTTGATTTAAATCAAGATTCAAAGTGCATAATTATAAATGGTTTTATTCTTACATGTTGCATATAACAGTTCTTCCACCCTAGTTTTTCACCTATAATGAAGAAAATATATCATTTTCCATAGTTTGGAGTTAAGTGATTCTATCTTTATGTTGTCATTTAATGTACAGCTTTATCTCTGTTTTCTGTAAACTCGAAGATTTGGAGACTTGATTAGATCTTTTTGAGAACAATCACACTTCTTAGTTGGTCCTATATATTTTTTGTTGCCTTACTTGAGAAGGAATGTTCTGTCTGATTGTTCCTGTTTTAGTGACTGAAGAGTGATCTGTGAGTTAGGTGATGTAAGTCTTCTCTGTCCTTCATGAACTTCCTCATTTTTACTTAATGGTCTTAGCTGCCGGTGATGATTGTTGACAGTATACATTCTTTCTTTTTAATTAAAAAAAAAAATTTTTTTTTTTTCATTTGAGAGGGAGAGACAGATACTCCATCTACTAGTCCATTCCCCCAGATGCCTGTGTCAGCCAGGGCGGGCTTTCTCCAAAGCCAGGAGCTCAGGACTCAGTAGTTAAGTATCATCTTCTGCCACCTGTGGTATGCAGCAGCAGGAAGCTAGATCATAAACTGTAACCTGGACTGCAACCAGGCCTTTTTTTTTTTTCCCCAAATATTGATTTTTTTATTTTAAAGGCAGATTCAGAGAGAGAGAGAGAGAGTGCTCTTTCATCTTATGGTTCACTCCCCAAATGGTGGCAATGGATGGGCCAAGCTGAAGCGAGGAGCTTCTTCCAGGTTTCATATGTGGGTGCAGGGGCCCAAGCACTCGGGCTATCCTCTGCTGCTTTCCCAGGTGCATTAGCAGGGAGCCAGATTGAAAGTGAAGCAGCAGGGGCTCAAACCTTCACCCATATGGCATGCCAGCATGCAGGTGGTGGCTTAACCTACTCTGCCACAACAGCAGCCCTGAACCAGGCCTTCTGATAGAGGATTTAACTGCTGTGCCACATGTCTGCTCCCAGTATCCATTCCTCCACTAGATATTCATTGTACAATGATAATTTTCTACTTATTACTTGTGGTTATTTGTGAAAAAAAAAAAAAGAACTTTCCTTATTAACTACTTGATTACTCTAATTATCCCATAATCCAATTGGTATAGGAAGAGTAGACTGAAAGTTCAGTTCTTTCTCTTTATCAATTTTAAAAAAAAATTTAGTGGTTATTAAAATATGCTATTCCTTAGAGAACTGTGATGTTGGGGAAAATATGTCTACCCTCTTTGGGAAAAAGGCAAATAATGTATTTTACTCAACAGAAATGTCAGAATGTGGAAACTTAATTACTGAGATCAAAGTATAAATGGCATTCATGGTCCTTTTAATGTGGCCTCTGGTTGTATCATTTCACCAGAGTTTTTATGCCATATCATGTACTACCATGATAGTCACTGAGTTGCATAACCATGAACACAGATACAGTGTTTCTGCTGCATGGTGTATCAGTTCAATTTTTATAATTTTAAGTCCCCCACCACTTGCTGATCTCTGTTTCAGTCATAATGAAGCAATTAATATCCCGCAAACACACTGTATTGCCTCTTACCCCTGAGTTTTTGTTATTTTTTAAGATTTATTTATTTTATTTGAAAGGTAGTTACAGCCGGTGCCGCGGCTCACTAGGCTAATCCTCTGCCTGCGGCACCGGGGCACCCTGGATTCTAGTCCAGGTCGGAGAGCCGGATTCTGTCCCAGGTGCTCCTCTTCCAGGCCAGCTCTCTGCTGTGGCCCGGGAAGGCAGTGGAGAATGGCCCAAGTGCTTGGGCCCTGCCTGCACCTGCATGGGAGACCAGGAGGAAACACCTGGCTCCTGGGTTTGGATTGGTGCAGTGCGCTGGCTGCAGCAACCATTTCGGGGGTGAACCAATGGAAGGAAGGAAGACCTTTCTCTCTGTCTCTCTCTCTCCGTCAAAAAAAAAAAAAAAAAAAAAGGAGGAGAGACAGAGATCTTCGATCTGCTTGTTCACTCCCCAAAGGGCTGCAACAGCTGGAGCTGAGCCAATCGGAAGCCAGGAACCAGGAGCTTCTTCCGGTCTCTCATGTGGGTGCAGGGGCCCGATAGATTTGGACCATCTGCTGCTGCTTTCCATAGCAGAGAGCTGGATCAGAAGTGGAGCAGCTGGGATTTGAAGTGGTGCCCATATGGGATGCTGGCACTGTTAGCAGGCTTTACCTGCTACGACATGGCATCCACCCCTTACCCTTGTTTTTTTTAAGTTGGTTCTGCCTGCCTTTTCGCTGCTCACTTACCTGTTTCTGCCTTGCCCTAAAGCTTAGCTAACTTACTCATTCTCAGACACTATTTAACTTAGATTACTTTGTTCTGGAAACCTTTAGTCTTTGCTGATATTGTCATTGTCTCTCTAGTGGCCAGTTTAGCGCCCAAACATGGAGAAGATATATTTTTGATGTCATACGTTATTACATCATAAACTGTTATACAACAGATATTATCTGTTTTCTGAATATATAACTCATAGTTAATATTGTAACTAAATTTACTAGTGTGTCAAAATGGAATAACTGCGTGGGAATACATTAAAATGATAATCATGGGGTTGGTGTTGTGGTGCAGCAAGTTAAACTGCCATCTGCAGTGCTGGCATCCCATTTGGGTGCCAGTTCGAGACCTGGCTGCTCCACTTCCAATCCAGCTCCCTGCGCCTGGGAAAGCAGCAGAGGATGGCCCAAGTGTTTGAGCCCCTGCCTCCTACATGGGAGCCCAGAGGAAGCTCCTGGCTTTGGCCTGTTGTGGCCATGTGGGGCATGAACTAGCAAATGGAAGATTCTCTCTCTCTAATTCTGACTTTCAAATAAATAAATCTTTTTTAAAAATGATAATTTTGGTTATATTAAATTAGGAGATTATGAGCCCCACCCCCTTTTTTGGAATTATCTTTAATGAGATAATATATTATGAAAAATACTTGATTGGAAAAGTGGTTACAATACCTTGTTGTTAAACATAATTTCTCAATTGATGGTAGAGTAAATCTATATACCATCTCGTTGATTTTATATGAGCTCTTCAGCTTCAGCTCTAAGTTGTAAAATATGGCTTTAAGAGTTTAGAGTATCTGCTTCATTTTCTTTATCTTCTGATGAGACTGAGCTTGTAAGAAAGTAGCTAACTACTCTTCCCCATCCCTTAAATTCTAATTTGAATTCTCTATGTTGATCAAAAGTTTACCTAATAAATGCCATGTGTTTCGGGTATTCTGTAGCAACACATTTTGACCCTGAATAACAAAACACCAGAATGACCCAGAAGATTCACTGGGTAATGCACTTAGAAAAATGTACTTAAAGATACATCTTTATGGAAGCTAAGACGATTTTTGGGTGTAGTTAGCCACAGAAAGAACATGACTCATTTTTTGAGTTCCTATCTATGTGCAGAATTTGTACAAGCCACTTTGTTTTTGTTATCTCATGTGATACTCAAAACAACTTGAGATTTACAATGGGACTTTTGTGATTTTTGGAACTGATTTGAATTCAGACCTGTTTAAGAGCAAAGCCCAATTTCTCAACAATTGTACCATAGTGCCTCAGACTTCTAATAGGATCTCCTCTCATCCAAGATACTAGTTGATTTCTGTTATGATTGTTCTTGTCCTTAGAAGAAAGACAAGAGGCAGGGTGGGGTGGTGCAGTAGGTTAATCCTCTGCCTGGTGCACCAGCTCTAGTCTTGGCTGCTTCACTTCTGATCCAGCTCTCTGCTTGGGAAGATGGCCCAAGTGCTTGGGCTCCTGCATCCATGCTGGAGACCTGGAAGAAGCTCCTGGCTTCGGATCAGCCCAGCTCCAGCTGTTGTGACCATTTGGGGAGTGAACCATAGGATGCAATACTATGTCTCTCTCTGCCTCTCTGTAACTCTATCTCTCAAATAAATAAATAAAAATCTTAAAAAAAATAAACTAAGATTCTTTGACATTTATATATCCACTTTCTTGTCCAGCCCTTTTACTTAGTACCTCCTCCTTTGCCCTGTCTGTATTGCTGATTGCTTTATAGCTCCCAAATTTGCTGTACTTTCCTGCTTTCAGGCTTTTGTAAATGCTGTTCTTTCTACTTGAAAATGCCCTCCTTGCTCCTTTTGCTTGACTGGTTTCTTGTTCTTCAAAACTCAACTTAGCTGATCTTAGGATATTCTCTAAGTTCAGAAACTGGTATAATACCCCTCTTCAGAAGGGGTGTTATGTGTTATGAGAATTATTAAATATTGTTGTATTTAAATATTGTATTTCCTATGTGTTATGGGAATTATTAAATATTGTTGTATTTATCTTTTTATATTGTCTGTCTTGTGAATAATTTGATCAAATAGAAGTGTTTACTAACTTTAAAAAAATTGTTTTTTGGTACATACTCAATATATTTTTGTAGAATGAAGGAATGTTTGAATCAACAAACTAATGTTTTAAATTTTTTTTTTTCGTTGTTGTTGTTGTTGAAATGCAGAGCCAGGCTTTCGAGGACTGAATCCTCCAATTCCTTGGGAACATGCACCACGTCCCCATTTTCCCCTTGTCCCAGCTTCGTGGCCTTATGGTTTGCATCAAAACTTCATGCATCAGGGAAATGCCAGATTTCAGCCCAACAAACCCTTCTATTCTCAAGGTACCATTTATTACAAATTGGATAATAGATTGGGTGGGTTTATTCCGGGACAGAGAGCCTCAGACAAGGCCAAGATCTAGGAATGAAAATTCATGCATTCAGTAAAGATTTATTGAGAGTGCATATTGTATGTCAGGCTACATTTAGGTGCTTACTGCTCAAGCTAGAGTAAAATAAAATCCCTCTGCTTTCTTTGCATGTTATTATGAGAACCAAATGTGTTAAATAGGTGAGAGTAGGATTTTTTTTTAATTTTAATTTTAATTTTTGAAGATTGTTTTAGAGAGGGAGGGGGGAGAGAGAGAAAAAGGGAGAGGGAGGGAAGGTGGGGGAGAGTGAGAGCGAGAGAGAGAGAGCGAGAGAGAGAGATCTTCCATCCACTGATTGACTCCCCAGGTGGCTGCAACAGTTAGGGCTGGGCCAGATCAAAGCCAGGAGCCAGGAGCTTCATCTGGATTACCCGTGTGTGTGGCAGGGCCCCAAACACTTGGACCATCTTCTGCTGCTTTCCCAGTTGTTTTGGCAGGGAGCTGGATCAGAAGTGGAGCAGCTGGGATAGAAACTGTCACCCCATATGGGATGTCAGCATCACAGCTGGTGGTTTAACCTGCTGTGCCACAACACTGGCTCCAGGAATTTAGTGTAATCAGTTACTGTTGCTCTGGCAGAAGGGGCAGGATTTGGGTACCAGAAATTACATCATACATGATTTTTAAATTTGAACATGTCTTTTAAATTTGAAAAATTTAAAATTTTAAATTTCCCTAGTGAATTTTTAGAGATTAAAGGGAAGGATATTGTTATTAGCTGAGAAATATCATACAGTCACTGGGTTTTGTCTGAAATAATGAGGAAGAAGAGAAAATATCAGGACTAGAGGATGGAGATTCATGGGAAAATTAATAAGGCTAGAGAGAGTACACTAATATATGTATTATGAAATTTGCACTTGGTATAGTAAGTAGTAGGGATTTAATAGAAGTTTTTGAAGCAAAGAGAGATATAGATTAGCTTAGTAAAAGTAAGTCTTGAATCACATGAGAATATTTTATGCGTATCTGGTGCTTTTATAGTAGCAGTAACAGTTTTAACCTGGGTAATGAATTTTACACACTGAGAATTCCTAGAAAGTTGGAACATTTTATCTAACCTACTTACCTCAGAAGTGTCTGTTCCAACAGGCAAAACCTCAAATTCTGGCCTTTAGCTTTTGGTTAGCCTGGGAGTTTAGAACACTGGACTCAGTCTCATAGTTAAAATACAAGTTCAGGACATTAAAGGCAGAAACTCGGAGTGGTGACGAATGCAGCACTAACTGTAAGGGGAGGCCCCTGCTCTAAGTGTCAGGCCTGATACATTTCAGCCTGTGTGTTTACTGGGAGGCAAGCCTGTGTCAGACATTCTGAGGGAACTTTGTGGTTGGGTTCTCTTCAGCTTCAGCAAAGAGCTAGGATTGTGGGAAGTTATGACCAAGTCATACTCTAGGCCCGTGTAGGCTGGGGTGGTCTGCAGTCCTTCTGTAGGGGTTTCTTATTCCACCCTGCATCTCTTGTCTCCTCTCCCTTCTTTCACATGCTCACATTCTCCTCCTTTTTCCTGCTCCCCTCCCCAATGTTTTGACATGATTCATTCATCTCCTCATATTGTGTAAATAGAAGAAAAGAACTAGCTACAAGTTAATTTTAAGGGATTGTCAGATAAATAGGCACGCACCTTTCAGTTTCCTGTCTGTGTTATATCCAACAGACAGATGTGCCATCCGTCGGTGTAGAGAGCGTTGTCCCCACCCACCAAGAGGAAACGTCTCGGAGTAATGCGAGTCCATTTTCTTTCAGCTGGTCTACCGATGCACAGCAACCAGCCAATCCTGCTGTCTCAAGGGTATCCGTACCTCAGTGTCAGTTACATTCAGCAGAAAAAGTGACATTTAATGGAAAGCAAAACAAATCAGGTCCTGATTTAAAATTTTAACACGTTTAGATAGCTTATTTAAATTCTGACTGTTTTTAAAAGGTGTATTATTTGTATATAAATATGAACTATAGTTTTTACTAGTATCACAAATTGAGTGATACAAATTTCATCTATTTTATTACCCTATTTTTAAGGGAATTTTATGTTTTGTTTAATCTTGATGAATTGTATAAAGAGAGAATTTAAAAAATTACATTCTTTATTTTCTATTAGCTGTATTCATACTTTGGTTGCTTCAGACTTTATATATATTGTTCTTAAGAATTAGGAAAGAATTTCATGTGTTTTAAATTTGTCACTTCTATTCTTTACAAAACCTTGTAGTGCCAAAAACTTTTTAAAAGGTGAAAAACAAAAAAATAAAATAAAATTACAATTACATTACATGAAGATTCAGGATTTTTTTCTTCTACATATTTGTATGTGGAACATATTCATACTTGAACAGAAAATGTTACTTTTGTGTGTGTTTGAAGTAGTTCTATTTTAAGTTAATAAATATTTTTGGACAAGAATGAATTTGGTTAATTCATCTAGTTTAGATGATAGAAAAATAATATAGACTTCTTTTAGATAGAGTATTCTAAATTTTTAGAGATTTAAAGAACCTTCCTTTTTTCTTTCCTGTCTATAGCAGACAGAGACAAAAAATGTGCTTTACTACCCTTGATCTTAGCTAAAAGGCTAAGAAGCAATGTGCTTACTAGATTTCCATCCACTGCTTCAGTTCCCAGGTGCCTGCAGTTGCCGGGGCTGGACTGAGCTGAATCTGGGAGCTGGAAACTCAACTTAGGTATCCCACATAAATGGGACACTTGAGTGATTACTACTGCCTCTCTAGGTCTGCCTTAGCAGTAAGTTGGAGTCAGCAGCTGGATGGAAATGGGTATTAAACCCAGGTACTTTGGTGTTTGATGTGATCATCTTAACCAGCATCTTAAGCAATAGGCTACATTCCCACATGTCAAGGATATTTTCATGTCCTTTATTTTATTGGATCTTCATAGTTGCCATATGAAATTGATAGATGCAGGTGCTGTCTCCATTTTGTTTTTCCTGAGGCAACTTAAAGGGCTTGATTTTTATAAGATGTACAACTGTTTTCAGTTTTGTATTCAGTGAAGGAATATTCTTATGAACCTGAGGGGTATGTGCTCTGACAATTCTAAGCATTTGTTAAAATATCTTTTTATCAAGGTGGATGTCTTCTTATACTTTTTATTCTGGTAACAAGATACAACCTGTGGATCCCCACCATATTTTTCATGATCTGCCGGTAAAGATTGAAATACTTTATCTGGAATTCTTAATTTGGTAAATTTGTGACAAGTTCAGTTTTTACAAATGAGAAATTCCAAACTTTTTGTTACAGTCTAGTCTCCCCTGGAAACTCTGAACTACTACCCAGTGTAAAATCTCTGCCATAAATGTAATGATTGTTCTCTTTAGAAGCAGCTCCTGCTAAACTCCGGCCTGAACCTTCCTGAAGAGAAGCTCCATTTTGTCATTGAAAATGAAAACTGAAGCTCAGAGCAATAAAGTGAATCTAAAGGTAGCATATCTACATGTTGGAATTTAAATGGAAATTATTCTTTTCAGAGTTTTTTTTAAAGATTTATTTTATTTATTTGAAAGAGTTACAGAGAAAGAGGTGTAGCCAGAGAGAGAGAGAGAGAGAGGTCTTCATCCGCTGGTTCACTCCCCAAATGACCACAATGGCCAGAGCTGAGGCGATCTGAAGCCAGGAGCTTCTTCTAGGTCTCCCATTCTGGTGCAGGGGCCCAAGGACTTGGGCCATCTTCCACTGCTTTCCCAGGCCATAGCAGAGAGCTAGATCTGAAGTGGAGCAGCTGAGACTTGAACCAGAGCCTATGTGGGATGCCAGTGCTGCAGGCTGGGGCTTTAACCTGGTGCACCACAGCACTGGCCCAGAATGTGGGTGTCTTAACTGCTGAACACCTTACCCCTAAATATTTTTTAGAGGAAAAAAGTGTGTGTGTGTGTGTGTGTGTGTGTGTATAAAAATAGACATAATAGACAGCAGGGTTGGGCCAAGCAGAAGCCAGGAGCCAAAACTCCCATCTGAGTTTCCTACATGGGTGCAGAGACTGCAGTACTTGAGTCATCGTCCATGGCTTTCTAAACATACTGGCAGGGAGTTGAATTGAAATGTAGTAGCCTAGGCTGGAAGTGGCACTCTGATACGGGATGTGGGTTTCCCAAACAGTGGTTTTGCATGCTGTGCCACAGAACCCATTCCTTGAGTATTTTGTATTTTTAATTGAGATTAATACTGGCTTTTAGAGCGAAGGGAAGATAATTCTCTTAATGAGGACCTACTATGTGCTAAATGATCCATTGTGAGTCCTATTCTGCCATCTGGAAAGTTTAGCTGCTAGGATGTTAATTGCAATGATGATTGTGATCAGTGATTATAGAAGTACAGTCATGCATCATGTATGATCAGGGAAAGTTCTGAGAAATGACTCATCTGGTAGTTTCGGACAGTGCTGCAGACATTATGGGGTATATTTACACAAACCTTAATGATACAAATTAATTATTTGACATGGACTCCTTATGCAGTCAAGAGATGTATATGTCTGTTGCTGGCATTTTATGATAAATATTTATTTGAGAGAGACAAATACCGAGAGAATGCACTGGTTTAATCTCTAAATGTCTACAACAGCTGAGGTTGGGCTGGGCTGAAGCTGGGTGCTGGGAGCTCAATCTAGTTCTCCTATTTTGATGGCAGAAAACCAATCACTTAGCCATTACTGCTGCCTCCCAGAATCTGCAGTAGCAGGAAGCTGGAGTTAGTAGCCAGAGCCAGGTACTGAGCTCTGGAATTCTGATTTAGAATGTGGGTGTTTTTTTTTTTTAATTATTTATTAGTTTTTAAAGATTTATTTTATTTATTTGAAAGAGAGAGGCAGAGACAGAGAGGCCTTCCGTCCGCTGGTTCACTCCCCATATGGCTGCAATGGCCAGAGCTGAGGCGATCTGAAGCCAGGAGCTTCTAGGTCTCCCACACGGGTGCAGGGGCCCAAGCACTTGGGCATCTTCCACTGCTTTCCTAGGCCATTAGCAGAGAGCTGAATCTGAAGTGGAGCAGCTGAGACTTGAACCAGAGCCTATGTGGGATGCCAGTGCTGCAGGCTGGGGCTTTAACCTGGTACACCACAGCACTGGCTCAGAATGTGAGTGTCTTAACTGCTGAACACCTTACCCCTAAATATTTTTTAGAGGAAAGAAGTGTGTGTGTGTGTGTGTGTGTGTGTATAAAACACCAGTAACATAGTCATTTATTGTCAGGCATTATATAGTATACAAATTTGTATATGATGTACTTTTATTAAAAACAATGATTTATTTATTTAAAAGGCAGAGTTAGAGGGAGAGACAGATCTTCCATTTGCTGGTTCATTCTCCAAATGGCTGTCATGGTCAGAGGCTAGGCCAACTCCATCTGGGTCTCCCATGTGGGTACAGGGATCCATGTACTTGGACTATCTTTGGCTTCTTTTTCATGCACAATGGCAGGAGGTAGATTCGAAGTGGAGTAGCTGGGACTCGAACTAGTGCACATATAGGATGTCAAGCGGCAGGTCAGCCCACTGGGAAACAATGCCATTCCCATATGACATACTTTAGTGACTGCCATTTCAGTGAGTCTGTTTATCCCAGCATCAGGTAATGTATTGTGCTACATTATAATGACTTTGATGTTAAAATGCAACAGGATTTTTCCAGCCCCATTATAATTTTAGGGGGCCACCATTGTATATGTGGTCATTCATTGAAACATTACGGAATTCAGACTGAAGCCGTCCTGGGTGTGGTTTTTCTTTTTAGCTGTTTGGGGACTGTGTAGATAGTAAGTGGAGGTAGTTTTCTCTTAAGCCCCTAGATTTCCCAGATTTTAGGCTAAGTGATGCTATGATGCTACAGATCTATTTGGAAATGTGCATAATAAGTAGCTAAAAATTAAGAATAGTGTGTTCTTTTTATTTTGGTTTCTCAGGTACACTTTACTTAAAAATAGTAGACTGCCTGTGCTCTTGCCCATATTTCCCAACGTGAAAGATAACTTGAAATCTATTCTAGGAGGTTGAGGGTATCTTTGTTAAATTTACAGCCTTGAGTTAAGTTCAAGTTTATTTACAGGTAGTTTTTCATATTACAATTTCAGCATCTTTAGAATTCTGGTAAGTGCTTGAGTTGCTCATTTTTTTGTTAATGACATATCTCACCCAGCATGTGCTTTTGTGTGAAAATACAACTTGCAGCATTCAAGATTTTGTTTGGTTCAAATATCTCACCCCTTCTAGTTCTTGGGAGAACAGGTGATGAGGTATAAAGGGGTGTTCATCTTAGTAGTCTCCCCACTTTTCTGTGTATTTGAAGTTTACCTAAGAGGGGCAAAAATACTGCAACTGCCCCAGCCCAGTCTGTCTTTCTAAAGCAATGTGTCACTTGCAAAAGGCATGAATGGGTAACCTAGGTTTTATTTATATGATAGTGTATGTCTAGTAATTTTCAGCATCTAATGTCCCATCTCTTTAGTAGCTGACAGTGTTGAATGATTGACAAAACTGTTTCAAGTTCAAAACGAGAATAACCTTTTATAATAGTTCAGTTTTATAAGGTTGCAAAGTTAATTATGTAAAGTATGAAAAATAATCTCAGGCAAAGAACACATTTTTAAGACAGAGATCTTCCACCTGCTGGTTCACTCCTCTAATGGCCACCATGACTGTAGCTGGGCCCATTCAAAGCCAGGAGTCAGGAGCTTCCTCCTTGTCTCTGCTTTCCTTGGCATATTAGCAGGGAGTTGGATCAGAATTGGAGAAGCTGGACTCTGAACTGGCACCGATATGGGATGCCGGCATTGCGGGTGGTAGCTTTATCCAATGCGACAATGCCAGCCCCAAGAATGCAATGTTACGATTGTATCGTTTTGAAATATTTTGTTTAATGATTAATGACTTGGAGATTCTATTTTGCTTGCCATTTAAATTATTTAGAAATTGGATTAAATGCATACCAAATAACTTAATTCCATTGTGATGGACATTTACCCAGGTTTTCTCAAAATATATGTAACATGATTATCATTATGATAATCATAAATGTAATCATAATGATAATCATAACTAATAATAAAATGTGTATACATTTAATTATTCTATTAGGTTAAATTCCCACAAATAGGAATACTGGGCAAAAGGATAAAAGTTTTAAGGTTTCTGCTATATTTGCTAAATTGCTCTCCATAGAAATCGTTAAAATTTCTAGTTTTAACAAGACGTAAAATGTGTTAGTGTGCTTACAAAACACTTTAAACTCCAACAACTCATTTTTGGCTGGTTAGAAATTATTTATTTAAATAAAAAATTTTATAAAAATACAAAGTATAAAAACCAAATCTATCAGAAATATGCAGTTAATTTTTTATGATCTTCACTCTTTCCAACCAACTCTCTTAAGCATATGTAAAAACAGCTTTACAAAAGTAAATTCAGATGTTGTGTTTAATATGGCAATTTAATTTCACTTAGATTTAATAGAAGGAAACAAATTGAGAATATGCTCAAATTAATGTTTTTCTTCCACAAATCTAGTTCTAAAAGATTCCTCATGAAATTATGAAAAACACAAGTGTTACTAGAGTTACTTTTCTAGATTCATATATGGTTTATTTATTTGAGAGTCTGAGCGAGTGTGTGCATGTGTGGGGAGGGGGGATCTTTCGTTTTCTGGTTTACTCCCCCCATGGCCACAACTGTTAGATCTTGGACAGGCTTAAGCCAGGAGCCTGGATTTTCCACATGGATGGCAGGGGCCCAAATAGGCCATTATCTGGTACTTTTTTTTTTTTGACAGGCAGTTAAACAGTGAGAGAGGGCTGGCGCCACGGCTCAATAGGCTAATCCTCCACCTAGCGGCACCGGCACACCGGGTTCTAGTCCCGGTCGGGGCGCCGGATTCTGTCCTGGTTGCCCCTCTTCCAGGCCAGCTCTCTGCTATGGCCAGGGAGTGCAGCGGAGGATGGCCCAAGTGCTTGGGCCCTGCACCCCATAGGAGACCAGGAGAAGCACCTGGCTCCTGCCTTCGGATCAGCGCGGTGTGCCGGCCGCAGCGCATCAGCTGTGGTGGCCATTGGAGGGTGAACCAGCGGCAAAAGGAAGACCTTTCTCTCTGTCTCTCACTGTCCACTCTGCCTGTCCAAAAAAAAACAGTGACAGAGAGAAAGGTCTTCCTTTTTCTGTTGGTTCACCCCCTAAATGTCCGCCACGGCTGGTGTGTTGTGGCCAGCGCACTGCGTAGATCCGAGCCCAGGAGCCAGGTGCTTCCTCCTGGTTTCCCATGCAAGTGCAGGGCCCAAGCACTTGGGCCATCCTCCACTGCCTTCCTGGGCCACAGCAGAGAGCTGGACTGGAAGAGGAGCAACTGGGATAGAATCCGGTGCCCCAACCGGGGCTAGAACCTGGGGTGCCAGCGCCACAGGCGGAGGATTAGCCTAGTGAGCCGCGGTGCCGGCCTATCTGGTACTTTTCTAGACAAAAGGAGATGGACTGAAAGCAGGGCAGCCAAAGACTCTCACAAGTGGCAGCTTAACCCACTGTACATTGCCCCGCTGCATGGGATTTAGGTTAAGCCTGCTACGAAGAATAGAAACCAGCAAACATAAGAGCTTCTCCTCTTTTGGTTATGTTATTTATATATGGATAGTATTCATAGTATTGGATTTGAGCCTTATATTAATTTCCTATTCTTTTTAATTTCTAAAGTGTACATAACACCCCTTTTACTGCTTGTTTCTGAATCATAATGAGATTCACTCAATTTATTTCTTACTTGTATGAATTTTATCGAAAGGCTCCTGATTTATATACTTTTCTTATCTACCCAAGAATATTCATTCCTTTTGTTTTAAAGACACCTGGGCAGAGTAGACAATTCCTGATAGATTTTTATTTTTCTGCAGACCTTTGGAGCTTTTTGGTTTATTGACTTCTAAGAGATCTGAGTAGTCCATCTTCCTTTTTCTTCCTATTATGACTTGATTTCTCTCTGGATTCTCAAAAAATTCTGTTTTTATTTAGGTTTTATTTAAGTCAGAGCTACACAGAGAGAGGAGAGGCAGAGAGAGAGAGGTCTTCCATCAACTGGCTCACTCCCCAATTGGCCACAAAGGCCAGAGCTTTGCCAATCTGAATCCAGGAGCCTCTTCCGGATCTCCCACGCGGGTGCAGGGGTCTTGGGCCATCTTCCACTGCTTTCCCAGACCACAGCAGAGCCAGATCAGAAGTGGAGGAGCTGGGTCCCAAACTGGTGCCCATATGGGATGCCTGCACTTCAGGGCCAGGGCGTTAAGCCACTGCGCCACAGCGCTGGTCCCAGGTTATTTCTTGATATATTTAATTCAGTATGTTTTAATCATTTTCTAAAAAAAGATTTATTTGAAAGTCAGGGATAGAGAGGGTTCACTACTCAAATGGCCACAATGGACTAGGCTGGGCTAGGCCAAAAATAGGTGCTTCATCTGGGATTCCCACATGGGTGCAGGGGCCCAAGTGTTTGGGCCATTCTCTGCTGCTTTCCTAGGCCATTAGCAGGGAGCTGGATCAGAAGTGGATTCAAACAGGTGCCCATATAGGATGCTGGGATTTCAGGCAGTGGCTTAACCCCTATGCCATAACAGCTACCCTCTCTATTCTTTTCCACTTGTTTTCCCTCTAGCTTATTTAGTCTATGCCTTATTTTCTCTCTTGTGGCTTCTAATAAGACTGATTCATGCAAATTTTTAAAGCTGTCTTTTTTTTTTTTTTTTTTAAAGATGTATATATTTATTTGAAAGGCTGAGTTACACAGAGAGGAGAGAAAGAGATACTCCTTCCGATGGTTTACTCTCCAATTGACCACAATGGCTGGAGCTGCGCCTATCAGGAGCCAGGAGCTTCTTCCAGGTCTCATATGCGGTTGCAGGGGCCCAAGCACTTGGGCCATTTTCTACTACTTTCCCAGGCCATAGCAGAGAGCCGTATCGGAAGTGGAGCAGCCTGGACCAGAACAAGTGCCCATATGGGATGGCCAGCACTACAGATGGTGGCTTTACCTGTTATGCCATAGTGCTAGCTCCAGGAATGTTTCTCTTCATGCCTTTTAAGCTCTTCAGCCTCTAACTTGCCTTTTTTTTTTTTGGTTGATGTTTTTAGACTCGAGCTGTTGTTGTGCCCTGTTGTAAAGCTTTTAGTTAATAGGAAATATCAGGATGCATTTTGTAATAAAGAATTCTTTCCTGAGGCTGGTGCCGTGGCTCAATAGGCTAATGCTCCGCAGCACCTGCAGCGCCGGCATACCGTGTTCTAGTCCCAGTCAGGGCGCCGGATTCTGTCCTGGTTGCCCCTCTTCCAGGCCAGCTCTGCTGTGGCCCACGAATGCAGTGGAGGATGGCCCAGGTCCTTGGGCCCTGCACCGCATGGGAGACCAGGAGAAGCACCTGGCTCCTGGCTCCTGATCAGCGAGGTGCGCCGGCCACTGGAGGGTGAACCAATGGCAAAGGAAGACCTTTCTCTCTCTCACTGTCCACTCTGCCTGTCCAAAAAAAAAAAAAAAAAAAACCTTTCCTGAAATTTCAGAATATATTTGTGCTGAGGTAATAGTGATTTACCCTTTATGTAGTTTGAAGTCACAATGTGTTAAAGCTGCCATCCTGGGGCATTCATTTGGGATGCCTGCATCCCATATTGGAGTGTCTTGATTCGAGTCTTGACTCTGCTTCCAATTCCAGCTTCCTGCTGTGTATCCTGGGAAGTGCCAGATAATGGCTCATGTATGTGGGTCCCTTCCACTCATGCAGGAGACCCAAATGGAGTTTTGGGCTCTTTGCTTCATTCTGATCCAGCCCTAGCTATAGGAGTGAACCAACATATGCGAGACCAGCATATAGGATATCTGTCTCTGCCTTCTAAACATCAAAATACACTTTAAAGCAAGCCAGCACCCTAAAGCCGCATCCCATGTGTAAAATGCAGATGACAGAAAACGCCCTTCCGGTAAGTTTGTACCATCTCTGCTGTAGCAAAATGATCAAGATATTTAACATGTCCTACTTTTTTTTATTGCTTCGTTCTAATTAAATAATAGAAACTTTATGCTTCCTGCTGTAAGTTGGTCTTCATGCCCAATTTTGGCCCAGATTTTACTCTACATATGTCTAAGTATTCTTTAAAATTAATGTTTGGGGAGATTTATTTCTGTTGCAAACATTTGTTGGTTTTTGTGTGTGTGTATGTGTGGGTGAGTGTATTTATTCTTAAAATTTTGACTTTTAACAATAGACCAATGTTAACTTGGTTGCTTCCTGGGCCATTTAACCAGAAGACATTTCTTTCCACCTTGTACAAAGTAACTGCTAAGACTCTACAACAGAATTAGAAAATTTTGTTTATTATTAAATGGTGGTCCTACAGATAGTTATATCGTAAACCATCACAGTTTTTAGGGATAATGTTGTTTAGCTCAGGCATTACCATGAGAGGAACCATTAAGAATATGAAAGCTCGAATAGATTAAAAACTGCTTTAATATTGCTACAAAAGTCCTTCAGTTCAGTGTAAGCAACAAATTGTTTATCCTGTAATCAAATATGGCCTCCAAGAAGCTAGTTCCTGTAAGGCAGCTGGTGATTACAGTTCTCCCTGTGGCAGACTACAGTTGCAGGATGTCAGTCACATTCCCTATGCCATCCCATCCCACAGCTGTTGCAAAATAAAACTTAATGTATCATTTTCCCTACCACCAGAGCCCTCATTTCATTCCCCTCAAACTGTCTCTTTTTGTATTTTCTACATTTGTGAATGGCATCAGTGTCTTACAATTTAGGTAACAACCATGAATAATACTAGATATTTTCCATCAAATCTTTTTCAACATTGTTGCCCTACTGCTCAGTGAATGATAAAGGCCGAGGCACCTCAACCTGGCTTGTGGGTAAGAATGAAATGTGTTGTATGTAGGGTACTGTCTGTTAAAGCTGTTCAATGGCACCAGATTAAATGATCCAGAAGCAGCTTTGTGTCTGAAAGTATTCTATTCTTGCAAAATTACTGCTACCTCGTTTTCTTATTCATTATTACTTGCTGCTGCTAGACAAAAGGAGCTGCTCTGCTGTGTTGATTTGATCTTTGGATAACTGTAGCAACATCAACTCTAGGATTCTCAATGTAGCTCCAATGACAGAGCGAATCAAAAATAAACTACAGAAAAATGGGTATTTTGGGGCCTAGTAACACAAAAGGATAGTGTCAACCAAGTGGCCATATCCTTTTTTTTTGTCATTCATATCTCCAACCCCTATTCTAAATATGAATATAGTCATGGTTGGCCCGGTCAAAAACTGACCTTAAGAAACATCATCATCCCTCAAAGATTTTAGTTATGATTCAAAGAGATACAAAACTCAGCACCTCTTTCATTAAAAAAAAAAAAAAGAGTGGAGAAACTTGATAAGAAAAGACCAAAATATTCTCATAGCTGCCTGGGGGAGCAGGTCTTAATCCTTCCACGTAGACAGATGCCCTCATATACAGAGGAGGCCATTTGGACTAAAACCAAATTGAATCCATTACTCATTCCCTCTCCGGCTCTTCTTGTGGCTTTTCTTAGATCTGAAATGGTATTACACATAAATGGTTAGATTAAGGAGTAAGCAAATTTGAGAAAGACCAATATAATATGCTGACACCGATGAAGATGGAGATAAAAATATTCATTAAATATGTGTGGAGGTAGTCTATGTCGCGGACAACTCTGAGTCAGGCATTACTAACCAAAATGTACCACTGAAGAAACACTTAAGAAGCTGTTTACCTAACAGTGTTTGTGGTAGAAAGGGTTTGTAATGAAAATCACTCATTCAAGATCACTCAACTGTTAAAAAAGTTGGGACTAAATCTCAGGATTCTTTAGACCAAAATTCATCACTTATCGAATATTGCAGTGTTAGAAAAAAACAATACAGAACAAATATGCTAATATAATCTTAATAATACCCAGAGAAACAAATCAAGTTTGTCTTGTAATGAAGGAAAATTCCAAATATCCTTATCAAAACAAAATTTCAAATTAACTTTGTTATAATTGGGACTTTATTATTTAAGTTTCTAAAATTGAAAACAGTATTCAGTCCATACCTTTCAGGAGACTTTGAGTGGCTCCTGTGTCTGTGACTACGGTGATGACCTGGAAAAGGACATGCTGTTGGATGAATGAGGTTCTACTCTATTTTGAAACTGTCATTTTTCACCTCCCATAAACTTTATATATATATATTTTTTGGCTTATGCTGTGGATACCTCTTGTTAATATCTCTGTGAGGTGGTAAGTATTGTCTGTGTATGTGTGGCAGGCAAAGTAGTTATAAAACCACCTCATATACATCAGGGCTTTATGACTAATTTCACAGATGTCATACTGGGCTCTTACCACTACTGTATAAGCCCCTATTCTTATAATTTCAGATGAAAAACAAAGCCTATTATCGTTATCAGCAAAGCCTGTGAAAGTGAAAATCAACATATAAACCTTGATTTCTGAATTTGATATCCATTTCCTGTTCCATGAGGTACCAGTATGATCAGGCACTCCTGTACTTCTGTAGGCTAAATGTTCCTCATATTTATGTATGCATGTATTTGTATGTATATGCATTTTTTGTTGTTGTTAAGTAATGGCAAAAGGCACAAATGATATACCTGGGGATTTGGAGCGGGATCTGTGCCGTCGATCTCTAGACCTGCTGCGATGACGTCTGGGGCTCTTGCTACGATGCCTTTCTCTACGAGGGGATGGGCTATAGAAGAAACTCATCAGACCACTGTGGCTGTTGGGCAATACATGTACAATACCAATAGCCACTCCCCAAAATGCTATCCTTCATTAAAAATGACTCAAAGCTTACCTTCTCCGTTTTGGAGATCGACTCCGCCTATCAGAGAAAGGAGAGGAAGAGGAGATCCAAGGTTAGTGCCCTGGATGCAGCAAAAATGATCCCAATTCTTATTCCTTACCTTTTTCTGTATCTGTTATATTCTGTTTGTCTAACTCTAGGATTGTCCACGTGATTTGCTTTGGCCAGTAGGATATTTGCAAATGATACAAGCAGATACTGGGAAAACATTTGTGTGAATGGGCTTGTTTGCTCTTGAATTCTGCTACTGCCATGAAAACACATCAAGGATAAAAGGCACTGAGAAGAGATGAATACCTCCAGTAAACTAGTTAAGGTGAACTTATACCAGCTAGCAGAGAGCTGACTGCAAAATACTTCAAAAAACAAAAAGTGCCTATTCAAGCCCAGCGTAAATCACTGACAACACATTATGAACTAAACAAATGGGTACTCTACGCCAGTGAGATTTTGGTGGGTGGTGACCTGGCAGTAACAGATCTACACTGGTTAAACATTTCTGCAATTTGGCCTTTTTCCTTCCCTGAAATCCCAACCCTGTATATTGGTCATTGGCCTCTTCCAGGAGATCTGAGCAAAGTCTTACCTTCTGGGTGACCGACTCCTACTCCTCCTGTAGCGCAGTGTAGGAGAGCGACGGGGCTTGTCTAAGTCTCGGTAGCTTCGCCGGCGGTGATCAGGTGATGGCACTCTTTCCAACTGGAAAGGAGATGTATGAGTTAGTGCTAGGCACAGGCTTAGAGAAAGCTATCTACCTAGGAATGGTTACACTCCCCATCCTGTCCCAAAATTCATCTCCCAGTGACTTTAAAAAAACAGTAACTTCACTACATAGAGGGATAATACTAAAAAGAAAAAGCAATCCCAACTGCCTACACACAAACTTTGCAATAATGTTAGTATTATCTGGGATTGTGTGAATGTAGTGAGAATTAAGCATGCTTACATTCTCATGAAGTTGTATTTTCATTGTGAAAGAAAGGACCTTGGGGGCTGGCACTGTGGTGCAGATTAAACTGCCACCTGTGACACCAGCATCCTTTATCAGAGTATTTGTTCAACTGGAAATGGCTCCTCCACTTTCAATTCAGATTCCTGCTAATGTGTTTGGGAAGGCAGTAGATAATGGCCCAAGTGCCTGGAGTCCTGCCATCCATGTGGGAGACACAGGTAGAGTTCCCAGCCCTGGCAGTTACAGTTGTTTGGTGAGTAAATCAGATCTCCCCTCTGTTAAGTTCTCCCTTCTCTCTTAATTTTTCCCTAGCTCTGTCAATTCTAAAAGCCTAGCAACAATGACCAATCAGCCTGATAGCAGTAAGCACACATAGTTCCCATACCATATCCTATTAAACCAAGAACTTCTTGGAGAAATTATTAATTCCAGATCTAGGGCAAAAGCATTTAAGATGCAACTGGCACACTGTGCAGAAAGCAAGGAAACTATCAAAGACCACCCACTAACATAAAGTCTCTGGTTAAATTGATGAGGCCTGCATTAGTCAAAAGATGGGACAATTTGAGCATCAATAAGGATAACAATGGGTTAAAACATCAAATTTGGTTAATACCACAAGTCTACAATGTTACCAAAGAAAAGCATTCATCACCTGGGGGCCAACTCTATTTCAAAGGTGCTAAAAATGAATTTATTTTGCTTTTGCTATAGAAACTGTTACTTAAAGAAAAATAAAATATTTATCTTGGAGGTTTCTCTTTATAGGATTATTCCAGGTAACAAATGAAGAAATCAAAGAATTAGAATATATCACCATTTTATCATATCTGTTGGATTTTAGATATTGATCACTGGATCCTAACATTACAAAAAGTGAGAAAGCCAGACTTTGAACATCCCAAGAGAAATATATACCACTCCTATGAAGTGACTTTGCTCCATTCCAAAGGAGACACCCTTACCTTCCAGCCTTGCTTTAATCAAATTGCCCTCCAAGTTTGATTAAAAAAAACTGAGAAAGTGATGGAAGCAACTTATAGACAAAAAGACAGTTATTATGCATAAACCTTTGTATACTAACCCAAGCAGTTAAAAATTATAGATGGAAAAGTGTATACTGAATATTTGATATTCAGTAATTATTTCTGGAATATAATTCAGGAATTATTTTTGGTATTTTTTGGAGGGTGATTAATGATATGGCTAATCATAAAATGGTAGTCTTTGTCTTTCCTGAAATATTATGAACTACATGATGTCTGCAGTCTGATTCAAAATAATTAGATACCTGGAAAGCAATGTAGCGGAAATAAATTAGCAATGAGTTGATAATCTTTGGAAACTGGAAACGCTCTCTTCACTTTGGATCTGATAGAAATTTTCCTTTAAAAATCTAGACAATGTCTACTGTGATTCACTTCTCTGGCTTTGCATGACTTTCAGTTCATAGTGGATTCTTGTACTCACTTGAGAGAGTTTAAAGGGTCCATTTTCACTTTTTCAGTACCTGTAAGTCAGTAATTTTACTTTCCCTACCCCTTTTTGTGTACTTTTTATACCCTGAGGAAGCTTCCAGCCACAGGAGGTTGCCAGTCTGAATTGTCCATATCATCTCTCAATTACTCTTTGATATGTCCTGATACAAAGTTGCATAGATTTTTAGTGGACTACCTACTTTTCCCTATAAACTCCATTAACTTTAGTTTGCATTTTTGTAAAACACAAAAAATTTCACATTTCACAAGGTTTAGAATATGAATATGTAGTAGAGTAGAAACAGAAACCCATTTATATTGGAAACATGAAATTTTTAGGTATTTCAGAATAATAGGTATCTTTTTTTTTTTCCTTTGACAGGCAGAGTGGACAGTGAGAGAGAGACAGAGACAGAAAAGTCTTCCTTTTCCATTGGTTAACCCCCCAATGGCTGCTGTGGTGAGCACGCTACGGCCAGCGCACTGCGCTGATCTGAAGCCAGGAGCCAGGTGCTTCTCCTGGTCTCCCACGCGGGTGCAGGGCCCAAGCACTTGGGCCATCCTCCACTGCACTTCCAGGCCACAGCAGAGAGCTGGACAGGAAGAGGAGCGACCGGAACAGAATCCGGCGCCCCGACTGGGACTAGAACCCAGTGTGCTGGTGCCATAGGCAGAAGATTAGCCTACTGAGCTGCGGCGCCGGCCAGAATAATAGGTATCTTCACAATATCTTCTACGTAACAGGGCTACTTTTCCATTCTGTTCTTAATAGATCATTGCCTATTTCTTAAGTTTATTCCTGGTTTTAAAAATCCTCATGGTATTGTGATGATCTTTTATATTTTCTAAAGTGTATCAATGAAAATTATGAACTTTTATACTTTTTTACTCAGCTATGTTTCCGAATTCTTGCTTGCAATAGGTTCTTAATTGACTGATAATTTTGCCCCCTCCTGGCCAATACCCACTTTCATTATTCTATTTAATTAAATCAGTTTTCATTACCAGAAATATTGCTGTATGAAATCAGTGACAGCAGACAGCTTTGTTTTTTCCTCATCTTATTTGGAATGCTGTTAATGATTCACCATTAAACTTATTAGAAAACAAGCCTCTGCATTCATGTACTTAATTTTAACATTAAACTGCTTTATAAGCTTTATACCTTAAAAAGAAACTTCAGCATTTGCAGAACCAAAAATATTTAACCTTGAGAAAACTGTAAAAATTCCAATATAGACCTTATTTTTCTATCATTTAACTTACTAGATCCCACAAGGGATCCTGAGTGCAGAAATAAATCAAATGACAGGACCCATGCTGGTCCAGGTATTCCTTCAAGAACAAACTGGCAAAACAAAACAAACTTGAGTTGATGTTTATCCAATGGCACTGGAGCCAAGGTAGCAGGAGCCTATAGAGTTAGGCTGCCTGAATACAAATGCCAACAGCTGCAGTGCTTTGGTAGAAGAGGCTAGGATACATGCTGGACAACAATTCTCAGACAGCTGAAAACCTGTCAGTCAGTATTTGTATTCTACTTGTAGTCATACAGCACATAACGATGTTTCAGTTAATGACTGACCACATATAATGATGGTGGTCCCTTCCTATCACCTAGGATGTTGCAGCTGTAGTGCCTCAGCACTGCCCACTGTATAAAAGTTAGCCCACAGGTTATGCGTAGCATATCACTAGAAACTATATTCTTTCTAATTTAGTGTAAAAATTTAAAAGAGTAAGCTATGCTATCCCAGCAGTGGCCTCATAAATCCGTTCATGGAATCTCTTGAGGCCACACTAATTGACAACACCACCCAAATTTATTTAAGCACACTTAAATGATGTTCACAGTGATAAAATTGCCCAAGGATGTACTTCTCAAAACATACTGCCATTGTTAAGACATGTATGACTAAATAGTTTTTGGAATAAAACTTCCCAATCTTCAGTTTACTCACAACGGAACTTCACCAGGCATGGTCAAGCAATAAATGTCACCAATCACAAGAAGGGAAGGTATCACCACTGAGAGTCAGCAATAGCTATACACAGAAGTAAACACCTTCAAGAATGATGCTTAATTGTCGAACAGAAAATACCGAGCTGTGGTTTAAAGAAATAAAGAGCACAATCATAGAGGTGAATAACCCACAAGAGGTGTTTAGGGAAGAACTGATGGATTGAAAAAAAAAACAACTCCTAGAAAATGTAATTACAGATGAAAGAGCTGATCATACAAGAGAGTGAAAAAAAGCAAGTGAACTGGAAGGTATGTCTAGTAAAGCCGATGCCTGAAGTGCCAGCATCCCATATGGGCACCGGTTTGAATCCCGGCTGCTCCGTTACCGATCCAGCTCTCTGCTATGGCGTGAACAGAAGACCTTTCTCTTTCTCTAACTCTGCCTTTCAAATAAATAAATCTTTAAAGCAAAATACATAAAATACATGACAGAAGAGATAAGACAGAAAATACAGAGATAAGGTTATGGATGGAGTAAGAGCTTACACACATGTAAATGGCCTTCTTAGAGATCATAGACAAAGCAAAGGGCTCTTAACTTCCTGGAGCTGATGGAAAACATCTGAGAAGCAAACAGATCACAAAGGTAGGTAAAAGGAAACAGAAGCCTTGAGACATAATAAAGTTACAAAATAGGTAAATTTTTATATCCGGTGAGGGTGAGAAACACTAGAGATCATTATTGAAGAATTAGAATGAAAACAAATTTATCCCAGTAAGAAAAATATTTTAATGAATAGTATTTTTAATGTACTATGGGACAATAACTGCTAATCTAGAATTGAGTGCTCAAAAAGTCATTTTAAGAATGAGAGGGACATAAAGTCAATTATTCACGAACACAGATGGAAATGCTAAAGTATGTATTTTCAGCAAAAGGAAGGTAACAGAAGGTCAGAGATGCAAAGAAGGATGCAACAATAAACACGTATAGACACAGTCCATAGAACTGTCAATTTGAGAGTCAAAAGCAGCAAGAAAAAAAATGAAAACAATGTAGAACCATAGAAGCAGGATAAGGTTTGCTAGAATGGATGAAGAGGAATATAAAAATGAATATATCCCTAAAAAACTATAACTCAGCAAAGTTGATTCAATTTACTTACAAATAAATAGATGCATCACTTGTAAGATGTCACTCTTTTCCCAAATTAAGTTTCAAATATAGTATCAGAATTCTACCATGTTTTTGTTTTGAATGACAAATAGATCCTATCATCTATATAAACAAACACTGGTCCAAGATTCTGAAGAACAAAGTGAAGAGGCACTTACTTTACTAAATTTACTATTGACATTGTGTGGTGCTTGCACATAGACAGACAAAATAACTAGCAGAAAATAAAGAGAGACCTACATATACATGCTACTTCAAATTGTGGCAAATATGGTAATGCAGATCTGTGGGGAAAGAATGGAATTTTAAAAATAGTGAGAACACTGGTATCTTTACTGAAGAAGAATTAGATCCTAAACTCAACTCAGATACAAAAATAAATCCCAGGTTAACACTTCTTTCACATTTGCTTGTAGATATCTTTTAAGCATATATTGTTACTTTAATTTTGAGCACAAGTATTTTAGATTTTCCTATTTTATATATGCTACTTTCCATATTTTTATATACTTTTTACAGTGGTTTTAATGGCTGCCCAACATTAGTTGGGTTGATAAAATAGTTACTCTCAGTGCTTCTTACAGATGGGCAGCTGCTGCTTTTCAATTTTTTGGCATTACAATTAGTATTGAAAGAACATGATTCCACAGTAAGTACTTTTTCCCTTAAACTAGGCTTATCCTGTAGGATAAGTTCAATTACAGAGTTTGTCCATCTCTTTATTTTAGTAGGTATCATTCATTAGATAAGTATAATGTGCCAATGCCATGCTAATACTCAACAGTCTTGAGAAAAAATTATCATTATGTTGCAGAGGATGAAATAATTTGCATATGATTACATTGCTACTAATTGGCAAAGCTATGAATCCAGGTCTAATTGATTTAAAGTCATACTTTTAATAATATTGTGGTTTTGGTTACTGAAATCTGAATAAAAAACAAGGACCATTCTTAACCTCATAATTATTCCTCCCCCAGCCCTTAAACTCTCAGGTGCCTCACCTTCTCATCTTCCTCTTCCTCTTCTTCACTGGACTCCACGTCATCCATGTCCTCTTCTAGAGCACTAACTCGAGGCTCCAGTTGCTCAGCTTCCTCTAGTACATAGCGTTTCTACAGAGAATATAATGAGTTAGGGTGTCACTATCATCTCCTCTGTGTCCTGAAGCCCCAGTATGGGCAGTGTTTCATGTCCCGGCTGCTCCTCTTCTGAACTAGCTCTCTGTGTGCAGCCTGGGAAAGCAGTAGAGGATGGTCCTGGTGCTTGGGCCTCTGCAAACACATAGGAGGCCCAGAGGAAGCTCCTGGCTCTGGATCAGCCCAGCTCCAGCTGCTGCGGCCATTTAGGGAGTGGACCAGCGGAAGGAAGACCTTTCTCCCTATAACTCTGCCTCTCAAATAAATAAAATATTAAAATAAATAAATACAATAGAGAAGCCATGGAACAGCTAAGGCAATTTCACATCATAGACAATTCAAAATTTTCTTAAGCAGTTTAATATATCTGCAATCTACTTACTCTTTTACATTCCCCTTCAAACATAAATCTTCATTCTATATTGCTACTATTCCCTTAAATTGATCTTACATTCTAAGGTCATTGGATGATCAATCAGTATATGTAGAGCAAGTACTAAAACTGTGGTCTTCATACAACAGAAAATCTAAGGGCCATTAAATTCATGGCTAAGACTCTTGGCTAGCAGTTTCAAAACAAGAGGTCCAGCCTCAAAGTAACACCAAATCTCCATTAGACCCAGGTTCCAGGAAGCTGTTGAGAATCAATGCACTTTGAACCAGGAATAGGGATATAACAATCCATTCCCTGGTTCCATTTTCTTCTGGGATGTAGCTATGTAGTGCGTATAAGTTACTAAGTACCCAACAAGCAAATATGAGTTCAAAACTGCCAAATAGACTGGGTCATACCATTTTCTTGTGTAAGGACATAAAAAATGCTGAATGACCCAGATGAATAGCCCTAGAATAATGTAGTATTTGGATAGTACTTAGCTGACATTCACCCTTCATCAGAATTCCATGATGGGTGGGAGAAACAAAAGAGTTACGGGCTAACTACCATTTAAGATCTGGGACTGTATCAGGGCATTTACAGTATTTCATGTTTACATGAGTGAAACCAACATACAACTGCTTTGTATATTTATGTTCAGAATATATCCCAGAGCAACTTCTTATAGATGTCATGGCACATTAGAAGCTAAATTAATGAGCTGTAGGTTACATAATAAGAATAGAACCAGGGCTAAAGGTAGTCTTCAGTCACTTCAGACAGGAGATATAGAAGCCCATGCCAGAGCACACCTCTTGCCAATATAGCATCCAACAGTAAGATTTCAATATTCTCCTCATCAGGGGTGCTTGATAAACACACAAATTCTTGTGATGTGGTTTTTCCTTCTAGACTGATGGGGATTTGGAACCCCCAACTACATATATAAACATTTCCTTATTTCTTACAGTATCTCTGAAGATAATAATAGCTAATGTGAACCACAGTGTTAGAGAACCGAGCCTTGAAATTTCTTGAGATTTTAAATCTCATTCTCATCACTCATACTCTGTAGTAGCTAATATACAATGGCCATTGTTCTGGGGGCGATAAAGTTTTGAAATTAGCAAGATGGTAGCTGTTGTATGATATTGTGATAATAAAAGCAACACTTTAAAATGGCTAATTCTGTGAATTTCACCTCAGTTTTTAAAAAAAGATTAAGGGGGGGGGGCTGGTGCTCTGGAGTAGCAGGTAAAAACATTGCCTGCAGTGCCTGCATCTCATATGGGCGCCAATTTGAGTCCCAGCTGCTCCACTTCCAATCCAGCTCCCTGCTAATGTACCTGGGAAAGCAATGGAAGATGGCCCAAATCCTTGGGCCCCTGCACCTAAGTGGGAAACCCAGAGGAAACTCCAGGCTCCCAGCTCCAGATCGGCCCACCTCCAGCTGTTGCGGCCACTTGAGGAGTGGACCAGCAAATGGACGATCTCTCTGCCTCTCCCTCTTGCTCTGTAAACTCTATCATTCAGATAAATAAAAAATCTTTTTTACAAAAATGATAAATTTTGAAATTAATAGTTTTTACCACCCACTTTCTGAAGAGCTCTCATTTATGTTATGTAAACATATTCTGCTACTCTATGGCTTGCTTTTTTATTTTGTTTTCTAACAGTCTTTTGCAAGTTTAAATTTTTTAATTTTTATTTATTTGAAAGGCAGAGCGAGAGAGACAGAGGGACAGAGGTAGGGTGAAGAAGAGGGGCAGTAAGGATAAAGAGAGAGAAAGAAGAGGTATCTTCCATCCTCTGGTTCACTCCCCAAATACCTGCAAAGGTAATGAAAGGTCAAATAGCTAATAAATAGCAAAATTGACTTCAGAACCCACAGTTACTAGTCTGCTTCTCATATAAAGAAGCTGTTGGGTTTCAAAAGCCTGGTAGTTATCTATGTGGAGAGTTGACAAAGTAGTTGGATATAGGAGAAAGGGAAAAGGAAGGAATCTTTCAAAACGTTGGCAGCTACAAAAGAGCTAAATTTTATTAGGCACTTACAATGTACTTTAGCACTTTATGAGCATTTCTTATTTCATACAATGGGTGCTTGTTCGTTTCTGGCTGCTCCACTTCTGATCCAGTTCCTTGCTAATGTACCTGGGAAGGCAGCAGAAGATGGCCCAAGTACTTGGGTACCTGCAACCATGTGGAAGACTCAAATGAAGCTCCTGGCTTCTGCCTGGCCCAGTCCTGGCTGATGCAGTCATTTGGGGAATGAACCAGCAGGTAGAAGATTTTTCTATCTCTCCTTCTCTCTCTGTAACTCTGCCTTTCAAATAAATAAAATAAATTTGAAAAGAATTTGATAGGTTGATAATCTTACACATCAAGAATTCTGGGCTGGGAATGTGGCACAATGGGTTTTAAGCCACTGCCTGCAACTCTGGCATGCCATATGGGCGCCAGTTCAAGTCCTGGCTACTCCATTGCTGATCCAGCTCATTGCTGTTGACTTGGGAGAAAGCAGCAGAAAATGGCCTGAGTCCCTCCATCCACATAGGAGACCTGGATGAAGCTCCTGGCTTAGCCCTGGCCCAGCCCTGGCTGTTACAGCCATTTGGGGAATGAACCAGCAGATGGAAAATCTCTCTCTCCATCTGTGTAACTCTACCTTTGAAATAAAAACTGACTACTCTAACCACAAAATCCTTGATATGACATCTTAAAGGGTGTGATAAAAGTTTCATCTCTTACCTGAAGCCGAGGAAGTATGATATCACAGACTCTCTCACTGTGCAGCAGTTCATCAATAAACTCGTCTACATGCATTAGTTCAAACTCTGAAAGAAGAAAGTTATTACCTTAAGCAACCTAGAAGGATTTAGATTGCAATAAAAGTGAAAGAAATGTTAAGACATTTTATGAGATAATTTATGTGCCAAGCCTGTTTAGAAGCAAGGGACTAAGGGATAAATGAAGTTGTCTCAATTAGCAGGAGAGAAAATCACAAACGCAAGCACAAACAGTCCTGAATTATATGTAGGAGTATTCTTGCATAGATCATGTATTTTTCTTCTTCTTCTTCTTCTTTTTTTTTTTTTTTCTGACAGGCAGAGTTAGACAGTGAGAGAGACAGACAGAGAGAAAGGTCTTCCTTCCGTTGGTTCACCCCCCAAATGGCCATTATGACTGGCACGCTGCGCCGATCCGAAGCCAGGAGCCAGGTGCCTCCTCCTGGTCTCCCATGCGGGTGCAGGGCCCAAGCACTTGGGCCATCCTCCACTGCCTTCCCGGGGCACAGCAGAGAGCTGGACTGGAAGAGAAGCAACCGGAACAGAATCCAGCGCCCTGACTGGGACTAGAACTCAGGGTGCCCCAGTGCCGCAGGCAGAGGATTAGCCTAGTGAGCTGCGGCACCGGCCACATCATGTATTTTTCATATAAACCCACAATGTTTCTGAATACAGAGCATGTATGTTCTATGACACATGTAGTAACAGTTTTTTAGAACTTCCACTGTAAACATTACCTTAGTTCAGCAGTTTACAACCATAGATTATTTTGTGCACTTCCTTCACCCTACTTAGAATGCTACACTTCCATCTACTAGGAAAAGGTTAGGAATGTTGCAAAATACACTACAAAGCACAGAACAACCCCCAATAAATACAAAGAATTATCTGACACAATATGTCAACCTGCTGAGAAATCTTGTCTTAGTCTAATATAATATAATATAATATAATATAATATAATAAACAAGGCATTCCATAGTGGCTGTGACCATGCCCATCTTTGTTTATCATGAAATTTCCAGTAGAAAGCACAGTACCTGTTACTGGCATTATTTATTTATTTATTTATTTATTTATTTTTTGACGGGCAGAATTAGAGAGAGAAAGAGACAGAGAGAAACATCTTCCTTCCGTTGGTTCACCCCCCCCAATGGCTGCTACTGCCGGCGTGCTGTGCCGATCTGAAGCCAGGAGCCAGGTGCCTCCTCCTGGTCTCTCTTGCAGGTGCAGGGCCCAAGCACTTGGGCCATCCTCCACTGCTCTCCCGGGCCACAGTCACAGCAGAGAGCTAGACTGGAAAAGGAGCAACCGGGACAGAATCCGGTGCCCCAAACCAACCCAGAACCTGGGGTGCCGGCGCCACAGGCGGAGGATTAGCCAAATGAGCTGCGGTGCCGGCCTGTCATTGGCATTTAATTTGCATTTATTCAATGCATGAATTAATAAGTTAATAAAAGTTTAAAGTATAACGTAAGCTGAACATCCCTAATGAGAAAATCTGAAATTCAAAATCCTCTAAAATCTTGAGCTTTTTGAGTCTCATTTTGGCCCTGTAAAGGTTTCAGATCCTGGAGCATTTTGGATTTTCCATTTAGGGATGCTCAATATGTAAAGTCTATGGAAATATTCTACCATCCAAAAAACTACTGAAATTGGGAACACTTTTGGTTTCAAGCATTTTGGATAAGGGTTACTCAACCTGTACCAAAATACTTAACTTTCTATTATTTAAAGATACATATAAATAAAAGGCAAAGGCAAATGTTACTATCTTTTGCTATGACATAGTGAGAAAAACATTTAATCACATTATTTTGAATCCTTCTTTCATACAGAAAGTCTCTCTTTGTGGGGCTGGCATTGTGGCACAACAGGTTAAGCCACTACCTGTGACACCAGCATCCCTTATGGGCACCAATTCAAGTCTCACTTGCTCCATTTCTGATCCAGATTCCTGCCAATGTGCCTGGGAAAGCAGCAGAAGATGGTCCAAGTGCTTGCACCTGGCACCTATGTGTGATACTTGGATGGAGTAGTGGGTTCCTGGCTTTGCCCTGGCCCAGTCTCAGTCGCAGCAGTGAGTGGAAGAGCGCCTGCTCTCTCTCTCTCTCTCTCCACCTTCTTATAACTCTGCCTTTAAAACAAATAAACTTTTTTAAAAGTGTTTCTCTGTAAAGATATATTTTCCAGTGCTACATATAGTCTATATATGGCAGTATGGGGTACAGTTCTGGAGAAGAGGCTACTAGAAACAACTATGAAGATATAATATATGGAAAACTGACTTCGGGAGGATTGAGGAATATTTTATGTGGAGAAGCCTTGCCTCTTTTTTTTTTTAAAGCTAGATCTTGAGGGATGGAACACATGTGGAGCAAGCACGTGATACAAGGCAGGGATTAACGTGAAGCTGGGAAAGGGAAGCATACAGAGAGAGACCGTATGAGTGCAACAGGAAGCTGTGTCAGACTGCATACTCCCCATGAGGGAGATGAAGTACATGAATTAAGGCACAATGAGATGAAGAGGAGGCCTCACGGTATACAAGACAATGCAAAGGTAGAGATATTGGTGAAATAAAAACTGGCTTAGGAATGACAGTCCAGAGCCTTGGTACCATACTCACCCCCATTTCGGTTCTGGCTCTTGATTTTTCGATAGTCATTATACAAAGGCTCCAAGTACTTGTAGCAATCAATCGCAGTGCCTGTCAGCCTCATGTAAAGTGCCCCCAACATACGAACATACCTAACAGAGATGACAGTGAAATAACAGGCCATCCCAAGACGTTTTTTAGTTTTACGATTGCTTTTCTTAAGACAACAATAGACAAACATGTTTTTTTCACTTTGACAGTCAAGAGAGCTCAAGTTGTATTTTGTACTAGCTTTGGGACCTTGGACATATTCAATTTTCAATTATATTATCTGTAAAATGTGGATAAAACCTATTTACCTCACAGGATTAATCTAAGAATCAAATGAGATACTAAATTTAACAGAAGGCATAGATGCATTAATTAACAACAGTAGCACAATAGATAAGAATGTGGGTTCTGGAAAAAGGTCATCCATCTGGGTTAAAATTCTGATTCCATTATTTGCTAACTCTGTGACACTGAACACGTTACTTGTCTTCCCCAGTTCTTGTAAAATGGATATTATATAACTAAGTCTTTAGCCCAATGTATGAAATAAGAAATGGTCAAAGTGCTAAAGCATATTATAAGTGCCTAACAAAAATCAGCTATTTTGTAGCTGCCAATGTTTTGAAAGATTCCTTCCTTTTCCCTTCCTCCTATATCCAACTACTTACTCAGCTCTCCACATAGATAACTACCAGGCTTTTGAAACCCAACAGCTTCTTTATATGAGAAGGAGACTAGTAAATATGAGTTCTGGAGTCAGTTTTGCCATTTACTAGCTGTTGACCATAGACAAATTATTTAATCTCTGCCTCAGTTTCCTACTTTGTAATAAAGGGATAATACTTTTACAGTGTTGCTAGGAAGACAAATGAATAATTATATGTAAAGCCCTTAGGATATAATACACAATATTCCATTATCATGTCTGTCTCTATACTGCTCTGTGAGCTTCTTGAGAATGGGATAAAATAGTTAAGAGCAGCTGATACTTTCCAGTTGTTTTCCATGCAACAGGCACTGTGCTGACAAATTTGCAAGCACCACCTTCAACTCTCACATAAATCCTCTGTGTAGGTATTTGTCTCCTTTTTACAGAAAAAGAAAGCAAAGATTTGAAAATTAAGTAACTTTTCCAAGGTTACAATTATTAAGAGTCTGGACATGAACCTAGATCTAACATCTCATAATTACTACCCTCTGTTGTTTTCTCCACTTGTGAGTGTCCAGTGCTTATCCTGTTAGGCCCTCACTTCTACATAATATATGTTCAGGGAATGGGAAATTCTATTAAAGGGGGAAAATGATCATGACTAAGAAAGTAAAGCAGATTATCACAATCAGAACAGAGAAAACACAAACTTAAGAAAAAAAACCTAGAGTGGAACTCTTTGTGGAAATGAGAAATGTTAAAATGTTGTGTAAAGAACTCTTAACAAAATCCCAATTTTGAACCACTGAACTTTTTGTATTAGTCAATATTGCACTCACTTGAAATCTTCATTTTTGATAAACTCTACAATGATATCCTTCTCAGGTTGAATTTGAAGCATCTTCAAGGTTAAACACAGAAAAGGAGTCGGTTTTATGTTGCCACCATAGACACCACCCACAAACCTTAACTCCATGGCTTTATCGACCACCAGTTCAGCTAAAAAACAAAAACAAATAGCAACACCTCAATCATATTAGGGGTAAGATTTTCCTGGTTGGAAGTGGCATTGGTTCAAGGTTCAGCGCTCCTCAGAAGTCACCAGTAGTGTAATAGAACAAGTGTGTTTTAATGGTAATACTAATGATGACAGTAATCCATACACACTGAAATATCACTATATGCCCGGATATCTAAGCATTTCACATTATCTCAATCTTCTCATGTCGTGAGGAAGTATCTGGCACTGTCCCCATTTCCACTTGAGGAAAATGGGGGGTAAAGAAGATTAAAAGACTAGCTTCAAAGTCCTCAGTACTGCAATTCAAATTAGGACTCGCACCCGGAAATAGTGAGCTGGCCCGCAGTTAAGGGCACTGAGATGAAGAATACTGTGTCGGACACTTGCGGCCCTTTGATAGCTCAAGAGGATACGTCAAGGAGCTACAGTAGGTTCCTGAGCCGAAGATTGCTCAGAACCCTGCACGCCACCGTTAAGCGGGGAATGACTCCAAGAACTCGAGAAACCCTTCAGAATACGGCGAGGCCCTATCAGATTCATCTGTGCCCCCCACGATCCACAAAAGACGAGGAAACAGCTGGCGCTCCTGTCTGAACGACTGACACGCTCTCCCCCAGCCCCCCGGCGCCCAGTCGGGACTAAGGAGCCACGCCTCGCGCGATCCCGCTCACCCGTAAGCCCAAAGCACTCCTCTTTCCAGTACTTGGACTCATAGATTCGCGTCCGAATGATCTTCTCCACCAGGTACTGAGGGTTGGTGCCGTGGATGCTATGCGCATCCTTCACAGTACGGTTCGCCATTTTAGAACGCCTTCAGCCCCACTTCCGTCGTGTTCTTTAATGCGTCACATCCAGAGTTAAAAAAAACCGCCGAGTCTCAGAGGGGGAGGAGGAGGAGGAAGCCTCTTCGGTTGCTTAGACGACCATCTTGAAAGCGGAAACACCACAGCCCGGAGAACGCCCGCGAGGCGCGTTGCGCCGCGGATCCACCATGGCCGCCGCACGTAGGCGGCAGTACGCCGTGCGTCCCCCGGGGTGGGCGGGGCGACCGGGCCAGTGGCGTAACGCGAGGGCGGTCTGGGGGCGGGGCTACGCCGTTTGGCGGGAATTTTTTTTTCTCCACATTCCTTCTATTCCTACCCGAGCGGTAGCTTTGGCTCTCGCGTGCGACCGGTGGCTGTGAAAGGAGGATCGCAGCTGTGGAAAGTTGCTGTGGAGAGTTGCTGCAGCCCCCGGAGCTCCCGAAGCAGGAGCGGAGGGAAGCGAACGGCTTGCGGTTCGAGCGAGAAGTGTTGGCGCCCGGTGAGTGTGCATCGCGCGGACTGGAAGGCGACCTGAGCCCCTAAAACCGCCGTTTTCCTCTGTAGACTCATTTATCCTTAATTCACCCGGCAGCAGACAGCCACTGTTCGCACTCCCGCTAGGAGAGTTCCTCTTTCACGTCGGATTCCTAGAAGGCTTCCTGCTCCGCTAAGGACGCACAGTTCGCCCTGGGGAACCAGAAGCCAACAGTAGAGAGGCGCGTGCGTGCCTGCCTTCAGCGCCCTTAATCTCTTCACTGAGGATTTTAGTCTTTCCTTCCATTTGCGTTGCCTTTGTCCAGGACTCACGTTGTTTCCGTCTTTGAGCTGTAGTGTGCGAAACACTGCAGAGCGGCGGAGCGGATGCTATCGCTCCATTTTACGGATAGAGTAGTTGGGGCCAGAGAGGGAGCTCGGGGTCGTTTGTGACCTAGCGGCCAGGGCTCATTATCCAGGTCGTCTTCTTGAAGATGAGCTGCTCTGAACTGCCGGGTTCCCCCGCATCTTCTTTCCAGGAGGGAAACTCAGTGATACTTCCAGTCCAACCCGCAGTAGGGGGACCTTCTGTCGTGACAGCTGGAAAAAGCACTGGACTGAGTGGGAAAAGATGGCGAGATTCTTATCCTGTGTGTTGTTTGTGAAACTACGATGATTAGGTCTGCTTTGAGCTGTCAATCAATATGATTAACGATATCCCCTTCCCTGGCATATTAGATGGGTTGTGAATGTCAACGGTTTCCGGTGTGAGATAATAAGTTACCGTGTCTCATTGGTTTTTTGTTTTTTTTAAGGTTTATTTCTGGGGCCGACTTTGGGGTGTAGAGGTTAAGCCTCCATCTGTGATGCAGACATCCCACATGGGTCCGCCAGTTGGAGACTCAGTTGCGCTCCACTTCCCATCCAGCTTTCTGCTAATGCGCCTGGGAAAGAAAGCAGTGGAGGATAGCCCAAGTTCTTGGGCCCTACACTCCTGTAAGAAATCAGGAAGAAGCTCTGGGCTCCCGGCTTTTGCCTGGCCCAGCCCCACTGTTGCAGCCATTTGGAAAATGAACCAGCAGATGGAAGATCTCTCTCGTGCTCTGTCTCTTCTCTCTCTGTAACTCTCCCTTCCAAATAAATAAAATATTAATCTTTTTTTTTAAAGATTTACTTATGTATTTATTTATAGAGTCAGAGTTACAGAGAGGGGAAGAGACAGAGACTTCCATCTGCTTGTTCACCAGATGGTGGTAACAGCCAGGGCTGGGCCTGGCCGAGGCCAGGAGCTTCTTGCTGGACTCCCACTTGGATGGCGGGGGCCAAAGAATTGGGGTCATCTTCCCCTGCTTTTCCCAGGTCATTAGCAGGGAGCTGGATTGGAACAGGAGCAGCTGGTATGTGAACCAGCCATACCAGTGCCCATATGGGATTCAGGCATCTGCAGGTAGTGGCTTTACCTGCTGTGCCACAATACCAGCCCCTCAACAGTTTTTAATTGTGAAGTCTAATATGTGAACGTTAGAAGGATTTTGAATACCCTAAAGTAGTATGCAGAATTTTGCATGAGTTGTCTGTGATTCCATAACATCAAGTTAAATTTTAAAAATCAGTAAAACCAATGCCTCTTACAAAGAAATGTAAGGGAGTGGTAAGTGTGGATTTACCATTTTGTGTTTTCTCAACCTCTTATCATCTTAGAACAGTGCCTGGCACACAACAGGTGCTTAGTTAATACTGGTGCAATAAAAGGAGAATTCTTTTTTTTTTTTTAAGATTTTATTTATTTATTTAAAAGGTAGAGTTACAGACAGTGAGAGGGAGAGACGAGAGAAAGGTCTTTCTTCCATTGGTTCACTCCCCAAATGGCCGCAACGGCCGGAGCTGCACCAATCTGAAGCCAGGAGCCAGGTGCTTCTTCCTGGTCTCCCATGTGGGTACAGGGGCCCAAGGGCTTGGGCCATCCTCCACTGCACTCCCGGGCCACAGCAGAGAGCTGGCCTGGAAGAGAAGCAACCGGGACAGAATCCGGCGCCCATATGAGAAGCCGGCTCTGCAGGCAGAGAATTAACCTGCGCCATGGTGCCAGCCCCAAAAGGAGAATTCTTTTATCTTCCTTTTATGGGTAAGGAAATGAAGGGTTGTAAGATGAAGTAGTTCAGAGCAGTCTTTGGGGTCTGACTCTTCAGGCTTAGAGTCAAGGCTGTGCAATTCTGTTTAACACTGGAAAGGTTAGCACCTTTAATTGATAATAACATCTCTGTTTCAACTAGTAAATACTTCTTATTGAGGACCTATTGTTTTTAAGATTTATTTATTTGTTTGAAAGGCAGAGTTAGAGAGAGAGGGAGAGACAGAGAAAAAGAGATCTTCCATCTGCTGATTCACTCCCTAAATGGCCACAATGTCCTGGGCTGGGCATAGGCTGAAGCCAGGAACCTGGAACTCTATCCAGATCTTCCATGTTGGTGGCAGGGGCCAAGCAATTGGGCCATCATCCGCTGCTCTCCCAGGCACACTAGCAGGGAGCAGATTGGAATTGGAACAGCTGGGACTGGAACTGGCGTCCATATGGGATGCCAGCTTCTCAGGTGGCGGCTTCACTTCACCTTCTGCCCCACAATGCTGGCCCTGTTGTAAAAATTGAATGAGATAAATCTATGAAGAGTTAGCGCCACATTCTGTCATACTGGCTCCAATATTTGTTACTTTTACTGCAGCTCCCTTAACTGTTTTTCTCGTGGCTCTTAGACACGTTGGTGTGCATATCCCTGATTGCCAATATCTGTGACATCAAGACCCCGTAGTATCTATCTTCTAGAAGCTTAAGGCCTCTCTGGGACAAGACAGACTTGCACTTCCAGTTCATTCACACTCTTGGGGAATCTCGGTGCAGATGTTGGGTGAGATGAAATGCTGAATGGAGCCTAAGATAATTTGGTAGTAGTACAGAGGTCTGCTATCTATGATTTCCTCATATTGCCTCGTCAGAAGGACCCCTGATTCATTGGCTTTTCATTGAAAAATACCACACATAAAGCAAAGTGCACAAGTGACAAGTCTTCAACTCAGTGACTTTTCTTAAGAAATAGGTCCTCATGTAACCAGCACCCAGATCAAGAAATATGACCCAGCATCCCAGAAGTGCTGTCCACACCACAGCCCTCCACCTGTCACGTTCCCTTCTGGCTTCTGTAACCTATTTTGAAGCTTATATAAATGAAATTGATGTAGTATGTATTTGTGATATTATAAAATAAAGCTAGGTCTTCATTTCTGCTTCCTGACATACAATTCTTAAAAATCCCTGCAATTTTCAGTGATGTGCCTTTTTGTATGCTAAAGTGTTGGTTGCTGACAGGTAACCACTAGGTAACTTCAGAATGAGGACTGATCACCAGAAAGCAGTGGGGAGATACGATTTGGGAGTTGGGACTTTCAGTCCCAACCTCTAAAGAGTTTTGGAAAGGAGTCAGTGGTTTTTATCAGTTGTACTTGTGTAATGAAGCCTCTGTAAATACCCCAAAAGGACAGTGTTGGAAGAGTTTCTGGATGGCTGAATATATGGATGTTCCAGGAGTGTGGTCAGCCTGGAGGGTACATGAAAGTTCTGTGGGTTTTTTAAAATGGGTTCAGTGCAGTATTGTAACACATGCATGCAAGGTATGCTGATCAAGTCTGGCAGCTATTTCCATTTCCTTATCTTTATGTTTGGAGCCTACACGGTCTTCCCATGTAGTTCATAGTAAAGTGTATACTACATTATTGTGAATGTAATTGTCACTATCCAACCTGCCTCTGTTCCTCCACTCTCACCCTTCACACTGCCTAGGAATCACTATTCCAGGTTCAGATCAACTTTTTAAAAAATTCCACATAGGAAGTGCAATGCTTGTCTTTTTGTGTGTGGCTTATTGCATTTAACCAAAGGACTTCCAGTTCTGTCCATTGTGCTTCAAATGCTGGAATATATTCTTTTGTAATGCCCAAATATTCCGGGGTGTGTGTGTGTGTGGTATGTGTGATATATATGAAACATTTTCTTTACTCATTCCTCTAGTGATGGACATCTTGGTTGATTCCATATCTTGGCTATTGTGAATAGTGTTGCAATGAACATGAGAGTGCAGATACATCTTTGATTGGCTAACTTCATTTCTTTTGAGTGTATATCCAGAAGTGGGATAGCTGGGTCAAAAAGGGGAGCTATTTGTAGTTTTGTTTCATTTCTTTACTTTTTTTTTTTTTTTTTTAAAGATTTATTTGAAAGGCAGAGTAACATAGAAGAGAGCTATCATCTCTCCCTTGGTTCACTTCCCAAATGCCTGTGACAGCTATGACTGGGCCAGGTGGAAACCAGGAGCCAGGAACTCCATCCAGACCTTCCAGCTGGGGGATGGGAACCCAAGCACGTGGGCTCTCATCTGCTGCCTCCCAGGCACATTAGCAGGAAAGTGGTTTGGAAGTGGGGGCAGGATTTGATCCCAGGCAGTCCAAGATGGGATGCAGGCATCTTAAGCAGTAACTTAACCATCTGTGCCACAATGACTGCCCTATTTTTAGTTTTTTGAGGAACCTTCATACTGCTGTTCATAATGGCTGTATATATAAGGATTTCTTTTTCTCCACATTCTTGCAAGTATTTATTTTGAAGAGTTTTATATTTGAAAGGCAGAGTTACAGAGAGGGAGAGATGGAGAAAGAGATCTTGACCACAGCAGTCAGGGCTGGGTCAGGCTGAAGCCAAGATCCAGGAATTTCATCTGGGTCTCCCATGTAGTGGCAGGGGCCCTTCCCAGGCACCTTAGCAGGGAGCTGGGTCAGAAGTGATGCTGGTGTTGCAGGTGGTGGCTTAACCCACTGCAGCACAACACTGGCCGTGCAAGTATTTATTTTTGTCTTTGATAATAGCCATTCTAAGTGGCATTAGATGATGTCTCATTATGTTTTTTTTTTTTTAATTTGTCAGATAGAGTTAGTGAGAGAGAGAGAGAGACAGAGAAAAAGGGGTCTTCCATCCGATGGTTCACCCCCCAAATGGCCGCCACGGCCGAAGCCAGGAGCCAGGAGCTTCTCCTGGTCTCCCATGCGGTGCAGGGGCCCAAGCACTTGGGCCATCCTCCACTGCCTTCCTAGGCCACAGCAGAGAGTTGGACTGGAAGAGGGGCAACCGGGACTAGAACCCAGCACCCATATGGGATGCTGGCACCGCAGGCAGAGGATTAACCAAGTGAGCCACGGCGCTGGCCCCTCATTGTGGTTTTGATCCACATTTCCCTGATGGCTAGTGATTACTGAGCATTTGTGTGTGTGTGTTTGTTGGACATTTGTATTTCTTTTGACTGGATTGGTTCTTTATTGTTGATTTTTTTAATTCCTTAAATATTGTAGATATTAATCTTTCATGAGATGGTTTGCAAATATTTTCCCTGATCTGTCACTTGTCTTCGCTCAGTTGATGTTTTCTTTGCTGTGCAAGCTTCTTAGTTTGTTACAACCCCATGTGTCTGGTTTTGCTTTTTTTTTTTATTTTTTATTTTTTTATTTGTCAGGTAGAGTTATAGACAGTGAGAGAGAGAGAGACAGAAAGGTCTTCCTTCCGTTGGTTCACTCCCCAAATGGCCGCCACGGCCGGCACTGCACCAATCCGAAGCCAGGAGCCAGGTACTTCCTCCTGGTCTCCCATGCGGGTGCAGGGCCCAAGGACTTGGGCCATCCTCCACTGCACTCTGGGGCCACAGCAGAGAGCTGGACTGGAAGAGGAGCAACCGGGACTAGAACCTGGCGCCCATATGGGATGCCGGCGCCAGAGGCGGAGGATTAACCAAGTGAGCCACAGTGTTGGCCCCTGGTTTTGCTTTTGTTACCCGTGTTTTTGGGGTATTAGACAAAAAAGTAATTACCTATGCCTTGAAGTGTTTCCATATGCTTTTATCTGGTAATTTCATAGTTTCAGGTCTTATTTTTAGGACTTTGGTCCATTTTGAGTTGATTTTTGAATAATGTGAGAAGGGATGAAGTTTCAATTTTCTTTATATTGATAGCCAGTTTTCCCAGCACCATTTTTAAGAGATTGCTCTTTATCTAGTGTATATTTTTGGCTCCTTTACTTAGAATCAGTTGGCTGTAGATGTATGGATTCACTTCTGTAGTATCTCTTGAAATGAGATAGCTGTGATACCTGCAGCCTACTACACCACAGTGCAGGCCCCGGAGTGGCTGATCTTAAGGGTGACCTGCAGGACACAGCCTGAGTTTCAGGGTTGCCAGTCCTCACTCAGTATGGGTGATTGGAGTTGTGGGAGCACCAGCCCGGGGTCCCAGCGGGGGTTGTTCAGATCCATGTGGTAATACTAGCTCCAGGATTGCAATAGTTCCAGCCTGGACTCTGGCTTGGGCGTGTGGGTCCCTATAGTATTAGCTCCAGGTTTCTATGTTGTGTCTTGGCACTCTCCTATCTTCTCTTCCTCTGAGCAGGCAATTCTTTCTGTCCTGTGCTGCCTGGGATTCGAGGAAGAATGGGGAAGCAATCTTGTGGCAACCAATGCCACAATTCTAAATCTACTCGGAGCCCACAACCCACTAAACCCAGCAATGAAATGGCCCACATGACTTTGGGCTGTCAGGTGCTTAGTTGGACTTGTGGCCTCAAGCCACTGCAAACAGCCACAGGTGATGCTGGCTGGGATATAAATTCAATTGACTGAAGCCACAGGGCTGAGCTGTCAATGGTTCAGGTCTAGAGGCTCCAGCCTGGGAATAGGGACCATTAGGGTATGCCCACTGTTAGGGGTAAGTGGGTGGGTGGGTGTGTATGTGTGTGTGTGTTTTCAAGGGGAAGAAAGGCTGGCTTGCTTGCTTTCAAGATTTATTACTTATTTGCAATATAGGGAGAAACAGAGAGAGAAAGAAATCTTTATCGCTGTTTCACTCGTCAAGTGGCCACAGTAGCTGGGACTTGGCCAGGCTGAAGCCAGAAGCCTGGAATTCCATCTGAGTCTCCCACATGGGTGTTAGGGGTCCAGGCATTTGGGCCACCTTCTGCTGGTTTCCCACGTGCATTACAGGGAGCTGTATCAGAAGTTGAGCAGGGGCCAGCACTGTGGCATAGTGGGTAAAGCCTCTGCCTGCAGTGCTGGCATCCCATATGGGTGCCGGTTTGAGTCCTGGCTGCTCCACTTCCAATCCAGCTCTCTGCTATGGCCTGGGAAAGCAGTGGAGGATGGCCCAAGTCCTTGGGCCCCTGCACCCGTATGGGAGACCCAGAGGAAGCTCTGGCTCCTGGCTTCAGATCGACCTAGCTTTGGCGATTGTGGGCAATTGAGGAGTGAACCAGCAGGTGGAAGACCTCTCTCTTTCTCTGCCTCTCCTTCTCTCTCTGTGTAACTCTGACTTTCAAATAAATAAATTAAAAAAAAAAAAAAAGAAAGAAATTGAGCAGCCAGGACTTGCCAGGGCTCAAACCCATGCTCCAATATGGGATGCTGGCTTTGCAGCCAGTGGCTTAACCCCCTGTACCACAACATCAACCCTGCAGTGTTGGGTTTTCCAGCCTGGGTCTAAGTTACAAGATAAAGTCTTGTGCTCATGTTGGTACCCTACTTCTCAGGGGCTGGAGTCTTGTCCAGGGTTGGGAGTGGAGTCTTGGAGGCAGTCCCTTAGCTCCCCAGGCTGACACTAAGCTGGGTTGCAACTGGGTCTCATATCTGCTGGGGTCAATGTGAACCTGTGGATGTATGTAAGGCCCATCCCAGGCTGGGGGGTGATGCAGACTGAAACAGAACAGAGTTTGGGCCTTATTCCTCTCTGTCGACCCAAAGTTAGTGAAGAAAGGGTGGTGATGGTCCCTTGGCTCCCCAAGTTGATGCTAATGTGGGTTGGGCCTGGTTCTCATGGTTAGAGGGCCTTGTGGAGTCTTTTTCTTTTCTTTTTTTTTTTTTTTTTTTAAGATTTATTTATTTATTTATTTGAAAGAGTTACACAGAGAGAGGGGAGGTAGAGAGAGAGAGAGGTCTTCCAATCCGAAGCCAGGAGCCAGGAGCTTCTTCCGGGTCTCCCACACGGGTGCAGGGGCCCAAGGACTTGGGCCATCTTCTACTGCTTTCCCAGGCCATTGTAGATAGCTGGATCGGAAGAGGAGCAGCTGTGACTAGAACCAGTGCCCGTATGGGATGCCGGCCCCTCAACAAGGGTGTTAACCCTCTGCGCCACAGTGCTGGCCTCCTTGTGCAATCTTAAGGGTACTCACCAGGCCCTTGTGTCTTTTAGTTTCGTTTCTTTGGGTGCTATGTGTTTCTGTTGAAATTGCTGAGTCATAGGACATGAACATTTGAACCTATAGACAGTCTACATGGTGATTTTGCCACACATAAAAGCTACAGAGGCCTTGGGCCTGTCCTGTGGTGTAGCGGGTAAAGTCAGCACCGGTTCGAGTCCCAGCTGCTCCATTTCCAATCCAGCTCTCTGCAATGGCCTAAGAAAGCAGTAGAAGATGGCCCAAGTGCTTGGTCCTTGCACCCATATGGGAGACCCAGAGGAAGCTCCTGGCTTTGAATTGGTCCCATTTGGCCATTGTGGGCATATGGGGAGTGAACCAATGGATGGAAGACCTCTCTCTCCGCCTCTCTGTAACTCTCCCTTTCAAATAAATGAATAAATCTTTTTTTTTTTTTAAAGCTGCAGAGGCCTAATGTCAGCCAGACTTTCTGTGTGAAGAAGCCATACAACTTTCTACCCTGTCAGCATGAGTATAGCAACCTCTTACCCCGAGATGGAAGTGGGTTAAGCCATAGCCTACAGCGCCGGCATCCCATATGGGAACCAGTTCAAGTCCCAGCTGCTCCATTTCCAATCCAGCTCCCTGCTAACGCTCTTGGGAAAGCAACAGAGGATGATCCAACTCCTTGGGTCCCTGCATCCACATGAGAGACCCGGAAGAAGCTCCTGGCTTCACCCAGCACAGCCCAGGTCGTTCCGGCCATCTGGGGAGTGAACCAGCAGATAGAAGATTCTGTGTGTGTGTGTGTGTGTGTTTAACTCTTTCAAATAAATAAATCTTAAAAAACAAATCCCACTTAAACTTGAAAGAAAATTATAGACAAGATGGGAAAATGATCCTCATGTCTCAGGGCATTCCATTGACCAGTTAACAGCCCAGTGCTTGCCTCTGTCTATACATCGATAGGATCTGAGGGTAGTCTGCTTTGATGTGTGCAACTAAGTCTACTTTGATTAAACCATGACTAGATGTATTATGTAAGAAATGATCGTGGAATTTAGCAGGTGCAATGCCCACATTCCACATTGAAGTACTTGGGTTCTAGAACTGCCTCTGCCTCCTGATTAAAACTCCCTGCTAATGTAGACCCTGGGAGGCCACAGGTGATGGCTTAGGTAGTTGGTTTGCTGCCATCCACATTGGAGACTCAGATTGAGGTCTCATCTCCTGACTTCAGTGTAGCCTAGTTATGGCTGTTGTAGGAATTTAGAGATTGAACCAGCAGATGAGAGTTCTCTGCCTGTCAAGCAAATAAATAATTGTTTTAAAAAATTTATTTATTTGAGAGGCAGAATGACTGTGAGGAAGAGAAGAAAGCCAGAGGCAGGGTGTTCCATCCCCTGGTTCACTCCTTAAAAGGTTGCAATGGGTGGAGCTGATCCAAGCTAAGGCCAGGAGCCTGTAATTCCATCCGGGCCTCTCACAGTGCTTGTGATCCACATTCTTGGGGACTGTCTTCCACTGCTTTCTGAGGTGCAGTAACTGAGCTGGATCAGAAGTAGAGCAACTGAGACTCAAACTGACACCCCAATATGGGATGCTGGCCTCACAAGCAGTGGCTTAACCTGCATGTGGCAGCTTAACCTGCTGCAACACAAAGATGGTCCCAGTAAATAATTTTTTTTGTTGTTTATAAAAAGAATCAGATGCAGATTGACAAACTACTTTGGTTTATACCTAACTTTCTGCACTTGTCACCTCTGTAAAAGGTTATAAGAGCTATACTCAGCCTCTGATGGGCTGTCTTTCCAGACTTAAGTCCTCCTAGACAATGGACGTGTATATTCCAGATTTCCAGTATCTATGCCATCAAGACCCTGTCGTGAGCACTTTGAGAAGCCAAAGCCTTCACTAAACCAAGTCTGAGCAGCCTGGCAGTCCATTCCCCACTCTTCTTAGGGCATCTCTGTGGTGGATGAGATGAAGTGATGGGTGGAGGATACTAAAGTGTGCTAACAGTACAAGGTGTCTGGTATCTATGATTTTCTCATGTTCCTCTTCTGAAGGACACCTGAGTAAATTTTTTGATTTTTCACTGAAGAATACCGTGCATACAGCAGTGTATAAATGACCAATATACAACTCAGTACTATTTCTTAAAGATGACACATTCCTGTGCATGTCACTCAGATCAAAACATGAGCAGTGGGACTGGTGCTGTGGCGTAGCAGGTTAAGCCACAGCGTGCAGTGCTGGGATCCGATATGGGTGCCGGTTTGAGTCCCAGCCCAGCCGCTCCACTTTCAATCCAGCTCCTTGCTAGTGGCCTGGGAGAGCAGTGGAGGATGGCCCAAGGACTTGGGCCCTGTCACCCACATAGGAGGCCCAAAAGAGCTCCTAGCTCCTGACCCAGCCCCAGCCATTGCAGCCATTTGGGGAGTGAACCAGTGGTTTGAAGAACTTGCTTTTTCTCCATCTCTCCTTCTCTCTCTGTAACTCTGCCTTTCAAATAAGTAAATAAAAATGAAAAAACAAAAAACCAAAAGAACAACATGAGTGTAAGAAATAGAGTGCAGATCGGTGCCTCCTCACCTGGGGCACCAAAATGTTAGAAAAAGAGGTATAGAACAGAGAGGAGACAGAAGGCAGACTTGCAGCCAGGCTGAATTTATCCAGAAAAAATAAATCTGCAAAGGTCAACCTGTTACTGGAGAACAGCAGTGTGGGGAGCAGCTCGGACTAGACTGAGTTACTGGAATTAAGACTTATTCTATGCATCTGCTCTCCCACTGTGGGGAGCAAACCGGACTAGACTGAGTTACTGGAATTAAGACTTATTCTATGCATCTGCTCTCCCACAATATGGCGCTGGGAGAGAAGTAAACAGCTTCCGCACAGCTGCCTCTCACCAACTTGACAAGCTGCAGGACTTGCTACTGATTGGAGGAGAGCAGCGTACTCGGCGTGTGGGCAGCCGAGTTGGGATTGGCGGAGGACTATAAAGGAGGAGAGAGACGGCATGCACCAGGAACATCTATGGGGAACATCTAGCTGAAGGAACACCTGTGCAGCCCCCGAGAGAACCGGCCGGCGGTGTGCCGCTCCCCTGCGGAAGTGGGGAATGCGGCCAGGGGGAACTGCCCTTCCACGGAGGTGGAAGGGATAGTAGCCAACCCGGGAAGAACCAGCAGCAAACCCGGGGAGGGCCGAGCAGACGAAAGAACAGCGCAGGGTCCTGTGTCGTTCCTCCACGAAGAGGGGGAGCGACATAATGGTGCCGTGACTCGGATAGGAAACCTAACTCGGATAGGAAACCTAGGACGGATAGAAAACCTAGGAGAGAAGAAACGGGAAGAAGTGGAAAATACCGGAGAGAGAGACTAGCGAAGAGCCTAGGGGAAAGCCAGACGAGAAAGGTGCCGGAAGAAGCTATTGAAAGCCTAGGCATAGACTCGGATATGGACTGTGGGAAAGAAGTTAGGATTGACAGCGAAAGTGAAAGCTTTCATAGACTCGGATGCGGACTATGGCGGGGAAGCTAGGAGACTGAAAGCGAAAGTGAAACCTGGAGGAGGCTTGGACTCGGATACGGACTGTGGGGAGAAGCCAGGAGAAATGAGAGGAATATTGTTGGAAGAAAACTTAAGGAAACATACCGGGTAGAGAGAAATGTTAGGGAGGATGAAGCCGCGAGTGCAGGCCGAGGCGGAGATATAAGCCACCTTGGAATTCTTCAAGTCACCCCGGGGAGCAAGAGGCGAAGATCTGGAACCAGAGGCAGAGACGTGGGCCGCCAGGATTCGCCAGGTTAGTCCGGGGAACTTGGACTGAATGCCGGTGGTGGCGGAAACATTCGCGGAGGCCGCCGCGTGCAGAGAGAGCACGGGGCGTTGGCGCGGGGCCGTGGTGCGGGCGCGAGGTGCGTGGAGACCGCGGAGCGTGCGCGCAGAGCCGGGAACCCGCCGGCGGGGCGAGGCGCCAGGAAGCCGCGCAGAACTGTGAAGCCGCCGCGGGGGGCGGGCGCCGGCAGGGCGAGGCGCCGGGAAGCCGCGCAGAGCCGTGAAGCTGCCGCGGGGCGAGGTGCCGAGAAGCAGCCTCGGGGCGGGCGCCGCCGGAAAGCCGCAGGGATAAGAGAAACAGAAGTTTGGAAGTAAAAGTGAGAGAAATGGGAATGTTGGCAGACAGAAGTAAAATGGGAGAAATAGGAATGCCCGGAGATAGAGAAATAGAGAAATAAAAAGGCCTCCCTACAACACTGCAATGTGAGAGCTTGGATTCGGTCTGCCTAATCAAGTGAGGCGATGAGCACCTGCGGGCAGCTAGCAGCTTATGCGCCGCAGGTCACCGAAGACAGGCACGAATTAACATCAGTAAGGCTTCCCCACAATACAACAATATTAAGCTTGGATTCGGTCTGCCTGATTTAAGGCGGTAAGCGCCAGCAAAGCTCGACCAGAGTATGAGCTGCAGGTCACCGAAGATAGGCACGAACCAACACTAATAAGTCTCCCCCACAAAAAGGCAATGAGAAGGCTTGGATTCGGTTTGCCTGATAGAGCTTGTAAGCCCCTGCAGGCTCGACCAGAGCATGCGCTGCAGGGCACCGAACACAGGCACGCATCAGCGCCTAAAAACCTCCTCACAACATGGCGAAGAGAGGACCCGGATTCGGTTTGCCTGATTGATAGGACTTGTAAGAGCCTGTGGCAACTCTAGCAAGTAGAGCAGAGTGTGTGCCGCGGGACACCGAAGACAGGCGCGTATCAACGCCAAAAAATAAAAAGAAAGGGGGATCTGTGGGGAGCAGCTCGGACTAGACTGAGTTACTGGAATTAAGACTTATTCTATGCATCTGCTCTCCCACTGTGGGGAGCAAACCGGACTAGACTGAGTTACTGGAATTAAGACTTATTCTATGCATCTGCTCTCCCACAATATGGCGCTGGGAGAGAAGTAAACAGCTTCCGCACAGCTGCCTCTCACCAACTTGACAAGCTGCAGGACTTGCTACTGATTGGAGGAGAGCAGCGTACTCGGCGTGTGGGCAGCCGAGTTGGGATTGGCGGAGGACTATAAAGGAGGAGAGAGACGGCATGCACCAGGAACATCTATGGGGAACATCTAGCTGAAGGAACACCTGTGCAGCCCCCGAGAGAACCGGCCGGCGGTGTGCCGCTCCCCTGCGGAAGTGGGGAATGCGGCCAGGGGGAACTGCCCTTCCACGGAGGTGGAAGGGATAGTAGCCAACCCGGGAAGAACCAGCAGCAAACCCGGGGAGGGCCGAGCAGACGAAAGAACAGCGCAGGGTCCTGTGTCGTTCCTCCACGAAGAGGGGGAGCGACACAGCAGGGTCCTTGTCTTCACGCAAGAAAGAATTCAGGCGTGAGACAGTAAGTAGAAAGCAAATAGCAAGGTTTATTAGGGCAGGGACATCCGTAAGAACAGATGGGCACCTCTCCAGACAGAACCTGAGAGAGTGCCCAGTTGCTCAGACTGGGGGAGAGCGGGGTTAAATGGTTGAGTGGAGAGAGTACACCTGGCCAGGCTAGGCCAAGCCAGGCCAGGCGGGTGGCTCAGCATAGAGGCAGAGGGCTGAGCGCACAGTTCAGTTGACGGGGGCAGGGGGGGGTTTAAGGGGATGGGCCTTGCCTTCCCCTCTTCCCCTCCTGGAACAAAGGACTTTTTGAATGTAAACACGAAAAATTCTTTCTGAGTTTTCCCCCTGAAGTTATCAGACAGGAGGAAGCCTGGCTGGCCTTGCCCCTGTTAGAGGAAGGATAGTCAGGACCCCCTTGAAGATCGGTAGGGTGTTTGAAGTGCAGATACTGAGCTGCACCTGGAAGGTTATTGGGATGACTTTGAGATGCATATGCTGGACCTAGATGTCAACTCTTTAGGCCTTTGTCACACACACATAAGCTCATATCTGACTTCCTATCTGACTTCCTACCTAGCAAACCAACTGCCATCATGCTCATGGACTGACGGCAGAGGCCTGGACCCCAGCAGGCCTGGGCCCTTTTCTATCTTAGGTGGGCTAGGGGTGAGGATGGGAGGGTAGTAGGCAGAGATGAGCTTTTCCATACTTGTTCTTCAGGTTTGGCCCACTGGCTCCCAAACCTGGGGAATAATGCCACGCGTAGGGCGGGGAACAGGCAAAGATAAGAAGAAACCTAAAACTGCTGAGGCTTATGTCCTTGTCCCATCAGTGAGCAGCATCCCAGCAGTATTCTGTTCTGTGCTTTTCCTCTCAGTGATATGGACCTAGTTACCTTACTCTTAATCCAAACTGTTGGCCCCCAAAGGGATAAGAATTCAAAGAAGAGGCATAATACAGTGCAAAGATGAGAACAGGGTTTAATTAAGAGTGAACATACATTCATGCATGAGTGTAGGCCTCCCCACATGGAGAAATACTTGTTTGTGGGCCAGCATGTTGCCTATGAGGGAGAGACAGAGAAAAGAAGCCCAAGTAATATCCCCACGTGTGATCAGGGGCAAAAAGAAACTTCTCCCCGAATCTCAGCCTTTATTTATGCATTTTTGAGGTATAGGGTGGTACCTTAAATGATAAGCAGCGTTGGGGTTTTCACATACATATGAAACTTTCTGAGTTTTTATGGCACCTCCGTGTGGAATTTAAATTTCCTTGTAGTCACGAAGTCTCCCTCCCTGTCCCAGATGAGACACAGGTATATCCTGGGAATGTGGACATATCAAGCTGAAAGGTGAAATTCGAGTTCACCTACACCCAACTCACTTCTGCCTAGTTATCCCTTACCACAGGCACGTGGGTCATCTTCATTTCTGACTTTTAATAACATTACTTTGGCCTGTTTTTGAATTTTACATAAATTGAATCAATGGAGTATATATTTGTGGTACTGTAATTATGTTTTTTTTTATCCCAGCTTCCTGGCATATAACTGCTAAATCCTTATAATCTTCAAAGTGATATATCCTTTTGTATGCTAATCAGGAGGTGGGCTGGTCACCAGATAACCAAGACCTGATTAGGTTGGAACTTAGAGCCAGAGTTCTAATCTCCAGGGACCAGAGAGGAACTGCAGGTTAAGTTGATTGTCAGTGGCCAATGATTTCATGAATCGTGATGTGTAATGAAGCCTCCGTAAAATTCCAAAAGGACAGAGTTGGAAGAGCTTCTCAATGGCTAGAACGCGTGGAGGTCTTGGAGAAGGCCTGAAAACTCCACACTCCTTTCCCTGTATCCTGCCCCATTCTTCATCTGCTGTCTCTTGTGGATAAGTTGATAACATAAGATCCTGTAAGTGGACTGCCCCTGTAAAAGAGGACTAAAGTCCGAGTCACAATCCAATTTATAAAGACAAATGTTGAAACTTCAAAGAAAAGTAACTCCACCAAGCAAGTTAAAAAGTGCAGATTTCTTGCCCTTTGCTAGGAATTTTCACATCCTATATTCTTTAAGGTCTGTACAAGCAACAGACTTACTGATACTTTCCCTTGATAACAGCCAAACCAGTCCTGGCCAGTTTACCCAGACTATGCACTAACTGGCAGAGCAAGAACAAAAGCTTTAGATCTACTTTTCAGTCCCTTGCCTTTGCCACTGGGAGCAGATCCCAACCCCCTGTATTCTTTTACAAAACTTCCCAACCCCTTGTATTCTTCCTTAACCTGCTCAACCCCACCTCAGCCATTAACGCTGGGCCTGGGGGGAAAAAGCCTGAGCAAACCTGCTCAGCCCCTCCTATGCCACCTGCCTAGAACCCAAAGTAGCCCTGTCTGTATAAACAGCTGCTCCGTGGGAGAGTGGAGCTCCCTATCCACTCTGGTACTGGGTCCCTCTCAGGTTTCTCCCAATAGACCCGTTCTAGCTGTGTCTTTTCTTATTCTTCTACTTGAACGCTAACAACCACCTTGTCCAAATTAACCTTTCTGATGTCAGGCTAAAATTCCCCACAAACATGGCTTAAAAAAACCTGAATTTGCACATGTGCTGTATGGCGTTGTATGATCTCATTTGCACCTGCGCACTTATACTTAATTTTTTTCAAGGAATTAAGTTACTGTAATGTGTGAATATATAAGCTTCTCTCTGACTTGCTGATAAGCTGTGTCTCTCTGTACCATCTGTTTCTGGTTTTGCTTGAGTAGCTTTTCCCCTCAATCTGTAGATTGTTTTCTTTGAAAATCAAATTGCTCTGTTTGCCTCTTAATCTGAGTAAGATTATTTCAGCTGACATTTGTAATATCCTTTATAATAAACCAGTAAATGTAAATGTGTCTCTGGGGTCTCTGAGTCACTTTAGCACATCAAACCCAAGGAATGGTTTGTGGGAACCCCACTTACAGCCAGTTAGTCAAAAGCACAACTTCAGGCTTGCAATAGGCCACTGAAGGGGGCGGGAGTTTTTGGAGTCTGAGACTTTAACCTGTGGGATCTGATGCTCTGTCTAGGTTGATAGTGTCAGAATTGAATTATATCTTTAGCCCAGCACCATTTGATTGATAAAGTTTTCCCCACACTGTTACATGTGCAGTTGTAATTGGTTCAATTTCATTGCTGTATTGTGTTCTGTCAACATCCTAGCTTAATGTCTTTTGATAGTATGCATGAATTTAAAATTGTGGGTCACAGGCTATGTATATGTTCAGTAGATACTACCAGTTTTCTGAAGTAATTGTTACTGGTCATGGAGGGGAGGGTGGTTGCCGGAGCAAGTCTCTTGAGTTCTTTTCCTCAGCTCAGTATAGAAATAAAAAGCTGGGAAACAATTTGCAAAGAGGCAGAAACTTTTATTAGACAGAAAATAAACTTATTTGATTGGCGAGCGACAGAGAAAGCATCTGGTCCGAGAGGAGACCGGGCGGAGTGCCCGGACACTGGCTTTGAGGAAGTGCCCCGGGTTTTTAAGGCGGTTCTTTGAGTCCTACTGGGGGTGCCCATTGGACAGGGGTTTCACATGCATATGTTGAGTGCCTTGGGCTCCTGGAGGGAGCAGGAGTCTCCTGGAGACTGTCCGTGTCCTTGGAAGCTCAGCCCCCTCTCCTCTGCTAGCTCTGGGTGAAAGATGGCAGCCACCCTGGAGGTGTGATTTAAAACCATAAGGTCCACAAGATAGCCTGGGTCTCCTGGAACCAGTCTGCCTCCCCCAGGGGCCCAGCCCCTTCCCCTGCAGCTCTGAGTGGAAGATTGCCCCCACCCTGAGGTGTGAGTTAAAGCCACAAGGTCACACATGCAGCACAAGAGCTATCGTGCCGGGGGAGGTGCGCAGGTCTGGAGAGAGGCTTTCCAGCCCCAGCTGGCAGCCTACTTGTGAAGGACATTCTGCCTGTGTCTCAGGGGCCCACAGACCCCTAGCCCCACTGGCTGGCTTCTGTAGTTGTATCAAATTTGCATGCCCTTTGGCAATGTATAAGGTCTAGCTTCTCTGTATCCTCACTGAAATCCGACAAGACCCCCTAAAATTTACACTGAAATGTGGCCCCTTAAAGTTCCATAGAAATGCTATCCGGGGTGCCACATGTGCTACCGGAATTTGGGGTGCCTTATGATTTCACCACGGGCTTATTACTAAATCCCCGATATTAATAAGCCCAAGAGGGTTCTTGCCTAATATTTAGAGAAGAATTCTAAATACCGGCACAGATAAACGAGGCAGCATGGTACGTTTTAAGCTTTTATTTAGTGAGAAAGATGCATAGGAGAGTGAGATCTTTATTTAAGAGAGAGAGGTGAATAGGGGTTCATACTGAGCACCAGGAACCAGGCACATGGATGAGCATCTAGGCCTGTATCCGGGCCAGGAATCCTAGAGCACATGGCCCTAAGGCCATGCACCCTGGAGGTGCAGGTTTACAGCAAGCCCCCTCCTGACAAGAGGCCAGGGAAGAAGAGCAGACTGTATCCGGCTTTTAACCCACTTCCAAAGGGGAGTGGTTAATTAACCTGATTGGCTGGTGGGCACCCAGGTGTGGCCAGGTAGGGGAATGAGGCCACACAGGGGCATGGCAAAGGCATCAGGTAGGGGCATGAGGTCACACAGGGGCGTGGCAAAGGCATGGTTTTTCAGTTCACAAATCTAACAATTTTAGCCTGTATGTCTGCCTACTTCACTCACCACACATGGTATTTTACAGATGATTTTTAAATCCAGTTAATTAGTTCATATATTCATTCATTTACCTATTAAGTGCAAAGCACTAGAGGATGCAGATTGACAAGATTCTGAGATTCTTGCTGTTTTGGAATTTATCATTTTAATGTTAAAGCACAAAAAATAGGAAAATAAGACAAATAGCACATTAAATAGGAAAATAGTAATGGTGTTACTGCTTTGATAATGGAGTGGTGTAAGGATAGAAAACATAACTGGAGGGAAGTGTGGGTAACTTTCCTGTGGGTGTCGGTAAAGCCCTCAGAAGGAGCTTCTTTGGAGCTAAGACCTAAGCCGTTCTGCAAAGATGCAGGAAGGGATAAAAACTGCAGAAGTCTTGATGGCCCCAACAGCCTGGGTCTGTTTTAGGTTTGGGAAAGCAGGCCTGGGGTAGAGTGGGGAAGAGCAGGTCGTATGGCCCAGGGCCCGTCAGCCTTCTTCTCATAACCTCCTCAGCCTGGGATGAATCGCCCATTATTCTACACATACACTGGTCTCATTCAGTTCAACCCATGGCCTCCTAGAAAAGGAATATTAAATTTTTACCTTGGCTGGTTTTTGAAAGAGGATACCTGCTTTAATAAGGTATAGATTTAATAAGGTGTGGATTCAAAAGAACAGAGCCAGGGATCAGTGTTGTGACATAATGGGTAAACTACTGCCTGTACCACTGGTATCCCATATGGATGCCACTTTGTCCCAGCAGCTCTATTTCCCATCCAGCTGCCTGCTACTGCATGTGGAAAAGCAGTGAAAGACAGCCCATGTCCTTGGGCCCCTGCACCCTTGTGGGAGACCCAGAAAGAAGCTCTGGCTCCTGGTTTCAAATAGCCCAGCTCCTGACCTTGTGGCCATTTTAGGAGGGAACTAGCAGATGGAAGACCTTTCTCTGTCTCTCCCTCTCTCTGTAACTCTGCCTTTCAAATAAATAAATCCTTTTTTTTTTTTAAAGGAGTGTGGATTTTATACCCTTAAGGTATCCCATACATCTTACAATTATGCCAACAGTCCATCTATATGGCAATTTTTTACTTGAAAAAAAAAAAAGATTATTGTGCCAATAAGCAAAGTACTATAGTGAAAGTGACAAATTAGGTCACTTATCCTACAGTTATGTTATTCAAGAATTGTACAGAGGAAGTGCATATTTTAGCCTAGCAGTTAAGATAAGCACATCCCACATTAGAGTGCTTGGGTTCTGTGCCTGGCTCTGGCTCCTGGCTCCAGCATCCCACTGGTTTATACCCTGGGAGGCAGTCGTGATGTCTCAAGTAATTGTGTTCCTGCCACTCACAGGGTAGATTGCACCTAGATTGCAATCCTGAATCTTGGCTCCCACCCCAGCCAAGCCCCAGATTTGGGCATTTGAGGAGTGAACCAATGGATGGGAGCTGTCTTTCTTCCCCACCCTATACCTACCCTCTGTATCTATGTAAGTAAGTAAGTAGAAAGCATTTTTTTTTTTTCTAAAGAAAGAAACTAAAGAAAAATTGCTGGGAGATGTGGATTTGCTACAAAGAATAGTGATGATGTTCATGTCTTTTCAATGAGAGAGCTTAATGAATACTGCAGTCCACTTAAATCTTTTGTTTTGGGGCCGGAGCTGTGGCATAGTAGGTAAAGCCGCTGCCTACAGTGGTGGCATCCCATATGGGCACTAGTTCGAGTCCTGGCTGCTCTACTTCTGATCCAGCTCTTTGCTGTGGCCTGGGAAAGCAGTGGAGGATGGCCTAAATCACTGGGCCCCTGCACCTGTGTGGGAGACCTGGAGGAGGCTCCTGGATCCTGACTTTGGATTGGCCCAGCTCTGGCTGTTGCGGCCAATTGGGGAGTGAACCAGTGGATGGAAGACCTCTCTGTCTGCTTCTCCTTCTCTCTGTGTAACTCTGACTTTCAAATAAATAAATAAATCTTTTAAAAAAAAACTCTGTTTTTACCTTAGTAGTTTATTTTGCCTGATTTCAGTATGGGAAAGGCAAAAGTTTCAAATTTACTTTAACAGTTTCATGTTAAATAACATATATTGAAGGTAGTTTTATGTATTTCCTTGAACATTTATTTAGATTCAAACACTTTTTTTTTTTTTTTTTTTTTGACAGGCAGAGTGGACAGTGAGAGAGATAGACAGAGAGAAAGGTCTTCCTTTTGCCGTTGGTTCACCCCCCAATGGCCGCCGCACCGTGCTGATCCGAAGCCAGGAGCCAGGTGCTTGCCCTGATCTCCCATGCGAGTGCAGGGCCCAAGCACTTGGGCCATCCTCCACTGCACTCCCAGGCCATAGCAGAGAACTGGACTGGAAAAGGAGCAACCGGGACAGAATCCGGAGCTCCGACTGGGACTAGAACCCCGTGTGCCGGAGGCAGAGGATTAGCCTATTGAGCCACGGCACTGGCTAGATTCAAATATTTTACTAATTTTTACCAAAAGATTATTGGATATTAAGAACTCAGATTCATTTTTTATTTGAGCATAATTCTTTTACTTGTTTTTACTCCTCAGTCATCTCTGCTACTTATATTTACACTGTTCTTCTTAAAAATTACACTGATTTTAATAATAATATATTGTGAATTGTACTCTGAATGTACTTAATAGCAATCATTGTCGCATCGTTTGTAGGGTGTTTATTTACTAGTGAGTCAATATTGTCTCTTTGCTATTAGTTTCTTCAGAGTTTACTGAAAAAATACCTTTTTTCAAGAATAGAACTTTTTGTGGGTTTAAATGTTCCTAAATACATTGTGGGACGCAATGCCATTGAAATTCAGGGAGCCGTCTTGTGTGATTTGGATGTTGATATGCTACTCTAATTCTGTTGTTTTCAACACAGACTAAAAATATTGGTCTTTCTGTCAATAATTCAGACCCATTCCGTCAGACTGTGTTGCCAAAATTTAGCTCCATATGAAGAGCATGAAACTCGAAGGAAAGGGTTTTTATTTTTTTAAATAATTCAAATTTAGAATAAGGAATTGGCATTATTAGGACTAGTGGATCATGGTTTCCAAATACTTTGTAAAGAGGTTATGTTTGAATTTTTCATCCACATTTCTGTTTTTGCCATTAAAAATGTTCTCTTACCCAGATTTTTCAATACAAGCATTTTTTTTCTTCCAGCTATTCAAGGACTTGTCAGCTGCAAAGAAAAATCCTTCTGACTGCCAGAGCAGTACAGGTCAGCAATACTGGCATTTTTTCATGTGAGTGCAATAATGGACTTGCTAAGACCCATTTCTGTTCCCCCAGCTGTTTTTGTCTCCCACTCTAATTTCATTCCATCTCTTCAATGTCTGCATCTTATTCAGTACTCAACTCAGGAAACCCTTCTCCCCAAACAGCTGTAGGACCTGGTCTTCTACCTTCCAGTAATTACTCTGGGCTCATCATACTCATAGTTGTCCTTTCCTGCATTTATAATTTATCTCAATCTGGATTATAAACATTGTGAAGATATTTAAAGCCACAATATTGCTGTCTTTTTAATTTGACATTGTTGGCTATTTCACACACTTATTGTTGTGCCTTGTTTCTGGTAAGTACTTCTAGACATTTATAGTTTCTTTTCTTACTTGTTGACCCTCCAATTTTCCTGGGTAAGAAAAGATAAGGCATAGTAGATTATGTACAAAGATGATATTAAATTGTCTGTTTAATCTTCACAGAGCTGGAGATGTTTTCTAAGTCTAAAATGTGTGAGGAGTTTTAACAAAAAGGCTGAACCATTGAAGACAGGGATTGACTATGTCTTAGAATTCATCAGTGTTGTCTTGGTAACTTGGAGTGGGACTTTTTCACAGGACCCATGGCATATTACCTTACAAGGCTGAAGACCAGACAAACTTACTCATGGGTTGGCAAGCCATTATTGGATCAAAAGCTGCACTACCAAACCTACAAGTGAGTGATGGGGTCCTTTGGTTGTCCTAGAAATACAGCTTCTTATGCAAAACTGTTACTAACTTGTATTCAGCCCATTCTAGTCACTACTGGTGGAAGATTGAGGGACAGTATATATGAATTGTTTGTAAGGAGGGTTTTGTGTGATGAAAGGAAATACTAGCAGAACTGTAGCAGTTAATGTTAGGGGTGAAGTTGTGGTGGGTCTATAAAATTTGATATGCATGGCAATACCATATCTGTTTGAGGTGGATTTTATCTACCTCTTAGTAATAGCAAGATGAGCAACGTTGTAGAGCTCTTTTAATGATTTGATCTTGTTATTGGGTTGCTTTCCAGCAATGGGAGTCCCTTGATGTTCTTTGTCAGTAACTGAAGGAAGCTAAGGATCACGTTAAGGCCTCTGGATTCATCACCCATGCAAACACAATTTATTCAACCCATTTGTCTGCTCTTACTTTTGACTGGGTCAGTTGGTTTCCCAGTTAGGAGAGTTGATCAGCAGAGAGAACCATTTAGGTGGAAAACACTTCCTTTATGCCCAGGGTATCTAAAGAGCTTGGCCCACCCTAAGTAATTTCCTAACACATTTCTCTGTTACTTCCTAGGGAAATATGTGTGAAAATAGATGGTTGTTCTGACATTCATATCCAAGTTGGACAGTTTGTATTGATTGAAGGGGATGATGAAGAAAATCCATATGTTGCTAAATTGATTGAGTTGTTTGAAGATGGTGAGTCTGGGCTGCATTGATGACCATTCCTTGTTGCAAATGAGTTGAACGTATGGAAGAGGGGAGGCCGCTAATTTTGTGTTCACAGCAGCACACACGGCATCATAGATTGTGAGGTGGGGTCATGGAACTAGTAGTTGTTTCCTCTTCTGTCTAGAGAACTTCTTCACTCACTAGAGTATCACTGGGTTAGAGGGAAGTGGAAGGCTAAGAAGTTAGCTTTTTTTTTTTTTTTTTAAGGAGTGGGTAAGAATGACCATTAAGGCAGGGTTTTGAGGATGAAGAGAAAGAATGGATTATTTAGGAAGAAGGGAGAAGGAAAAAAATATGGAATTTACACCATCAAGGGGATGTGTGCTTTAATTTTGTCATGAGGACCTTAGTAACATTTTGTAAGTGAGCTTCCTTACACACAGAGGTAAGATGCATTGGGAGGTGCCTCTGGTGGTATGCAGTCAAGGAAATGAAACCACTGTAGGGGTTTTACTCAGAGGGTCTTGTGAGTAAGTATTGAAAAGGCTGGAGGAAAAGGTGCCGTTTCCCAGAGAACAGAGCGGGAAGCCACTCCTGTCTCAAGGCTGGAGAAGCTAAGGTAGCACTAACCGAGGAGCCCACAGTCACTGCCTCACCTGATGTTTGGAGCTACCCAACCCTCCAAAGACAAGAGGCATGCACAGAAAGGTAAGAATAGGGCATAGCTCCAACAGGAGGATTAGTAAGAAAGATGGTAATTTGTAGCTACACATAACTGCCTCTTCCTAGGGAAAGAGAAGAATTACTGTCTAATACAGTAGTTAGATAGTCCTGTGGCAATTTGTATGTCTAAGAGAAGGAACTGATAGAGTAGATGTTTTGCACTACTTAGAGACAGTTATGGAGAAAAACCGCACCAAACTAATATCCACTAGGGGGAGCACTTCCGCAGAAATGGGGACTATGTGTTAGGTTTTAGAATCCTTGTCTCCATTGGATGGCTGAGGACTTGCTATGAAGAGAATTAGGAAGAGGTGGGAACAGTGTTGGTGGCACTAATGAATGTATGGGCTTTCAGAAACTTGGAGCTGATGCTGGTATGGAGTGAGATTAGTGGCAATACAATAGTAAAGCTCAGGATAACAAGCGCACGTTTGCCAGAAAGCATCTGTCAGTGGTAGATGTATTAATTCTCTCTAGGATTTTTGTTTTGTTGCTGTTTGATGCCTTCTTTGTAATTGCTGATTTGCAACGTTCTTCTACCAAAGATTTGTTTGGTGCCTGTGATTAGAGTAGCTCTTCTAAAATACCTTTTGTAATTTTTTTTTTTTTTTAAATTTTTGACAGGCAGAGTTAGACAGTGAGAGAGAGAGAGAGAAAGGTCTTCCTTCCATTGGTTCACCCCCCAAAATGGTCGAAGCCAGGAGCCAGGTGCTTCCTCCTGGTCTCCATGCAGGTGCAGGGCCCAAGCACTTGGGCCATCCTCCACTGCCCTCCTGGACCACAGCAGAGAGCTGGACTGGAAGAGGAGCAACCTGGACAGAATTTGGCGCCCCAAGCGGGACTAGAACCGGGGTGCCGACGCCGCAGGTGGAGGATTAGCTTAGTGAGCTGCGGCGCCGGCCACCTTTTGTAATTTTTTTGTCAAGTAATAGCACCATTAAGGAAGTGGAACACCTGGAGAGAGGCAGGGGTGGAGTGGAGTCAGATTGCTGGCCACTGGTCCTGTGATCTTTGACTAGTTATTTAAGGTCTTTGTAGGCTTTTTTTTTTTTTTAAGATTTATTTATTTGAGAGGCAGATTCACAGACAGAGAAAGGGAGATACAGAGAAAGAGAGCTTCCATCTGCTGGTTCACCCCCTAAATGGCCGCAATGGCCAGAGCTGGGCCAGTCAGGAGCCAGGAGCTCTCTCCAGATCTCCCACGTGGGTGCAGGAGCCCAGGCACTTGGCCATTCTCCCCTACCCTCCCAGGCCACCAGCAGGGAGCTGGATCAGAAGAGGAACAGCCAGGACTTGGTATGCCTACCTGGGATTCTGGTGCCCAAGTGGAAGCCCAACCCACCACAGCACAGCACCAGCCCTGGTCCTTGCCAGTTAAAGGGCGATACCCACAGTACCTACCTAGTAGAGTTATCATGAGGATTAAAGATGGTACATATCAGGGGCTTAGCATGGTGTCTGGCACAGAGGAAGTGCTCAACGACACGGGCTCACGTTTTCTTTCTGCCGAATCCTTCCCAGATGGTGAACCTCGTTCTAAGAAACGTGCTCGAGTACAGTGGTTTGTCCGATTCTGCGAAATTCCTGTCTGTAAGCGGCATTTGTTGGGCCGAAAGCCTGCTGAACAGGAGCTCTTCTGGTACGATTACCCTGCGTGCGACAGCAACGTTAGTGCTGAGACCATCATTGGCCCTGTGCAGGTAGGCAGTGCCTTCATCCTGGGTTCTGTCTTGAGGCTTTTTTTCTGTCTGCTTCTTAAACTACCTGACCCCAAAAATACGACTGGCTCCAATTTACCCCATGGCAAATGTATTTTTCCCTGTCATCTTCTCTGCCTTCTTATTAGCTTCATCAAATGTTTATTGGGAGCACAGATCATGCGTTAGGAGCCTTCTGAAAATGACATTTATGTTATGACCTGAGCGATGAATAGGTATTAGTAAATGCATCCCAGTGAAATATTATATTCAGCTATGATTGTGGTAGGCATGAAGCATTGTGAAGATGAATACTCTTTTTTTTTTTTAAAGACATTTATTTATTTGAAAGGCAGTTAGAGAGAGGAGAGACAGAGAAAGAGGGAGATAGTATCACCCATCAGCTGGGTCAGGCCAGAGCCAAAAGCTCCTTCCTCGTCTCCCACATGGGTGGCTGGAGCCCAAGGACTTGGGCCATCTTCCACTGCTTTTCCCAGGCCATCAGCAGGGAGCTGGATCAGAAGTGGAGCAGCCAGGACTGCCAGCCATAAGCTAGCACTGCAAGCGGTGGCTTAACCCACTGAACCACAGTGTCAGCCCCTGAATACACCTGCTTAAATGAGGACTTCACTTTGAGACCATCAGTAAAGAGAGTGCTAGTTGTTATAGGCCAGTTTGTATAATGGGATTTTGTGATAAATCAAAGGAGCCATGAGCTGCTATTTCCAGGCTGGACTGAAACTCTGGTTTGGAAACTAAATGTGTGTGTTATTCCTGTAGCTACTTCAGGCTCCCCACAAATGGAAACTGGTCATCACGTGAAGTGTGGCTGTATGGTGGATAGGTAGTTGGGTTTATGGACGGAGCAGAGAGATTGGTCTGGTATGACTACAGTAAATTACCTGAGTCCAGAGATTGAAGGAGAGAGAGCTGAAGAAGGGAAAGGCAGGTGCAGAAGCTGAAGTGCAGAATAGGTTCGGAAAGGTAGGGGGATGCGTTTGGGCAGATGCTCCACAGTGGGAGCTGTGCTGGTGGTGGAAGGCCGTTGCGAGGAGTGCTTGGCGCTTTGTAGCTTAGGATGAGGCCGGAGTTCAAAAGGCATTCAGAAATCAGGGTAAGTAATTTGAGCCTGCTACGGTGTTGGGCTGTTATTGACTGTTAAGCAGGAGAGCAGGTTTAGAGAAGTTTCCATGGGTGAATAGAATGGACTGGAAAAGAGAACAATGTAGGATATGGATATCAGCCAGGAGGCTTCTAGAAATGATTGATGCATGAGATGATGCGTAGTTGAACTAAGGTGATAGTGAGAGGAATTAAGAAGTGAAGCCAACATTTTAGAAAGTGAAATGAGGAGTAGTTTACTATATATTTCATGATACCTTTAAAGCTGTTAATGATTAAATGAGTGAATGTTTTATTTGTATCGATAGATACACTGTACTGTTCCTGTTGGAACCATAATGTTCCAAATACATTTGTGGACATTAACTGTTTTTAATCATAGCTCTGATGGAGTATTCCTTGGCTTTTTTTTTTGCTTCTCTTCCTCTTCACGTGTACTTCCTAAATTCAGGTAGTAGCTTTAGCCCCAGATGAAGTATTACCTATGGATCTGAAAAATGAGAAGACATTCTTTGTGAAACTATCCTGGAATGAAAAGTCATTCAAACCACTGTCCCCTGAACTGTTTGCGGAGTTGGACAAACCAAAAGAAGGCAGCCCCAAGTGCCAGAAGCCCATAGAAGCGAAGACTAAGGGTGTAGAAAGCCCTTCTTCAGCCACAACAGAACAGGTGGTCAAGAGGATTGAATTAAGACACTCGGCCTCTAAATCCCGCCAGACTCCACGTGCTGTCACGCCCACCGCTAGGAAGAGGCTGGAGCTTGGCAGTAAGTGTGGAAAGGGCTGCAGTGGGCAGTACTGGGACTAGAGGACTGTGATAAGATACATACCAGAACACTGAGTTGGTGCAGCGGTGGGCCAGGTATAATGGTGGGACATGTTGAGGTAGGTACAAAAGTTTTACCATTTTAATCGCCTTTAAATGACAATAAGTACATTAACATTGTTGTGCAGCTGTCACTGTCAGCTTCCATATATGAAATTCTGTACCAATTAGGCTACAACTCCCCTTTCCCCAGCCCCTGGAAACCACTTTCCTATTTATTCCCTGTTTTTTTTTCTATAAGTGGAATCATACACTATTTGTCTATTCATGGCTTATTGATTTCATTTATCAACATGTCCTCCAAGTTATTTCATGTTGCAGCATGTGTTAATTCCCTTTCTTTTTTCAAATACATGATACACCATTGTATGTATACATCTCATTCTGTTTGCCCATTCATCCATTCAAGAGGGATCTTTTTGGCTGCCATAAATAATGCTGCCATGAATACAGATAGAACAGATGCCTCTGGGAGATCTCGTTTCCAGTTCTTCTGGGTATATAACACAGAACTGAAATTGCTGGGTCATATGCTGATTCTATTTTTAGTTTTTTTAAGAAACTACCACTACTATCTGTTGGTTCATTTGCCAAATACTTGCTGTGTCCCTGAGCTGGACTGCCCAAAGCCAGGAGCTAGGAATGCAGTCCAGATCTCCTATGTAGATGGTGTGGATGGCAGGAACCCACTTACTTGAGCCATCACCACTGCCTTCCCAGGGTCTGCATTAGCAGGCAGCTGGAATCAGGTGCTAGAGCTGGATTTTGAATACAGGCACTTTGGTAAGGGACCCAGGCATCCTAAGTGGCATCTCAACTGCTAATCCAAAGGCAAAGTTACAGAGTGAGAGAAGGGGAGACACAGAATCTTCCATGCGTTAGCTTACTCCCCAAATGACCACAACATCTGGGGCTGGGACAGGCCAAAGCCAGGAGCCAGGAGCTTCATCCAGGTCTCCCATGTGGATGGAGCGGCTCAAGTACTCAGGCCATCTTCCTCTGCTTTCCCAGGCACATTAGCAGAGAGCTGGATCTGAAATGGAGCAGCTAGACTTGAACCTATATGGGATGCAGGCACTGCAGGCAGTGTCTTAACCTGCTGTGCCACAGTGCTGTCCCCTATTTTGTTTTTTGATGCTTGCCATCCTAATAAATGAGATTGTGTCTCATTTTTGTGGGATTTTATTTCTTTTCCTTTTATTAATATTATTTCTAATCAGCAAATCTTAATTGTGTTACATTTATTTTGCCACTCACATGGAAGAGACAGACCTACCTTGAATATGGAGCTCCTGACTTCCACCTTGTATAGCCTTAGATGTTATGGACATTTGGGAAGTGAATCAGCCTTTTGAATGAAATGAAAATAAATAAAATTAAAAACTACCCTTTCCCCAGCCCTTGCTGACCACTGGTCTATTTGCTATCTCTATAGTTTACCTATTCTGGAATATCTTTTTCATGGAAAAATGCAATTAAAAAATGTTTATGACTGGTGCCCTTGCTCACTTGACTAATCCTCCACCTGCGGTGCCGGCACCCCAGGTTTAGTCCCAGTTGGGGCGCCGGATTCTGTCCTGGTTGCTCCTCTTCAGTCCAGCTCTCTGCTGTGGCCCGGGAAGGCAGTGGAGGATGGCCCAAGTGCTTGGGCCCTGCACCTGCATGGGAGACCAGGAGGAAGCACCTGGCTCCTGCCTTCGGATTGGCGCAGCGCACCGGCCGTGGTGGCCATTTGGGGAGTGAACCAACAGAAAAAGGAAGACCTTTCTGTCTGTCTCTGTCTCTCTCACTGTCTAACTCTGCCTGTTAAAAAAAATGTTTATTTTGGTGGAAAAAAAATTTGAAATCTATGCGTATGAGGAGCTTTCAAAGTTCATGGAACTGCGTACTATGAAAACAGTATGCATTTCGGTGTTTCTTTTTCCAAGGTAAACTTCATTATCTTTTCATTCCATTTGCCACGAACACTTTGACATACCTTGTCAAGTTGGCATTCTGTAGTCTGTAGCCTTTGAGAGAGACTCCTTTCACTGAGCTCTGCATTTGAGAGTCGTTATTCTGTTTCACGTGTCAGTAATTTGTTCCCTTTCTGTTGCTGTGCAGTAGCCTGTTGTAGGGATTTACCACAACTCGTCCATTCCCAGTTTGAGGACGTTTTTGTCGTTTCTGGTTGGGGGTGACTATGAATAAAGGTGCCGTAAAGACTCGTGCCCAGGTGGTGGGTAACTTCTCGGGCCTTGCCTGCAGCTGCGCCTCCCCGGGACTGCAATGCCCGGAGCTCGCCTGCTTTGCTGCCGTAGCTCATTCTCCTCACGTGACCGCTCTCCTTCCCCTTTCAGCTCAGTGCAGATTTTACTCCTTCAAGATCTATCTCAGGTGCCTTCAGACACTTATTTCGCTCCATATCACAGATGCTTGTGCGGACTCTCTGCCGAGTCACACCAGTGTCATGTGAGTCGAGACAGGTTTGAGTCTCATTGAACCTTGTTTCCACCTGGCACCCTGCCCTTATAATAGGTCTGTTGGTTGCTCTCAGTGAATGGCTGGGATGCTTGGTTTTGAGGTCCTGCTGAGGGAAGAGCAAATCCACATGGTTCTGTGTAGCCTCAGAACCCAGTGACTGTCCCCAGGGATCCCTCCTGCCTCTATTGACAGATATAATCTTGGATTTGGGGGTCTTCAGTAGCATCACTGATACGGATTTCTTCAAATGCTGTTGAGTAGGTGGGGAGAGTGCACAGTTCACTCCAGTTGAGGCCCTCTTCTGGTCTGCTGTTTCAAGGAACTTTCTGAACCTTTATCCACAAAAGCTGACTTACGTATTGACATAGGTTTCGAATTAGGAAAATCGCTCGTGAAATTAGGCAGAAAGACAGAAGATGACTAGAGCTACCTGGACTGCGGAGAGAAAAGCATGGACTTATCACAATATGAGGAATTTGTATCTTTATACACTTTCAGGGGATGAATTCAGCTATAATGAAATTGGGGATTATCTGGCTAGGTAGGTATAAAACTCCTACACTGTTGATGGTGATCTCTCTTGGGTTTAGGTGTCCCTGGGATGGCTAACACTAGGAATTCCCAGCAGCCTTCCTGCGATTCCTTGGGTTCTCCAGGAAGAACTAAAAAGAAAGTGGCCTCCTCTGAGGTCACCTTGCCTTCTAAGAGGTCTCACCCTGACAGAATGGACACCGCGTCTCCAACTCTGAGAGGCCCACAGAAAACTGGAAAGGTTCAACTCATTTGTACCCAGGGTGAGAATAACAAGGCTTCATATGAACGCCACAGAAACCTGAGGACCCGAGTCCCACCTTTGAGAAGCACAGAGATCAGTGACAAGAGAACACTTTGCCCTGTCGGCGGTGGCCAGAAATCCTCCACGGTGCCTTCTGTGATTCTGAAACCAGAAAACATCAAAAAAAGGTGACTGACCAGGGACCTTACTGTGTTCCCACAGAGCAAATCAAGACCCTTCACGTGATGTGAAATGTATGGGTCATAGGCAAAAAGTCAGAGCAAGGAGTCACTGACCTGATTCTGTCACAGAAACACTAGGGTACTTTTCTAAAAAGCAGATTTCTAAGCCACCTTCTCAGACCTTGTGACAGGAATCCATATTTTGAAAAACTTCCATGATTCTGATATACCTAGCTGTCACTTGGGCATCACTGCTGTAGAAGGGAGTTTCCCAAGCCCATATTACTTCACAGTTCCAGATTTTGTTTGTTATTTTGGCTCTTTGCCACATCTCAGTCATTTTTTTTATTTATTTTTTTTATTTTTTAAGGTTTGTTTTGTTTGAAAGGCAGAGAGAGAGAGAGAGAGACAGGCTTCCATCTGCTGGTTCATTCCCCAAATGGCTGCGTTGGCCAAGGCTGGGCCAGTCTGAAGCCAGGAGCTTCATCTAGGTCTCCCACATGGGTGGCAGGGGCCCAAACACTTGAACCATCTGCTGCTGCTTTTCCCAGGCACATTAGCAGGCAGCTGAATCAGATGTGGATCATCCAGACATGAACTGGTGCCCATATGGGATGTTGGCTTGCAGGTGGCAGATTAGCCCATTATGCTACAACACTGATCCCTAGCAGTCATTTTTTAAATCGGTTTATTTTTTCTCCCACATATAGTACAAGAAGATAATACCAATACATCTAGAAAAAACTTTGCAGTTTGACACTAGATAAGATGTATAGATAATGGACTGTATAAATAAAAAATAAAAACCTCAAGCCAGAAATTTTCATATTTCACTGTTTCCTACCTAGAAACTCTAGCACCTGGCCCATGATATGTTGCAGAATACATGCCTTACATTATATAGCTGTATTTCTGCTAACCTTGAGCCTCGGTGGACAGGAAATTCATAGATGATCAGAAGCAAGGAAGGACCAGAAGCTGCCTGAGATCCATGTATTTTGGTTTCTAGAAGGTGCTGCCTGATTTAAATGAGAAGTTTAAGACAAACTTTGATCTCCAGGTTTGAATGAAGCCTCAAGTACATACCTTTTGGCAAACAATGATTAGCTTTCTACAAAGTAGTTGTAAAAAGAACAGGAGCCAGCCGGTGCCGTGACTCAATAGGCTAATCCTCCGCCTTGCGGCGCTTGCACACCGGGTTCTAGTCCTGGTCGGGGCGCCGGATTCTGTCCCGGTTGCCTCTCTTCTAGGCCAGCTCTCTGCTATGGCCCGGGAGTGCAGTGGAGGATGGCCCAAGTACTTGGGCCCTGCACCCCATGGGAGACCAGGAGAAGCACCTGGCTCCTGGCTTCGGATCAGCACAATGCGCCGGCCGCAGCACGCCGGCCGCGGCGACCATTGGAGGGTGAACCAATGGCAAAAGGAAGACCCTTTCTCTCTGTCTCTCTTGCTCACTGTCTACTCTGCCTGTCAAAAAAAACCAGGAGCCAAGCAGGCCTCCTGACTCTTCTAGCATCTGTTGTGCATCCCAGGTGATCCAGACTGTTTCCTGTAACCTTGCTGTGATGTCTTGTAGGGAGGCAAAAGAACCAGAAGCCCTGAATGAAGCTTCTTCCACTTCCCATCGTGTCCGCAGAAGGAGTTCTCTCTTGACTTTGAATCGGATTAGGCAGCAGCTTCGGTAAGACTGCTCCTTGAGACAGGAAGACATCCCTGCCAGCCGTGATGTCTATAATCTCCCTTAAAGCCTCACGTATTGTTTGTTATTCCATTGAAATTCAGCATGTCTGGAATTAAGTTATTGTTTCACACAGATGTCATAAAAGGCATGAAGTACTTCCCTGAGCTCAGGTGGCACCTGTGCTCCCATAATCACTGTGCCCAGCAGGGCTGGTGCTGGGGTGGGATGCCCAAGAACAGGGACCTGGGTTAGAATCTAGGGTTTGTTGCTTACTACCTGTGTAACTGGGATGGTTACTTAGCCTTTCTAAGCCTCCATTCCTTATGTATAAAATAGGAATAATAATATATGGGTCACAATGTTGTGGAGTGCTTTAATGAGACAATAAGGTCCTTTATAGTGTGTCTTAGTAGCAGGCGCCCAAGAAGTGGAGCAAATCCTATATTACCTGATGGCAGGAGAGATTGCAATACCTCTAATCCAAATCAGCCTTTCTGGATTTTTTATTTAGACTTGAACACCAAATAACAGAAAATAACCTGCTCCCACCATCCAGGTTTCTAGATAATGGTAAATGTGACCAAGAAGAGGAAGAGTTCCTGCCAACAGCAGAGATTTCTGTGTCCAGCAGTGACAGTGAGCAGGAAGAGGTTGCCACACCACCCCTTACACGGAGAGCACCTAGAAGTGTGTCCAGGAACCTACGATCTACCTTGAAGTTGTCCTTAGAGATTCCCTCCAAAACACCACAGAAAACAGTAAGGTTCTTTTAGGTTTGTTTTCCAGGGAAACACTCCTCTCTTAGTTTAAAGTCAGGGTTGCTGAGGTATACAGTTACATAGTAGCAGCAGGATTGTGAGTCCAAGAGTGCTACATTTACAGCTACTCCTCTTGGACTATTTATGGAGAAAAATACCTAAGTAAACCCTAGTACTGAAATGAATCCAATAGATAGAGTATTTTAAGTTCAAGTTATTTTCTTTTAAAAATTAGTTAATTAGTTAATTTATTTGACAGAAGAGCTTCCAACCACTGATTTAGTTCCCAAATGCCCACAGTGGTCAAGGTTGGGCTGGGGCCAAAGCCCGATACTGGGACACAATCCATGTGGGTGGCAGGGATGCATTTACTTGAGCCATCACTGATGCTTCCCAGGGTGTGCATTACATGAAGTGGGATCCAGAACTGGGGATCGAATCCGGGCACCTCCATGTAGTATACAGGCATCTTAATTGGCACCTTAGCTGTTAGGCTAAATGCTCAACCCTTAAGTTCTTTTTTATTTAAGATTTATTTAGGGGCTGGTGCTGTGGTGTAGTCAGTGAGGCTGCCGCATGCAGTGCTTGCATCCCGTGTATATCTATATCTTTTTTTTTTTTTTTTTTAAGACTATTTGAAAAACAGTGTTACAAAGAAGCAGAGAGAGAGAGAGAGAGAGGTCTTCAGTCTGCTGGTTTACTCCCTAAATGGCCGCAACGGCTGGAGCTGTGCCAATCCAAATCCAGGAGCCAGGAGCCTTCTCTGGGTCTCCCATGCAGGTGTAGGGGCCCAAGCACCTGGGCCATCCTCCACTGCTTTCGCAAGCCATAGCAGAGAGCTGGATCAGAGTAAAGCAGCTGGTTCTTGAACCGGCGTCTATATGGGATGCTGCCACTGCAGGTAGCAGCCTTACCTGCTACACCACGTAAATCAAATATTTTTTTTTTAATTTATTGTTTTATTTTAGTAATTTACTTGGAAGGCAGAGTTAGAGAGAGAGGGAGAGACAGAGATATCTTCCATCCACTTATTCACTCCTTAGATGGCCCTAATGGCAATAGCTGGGGCTGGGCAGGCAGAAGCCAGGAGCCAGAAGCTTTTTCTGGATCTCCCACAGGAGGGCAGGGGCCCAAGCACTTGGCCCATCTTCCACTGCTTTTCCAGGCACACTAGCAGGGAGCGAGATTGGAAGTAGAACAGCCAGGACTAAAACTGATGCCCCCATGGGATGCCTGTGTCACAGGCAGTGGCTTAACCACAGCGCTGGCCCCATACCCTTAAGTTCTTTTTAAGATACAGAATCAAATGGCCAAGTCAGACTTACTGAGAGAAGTAAAAACATGACTCCTTTGCATTGCTCACAGAGAATGTTAGAGTATTTGGCACATAATCAGTGCACAACAGGTATAGAATCCAGGACTGCTGAGTCATGTTGTTTTGTTGTCTCACTTGATACACCTGAGAAACTGGGAGCACAACTTAGGTTTTGGTAATGAGTTATGCAATGTTAACGAGTTATATAAGATGGGAGACATAAGTGGAGTCTTTTTGTCTTGCTCTAGAACATTAGCAGAACATTGTTATGTTAGGAAAAGGGTCTTCTCAGGTTCAGGTGAGTTTGAGTGATGTTTGGATTAAATAAAGTTCAAGTGATGGTACATTTTGTTCTGTGGGACACACTTTGAAAATGCTTAATTAGAAGATATTTTCTGGGGCTGCACTGTGGTGTAGTGGGTAAAGCTACTGCCTGCAGTGCCAGCATCCCATATGGGTGCCAGTTTGAGTCCTGCCTGCTTCATTTCCGATCCAGTTCTCTGCTATGGCCTGAGAAAGCAGTGGAAAATGGCCCAATTCCTTGGGCCCCTTCACCTATGTGGGCGACCCAGAAGAAGCGCCTGGCTCCTGGCTTCATATCGGCGGAGCTCCAGCTGTTGCAGCCAATTGGAGAGTGAACCAGTAGATGGAAGACCTCTCTGTCTCTTGTGCTCTCTCTCTCCTCTCCTTTTCTCTCTGTGTGACTCTGACTCTCAAATAAATAAATAAATAAATCTTTAAAAAAAAAAGGATTAAGGCCGGCGCCGTGGCTCACTAGGCTAATCCTCCGCCTAGCGGCGCCGGCACACCGGGTTCTAGTCCCGGTCGGGGCGCCGGATTCTGTCCCGGTTGCCCCTCTTCCAGGCCAGCTCTCTGCTGTGGCCCGGGAGTGCAGTGGAGGATGGCCCAAGTGCTTGGGCCCTGCACCCCATGGGAGACCAGGAGAAGCACCTGGCTCCTGGCTCCTGCCATCAGATCAGCACGGTGCGCCGGCTGCAGCACGCCGGCCGCGGCGGCCATTGGAGGGTGAACCAACGGCAAAGGAAGACCTTTCTCTCTGTCTCTCTCTCTCACTGTCCACTCTGCCTGTCAAAAAAAAAAAAAAAAAAAGGATTAAAAAATAATGAACATATTTTCTAAAGCTGACCTCTATTTTTCCATATCAAGATGTAATTGGGCTTGGGTTGAAGGCAATGAACAATCTTTAGGGAAGGGAATCCAGTAGATCATATTTGGATCACAGACCTTCTTACCTGGAGTTCCTCAAATATGTAAAAAGTTCACCTTTGTTGTAGTTTGATTGAGTCTCCTGGGTCCCGCCCAAAAAAAGGGACATAGACTGTAGGCAGCTTCAAATTAATGAAAGTTGTCACAGGGCCACCAAGCTTCCTGATACCTTCTCAGCAACGTTTTGTTACTCCTTTCCCGTTTTCTCTATAATTAATGATTGTGAAACCTTTAAATAGCCAGGCTGTAAATGCCCCCTGCCTGAGGAAGGAGTTATCAGGCTGGCCCGACTGGTATCTGAGGGTGGGTAGAGGGAGATGCCTTACAGCAGGAAGCACCTTGTAGAATTACCATGGAGAGGAGGCTGGCAGGAGCAGGTCTGTCTGGTGCGCCTCAGCAAGAAAGCAAAGAAGGGGGCTGTTAGCCTCACGCAGGCAGTGGCCCTTGGGGTTTGGTAGGAAAATCTGGCAAGGTTTCTCCAAGTGCTGCCTCATGGGTTGTGGAAGTCCTGAGCTTAAGCACATTTCCAAATAAACCTAGACAAAGCTCTTAGGAATCAAACCCAGTGTGTGCCTCCCCTTTGACCCTGTATTTGAGCAGAGTGGTTTGGGTTTCTTAATAATCCACTGTCTTTCAAGATAGTATTTATACTTCTTTCTTTTCTTAAATTGACATTGTTTTCAAATCCTGACGCTGTCTGTGAATTAAGAAAAAGAAATGGTGTTTGGGTTTCGGTTAGGAGCAAAAGTGTGTGTGTGATCGGAGGTGAGAGAGGAAGAATACTGCTATTTCACCCAGGATGGGGCTAAGAAGAACGCGCCGCCTCTCCTTTTATCAGATCTGAGTGAATCAAAATTGCAGATGTGTCCCGGATGGTGTTTGGTTCTGTGTTTTCCTCCTGAAATATTTGTATTTGTTTGCTTTTGAATATAGCCCAAGCCTAGAACGCCATTCCGTGCTACCCCTCAGATCCGCAGCCGCAAGCTGGCCGCCCCGGGGCCATCCAACGTGCTGGAAGAAGCCCGGCTGAGGTAAGGCCGTTCTTGGGTTTGTTTCAGGTTGGCAGAAATAATAAGGCCTCTGCTTCATTCACATAAAACCAGAGCAATTTGTAGACTCTTGTGTACGTAATAAAGGGAGCGAATAAAAGGAACATGAGTGTTTGTTAAGAAAGAAGAAACTTACGCAGCGTGAGGGTGAACCAAGGCAGACAGACTCTGGAAGGAGTCACCTTCCAGTCTGGGGGCGGAAGCTCGTGAGTCAGGATACTGCTAGGTCCTGGTACCTTGAGAACCATGTGGGGACTTCCTTAAAGTGCAAAGCTTGGAAACCAAGGGTGTCTGAGTCTCTAGTGTGATGGTCCCCTTGAGTGATCTGACTGGGGAAAGAGTCCAGGGATCATGAGGTTACATGAAGAAATCTGAGAATGAAGGCATAACCTTGCCTTTGTGATTGAGTTGCCATGTGGAAACTGGATAAGTCTTTCCCACTTCCTGTTGAGAAGGTGGAATCTTTCTGAAGCCCTCTTCTTCCTTTGTTTATTGCCAACCGTAGGCTGCATGTTTCCACTGTACCTGAGTCTCTGCCCTGTCGGGAGCAGGAATTCCAAGACATCTACAGCTTTGTGGAGAGCAAACTCCTCGACCATACTGGAGGGTGAGTGGTGCCGAGGCAGGTAGGGTGGTGTTACCTCCCCACAGGTTACAGTTCAGCCAGATTTTCTTGGCCCAGCATCAGTAGACAAAATCAGGGAAGAAGCCTAAAGCGTCTTTTTTTTTTTTGACAGGCAGAGTTAGACAGTGAGAGAGACAGACAGAGAGAAAGGTCTTCCTTCTGTTGGTTCACTCCCCAAATGGCTGCCACGGCTGGCACGCTGCACCGATCCGAAGCCAGGAGCCAGGTGCTTCCTCCTGGTCTCCCATGCAGGTGCAGGGCCCAAGCACTTGGGCCATCCTCCACTGCCTTCCCGGGCCACAGCAGAAAGCTGGACTGGAAGAGGAGCAACCAGGACAGAACTTGCACCCCAACCGGGACTAGAACCTGGTGTGCCGGCGCCACAGGCGGAGGATTAGCCTAGTGAGCCGTGGCGCCGGCCAGCCTAAAGCTTCTTTAACAGCCTTTGTTGCAATGGTCATTCTGTACAAGTGAAAATTCTGCCTCAGAAAACATGAAACAGACTTCTTTTGGGGGGCAGTTTGCATACAGCTTTGGCACTGCTTGTGGAATGAAAATATATATACATATACATATACATATACATATACATATATATATATATATAAACAGGTCCTACCCTGACCAGCCTCCCAAGATGGCTTCTCCTGTGCCCCCCTCCACCTTACAAGGCTCTCAGTCCTTCCTTCAGCACACGGTCCCACACTCTTGTTAATTACAGCAGGAGGTGGCTGGCACAGACCTCACCCACAGGTTTTCCTTCTTTGCCCCAGGTGCATGTACATCTCTGGGGTCCCTGGGACAGGAAAGACTGCCACTGTGCACGAGGTGATACGCGGCCTGCAGCAGGCAGCTCTCACAAATGATGTTCCTCCGTTTCAATACGTTGAGGTCAATGGCATGAAGCTGACAGAGCCCCACCAGGTGTACGTGCAAATCTTGGAGGTAAGCACAGCTTGTCTGGGCCTTTTCGGAAGTTAGCTTCATAGCTGTGCATCAAAAAGGCTTCTGTGTTTTGTGTGCATTTCACATGCATTAGGTGTATTGGCGCTGTCCTTTCTGTACTAGTAGCAGGGGCAAGGCAGAATGCTTACCCTCCGGGGCTGTGTGTCCTAGGAGCTGGGTGATGAGAATGTCTAGCCACACAACAGGCAGAGTGGCAAGCTACGGGGAAGGGGTTAGAAGAAAGGCAGGGTTTGAGTCTCACTCTTTCATGCGTAGCTCTTACCTCAGAGTTGCTAACGTCCAGTAATACAGTTGTGTAACAGTGATATCAGTGGGCTTCTGGGTCCAGCCTGCATCTCATTTGTATTGAAAACATGCAGACTTGGGACAAACACAGAGGCATAGGGCGTAACCTGGCCTGCATGCCCCACTTCCAATCCAGATCCCTGCTAATGACCTGAGAAAAGCAATGGGAGGTGGCCCAAGTGGTTGGGCTCCTGCCACCCATGTAAGAGACGCAGATAGAACTGTTGGCTTTGGCCTGGCTTATCCCTGGCCATCACACTCATCTGTGTAGTGTACCAGCAGATGGAAGATATTTCTCTGTGTCTTTCCTTCTTTCTGTAACTTTCAAATGAATTATTAAATAAAACCTAAAAGCACACAGTCTTTATCTTCTTTTGGAACCTTCTTTTGTCCTTCCAGGTTAAGGTGAAGATGAGAGTAGAGACAGAGTTTGAGATACTGAAGTCTTCTCAGCTTCCTGCTTTTATAGATTCCACTTTTGGCCCAGGGTAGTAAAACTGTTACAGTTCACCCTGTCTGTTTATCCCCCTTGCAGAAGCTGACAGGCCAAAAGGCAACAGCCAACCATGCGGCAGAGCTGCTGGCAAAGCGATTCCGCACCCAAGGGTCCTCTCGGGAAACCACCGTCTTGCTTGTGGATGAGGTGAGTGAGGGCTGGAGAAGAAATGGATGCATTTGACTGTGATGCTCCAGAAGCAAATACTTAGTAGGAGGAAGTCCTGTCTCCTCCTGCATTTGTCCCTGGTCCGAAAGACGTGTCCGCTGACTTCCTTGCTGCTTTGGCAACGTGACCTGGGAAAATACACACACCTAATGCCTGGCAGTAATACATCTTCACTCCGGGGCCCTGGCTCCACCTCGCTGACCCGTCTCTCTCTCCTTTTCCTTGGCAGCTTGACCTTCTGTGGACTCAAAAGCAGGACGTAATGTACAATCTATTTGACTGGCCCACCCACAAGGAGGCCCGACTTGTGGTCCTGACCATTGCCAACACAATGGACCTCCCAGAGCGCATCATGATGAACCGGGTGTCCAGCCGACTGGTAGGTCCTAGGGTAGCTCTCAAGCTCTTCCATTCTTTGGCCTCTATAAGATAGACCAAGGAGTTTTTGCAAAAATGAAAACATGGAAAACTAAAATAAATGAGAAAATTAAGAAATATGATTTTATAATTTATATTTTAGAATGAAAAAACATTGCATGGTTTTCTACAAATGACCTATACTATATACTTTTGAACTTTCCAGAGCCCTGGAGATTAATTATTTTTTAGAAATATTTAAGTGCCTAGAAGCAGCATTCGGTACTTGCAGTAGAGCTGTGAGCCAGCTGCATGTGGTGTCTGCCCTCGTGGGCCTTGCAGTTCAGTGAGAAGCACAAGTGTAGGTGAAGCCAGGTACAGTACACCTGCCACCCACTTTGGCTAGATTTCCTCTGCGGTGATCTGCTTGTAGATGATTCTGATAGAATAAAAGTCTCTTTTAAAATTTAGTGTTAATTTTGGATTAACGTGCAATAATAATTGTGCTTTTTTTTTTTTTTTTTTTTTTTTTTTTTTTTGACAGGCAGAGTGGACAGTGAGAGAGAGAGACAGAGAGAAAGGTCTTCCTTTGCCGTTGGTTCACCCTCCAATGGCCGCCGCGGCCAGCGCGCTGTGGCCGGCGCACCGCGCTGATCCGATGGCAGGAGCCAGGAGCCAGGTGCTTTTCCTGGTCTCCCATGGGGTGCAGGGCCCAAGCACCTGGGCCATCCTCCACTGCACTCCCTGGCCACAGCAGAGGGCTGGCCTGGAAGAGGGGCAACCGGGACAGAATCCGGCGCCCCGACCGGGACTAGAACCCGGTGTGCCAGCGCCGCAAGGCGGAGGATTAGCCTAGTGAGCCGCGGCGCCGGCCAATAATTGTGCATTTTTTAAGATTTATTTATTTATTGGAAAGGCAGAGTTACAGAGAGGTAGAGGCAGAGAGAAAAAGAGAAAGAAGTCTTCTATCTGCTGATTCACTCTTCAAATGGCAGCAATGGCTGGAGCTGCCCGAGTCCAAAGCCAGGAGCCAGCAGCTTCTGGGTCTCCCACGTGGGTACAGGGGCCCAAGGACTTACTGCTTTGCCAGGCCACAGCAGAGAGCTGGATCGGAAGTAGAGCAGCCAGGACTTGTACCGCTACTCACGTAGGATTCTGGCACTGCAGGTGGCAGCTTTATCTGCTGTGCTACAGAGCCAACTCCACTACTTGTACATTTTTAAGAAGGACAGTGTAACATTTGAGCACATACACACAGCATGCACTGAGCATACCAGGAAACCAGCCTTTCCATTTCCTGATCTTTTCTTTGTGTTGGAACCTACCAGCTCCTCTGCTCCAGTTCTTTATAAATGGTTTTGGGATGAAATAACAAAATTGAGAACTGCTGACCCACAGAGTATCACTGGCCACCGTCAGTAACAGCACTTGTTGAAAGTAGTGGTAGTCCTGGGCTGAAAAATGCAGATTGTTGTATGGGACTTGGGAGTCGGGTTTGGGGACCTGGGCCATCCACGAACTTAGTCTTCTGTCATCTTGGCTCCCCAGGGTCTGACCCGAATGTCCTTCCAGCCCTACACTCACAGCCAGCTGCAGCAGATCCTCGCATCTCGACTCAAGCATTTGAAGGCCTTTGAGGATGATGCCATCCAGCTGGTAGCCAGGAAGGTAAGTCAACTTGAGAGCCCCAGCTGCGCCCACAGCTGAGCCCCTGCTGATTGTGAGCTTCTGTGTTGGGTGTTCTGAGGAGGAAGAGAAATTTAGGAAACTCAGTGCAAATAAATACCAAAAAGGAGAACAAAGTCTGAAAATTGCTTTAATCTTTAGAAGGCCATGAGCACTGTGGGCTTATTACCAGCTAACAGTAACTGCTTCAGGGAGCAGCTATAAGAGTAATTATAAGAGTAGTGTAACCAGGCCAGCGCCACGGCTCTCTAGGCTAATCCTCCGCCTTGCGGCGCCGGCACACCGGGTTCTAGTCCCGGTCGGGGCACCGGATTCTGTCCCTGTTGCCCCTCTTCCAGGCCTGCTCTCTGCTGTGGCCCGGGGGTGCAGTGGAGGATGGCCCAAGTGCCTGGGCCCTGCACCCGCATGGGAGACCAGGAGAAGCACCTGGCTCCTGCCATCGGATCAGTGTGGTGCGCCGGCCGCGGCAGCCATTGGAGGGTGAACCAACGGCAAAAGGAAGACCTTTCTCTCTGTCTCTCTCTCTCACTGTCCGCTCTGCCTGTCAAAAAACAAACAAACAAAAAAGAGTAGTGTAACCGGGTTGACAAATCTAGTTTGAATTCTGTCTCTAACACATACTAGACATGTGGAATGTTATAGGAAAGTGACTTAACTTCCTGAGCCTCAGTTTTTCTCTCAAAAATGGGAGCAGTACTTGTTACCCCATAAAGTCCTTCTGCAAATGGAGATCACGACTGTAAGGTGCCCAGCAAAGCCCCTGCTGTAGGGCAGGGATGAGGCGTCGGAGCCCTGCCTGCTCCCGGCTGCTGGGGACTGCTGCCTGCCGAGGAGCAGCAGGGGTAACAGCTCTGCCTCGGTTGAGAGAAAGAGCCATGTAGCACAAGTTCTTGAGCACTTGACAGAATTATAAACTTCTTTCTAGTTTCCTTTTGCCTGAACCCTGAACCCCTGAATGGGTCTAGCAGGAGCACAGGTCCATAATTCCTGCCCAGAACTAAGACATGGACATGTAGGGTGCTGGCATCCAAGGGAGCCAGGGATGGTGCCTGTCTTGGAGCCGCACCTCCTCAGAAAGATCCAGAATTACCGGCTCACCCTCTGGGTGGGAGATTTTCACTTGTGCTGCCACACACATTCTTGGGCTTTTGCTCTTCTCTGAATGGCCCTTTTGAGATGCTGCCCTTTGGATCTGGGGTTGTCGTCACCCTTTTTTCCTCCAAGATGCTCCTGTCAGTTGGTTTTGGTCTCTATCTTGCATTGTTAGAGACTTTCCTCCGCTGCCTTGTCCACTTGGGGGTAAGATTGGAGATGAAAAAGCTTACTGGGCTCTGAGCACATGAATGAGGCTTGTTCACGGTGTCCTGTGCTCTGGGATAATTGGATCAAGACAACCTCAGTATCTTTTGCACTTCTCATTTGTATAACCAGACTTGTGGGGTTGGGGGAGCATGCATCACTGGTTGGTTAGTTTGTGTTTAAGATCCATTTATTTGAATGGCAAAGTCACAGAGAGAAGGGGGGAGAGAGAGAGAGAGTTCTTCCATCTAACAGTTCACTCCCTAAATGTCTGCAATGGACAGGACCAGGTCATGCCAAAGCCAGGAGTCTCATCCAGGTTTCCCCACATGGTGCAGGGGTCCAGCCATCTGGGCCAATCCTTTGATGCCTTCCCAGGCACATTAGCAAGGAGCTGGATCGGAAGTGGAGCGTCTGGGACCCAAACCGGCACCCATATGGGATGCCAGCATCATAGGCTGCAGCTTAACTTCGCACACAACACTGACCCCGTGAGCCATTTTGTTCTAATAGGAGAGGGATGACCTCAAAGAGTTTTATACGAAAGTATAAATTACAAAGGCCCCGGATTTGCTCACAGCCTCCCTCAGTGGCCCTAATGTCTGGCCAGTGATATGAAATAGGGGCCCGGCGCCGCGGCTCAATAGACTAATCCTTCGCCTAGCGGCGCTGGCACATCGGGTTCTAGTCCCGGTTGGGGCACCGGATTCTGTCCCTGTTGCCCCTCTTCCAGGCCAGCTCTCTGCTGTGGCCAGGGAGTGCAGTGGAGGATGGCCCAAGTGCTTGGGCCCTGCACCCCATGGGAGACCAGGAGAAGCACCTGGTTCCTGCCTTCAGATAGGTGCGGTGCGCTGGCCGCGGCGGCCATTGGAGGGTGAACCAACAGCAAAAGGAAGACCTTTCTCTTTGTCTCTCTCGCTCACTGTCCACTCTGCCTGTCAAAAAAAAAAAAAAAAAAAAAAAAAGAAAAGAAAAAAAGAAATAGGGGCTCTTGTTCCTCAGTTTGTGGACTCTTGCTGTCTTATTTAATTTCTTAACTTTTGACCAATCCTACTTTACCTAGATACCTCACTTTGCCTGCAGTTTTAATCCCACTGACTGCTCAGAATTCTGAAGATATTTAACATAGCTTAGATCTGTTTTAAATTCCTTACAGCTTGCAGCTGGCTTAGAATTTGCCTTTCTGCAGTCTGCTAAGTCTACCACTCCTCTCCTGTAGCTTCCCTTCCTTTTTGGATTCTTGGTTTTTCAATAAGAATTCAGAAGGCATCAGATTTGGATGCTCTTTTGACTGAAAATTATTGCCCATAATTTCAAACCTATTTCATCTTTTTACATATAAAGAAGCGTACCTATTTTATATTTTGTATCTTATAATTTTGATATCCAAAATCTTTGTGGGTCTGATTTCTCTTGATTCAGCTGCTTCCCATATATATAGTCTTATTTTTGTGTTTTGATTTATATTTTATTTTTTTTAATTTTTTTTATTTTTTTGACAGGCAGAGTGGACAGTGAGAGAGAGAGACAAAGAGAAAGGTCTTCCTTTGCCGTTGGTTCACCCTCCAATGGCCGCCGCGGCCAATGCGCTGCGGCCGGTGCACCGCGCTGATCCAATGGCAGGAGCCAGGTACTTATCCTGGTCTCCCATGGGGTGCAGGGCCCAAGGACTTGGGCCATCCTCCACTGCACTCCCTGGCCACAGCAGAGAGCTGGCCTGGAAGAGGGGCAACCGGGACAGAATCCGGCACCCCGACCGGGACTAGAACCTGGTGTGCCAGCGCCGCAAGGCGGAGGATTAGCCTAGTGAGCCGCAGCGCCGGCTAATATATTTATTTTTAATTATATGCCCATGTTCCTTTATCTTGGAATCGGTTGAGGCCTAGATTGAGCTGGATGTATTTAGATTTTGTTTTTGCTTCTGTTAGTTTCCTAGGGTGCACTACTAACTTTCTGTTTTCTAAATAAAAATTACCCACTTCAGGATTTTAGGAAATACAGTGTAAGTTTGGGGTATATATCTATAGATATCAGGGCTTAAGGTTTAAAAAACTCAGTTTTTTATTTTTACTGTATACCCACATAGCACCATTATCAAAACAGGCAACTGGGGCTGGTGCCGTGGCTCACTTGGTTAATCCTCTGCCTGTGGCGCTGGCATCCCATATAGGCGCAGGGTTCTAGTCCCGGTTGCTCCTCTTCCAGGCCAGCTCTCTGCTGTGGCCCGGGAGGGCAGTGGAGGATGGCCCAAGTGCTTGGGCCCCTGCACCCGCACAGGAGACCAGGAAGAAGCACCTGGCCCCTGGCTTCGGATTGGCAAAGCGCCGGCCGTAGCGGCCATTTGGGGAGTGAACCAACGGAAGGAAGACCCTTCTCTCTGTGTCTTTCTCTCTCACTGTCTATAACTCTACCTGTCCAAAAAAAAAAAAAAAAAAACAAAAAACAAAAAAAAAAACAGGCAACTTTTCCTGCTGTCTCTGCTGCCTGCTAGGTCTTCTTCACCGTGGTAGCAAGGCTGTAGTAGTGGTTGAGTTCCAAGTTCATGAAGAGCCACTATGAGTACATGTCACCCTCACCCCAGCACAAGTTAAAAAGGCCGCCAGGGGGGCTGGGCTGGTGCTGTGGCATGGTGGGTTAAGCCTCTGCCCGCATATGGGCGCTGGTTCACAACCCACCTGGCTGCTCCTCTTCTGATCCAGCTCCCTGCTAATGCACCTGGGAAAGGAGTGGAAGATGTACTTGGGCTCTGTCCCCACATGGGATACCCAGAAGAAGCTCCAGACTCCTGACTTTGGCCTGACTCAGCCCTGGCTGTTGCAGCTGTTTGGAGAGTAAATCAGTGTTGCTCTGTCTCTCCTCCTTCCCATCTAACTCTGCTTTTCAAATAAACAAAAAAATGAAAGAAAGGGCACCAAGGTTCACAGATTCCCTCAGGGTGAGACCGTTTTAGGTATTTTCTCTTCTCCCAGGGTTCCCCTCGCACCTGGTCTTTGGGCCTCTACAGCAGCCCTGTAGCCCATGCTCTTCGCCAGTACACAGTGTTGTTTCGCAGTGAGGGTTGGTGACTGGAGGAAAGCAGAGATAAGACGGGAATATTTGTGGGACATGCTCAGCCACTGGATGTGGGAGATTATAGGAAGGGAGGAATACAAGCTGATCCTCAGGTTTCTGCCTTTGTAACTTGGGTTTTGTTTTTAATGTCTTAAATGTGAATTCTTTTTAGTGTCTTAATGTATTGTGTATAGTTATGGCTATAGTTTTGCTTTCTAAAATTTAAAATATCATGAATTTTGGAAAGAAGCAGTTATTTGGGGATGTCACTAGTCAGTGTGTGATGGTAGCAGATGCGTGGTGCAGACTGCTGGCAAGTACTGGGAATGCAGGAATCGAGAGACCTGGCAGGCTGTAGTGAGTCCAGGAGTTCTCTCTCAGAGACTGAAAATGCAGGTGGTTTCTAAATCAGCTTGAGATAGAGAAGAGGATCCTGAGCGGGGTCCAGGAGCCCTGTGCAGAAGGAAGGGGAACAGCCACGGTGCAGTCTTTGGCATTGTGGTATGGCCTGACTCATCTGCCCACAATTCTCTGCTGGTCTGCCAGCGGTGTGGCTTCCTCCCCTTCTTCTTGATTTTAGTTCTCTCGTCTGCTGACCAGGCAGTGCTACAAATTCACCACGTGCTGTGAGGGAGGCTCACCTGTGGTTTTGTTTCCAGATGGGCCTCACCTCCACCTCCCGACCTGGACTGCCTGTCTCTGGGCCACACAAGACCCTTTGTGTTTTCTCTTGGCTCATGACCTTGGGCCAAGATTCTCTTTTTTTGATTTCATTTCCTGAGTAATAAATAAAGCTGAGACTGCATTTTCCACTGTTGAGTAATGTATAAAACCAACACAAGGGTTTGACCGGGGAGTCTCAGGTGTGGCATAATGATTACTTCCCATAAGGCTCCCTGGAAGGCCAAAGTACTTCATCTGATGCCTACGTGCACTCCCAGCACTGCCCAGTTGTCTTGAATAAACTGTCGAGGGGCCCTCAGGAATAAAGCGTTCCCTCTCGTAGGTGGCAGCACTCTCTGGCGATGCACGGCGCTGCCTGGACATTTGCAGACGGGCCACAGAGATCTGTGAGTTCTCCCAGCAGAAGCCCGGCTCCCCTGGCCTGGTCACTGTGGCCCACTTAATGGAGGCTCTGGATGAGATGTTTTCTTCATCGTACATCACTGCCATCAGGTAAGACACTCCGACTCCTGAGCACGAATCTTCCTGGAAGACCAGCAGAGAGGTCACCCAGCTTGGGACAGCTATGGAGCGCTTCCCTTCCTGCACTCATGAGAAGGCATAGCTGTTTCTCTTAGGGGCTTGTCTAGTTGGGGAAACTGAAACTTAGGAAAACGAGGACAGTTGCATTGGTTGAGCTATACAATGGGTGTTTAGCTAGTAGCTAGTAAAAGTATTTTGGGAACAAGGAGAGAGGTGTTTTCTGTCACACAGAATGAGGTACTCAGTTCAGGAAATGTGGGCATGGGTCTCTGTGTGATGACAGTCTGGTTTCACATATCCGCTCTATATCCCCTCACTTCCAAAGTGCCAGTTTCTGTCTCATGGGACACATTGGGTGTCAGGTTAATAGGAGGGAGCATTTCCCAGTTTCCTCTCGCTCTTCTCTAAAGACATGGAGAAGGAAAGCGTTGTTTCCCAGAGGAGAGCTTTCCTCTGGGCTAGTGGTACAGACACTGGGGGGAACTCACCTTCGCTTGTTTCCTTGAAGAAATTCCTCGGTCCTGGAACAGGGCTTCCTGAGAGCCATCCTTGCAGAGTTCCGTCGCTCAGGACTGGAGGAGGCAACATTTCAACAGGTGACTGACCTCTATTGTTAAATCCTTCTAGATGTAGTCCGGGGCTTTTCAAATAGTCATGTGTCACTGTGTGATGGGGATTCACTCTGAGGAGTGAGTTGTTGGGTGATTTTATCCTGGTGCTGCATTGTAACATGTACTTAGAAAAACCTAAATGGTGCAGCTTTCTAGAAACCTGGGCTAAATGGTCCAGCCCATTGCTTCTAGGCTGTATACCTATGTTTTGTTCCTGGGTTCCATAAGCAGTTATAACACAATGGTAAGTATTTTATACCTAAACATAGAAAAATAAAAGCATAAATGATAAAAAAAAAAATAGCGGCCAACATTGTAGCAATAGTAGGTTAAGCTACCACTTACAACGCCTATGTCCCTTTTGGGTGCCAGTTCACGTCCTGGCTGCTCCACTTCTGACCCAGCAGGTCGCAGGTGGCGGCTATCTGCTATGCTGCAACACTGGCCCTTCGGCTTTTTTTAATAGGTTGGTTGTAAGTCCTTCTGTGAATCTTCGGTTGTTGGTCGTGTCTGCTCACTATTGTTCCTCTGGAGCCCTAGAGGGCTCTCCTGCAGAGTGGCTTCTGCTTTACTCTGTGAGTTACTTCCTGAACATCTACAGTGTGAGTGCCACGAATCCCAGGCAGAACTGGTTAATAGTCCTGCTCCTGGCCAGTTCCTAGTCTTAGTGAACAGGATGGACTTGTGAATATCTAGAGTAGACAAAGACAGAAGTGCTACCCTGGCCTAACTGAGTGGGGAGCTGCAGGATAGGGATCCATGTTCCCAGCTGCCGTCCTGCCTCTCTGGGTCTCTGTTCTTTTCAAGGGTCATGCCTCGGCATCTGCTCTCTGTATCTCATAAGGAAAGTGCCCATGTAGAAAAATATGACTTGAATTTCAACAGTCTAAGCTGTGGCACTCTAAGCCCCTGGAGACCAACACTGTTTGTATAACCGTGATAGTTACTTGTCATGTTGTATTCAGTCAGGACTTTTATAGGTGGAACTGAAAAATCAAAAAAGTGAAGTAGCTTACCCAGAATTGCATATCTAGAGAAATGGTGGAACCGAGATTCAGACCTGCTGTTTTCTGATTCCAGGGCTAATCCATTCTCCTACATTTGTGTAGCACTGGGGTACCCATTAATGCCTTCTGGAATGTTTGGTGTCCTGGGCACTAAGTGCCTGATTTTTTTCAAAAGAATTGAATGATCGATTCTGGATTGCTTTTCCTTTTAACCTTCGCTTTGCTTTTTGTGTCTAGATATACAGTCAGCACGTGGCCCTGTGCAGAATGGAGGGACTGCCATACCCCACCATGTCGGAAACCATGGCTGTGTGTTCTCGCCTTGGTTCCTGCCGCCTCCTCCTCGTGGAGTCCAGCAGAAATGACCTGCTCCTCCGTGTGCGGCTCAATGTGAGCCAGGATGATGTGCTGTATGCCCTGAAAGAAGAGTGAGGGTGCTTTAGAGCAAGGACTGTGGTCTGCCGGTTCTTAAAGTACTTTGTTTCTGGGGCCAGCATTGTGGTGGGCGGGTTAAGCTGCCACTGCAATGCTAGCATCCCGTATTGGAGTGCCAATTCAAATCCAAGCTGCTCTGCTCTGCTTGGGTTCCTGCCACCCATGTGGGAAACAACCTGGGTGGGGTTCCAGACTCCTGGCTTCAGCCTGGCCCAGAACTGGACATTCTGGCTGTTTCGAGAGTAAACCAGTAGATGGAAGATCTCTTTATCTAACTGCCTTTCACATAAATAAAATTTAAAAAAATTTTTAAAGAACTTTGTTTTCTTTTTCTAAGCATCTGGAATTGTAGCAAATTATACTGAATGGAAATAACTCATATATTTTGGAATTTTTCATTAAATAATTTTTTCCAGAGTATTTGGGAAGTTTACAGTCATTACAAACATCAGATTATAAAAATCGAACTTTGCCAGGCTGGTGCTGTGGCACAGTGGGTTAAAGCCCCAGCCTGCAGCGTCGGCATCCCACTGTTCCTCTTCCAATCCTGCTCTCTGCTATGGCCTACGAAAGAAGTAGAAGATGGTCCAACTCCTTGAGCTCCTGCACCCACATGGGTGACCCAGAAGAAGCTCCTGGCTTCAGATCAGCTCTGGCCATTGTGGTCATCTGGGGAGTGAACCGGCGGAATGGAAGACCTCTCTCTTTCTCTTTCTCTCTCTCTCTTTCTGGCTCTATCTCTCTCTGTAACTGTGTCTTTTCAAATTAAAAAAAAAAAAATCAAACTTTGCTTGCTTAACAGACTTTTGTTACTAGCCCTGCCACTTATTTAATGGTAACATATCATATATAGAAATATATGTAACAATATGTATATATTGTAAAATAGTTTTGGAAGAATGTGAAAGAAATTGGTTACCTCTAGGAAAGAACTGGTTGGCTTGTGATCAGGGGTTGGAGAACTTTTCACTGTATGCCATTATGTGTCTTAAATTTTAAACAAAGTGAAATATTTATAGAAAAGTTGCTAGAAATAATATCGAGCAATTATAAAAATGTCTTAAAGGTGCCATTTTTCATAGTAATCTATAAACTTATTTTTATATGTTTGAAAAGCAGAGAGACAGAGATCATTCATCTGCTGTTTCATTCCCCAAATACCCACAACAGCCGGGACTGGGCCTGGCTGAAGCCAGGAGGCTGGAATTTAATCCAAGTCTTCTGAGGGTGGCAGTTACCCAAGTACTTGAGTAGTCACCACTGCTTCCCAGGGTGCGTGTTAGTAGGAAGCAGGAATTGGAAGCCGAGTCAGGACTTGAACCCATATACTTGGATATGGAGTTGCAGGCATCACAAATGGTGTCTTAACCACTGTACCAAACACGCATTCATCACAAATGTTTAAATACAAATGATTTATGTGGTACAGAAAACAAAAGATAAGTAGGAATAAATCTAACAGAGATTAGTTACATGTCTATATGTGATTCAGCATCTGGCAGAGTTTCTTACATGCGTTTGCAAGTTAATTCTTTCCTCACTCACAACCACTGTATCTTGTGGGTTTGCAAGTTAACTCTAACATCTATATAAAAACCAACAGAATACACTCATCTAAACCCTCATGTGAGGGACTGAGGAAAATATAACCTCAAAAATATTTGGCCTAAATCTATTGATGTAAAAATTATCAGACAAATCCATGTTATAGGTGAAATGCTCTGATAAGTAACTGCTCACTCATTGAAGATAGAAATTTCATTACAGCAAACCCCAAACGTGGAGGAGCTATTCTAATTCAAGAGACACTAGGGCTAAATGCGCTGCTTCTTGATTGAGGCTTGGATTTAAAAAAATACAATTATAAACATAATCATGAACTATGTAACGTGTTAGAGTTTGTGAATGTGATTAAGTGTGGTTATGTAAGAAAATGTTTTTACTGAAACATGAATCAAAGTCACTTTCTATCTTGGAAATCAATTTTTATGATGAAATGAAACAGTTGGAACCCAAATGCCCCACCGATGGGAGAGGAAACAAATGTGTGGACTATTTTGATATTTAGTCTGGAAAATGCAAGAAAGCGTATGAGCCAGAAATTCCATTCATAGGTATGTACGAAATTTATATATGCATACCAAGAGTCAGGTACAATGCGTCACTGTAGTGGCATGTCACTGTTACTTCGTATTATGGACCACCACGCAGAAATGAAATCCTGTCAGGTATACATGCCAGTGTGGATGAAGGTTACAAACAGGGTTGAATAGAAAAAAGTTATATGGTACATACAATACTAATGACCTTTAAAATGTACCATGACTACTGGCTCAGGATAAATATAAACAGGACGGTGGGCACCTCTTTAGGGGTGTGGCAGGGTGGGATGTGTCCAGGTGGCCTCAGCTGTAATGTGCTTTTTCCTAAACCTGCAACAGGTGCCCAGGTGGCTGGAATTCACAGAATGTCACAGGACTATTGAGTGCCCGCTGCGTGCTGCAGGCACCGTGGAGCGGAAACGGAAATGTCTGCCTCGCGCAGCCGGCCCTAGTGCGTGAACTAGTGCGTATCTCCGTGTAAACACTTCAGGGTGGCCATGCGTGATTTCTAAAAGTGAGGTGTGAGGAAGTGAAACCTCGATTTCAAAAGAAAGGTGCAGTGGGTCCCTTCTCCTGGGAAGAAACAGAAACAAGGAGCCCGGGCGGTCGCAGAAGCCACTCGCGGCGAGACTACGCGTGGCAGTGGGGAGGCAGCGGTGTCCACGGAAGCCATGAGGGCATTTCTGCTGCCGCCAAAGGGCAGGTGCTTTTCTCATCCGCCATTCCAGGGACGCCGTCTGTCTCGCGGGTTGAGAAGTGGGGCAGAGCCGTCAGGAAAAGCGGCGCGAGCTCGAAACCCGTCTCTCCTGGCCAGACTGATGCACCGCGGGGTAGGGGCGTGAGCGCCCCGCTAAACCCGCCGTAGCGGCCTCGAAAAGTGCCGTTAGCGCCGTTTTACCTCAGCTGTCAACCCGACTTCCGAGCGGAAACAGGCAAATTCGAGTGAGGATGAAGAAAAACAGGGTGCGCCGCAAGGTCCCGCCCCCGGCCCAGGGAGCCGAGAGACCGGATAGGTCCGGCGAGCCTGCGGCCAGCGCCGCCTCCCGAAGGGCCAGGGAAGCGGCTGCGCGACGCAGGGGCAGGCCGAGGACAGGGCCGCACCTCCCGCATTTGCGCGAGCCACTGGAGGGCCCCGGCCGGGCCGCCGGGAGCGCCAGCCTGGCGGTCTCGCGCTACCTGCCCGGGGGCGCCTGCGCACTGCGCACCCCGCCCTCGGAGTCACCTGGCGGAGCGCCCCGCCCGCCTGCCCCTCCCCACACATGCGCACTGCGAAACCGCCGGCCGCGCGGTCACGTGTTGGGCGCGAGCAGCCGGTCGAGCCGGGCGATTCCAGTCGCCGCGGCCCCCGCCGCCCCGGGCCGTGGGAGCCCCGGGCGGTGCCTGTCGGGAGGAGTCCGGGGTTTGGTTTGCATCCACCGCGAGGTATGCCGCGTATCTGCCTCCCGGCGTTTGGAGGTCTCGGGGTCGGCGGGGAGATGGAGGCGGCTTAGGCAGGGCAGGGCAGGGCCGGGCGGTGCTGGGACCTCGCCTCCCTTGCGGACTCCTTTGCCCACCTCTCTCTGGAGCCCGGGCCTGGGGCAGCCAGCGGAGCCGCAGACTCCGCCAGTGTCTGGCTGACCCCGGCTTTCCGCGAGTCCCGTCACTCGTATTCCCCGCCTCAGTTGACACCCGGGGCCATCCCGAGCGTCCCCTCCCGGGTACCCTCAGAGCCCTGTTGGCTTTGCTTCCCAACTCTGGAATCCAGCCGCAGCTCTGTCCCCACGCGCCACCCCGCGCTCCGTCAGCTCGTCTCCTTCGCGGGACGGTTGCAAGATGCTCCGTGTTGAGACGGCTTCCTGCCTTCGCTCACCCTCCTGCTTCCTGCAGCCAGACCGGTCCTGAGCGGGCGGCCTGATCCCGGGCCTCAGGATCACGCCCGACTCCCTTGGGTGTGAAGAGTTTTCATTTTTCCCGTTTCCATTTTCGCTTGCGCCATTTCTGGTCTTAGTTTATGCCCCAGCAATTCCAGGCCTGTGGTTTCCTTCTGCAGGCCCCCGAACCCATATCAAATTTTTGGAATCGTGCTCTGCTGCTTCTCCCACCCCTCCAACTTTGTCATGACTCAGCACTGCCAGGGCCTCCCTCAAGAAGCCTTTTCTCTCTGTGTTGGATAAGGGCCCCCTCGGGGTACGCATCCCCCCTGGTGCAGCCCCGTGTGCTAGGGCATGGGTCCTGGGGGATTCACGTGTGGGATGCGCCCAGCGCACAGTAGGTGCTGTGCGTGGTGGCGATCGCTCTGAATGCGAATGCTGAGTCAGCTTTCTCTGTATCAGCGCTGTCCACTGAAACCCTGCGCAGCGATGAACTCTGTGCCGTCCAGGGGTAGCCACTCGCCAGCAGTGGTGATTGAGCCCTGGATGCCTCTGTGTGGCCGAGGAACTGAATCTGTGCGCTGAATTGAAACTTAAATAACCACGTGTGTCTTCCATGACGGACAGGGCTGCTTTCAAGCCTTTCTGAATTCTGCCCAGCCTTGTACCCACCGTGAACCGCCCGGATTCAGCCTTCCAGCTTCACCCACCAGTCCTGCATCTGTTGTGCGGTGTCCGCGGCCCCCCGCCGCTCCCTTCCCTCCTGGCTGCCGTGTCCCGGCTTCCGCGCTATAATTCCCTTAGCATTTTATCCTTCAGTGCCAGGCTTTGCTTTCTCGAGAAGCTTAGGAACTACTCACCAAAGGCAGCCCCGTTAAGGGGGGTGTGGCTAGGGTCTGCTCCCCTCTGAGTCTAAATTTGATCCCCACCAGGTAGGTGTCTAAGCAGCCGGGATGCCAGGGCCAAGACCCCGGAAAGGCCCTCAGGCCAGCGGTCAGGGTGTGGCGGCCGCCAAGCAGGTATGGACATAGCCTCCTTCGCCTCTGGGCCAAGTTGGGGTGGGAGTGGGGGTCTCTGGGCAACCTGGGTCACCAGTGTGGCTTCCCTGTCAGTCCAGAGACTTTGAAGGGTGCCTTTTGGTGGTGGCGGTGCCTGTGGAGGCCCTCTGCCTGGCCCCTGCCGTGCACGGTGGGTGGACAGCCCTCAGCTCTCCTCTTGGCTTTCACCTTCGTCCTTTTGCGGTGACAGCTCTGTATGAAGGACCTGGAGGCGTCAGGAGCCACGGAGTCTTGCATGCTCTGCTGGGACCTCAGTTCTCTCACTCAGGTTGCAACTTTGCTGTTCAGCCAAGGCTGCCAGGGCCTGAGAGCTGCTGCCGGTGGGAGGACTTCGCTGCCTGGAGACAGAGGGATCCTGTCCTCCAGTTTTCTCCCTTTATTTCTTCTGGGCACATGGCCTGAGACTTCTTGGTCCTTTTTTTTTTTTTTTTTTTTTTTTTTTTTAATTGTAAAGGGGCAGGCACTGTGGAATAGCTGGTTAAAGCCCTGGTCTGCAATACTGGCATCCCATATGGGCGCAGGTTTGAGTCCCAGCTGCTCCACTTCTGATCCAGCTTCCTGCTAATGTGCCTGGGAAAGTAGTGGAGGATGGCCCAAGTCTTTGGGCCCCTGCACCCATGTGGGAAACCTGGAAGAAGCTCCTGGCTCCTGGCTTCAGAACAGTTCAGCTCTGGCTGTTGCAGTCATTTGGGGAGTGAGCCAGTGGATGGAAGACCTCTCTCTCTCCCTCTCTCTGGTTCTACCTCTCTCTATAACTATCTTTCAAATAAAATAAATCTAAAAAAAAAAAAAAAAAAAACAAAAACGAGGCAGGTAAAGGAGGTGGTGGGGTTAAGGGGCTCGACTCAAGTCAGAGGTTTCACTCTGAATTCTGCCTCTGCACTGTGAACAGTGAGGTAAGAATAGCACCTCCTCTGCCTTGAGCGGTCAGTTATGGAGACCGAGAGCAGAGCGGTGTGACCAGAGGCTGCAGGGAAGGGTGAATGGGCAGTGTCTCCGTTCACAGTTTGGTTTGGGTGGGTGATGGTGAGCGTGGCATCACGTGAATGTAATGCCACTGAACCGTGTACCTGAAATGGTTAAGATGGTAAACTTCATGGTATGCATGTTTTACCACAGTTTAAAAAAATAGGACCTACCTCTCAGGGCTGTGAGAATTAGCTAAGGCAAATTACCTGGCAGCCGCTGCTGCTGCTATTGTAATAACAAGGTCAGTGCTGGGCTCTTTGTAGGGTCCCTGGGGAGATAAATGTCCCAAGGGATGACATTGCAGGCCTCAGTTTCCCTTTCTGCACACTGGACCTCATGAGGAAAGGAACCACTGACTTGGATATTGGGATCCCAAGTCTGCCTCTGAGCTGGGCTTTGCACTGCCTCTTGGGTGATTTCTAAGAATCCTTCTGTGCCCTCAGCTGGGGCTCTTTGTGGAGTTCAGCCCAGAGGACATGCTGCTGGGGACAGACGAGGCTGAAGAGGATGCGGACCTGGAGGCTGAGCTGCTCGCCCTCACTGGGGAAGCAGAGACCACAGACAGGAAGCCAGGACCCAAGGGGCGGGGTAAGTCTGAGGCAGTGGGCCTAGATGGGTGGCTGCCTGACTCTGGCGGAAAGGGACCTTGCCTTGCAGGCTGCAGGAGCCACCAGGCCCCTCTGCAGCACTCCCAGCAGGAGGCCGCCTCACCTGCCTGTCACGGGAACTCTCTCCCCATCGTGGAAAAATATGGTTTATAGACTGACTCAGCTTCTTATGCGTAGCCCTAGCCAGGGCCTGGTTTAAAAAAAAAAAAAAGAAAAAAAGGTAGGGGACCAGATCCCACAGACTGAATTGGGTACATGGACAGGACACAGAAATTGTGTCGTGAGCTTCCTCCACAGCCTGCATGGTGCCAGAGAGCTCAGCCCTGGGGGGATCTCGGGGTGTAAGCCTTCTGTCTTCACCAGGATCCCTCAGAGAGAGCCACCCCTATCCCACGGGCCCTGCACCGAGGATCCCCGGGATCCCTCAGAGAGAGCCACCCCTATCCCACGGGCCCTGCACCGAGGATCCCCGGGATCCCTCAGAGAGAGCCACCCCTATCCCACGGGCCCTGCGCCGAGGACTGTGAGTGGACAGGGAAGTGGCTCACTGCTCTGGCCCTGCTGTGGGCCAAACTTGAGTTTGAATCCTGGCTCAACTAGGATTGCAGCGCTAGGTGCTGGTAGTTTCCAGGTCATTCAGTGTAAAAAGGGATAATATTCTTTATTCTTCATAACTTTGAAGCTCCAGGGGACTTCAGTGTTTATGTGACAGATGGTTGTGGGGGTGAGGGGGTTGTGATGGGTGGGCACTTCTGCCTACGGTATCTACCCATAGAGTGCATTGAAGACTGCTTCACCCGTCCTGCACCTTACTGAGTTGCCCTGACCCTCTTCCCCCAGCCCCCCTGCCCATGGCCCACATCGAGAAGTTGGCAGCGGACTGTATGCAGGATGTGGCGGAGGAGGAGGAGGAGGAGGAGGAGGAGGAAGGGCTGGAGGAGGATGCAGACCTGCTGGTGCGTCTGCCAGGCTGGTGTCCAAGGGCTCTGCAGTCCAGCTCGGGCCTGGTGGAGGAGAGGGCTCTGGAGAGGAGGCCGGGGGTGTGTCCGTGACTTTGAGTGAGTGTCCTGCCCGTCCTGGGCGCGTCTTCCTAGCTGCACACTGAGACTCCTCTCCTTTGGCCTCTGGTCTGAGCTGTGCAGTTGGGCACTCTCAGATTGGGAGCCTTCACACAAAGGGGGTTTTTCGGACATAGTGACTGACATTGGGGAGTACTGCTGAGGGGGAGGCTCCTTTGTTCTCCTGTCATGGGTTTGACTGTGAGGCCCCCAAGCTCCTGGGACTTGTTGTGTCTCCCCAGACTGAGCTGCAGGAGGTGCTGGGTGCAGATGAAGAGGTTGGGCCCGGGGAAGGTGATGAGGCCGCCAGCCCAGGCCTCTCTGAGGAGAAGGGACAAGGAAGCGTTGAACCTGCTGTGCAGGCAGCCCTCCTAACAGCCGCAGTCGCAGAGGCTCAGGTAGGTTCTGGAGGAGGCCCATGACAGCCATGTGTGACATGCGTGTGGCATAGCTTGCAGACACAGGCCACAGAAGCCTTCTGCAGCAGCTGCCCTGAGCAGAAAGCAGCACAAGAAACTCCTCCGTGGCTGGCGTACCTCAAAGGCCACTCTGTTCTCTCAGCACCCCCACCCCCTCCCCACCCCCCGAAGCCATTTCCTGGCCTCCACCGACTGTTAGAGCCTCTGTATTTTGCCTCTGACACAGTCTCTAGCCTCTCCAGTGAGTCTTTGCCCCACGCCTTGAGGCTTTCAGGCTCTTCTTTTTTAAGATTTGTGGGTTTTTTATTTATTTATTTGAAAGGCAGAGTTACAAGAGAGGGAGAGAGCTCTTCCATCTGTTGGCTCACTCCCCAAATAGCTGCAAAGGGCGGGATTGGGCTAGGCCGGAGCCAGGAGCCTGGAGCTCCATCCATCCGGGTCTCCTACGTGGGTGCAGAGCAGGTTTTTTTTTAGAATCCCAGAGCTCCACCTGCTGGGGCAGCTTCCTCGCAGGAAGAGAATGGCACAGGCCTGACTAGCCCTGGAGTGGTCAGGTCCTGAGCTGAGCTGTCTTTAGGCTGGGGAGCCTCAGGGGCTACAGGCTCTGCTAGAAGAACGGATCCACAACTACCGGGAGGCTGCGGCCAGTGCCAAGGAAGCAGGGGAAGCGGCCAAAGCCAGGCGCTGTGAGCGAGGGCTGAAGGTGAGCAGGGCTGGGGGAGTGAGGCTGTGGGGTGGGTGACAGGAGGAGGCTTCCCCACTCAGCAGCCTTGTGGAGGTGGTGGATCCTTGGCCTGGCTGTGAGCAGGGTCTGGCCCAAGATGGCCAGCCAGGTTTCTGGACTAGTTCTCTCCCTCAGACTCTGGAGTCCCAGCTCGCTGCTGTGAGGAGAGGCAGGAAGATCAACGAGGACGAGATCCCACCGCCAGTGGCCATAGGCAAGAGGCCTCTGGCCCCCCAGGAAACAGCCCACAGGAGCTCTGAGACAGACCCTCCCTGCCCCCCCGCCATGGAGCCAGGTATCTGAACACCCGGTCCTGTCCCGGTTCCCCAGCCGGCCAGTGTTCTTCGCTGTCAGTCACACTTTCCGCAGAGGCTCCTCAAGCCAAAGCAAGTACCTCCTCCTCTGACCCTCATGCCCTCTGGGACTTCTTGTTTTCCTGTAGACGACGCCTCCCAACCCGAGACAAGCCTCCTGGGCAGCCCTGGCCCTTCTGCCCCGCCGAATTCAGACGCTGACCCCCGGAATCTGCTGTTGACCCGACAGAGAGAGTACAAAGTGGCTGCCCTCAGTGCCAAGCGGGCTGGAGATCTAGAACGTGCCCGGGAGCTCATGAGGATTGGGAAGGTGGGACAGCTGGCTCATTTAACATGGAGGAAACTGAGGCCCAGACAGGGAGCTGAACTGGGCTTGAGACTGGCCCAAGGGAGAATTGTTTCAGCCCAGGTTCTTGGGGTTCCCTCGCTTAGGTGCACATCTACTTTTCTTAGAGGTTTGGTGCTGTCCTGGAGGCCCTGGAGAAGGGGCAGCCTGTGGACCTGAGTGCCATGCCCCCAGCACCTGAGGGTCAGTATGGGAATTGTGAGGGGATCTGCCTGGGCTAGGGGTGCAGTTGGGGCTTGCCAAGCACCCCCACCTATACCTTAGCTTTGCATCCCCCAGATCTGAAGGTCCCCAGGGCACCCCCTGTCGTATCTCCAGCAGTGGAGCGAGTGCAGCCAGTGACAGCTCCTGACATCCCAGCAACCCCAGGTAGGACAGGGTGGTGGGACTGGGGAGTGGGGACCTGGGGAGAGGCAGGCTGAGCAGATGCTCTCCCCGCTCTTCAAGTGGCCCCTGCAGAGCCACAGACGGTGCTGGATGCCCTGCAGCAGAGACTGAACAAGTACCGGGAGGCCGGCATCCAAGCTCGGAGCAGTGGGGATGAACGGAAGGCCCGGATGCATGAGCGCATTGCCAAGGTAGGCTTGGGGCCGTACAGCCACCTGCCCCTGCAGCTGGCGCTGGTCTTCTCCCAGTCTTCCTGTCCCTCTGTCACATGGGCATGGAGCCTGCAGACTCGTGCTCACCATGCGTCCCTCCTTTGCCACCCTTGCAGCAATACCAAGATGCTATTCGAGCACACCGAGCAGGGCGGAAGGTTGATTTCGCAGAGTTGCCGGTTCCTCCAGGTGAGTAGGGCTTGGTCTGTGTGCTGTCTCCCAAGGAAGCAAGGATGGGGAGGGGACGTGACCTCAGGGATGTACCGCCACCTGTCCCTGGCAGAGTCAGGGCCCACAGCAGCTTTGTGCTGCCCTGCGGCTACTCCACCCCCTCCCAGCTCTGCTTCTGTCACAGGGTTTCCCCCCATCCCTGGTCTGCAGCCCATGGTGGGCATGGAGGAGGATACAGTAGCAGCAACCTTGGCAGCTGCCCAGAAACTGGCCACCTCAGATGACACGGCCCTGGCAGAGGAAGAAGAGGATGAGGATGAGGTTTGGCTGAGGGCCCAAGGCAGGACTGGGGGGAGGAGCGGCAGATGAGAAGTGACCCCAGACTTAATGTCCCTACTAACAAGCCCAGGGATACATTCTTTTCTCTATTTCACAGAGAAAAACTTGGCCAAGGGCAGAGCTAGGCTTTACATGAAGGTCTTTCTGGTCCCAGAGCCCAGGTTCCATCCCCAGCACCCTGCTGGCTCCTGTGTTGAGGTGGGAGGGGAGGTTAGAGTGGAGAGCTTCAGAAGTGTTTGGAAGTTCTGAGATATTTTAGGGCTCAGGAGGGGAAGTCACTCGTCTCAGGTCATGCGTGAGTGAGTGCAGCATCTGTGGAGAGCCCGAGGTTGGAAGCTGCCTTGGGTGGGGTCCCCAGTGACAGCCTCCTGGATATCTGCAGAGTGAGACCCCAGCACAGACGCCAGTGGCCAAGAAGCCAGCACAGCCTCTTGTCCCTTCATCTCGGCCCCTGGCTAAGGAGTCACTGAGTCCTTCTGGTGAGTTGGAGACAAGCAGGCTGGGAGGAGTGCAGGTTCTAGTGAGGGGCAGGCATGGCCTTAACCAGTGGTGCTCTCCCCTCAGTGCGGGAGCAGCTGGTGCTACTGGAGGCACGAAAACTGCAGTACCAACGGGCAGCCCTGCAGGCCAAACGTAGGCAGGACCTGGAGCAGGCCAAAGCCCACCTGCGGGTGGCCAAATGTCTGGAGGCTCAGATCACCCAGGCCCGAGCTGGCCGACCTGTTGATCTCTCCAAGGTGAGTCTCATCTTTTGAGCACCAGGACTTCTTGGGCAGAGGAGGTGGGCGGCAGGCTTGCAGGACTCTCTGAAGTAGGGCAGCTTCTGGGAGGCAGTGGGATTTGGGCAGGATGTGATGGCTGGGTAAGCACCTTTTGTTTATGATTCTGTCTACTTCGTAGCCTGCAGAGAGACCTGGGAAGGGAATACAGGATGAGGCCAATGGGGGGGGGGGGGGGGGCAGAGTGTTGTAGCACCCTGAGGTAGAGTGGGAGGCAGTGAGTTGCCTGCACTTAGTATGGATTCCTGCATTTGTTGGGCTCATTAGAGAGTAATCTGACTCTTGGGGCCCGAGGGGCCTTGTGACCTGGGCAGGTGCCTTCGCCCTTGACGGATGAGGAGGGCGACTTCATCCTCATCCACCATGAGGACCTGCGACTCTCCCAGAAGGCTGAGGAAGTATATGCGCAACTACAGAAAATGCTTCTGGAGCAACATGAGGTCAGGAGCCCTTGTCTGTCACTTCCCTTTCAGTGCCCCCAGCCTTCTTGTGGGGAAAGGCCTGGATTCCAGTTCTCACTCTAAAACTTACTGGCCGTATGACCCCACAAGCCTCACTGAACCCGTTTCCTCATCTGTAAAACAGGATGAACATACATACCCTGCTTCAGGATGGTTATAAAGTTCAAACAACAAAAGTCACAGCATGGGAAAAAGGACTTTGTAGGTGGGAGGGGACATGCATATAGATTTTTATGGTGTGTTTGGCTGAACTCCTTCCTGTTTCAGAGTCTGCTTTCGAAGGTGATGCTTGAATTTGGTTTTGAGGGAAGAATAGGAGTTTGCTAATTTTGGAGAATGGCTATCCTTAGAAGAGGAAAGGGCAAAAATATAGACAGAGTACTGGTGGGACTTGGGATATGTGTTGGAGAGAGAAGTGAGGCTACAGAGGAAGGCGGGCTTGAGGTCAGGCCTCGAGTGCCAGTCAGGTAGGTCCTGCCCTGAGACCTGGAATCTGGGCCTCTATTTTCAGAAGTGCCTGCTGTTTTCCAAGCAGTTCATGCACCAGGGCAACGTGGCTGAGACCACCCGGTAAGTGCACGGACTGGGGCTGGGCTTCTGGGGCAAGAGCAGAAAGCATGCCTTGTTGTTTGCTGATGTGCGTACCCACGCCTGTCAGGTTTGAGAAGCTTGCTCAGGACCGTAAGAGACAGCTGGAGATCCTACAGCTGGCCCAGGCCCAGGGCCTCGACCCTCCTAGCCACCACTTTGAGCTGAAGACATTCCAGACCGTGAGGTGCCAAAGCCTAGGGGAAACTGGCTCTGTGCAGGCGTGGGGCAGGAGGGTAGCACCCAGTTAGTGAGCCTTCCCTGGTGAGGAGTGGGTCATGGTGCCTGCCAGTGAGGAGCTCAAAGCTGTATGGATGCTGTGGACAAAGCTAAGGTCTGTGTACAAGCTCTGCTGCTTCTGGCCGAAACAAGCTTTCCCTCTTTGGGTCCACCCCCCCACCCTCGTTACCAGGCACTGGAGAAGGGGATCTGGGTCCACTGTTCTTTCTTTTCGGCTATAGGATCTTCTCAGAACTCAACAGCACAGAGATGCATCTGATCATTGTTCGAGGAATGAACCTCCCAGCACCGCCAGGTAATCCCAAGGCCACCCCTTCCACCCAGGCCCTGGGCTTTTGCCCCCTCCCTGACTCCCGTTTCTCTCTCACAGGGGTGACCCCTGATGACTTGGATGCTTTTGTGCGCTTTGAGTTTCACTACCCTAACTCGGTGAGGTTCAGGTAGAGGTCGCAGCCTCTGAACCCGTGTCAGTTTCTCCCCGTCCCTGGGAGGTCTGGCCATAGGGAGGGGACTGTAGACTTTTGGGCCCATTCTGTACAGAGTTCCTGGCCCTGTTTATCTGTTTCTTCAAACTGTTTTCACTCCTCCCTGCCTACTGTTTTTAGGACCAGGCTCAAAAAAGCAAAACAGCTGTGGTGAAGAACACGAATTCTCCAGGTGAGTGGGGGCCACAGGAGCCCCTTTCAACACCCCCCCCCTTCATGTACATGGGCAGCACTTGTGTTTCCAGATCTGTTCCCTTACTTGATTCCTTCAGCACAGGTGATAAAAGCAGATACTGGTAACACTGGGGCTTCAGGAGGGGGATCCAAAGCAGATCTGGCGCACAGATTCCCAGGTTTGCTGTGGCTAGAATTGCGGTGGGGCAGCTGCTTCATGGCACGATGAAACAGAGTAAGCTCCGGACCCAGCACTGATGTGGTATTTCCAGATTGGGGACCCACTGGAATGGAACTGCTCCCCAGATAGCTCCTTAAGCTGGATAACCACACACTTAAGACTGTAGGTGAGGAATCTGAGCCTCAGTAAAAGTAGAGACCTGCCTATGGCCTCATAATAAGGAGGTGGCAGAAACGAAGTTTGCTCCAGGAATCCCTATTCCAAATTCCAGTTCCCTCCCACTTCGTTATCTAATGAGTATAAAACATGGTCAGGATTTACATTCTCTGCCTTCTGGTGGCAGTCACCCTGAACTGCAGGCAGAGAAAGAGGGGAAGCCAGCCCTGGGCCTCCATTCCCACTTCCTCAGGAAATCCCTGGGAGCCAAGCCCCTTCTTGCATTCTCCTCCTCTTGTAGAGTTTGATCAGCTCTTCAAACTAAACATCAACCGAAACCACCGGGGCTTCAGGAGGGTGATCCAAAGCAAAGGAATCAAGTTTGAGATTTTCCACAAAGGGTGAGGATCCTCTTGGTCCCATTGCCAAGGTGGGCTGGGAAGTAGGAGTGACATTTCCATTACAGCTGCCACCTCTGCTACCGCTTGTTTTCCTGCACTGGTCTCAGCCAGTTCACGCCTGCCTTCTCTACCCAATCTAATCCTCTGCTGCCTCTTGGATCCCAGCTCTTTCTTCAGAAGTGACAAGCTGGTTGGCACGGCACATCTGAAACTGGAGCGGCTGGAGAATGAGTGTGAGATCAGAGAGATTGTGGAGGTGAGGCCTGGGGTGGGCAACAGAGGACTTAGTAAGAGTAGAGCTAGTATTTGTTGAACACCAGTCCCTGCTGTAGGTTTTTGTGCCTGTCGCTTAACTTGAAAATTACCCACACAGTTGTTATATGGTAGGTGGTATCTCCATTTCACAAAAGAGGATGTTCAGAAGGTCAGAAAAATTCAGAGTTTCAAGATAGGAAGTAGCCATACTCTTCCCACAACACCTGGGCCATCCAGGTTTCTAATGATGATGGATGAGCAGGAAGATCCCTGGGTATACAGTCACAGCTGTCAGCCTGGCACACAGATTCCCAGGTTGCTGTGGCTAGAATTGCGGTTGGGGCAGCTGCTTCACAGCACGATGAAACAGAGTAAGCTCCGGACCCAGCACTGATGTGGTATTTCCAGATTGGGGACGCACTGACGTGCAGCCGGTCTACTGTTGGGAACTGCTCCCCAGATAGCTCCTTAAGCTGGATAATCATAGGATTGCACAGGCAGTGGCTCTAAGAGCTGGCCACTGACAAATAAAGACATTTAAGCCCTAGAAGAAAGGGAGGTTACATAAGTTCACAGGACCAGATCCTGACTCATACTTTTGTTGGCTGAAGCCTCTCCTGCTGCGGCACACCTGCTCCCTGTCTGCCGGGGGAGTTGTTCTCAAGTGGAGTCTGCTCTCTGTTGGCCTCATGGAGGGTGATCAGACTTGTCAGGACTGTCACACTGATGTGCACTCCAGCCCAGGAAGGAAGGGAAACCTTTGATCTGGGTTCTGCTCTTGATGCTGCAGTGTCATCTACTTCTCTTTGGGGCATCTGGGAAGGTGGAGCTCGCTGGTTTTCATGCTGCTCCTTGAAGCCAACATTTATTCCTGGAGCTGCTTGGAGATTGAGGGGGAGTGATGGGCTAGAGCGTTCCAGATGTCTATCTCCACTTCAGTTAGTGTTTATCTAGGTTTATATGTTAATTGTTTTAGTAAGACAGCCAAACCATTACCACCCCAAACAGAAGGACAACAGGTTTGAGACTCCCATGCGTTAGGACTGCAGGATACCTTAGCTCCTCTAATTCGTTTCCTAGGAGCACAGGGACCTGCGTGCCTCAGTTATTGTCTGCCTCTCCCTGGTCCTCACAGGTCCTGGATGGAAGGAAGCCTACTGGGGGGAAGCTGGAGGTGAAGGTGAGGCTGCGGGAGCCTCTGAGTGGCCAGGATGTGCAGATGGTCACCGAGAACTGGCTGGTCCTGGAGCCTCGGGGCCTGTGAGGTGGGCAGCTCTCTGGGTCCCCAGAACCTCTTCCCCTGCGTTCTGATGGGGTCCCTCTGGGGTCCTTCTCCTATTCACCCTGTGTGTGGGGAGAAAGCCTAGGAGTTCTCATCTGTGTGAAGACCAAGGCACCAAAACTGTTGGGCAGAGTTCATGAGCTGAGTTTCTTAGTGGAACAGGGGAGGAAAAGTAACTCCCAAGGTTTGTCTTCAGGAAATCTCTGTAAAACCTGCTTGTTTTCCCTGTGGTTTAGCCGGACTCCCCATGCTCTGTGCCGCTTTGCAGCAGACGGCCAGCACCAGGAGATGATCAGGCCAGCGACGGTGTGCAGGAGCTTCCTCTTCCCAGTGCTGCTGGCTGCAGAAGCCTTTGTACATAAGAGAGATGCTGCTACCTAAGCACCAAAGACCTTTAAAGTATGTGCACTACTGACCACAGCCCTGGTCTTTCCTGTCACTGGCCCACAGAAGCAAGCTGGATTCGAGGAGCTCCTCTCTCATGCGTCTTACTCCCCCAGTCTGGGCAAAGGCAAGGATATCCTCAGTGCTCTGTGCCATGGAGACCTGCAGCCCACTAACCCCTACCTAGCAACTGTGTGCAGCTCACCCTAGCCCCAGTTGCACCACTTCTGGATGTGCCTTTAACTGAACTGTAAGGGATGGGAGAACTCGAGGGTGATCGGGAACCTCCCCTGCTTAGGGTGGGAACAGGGTTCTGTGACTCTGGTCAGTGGCAGCCTGTCCTCTCAACTCAGTTCCCCCCAGCTCTGCCCGTGCCTTTGTTCCTAACAGCTGCTAGTATTAGCCTTCCTGCGTCCCCACGGACTTAGAAACGTTTTGGTACTACTTGGTGGGAAGTTAAGGGAAGGCTGTATCTTGGGTTTGTTCCATGCACCCAAGATAAGAGACTGTTAAAGGGGAAGAAGAAGAAGAAAAAAAAAATATATATATATCTGTAAAATTTGTGTAGCCATTTTTATTTAAGCAACTAAGTCTAACTCACTGTAGGGATTTTAGACTCTGCAGGCTTGGAAAGCCTGAGTAGCAGTAGCATTTGTTACCGACCAAGATCCAGATTACTGCCATGGCAGGGATTCTAACAGAGGGTGTGGGATGGAGGTGGGGTTGTTTTCCTCTTTAGCAGATCAGCTGGGGAAACGACTGAGAAATTGCCCTTTGGCTTTGTTTTCAGCCTTGTTTTACTGAATGGATGGAGACGATGAAGGGATCTATAGTTCTAATAGATTTAATATTCAAGACTAATATTCTACATTTCTTAGAAATCAACACCCGTGTTTTTTTATCCCCTTTTTTTGAAACATTAAAATTCAACAAAGCATACCTCGATTGTTTTTTAAAAGCTGTAAGTGCAGCATCTACATTCAGCTTACTGATTGCTACAGTACTGCATAAGCACAGCTCAGGGACTGAGCATTTCTGTATGCATCTGGTTTCAAGGGGCACAGGGCTAAGTCATGCTTCCCTGCCCTAAAGAGCAGTCTGTAGTGGGCAACAGAACAGCATCTACAGACAAGTGGCTCTTTCCCAGGACTCTGGCCAGTCTTACTTACCTATCGGATATGACCTACCAAAATTTCCAGAGATGAGAGCTTTAACACTTAATTGCAGTCACATATACATGTCAAACAAGCAATAATCTAGAATGAAAAGGAAGGTTGTTAGCCTTCATAAAGTGGCCTAGAATAAAGGGGGTGTCAGAAGGGTGCCTGACCCAGCTTTGTCTTCCCCTCAGTGTTTGCATCCAACCCTGTGTGAACCAACAGGGTTAGGACCACTGGGGTTTTCTTGAAAGGGTCCAACTAGACCAAGGAATCTCTAAATTCAGGCCTCTGCTGGAAATACCCTATTTCAATAGGAAGTTTTCTGTGACTCCCAAATTTCCCTTTACAATCCGTTCACTTTTAAAAAAACAACCTCAACAGGCTGACAAAGCCACCCACTGGACTTGGAGACTGAGGTTCTTAAAAGGCCTTTGTTGCAGCCAAGGCTTGCGTGAGTAGAGGGAGGGGTCTGCCGCAGCCTCATCTTGTCCAAACATTGGAGATTACCTATGGGCAGCTGGGAATCAGCCATGACCCAAATCATCTTAAAATTTTACATTCTCTACTATAAAGCGCACTTTCTTCTGAATTAGTTAATACACAAGAAATTTATCCCAGAACCAGGAAGTCTTCCTCACAATTAAAGAGCAGACTTGTGATTTTAACATTATTTTTTCTCACAGCATCATTGCCAAACCTGCATCAAGGCTTCCAAATATTTTTTCTTCATTTATTTGAAAGGCAGAGAAACAGTGAGCAAGATAGAGATCTCCCATCCACTGGTTTATGTCCTAAATGCCTGCAACAGCCAGAGCTATGCCAGGGCAAAGCCAGGAGCCCAGAACTTTAGTATCCCACATGGGTGGCAGGGACCCAGCTATCAACCTGCTGTCTCCCAGGATGTGCATCAGCAATAAGCTGGAACTGGAAGCATTTGGAACTTGAACCCTGGAACTCTGATTTGGGATGCAGGTGTGCCAAGTGGCATCTCACCCACTGCACCAAACACACACTGCCATAGTGCTTCCAACTTCTTTTAAAGAGTTATTTGAAAGAGTTATCACCCCATGGCATGGTAGGTTAAGCCTCTGCTTACAGCGTTGACATCCCATATGGGCACCGGTTTGAATCCCAGCTGCCCTACTTCCAATCCAGTTCCCTGCTAATGGCCTGGGAAGGCAGCAAAGGATGGCCCAAATTCTTGGGCCCCTGCAACCACATGGGAGACCCAGAAGCAGCTCCTGGCTCCTGATTTTGGATCCGCCCAGCTCTGACTGTTGCGGCTGTTTGCGGAGTGAACCAGCAGAAGCAGCCCTCTTTGTCTCCCCCTCTGTATAACTGTAACCCTGTAACTCTGCCTTTCAAATAAATAAATCTTTTCAAGAAATAGGAAAAGATAGATCTTCTGCTCAATGGTTTACTCCCACAATGGCCCCAACAGCCTGGGTTGAGACAGGCTGAGGGTAGCAGTCAGGACCTTCACCTGGGTCTCCCATGTAGGTGCAGGAGCCCACTTAAGCCATCTTCTGCGTCTCCCAGGCCATTAGCAGGGAGCTAGATGGGAAGTAGAGCAGCCGGGGGACACACCAGTGTCTATGGGATGCCAGCATCGCAGGTGGCAGCTTTACTCTGACACAACAGTCCCCGCTTCCAAATTTTAATGGCTTGTTTCCCAAACATTTCTGAGCAGCTCCCAAAAGATCTTGCCCCTTCAGTAATTAGGGCAGCTCCTTTTAAGGATGAAACCATGTGAAAAACTGTTGGATCCAGCAGCTTATACCTGGTCCAGCACCATCACAGATGGTCTCTTCCTTTCTCTGGGCATCATTCCCGCTCTACTCTAGCCCTCCTGGCTATGGATACAATCATGAAAAATTCCATCACATTACTTTAACATTATTAAAACAAACCACTGTTACATACCTGTTAATTCCAGAAACAATGATCAGCCTATTGCTTGACTGTCTGAAATGCATTAGATGCATAAATTAGAAGATGAGTTATGATAGAGATATTTAATTGGAAATTGGGGCCTCCTAGCATTCAGGAACAAGACAAGATTAAACAGGGAAAACCCCTGTCTATAGCCCTCTAGTCCAGTTGGTTCTTAAGAAGTGCTGATAAAGGGGCCAGTGTTTTGGTACAGCCTGTTAAGCCACTGCCTGCAGCACTGGCATCCTGCATGGGTGCCAGTTCAAGTCCCAGCTGCTCCACTTCTGATCCGGTTCCCTGCTAACGTGCCTGGGAAAGCAGTGGAAGATGGCCCAAGCGCTTGGGCCCTTTGCACACAATTGGGAGACCCAAAAGAAGTTCCTGGATTCTGGCTTCATCTTTTTTTTTTTTTTTTTTTTTTTTTGACAGGCAGAGTGGACAGTGAGAGAGAGACAGAGAGAAAGGTCTTCCTTTGCCGTTGGTTCACCCTCCAATGGCCGCCGCGGCTGGCGCGCTGCGGCCGGCGCACCGCGCTGATCCGATGGCAGGAGCCAGGAGCCAGGTGCTTTTCCTGGTCTCCCATGGGGTGCAGGGTCCAAGCACCTGGGCCATCCTCCACTGCACTCCCTGGCCACAGCAGAGGGCTGGCCTGGAAGAGGGGCAACCGGGACAGAATCCGGCGCCCCGACCGGGACTAGAACCCGGTGTGCCGGCGCCGCTAGGCGGAGGATTAGCCTAGTGAGCCGCGGCACCGGCCTGGCTTCATCTTTGCCCAGCCTCAGCTGTTGGAGCCATTTAGTGAGGGAACCAGTGGATGGGAGATCTGTCTCTGTAATCCTGCCTTTCAAATAAGTAAGTCAGAATTACTGAGAGAGATATATATTCCATCTACTGGTTCACTTCCCAAATGGCCACAACAGCCAGAGCTGGGGCAGGCCAAAGCCAGGAGCCAGGAGCTGCTTCTGGGTCTCCCATGTGGGGTGCAGGGGCCCAGGGACTTAGGCCATCTTCCGCTGCTTTACCAGGCACATCAGCAAGGAGCTGCATTAGAAGTGGAGCAGCTGGGATTCAAACTGGCAGCCATAAGGGATGCCAGTGCTGCAGAGAGCGAGAGCAGCTTAATCACTATACCAAAGCGCCAGCCCTGAGAAATCTTAAAAAACAAAAACTGAGGCCAGCACCATGGCTCATTTGGCTAATCCGCCGCCTGTGGCGCCAGCACCCCGGGTTCTAGTCCCGGTTGGGCTCTGGATTCTGTCCCGGTTGCTCCTCTTCAGTCCAGCTCTCTGCTGTGGCCTGGGAAGGCAGTGGAGGATGGCCCAAGTGCTTGAGCCCTGCACCTGCATGGGAGACCAGGAGGCAGCACCTGGCTCCTGGCTTCAGATCGGTGCAGCAGGCCAGCCATAGCAGCCATTTGGGGGGTGAACCAATGGAAAAAGGAAGACCTTTCTCTCTGTCTCTCTAACTCTGCCTGTCATAAAAATAAAAAAAATGAAAACAGAGAAACTGTATTGGCTAGCATTTGGTAAACATTCAGTAATTTACCAGAGTAGCAGCTGTCTTCCTTTTCAGCTCGGAAGAGGTGCTGTATCTCAGGATTACAACCTGACTGGAAATGTGGGATTTCAGCTCTTTATATAATTCCTTTGATATACAACTTAAACATGGGGGGAAAATACACTAGTCTTGGCTATTTTATGTCTAAGACCAATTCCACAAGGTAATAAACATGAAAGACATTTTATAGTTGAGAATAGACCTGACTACATAGGACCAGTTTCCTTAGTGGGAGAATTAAAAAAAAAAAAAAAAAAAGCTTACACTGATCCAGAAGAAACATGTACAGTAGCAAGCTGTATTTAGCAGGAATACAAGAGTTGTTGAGCAGGAAGATTAACTATAGGAAGTGTCTCCCTCTCTAGAAGCTCCAAACGGCTGTAGTATATTTAGAATAAGATGGATATTACACCAAAGATACCAGTCCCTGTTAACCATGCTTCTGCTCTTTTCAGGTTTAGGAGGTGTGAGCTAAGGGACACCTTAGAAGCCCCGAGTCCCTCAATCTGTGGGAAAGCTCAGATTCCTCTGTAGCCACTTCCACCAATCTTTGGAGCTGTGAAATGCGATGTCTCCCCCATCCCCACCCCCAGAGGAACTAACCTGGCCTGATACAGCTCCCAGGCCAGGCCTTTGCACCTCTGATTAGAAAACAGCTGCTGTCCAAACCAGTTCCACAGTGTGACTGCCAAGTGCCAAGCCCAGCCCTCGCCACTGGGGAGCAGCCTCTCTGTCCAGAAGCCTGCACTAATTGTCATGGGATTCTTGGGGGCTACACTCTTATGCTGCAGAGGAACCAACTCCAGCTTGGCCTCTGCATTCAGAAGATGCCAGTGGTGATGGAGCCGAGTTGTTCTAGAACATTGTTTTTCAGACTGGTTGATGAAATCTATTTGATCTGTGATCAAAATGAATTTTTAATGAAAGAAAATGATCACAGTACATCACATATCTATCATGAGTAAATAACCCAGACCATAGTTTCTAATGTTCCTTTCACTAAAAGACCGGAGCTTCCTGGAGAAATGGCTGTTTCCAGGGCGAGGGCAGGATAAACACAAGATGAGCCTGGAGCATTGTCATGTTAGAAAAAGAAGTATTATTGAAAAATAATGGGACCAGTGGCACGGATGTAGAAACTGGCGTGCAGGGCCTCTGGCCAAAGTTGATGCCATCTGAGCACCAAGCTAATGAATTAGAACGACTGAAAAAAAATAACCCATGTGTCCATAATGAAAATTAAATCAATAAATAGGTTAGAACAAAAGACTTTCGCTTAGATTACCAAGTGCAGCTTTAAAGGTGGAAGGCTTGGAATTGAAAAATTGTTTGTAGTCATCACAGTAAAAGATCAGAAAGGTAAGAAATATCAGTGGGTGCTAAATCTAGGAGAACCTTTTGGTGAGCAAGGTACCTGAATGGTCTGAAATTATACATGTTGGTTATTAGTTCCAAGGAGGAGAACACAGTGGAGAAAGGAGACAACACCCTGACCAGGTGATCCCATTTACCATTAGTGAGGGCCAAATGGACACCAGGTGATCTTGATTAAAAATCCATAAACCTATTCATTAAACTCAGAATGGTATTTTTCTCTAAAAAAAAAAAAAAAAAGTGCGAGAGGACTAAATTCACCAATATCAGTGACAAAATTTAAGGGTGAGGCATGGCTACTTGCCGGGTCTGATCCTGGAGCAAGGAGAACTGCAAAGGATCTCACTGAGCAGACAATATTCGTTCATTGAAGTATCCTATCAATGTTAACTTGACGGAAGTTGAGAAATGTTAAGCCATTATGAAAAAGAACGTATTTAGGGGTATGTATGATCCCTGTATAATGTACACAATTTATTCTCCAAGGCCTCAATTTTTAGAGACATCAAATAGGGCAGAATGTTAAAATGTGAATAATATGTGAATCAGTAAAGTATACATAGTGGTTTTTTGTACCTGCAGCTTTCCTAGAATTTAAATGATTTCTCAAATTATTTTTTAAATATCACCAGTTTATAGAAATTAAAAATATATTGATTATACTCTATCAGCTTTCACAGAAATGCCCAGTTTAATTCAGTTGGGCAGATCTCCAGTGATCTGAATTCAGCTCTGCCATACAAATGACCTCATGCACACTGAGTTGTCTTGCCATGGCTGGGAGAGTACATAATCCTTTGGGTCTTTAATTCATTGCAATAACCTGGTTTAAAAAGAAACAAAAATCTAAGTGTGATTCTACTTGAGAAACAGCTGTGATGTAACTGGGACAATATCAGAGTCGAATTCCCCTTCTTATACCAATTGTGTACAAAGAATGCAAAAATGATGCTTCATTTTTTATTTCCCCTCTGCCCTCCCACCCCACCCTTGGTGATGGTTGTACCCATTTGAGCATTTCTGAGCACATGACCATAAGTAAATCTTAAGAGAGGAGCAGAATTTGTGTCTAAACAGTAACAGAGGGGATTAGCTGCAAAGATAGCATAACTGTTGTGCAGTAGAGTAGAAGCTGCCCAGGTCTTCTTAGTGGACAATGCATAGAAGACTTAGAATTATGGAACAGTTTCCCCAGCCATCCTTTCCCACCCCTGTTCCCTAATGCCCCCCTACGTCCCCCCTCCCCCAATTAATAGTGTTAACAAAAGCTTAATCTTCCAGTTTTAAAGTGCAAATGATTTGGGTGTGACTGCTGTTGCAACAGGTATGAACAGAAAAAAACGAAGTCCTCTGTCTATGCAATGTTTTCCAGAATATAAAAGATGAGTTCCATGACGACGGGGCCCTCACTGAGCTGGCAGGCCCCTCCATGGATCACTGGCACCAAGGCGCTGTCCAGGTCATTCATGTATTGCGAGGGAAGGGGCTGGCCATTGCTCCCTGCTTGATAGCCAACCTATACCACAGAGAGAAGGGGATGAAGGTTACTAGACTGAGACGATCTTTTCAGAGGGTTCAGAGTCAAAGAGGCTGAGCAGGAAAGGAGATGTCCTTGGCCGTGGGCTGTACACACAATGGTGAACACAGATTTCTCCTCTTCCCTGAGTTGTCATTTAATAATCCTGATCACTTAGCTTAAGATTTCGGGCAAGTCTCTCAACCTGCTGCGGTCTTAGTTTCTAGGAAAGGGGGTGCTGTGCAGAAAGAGGGGGAGTGTCAGAAAGAGTGCCTTACTTTCCTTTGGTTGTAAAAATTAAAATCAAATACATAAAGTACAACTCCTAACAGCAGGAACTGAGAATCTGCCCTTCAGTCCTCCATTCATCCATGTTCCATCTTCTTAGCACCCACAAACAGGGATTCTAAGATGAATGGAACCAGGCCCCTGCCTTCAAGAGGCTCACTCAATTGGCAGAAAAATGCTGTTCTTTAACTGTTTTATGTAAGGGAAATCTCTGTCTCCAGCCTGGTTATCAGTGTCATTTAAGAATGTGCCATTTGTATTACCCTGGCATGCTTCGTACAGCACTAGGCAATACCTCAAGTACAAAATAAACTTGTTGACCGATGGCTCATCAGGAAATGGGGCCCGGCACATAACCTGTCATCCTAACAGCGCAACTCTGTATTCACGAGCCAGCTTCTCCCTGTAAGCACTCAGGATGGAGCGGCTTGCTGTGTAGAATTCATACTCAGGCTGGCGCCGCGGCTCACTAGGCTAATCCTCCGCCTAGCGGCGCCGGCACACCGGGTTCTAGTCCCGGTTGGGGCGCCGGATTCTGTCCCGGTTGCCCCTCTTCCAGGCCAGCTCTCTGCTGTGGCCAGGGAGTGCAGTGGAGGATGGCCCAGGTGCTTGGGCCCTGCACCCCATGGGAGACCAGGAAAAGCACCTGGCTCCTGCCATCGGATCAGCGCGGTGCGCCGGCCGCAGCGCGCCGGCCAAGGCGGCCATTGGAGGGTGAACCAATGGCAAAGGAAGACCTTTCTCTCTGTCTCTCTCACTGTCCACTCTGCCTGTCCAAAAAAAGAATTCATACTCAGCTAGGAATGGTGATCAAGCTGAGTCTACACATTTTCTAAGTGACTCCAATCTAAAGTGTTGATGGAGAACTACAGCAATGTTTAAACATCAAAACAGGACCAATGGAATAAGTCACAGGTATCCAACATGCAAAAGAAATGCAGAGAGATCAGAGTGCTTAGCCACAGGAGAGACACTGGGACAAGGAACTACAGCTAGGGAGGGCTGAGACTGGACTGGTGCTACACAGAACATATAAAAAAATTAAGTGAGACAGAGAGGGAAGCCTGGCAACAGGAGACCCAAAATGACAGGAAAATTAATTCAGAAATAGCTCAAGTCCTATTTATTCACTAATTAGCCTGGTAAATATCTCCTTAAGGCCTGGGCAGCTGCAGAGTCCAGTCCACAGAAACCTGCCCTAGCTGGGTGAGGGACAGCTTGGGCTCTGCCTTCTGAAGGAGCGCTGCTGAATGCTTCCTGATGGCGGGAACGGGGTGGTTCCAGCGGCAACAGGTCCTCACTGTACTGCTCCATATTAGGGAGGAAATCAACTCCTTGGAGACATGGAGATGATGAAGCCACAGCTCAAATGATTCTGAGAGTGACCAAGCATATTGGGATATATTAATATTCTTAGAAAGCCAGAATACTACATCTGGTCAGGCAGGAGGTCTGGAAGATTCAGCTTCCTGGATTGTGGCAAGAAAACTCAGAAGGCAGAAAATACAGACACTACCCCCAAGGCCGGCTTCAACTTCTTACCTGGTCTGAGTCAAGCGTCACACGTAATCCCAGTTTTGTCATTCCATCTTCCTTCAGAAGCTTCAGGTGGGGACAGAGAGCGAGGCAGAAAGCCTTGGCAACGTGTTCCGTCAATCTGCTATGATCTGCAGGATCACTTAGGCAATTGTGCTGGTCATCATTTTCTAGAAAAAACACCTGCCACCCCCCCCAAAAAAAAGATTTTTAACACTACCTAAATTTTGGAAGAAACAAGAGCATTAGTTTACTGTATATGAACACCCTGATTCTTGAAGATGTGTAAGATCTCAGGACACCATGGTCCTTGGGCCAGGAAAATAGGGCACTGATGTCTTAACGCTTGAGAAACAATCCCTGGAGGCCAGCACTGTGGTGGACTAAGTAAGGCTGACGCCAGCATCTCATATGGGTGCCAGTTTCAATCCCAGCTGCTCCACTTCCAATCCAACTCCCTGCTAATGCACCTGGGAAAGCAGTGGAGGTTGGCCCAAGTGTTTGGATCCCTGTACCCATATGGGAGAAATGGAGAAAGCTCCTAGCTCCTGGCTTTAGCCTGGCCATGCCCTGGTCATTGCGGCCATTTGGGGAATGAGCCAGCAGATGGAAGACTTTTCTCGCTGTCTCTTCCTCTCTAACTCTGCCTTTCAAATAAATAAAATAAATTAAAAAAAAAAAAAAACAAACAATCCCTGCCTCTCTTTCCATGACTCTGCCATGGTTATCATATTATATTGTACTCAGAATCAGAAAAGGACTTCATTTTGCACTGTGTGCTTCTAAAAGGTAATCCCCATTTGTAGACAATTTTCCTAGGAAATGATCTTAGGCTCTTAAGAGAATAGACTTCATAGATGATGTGATCCAGCCCCTTCATTTTAGTTTACTCACTGACCGGCTCAAGTGCAGAGAAGTACTGAGAGGCAGAACTAAGCCCAGAATCTGAGTCTTCCACCTCTCGTTGCAGGCAGAGCTTTTTCCCACAAGGCCCTGCCACTGTGGAGGCCAGAGCTGTCTGCGTTCACAGAGAGCAAGCACTGCACTGTGCACAAGCGGAAGCTTAGCAGACTGGAGATGGGAGACTCCAATACCAGTCACACAGACAAAGGGTGCTGAATAATCCAAAGACTAAAGGAAAGGAAAGGGCTTCTTAACATCTAGTTTGCCTCTAGATGGCAAATGCAAAGCACATGTGCTCTCTGGTTGTTTGAAGTTAAAAATTATAATGGCGAAAATACAAAAGAGAACTGCAAATACACAATGTTTATATACACCAACCTCTAGCTTACTGCTCAGTAAGGGGCTCATCCTGAGAATGCTATCAAGGAAGCAGCTCTGAGGCCCTGTGCCTGGATGCACAGGTGAGAGCAGCAGCGTGAAATGATGGAAAGAGTTCTGGATTGGGAGTCCACAGACAGGTGCTGTGGGCCCTGTTCTGCCAGAAAGTTACAAAGCCACACAGTCTCAGCCTGTTTTCTCATTTGCATAATGGGATGACTAGACTGCCTACCTCACTGAGTTATTGGAGAGCAAAATGGAGGGAGCAGAGATCAAACTAGTTTATAAGCTAAAAAGAATTTTGCATGTTCTAGACTGCCCTGATCAAAATGTGTCAAAGGAGCAACCATTACAAACCAAGCAGCTAAAATCACCAAACTGCATATGAAAACATGGGGCCTGGTATGAAGGAAGGGTCACTGAAACACCAGCTCAAGACCTAGAGAGCTGGGTCCCAGTCCCTGTGTATCAGGGACCAGCTTTGTGAATCTGGATAAGATACTTTCATCTCTTTTGGTCTCAACTTCCTGTGTGTAAAATAGAAAAGCTAGAAGTCACAGCCTTTTCAGAAAGAATTAAAATTTTAAAGTTTAAAGGATGCCTAGAGATCTTATTATTCAATCATTTATTTTATAGATGAGTATATATGAAGCTCAAAAGCAACAAAGAGATTAAGGCTCTATCTGTTCGCTCTGTAAACATACTCTGGCTCAGGTTAGCCTCTAATACAGCTTTTGAGTTAAGGAGCCATTTAGTTTAGTAGAAAACAGCTTTGGAGTTTGCCAGATCTGGGTGTGAATTAGGATTTTTGCATTATTTTACTTGCCTTGTAATATTTGACATGTGACCTAGTCTCAGAAGTTTATTTTCTTATTGGCAAAATCAATCTATTTAGGATTGTGTTACTTATCCAAGAGAGTTCTAACTTTAAGTGCAACAAAACCAACCCAATTTATGGTGAATACAGCAAACCATTCAGAGATGCACCCTTCTTGAATTTCAACACAGATCAACCTCTAAAAGCTAGTTTCCGAGAAGCAGCACACCTGGGAATGCTGAAAGCTGTATTTGGTGGCATTTCTTCCCAGTGATCTAAGACCAGAGTAAAGTGGAGTATAAAAGTAAATATAGATTTTATTTTTTTAATCCTCCAGAATCTTCCCAGAATGGGCCCTTGGCCTAGCAAAAACTTGTGCTCAAAGTAGGTCAAGGGTGTGAGGTTTCATTTCCTTACCTCTGTCCATCTGATGACTTTTCCATTTGCTTTATACTCTGATCCATGAAATATCTTCACATTTGTTATAGACTCCATGGACTTCCCATCTATCGGACTTATGACACTGAAGTAAAGGCAAAGGAAAGAGAAGCAACTTTTTAATTTAGAGGAGCCATTTCTCTTATCACGTCTTGCTGCTCATTACACTGGATTCCTTGCTGAACTCAACTGTGCAGCACATCACAACAAGATGACATACAAAAATGTACATGAGCAGAGCTCTCATGCAAAGAGCCTAAGCGCTGAAATATGAGTCAAAGAACACATGTGTGCCCTCAAGAAGAAGGCCCTTTCCTTTATATATATGTATTTTTTTTTAACAGGCAGAGTGGACAGTGAGAGAGAGACAAAGGTCTTCCTTTGCCGTTGGTTCACCCTCCAATGGCCGCCGCGGCCGGTGCATCACGCTGATCCGAAGGCAGGAGCCAGGTGCTTCTCCTGGTCTCCCATGGGGTGCAGGACCCAAGCACTTGGGCCATCCTCCACTGCACTCCCTGGCCACAGCAGAGAGCTGGCCTGGAAGAGGGGCAACCGGGACAGAATCTGGTGCCCCGACCGGGACTAGAACCCAGTGTGCTGGCGCCACAAGGTGGAAGATTAGCCTAGTGAGCAGCGGCGCTGGCCCTTTCCTAAGAGCTGCTTCTCTTTAATGTGAACAAAGTGTTCAATCAAATCTCCTCTCCCTACAGTCCTTCTTGCAGTGAACCCAAGGTCACTCACCCAATCTTGTTCTCTATTATGGTCCTGGGATATAATGATACTCATGTTATACTCCATATTTTTGCATATCTGAATGGTGGAGAATATGATATATTTACCTCTGTGTGCTCTATTCCTAGTACTCACCTACTGCTTAGAAATTGGGAGGTTACTGAATGTTCATTAAGAATTATTTGAGGGACCAGTGGTTAGCCTAGAAGTTAAGACACATATCACATTGGAAGAACTGGGCTATAGATTCCTGCTAATGCAGACACAGGGAGGCAGCAGGTGATGGCTCAAGTAATTGGGCTCCTGCCATTCACCTGGGAGAATGAATAGTAATTCCAGCTCCCAGCTTCAGCCCTGGCCCAGCCTTGAACATTGTGGGCATTTGGGGAATGAACTTGCAGATGGAAGCTCTCATTTGTTTCTCAAGTTAAAAAAAAAAAGAATTATTTGATAAATGTGTTAATTATGGCAATGTGGATATGAACTCATTAATAAGTATCTGTGGCGCTGTGGCGTAGCAGGTAAAGCTGCTGCCAGCAGTGCTGTCATCCCATATGGACGCCATATGCTCCACTTCCGATCCAGCTCTCTGCGACGGCCTGGGAAAGCAGTGGAAGATGGCCCAAGTCCTTGGGCCCCTGCACCCATGTTGGAGATCCGGAGGAAGCTCCTGGCTTTGGATTGGCGCAGCTCTGGCCATTGCGGCCATCTTGGGAGTGAAACAGTGATGCAACACCTCTCTCTCTCTGCATCTCTGTAACTCTGCCTTTCAAATAAGTAAGTAAATAAATCTTTTTTTTTTTTAAGTATCTGTGTATTTATCACATCAAATCCCCTTCAGTGCTAAATCATCACCTAAATTCCTGAGCAGAAAGGCTACTTCTGAAAGTTGTTTCCTCCTTGAAATACACAAGTATAAATACATAGATTCAAAATGATTGTCACAGGGATTCTAACCAACCTCTGACAGTTTCAAATTTGTAGGTTATACTATTGAATCTATGTATTAAAAGCCAAATTTAACTTAACTATCAACATCTGGTATTCATCTGAATTAAAATTATTTAAACAATATAACTTTACTTTCTGACTCATCAGGCAACAACTGTCAGAAAAGGGGAACCTTCAGATTAGAGGCCTTTGACACAAGACAGTCAGACATTTAGGGACAAGCAGGAAAACAATTTATACACTGCAAACAGAACTGTTGAGTTCAGGAGTGTTCTCTGGCTAGTTTTGTTCCAGTTTCTAAGAAATGCCACTGGTAGCTGCTATAGGAAGGGGTAGCCTGCTTGTTGTCAGTTACTGATAGCTTATGGTACCAGATTTTCAGATTAACCATTTTTGGTCCTAATAACTATATTAATTTCTGACTGAATAGAAAATTAAACACAAACTGAAATTAAATTTTCCAGTGAAGAATGGAAAGATAAAGGAGTTACCTGTAAAGTAGACAAATACATTCACTATTTAGAAATTGCTTCTTTTAGGGGCCAGTGCTGTGGCTCACTGGCTTAATCCTCCGCCTACAGCGCCAGCATCCCATATGGGCACCGTGTTCTAGTCCTGGTTGCTCCTCTTCCAGTCCAGCTCTCTGCTGTAGCCTGGGGAAGGCAGTGGAGGATGGCCCAAGTGCTTGAGCCCTGCACCTGCATGGGAGACCAGGAGGAAGCACCTGGCTCCTGGCTTCAGATCGGCGTAGTCCGGCCATGGTGGCCATTTGGGGGGTGAACCAATGGAAGGAAGATCTTTCTGTCTCTCTCTCTCTCTTTCACTGTCTAACTCTATCTGTCAAATAAATGAAAAAAAAATGCTTCTTTTGTTCAGAATCAAAATTTAAAACATTCATATACACGTATTTACTAGAGAGAGAGCGCACACATACACTTCCATCCACTGGTTCACTCCCCAAATGCCTGCAACAACCAAGGGCTAGGCCAAGATAAAGCTACGAGCCAAGATCTCCAGCCAGATCTCCCATTTTAGGTGGCAGGAACTCAAGTACTTGAGACATCATCTGCTGCCTCTCAGGGTGTACATCAGCAGGTATATGGATTGGAAGTGAAGGTGTATTAGCCATTCAATTAGTAATTTTATATTCATTGATTCAATGAGTATTCATTCAATCAATAATATTAAAGCACCTAGTAGGTGCCAGATAGTGTTTTAAGTGCTGGTAGTAACAGAACGAAATAAATGAATTAAATCAAACAAACCAAACAGCAGGAAATCTTTTTTTTAATGATTTATTTTATTTATTTGAAAGAGTTACAGAGAGGGGTAGAGACAGAGTGAGGTCTTCCATCCGCTGGCTCACTCCCCAGATGACCACAATGGCCAGAGCTATGCCGATCCGAAGCTAGGAGCTTCTTCCAGGTCTCCCACGTGGGTGCAGAGGCCCAAGGACTTGGCCCATCCTCTACTGATTTCCCAGGCCATAGCAGAGTGCTGGATTGGAAGAGGAGCAGCCCGGACTTGAACTGGCAACCATATGGGATGCCGGCACTTCAGGCCAGGGCTTTAACCCACTGTACCACAACGCTGGCCCCAATAAACCATCTTAATTAAGCTTACATTCCAGGGCCAGTATAGTAAAATAAATAGGTAAAAACAGATCATGTATTAGAGGGTTATAATATTTCAGAGAAATAAAATGTAAGGAAGGTAGAAAGGAAGTACTGGAGTGGGAGAGAGAAGTGGGTGTGAGAGTGTTGACGTTTAGATAGGCTGTTCAGGGAAGGCCATGCTGAGAAAATGACATTCTGGAAAGATCTGGAGGTCATGAGGAGGTAATTTCATGAAGCTTTGCATGGGAAGAGGAGAAGCCTAGAAAACAGCAAGTGCAAAGGGCTGTGCAGAAGCACAGCTGATGTGATCAAGAAAGAAGGCCAGTGTTGCCTCTGAGAGGTAAGAGGGTGGGATGAGGGAGACAAGGATTTTGCAGTGCCATATTATGTCACAAACAGTCTTTACCATGAATGATATTGGAAGCCACTGGTTAGTTCTGAGCAGAAAACTGACATTGCTTTGGCTGTTATATTGGAAACAGACTGGGTTGGGGGAAGAGAGAGTGCCAAGACCAGAAAAAGGAAACCAATTATGAGGGTACTGTGGGGCCAGTGTTTTGGTGCAATGGGTTAAGCTGTAGTTTGTAACACTAGCATCCCATATCAGAATGCCTGTTGGGAGTCCTGGCTGCTCTGCTTCCAATCCAGTTCCCTGCAAATGTAGCTGAGAAAGTACAAAATAATGGCCCAAGTGTTTGGGCCCCTGCCTCTCACATAAGAGACCTGGTCAGAGTTTTAGGCTCCTCGCTTTGGCTTGCCCCAGTATTAGCGATTGTGGCCATTTCAGAAGTGAATCAGTAGACTGAAGATTCTCTCTCTCTTCCTCTCTTTCTCTCTGTTCCTCTGCCTTTCAAATAAATACATAAATCTTAAAAAATTTAAATTTTCAAAAAGAGGCTAATATAACAATCCAGACCAAATGATATGGTGGTCTAAACCAGGATGGTAGCAGGAGAGGTAGTAAGAAATAGTAGTTCCTGGATATATTTTGAAGTGGAGCACACAGTGTTTCTGGTTGAATTAAGTGTAGGGTATGAGAGAAAGAAAAGTGTCAAAGATGACTCCAGGGGCCAGCACTGTGGCGCAGTGGGTTAAAGCCCCAGTCTGCAGTGGTGGCATCCCATACAGGTGCCGGTTCGTGTCTCGGCTGCTCCTCTTCTGCTGTGGCCCGAAAGCAGTGGAGGATGGCCCAAGTCCTTGGGCCCCTGCACCCACGTGAGAGACCTGGAAGAAGCTCCTGGCTCCTGGCTTCAGATCAGCTCAGCTCTGACTATTGTGGTCATCTGGGGAGTAAACCAGCAGAATGGAAGACCTCTCTCTCTTTGGCTCTATTCTCTGTAACTCCTTTTTTTTTAAAAAAAAAAAAAGATTTTATTTATCTGAGAGGTATAGTTACAGACAGTGAGAGGGAGAGAAAGAGAGAAAGGTCTTCCTTCCGTTGGGTCACTCCCCAAATGGCAGCTATGGCTGGAGCTGCGCTGATCTGAAGCCAGGAGCTAGGAGCTTCCTCCCAGTTTCCCATGTGGGTGCAGGGGCCCAAGGACTCAAGCCATCTTCTACTGCTTTCCCAGGCCATAGCAGAGAGCTGGATTGGAAAAGGAGTAGCCAGGATTAGAACCAGTGCCCATATGGGATAATGGCACTGCAGGTGGAGGATTAATCCACTGCGCCAAGGCGCCGGCCCCATCTCCTCTGTCTTTCAAATAAATAATTCTTAAAAAAAAAAAAAAAAAAAAAAAAAGATGACTCCAAGGTTTTGGCTTGACCATGAGAAGAGCTGCTGTATGCTGAGAAACAGCCTGACATGTAAAGCACATGCAGATGGTTTTAAGTCCTAGCCCTGCCACATCCTAGCTTCAGGGACCTGACATGTCATTCAGCCTTTTAGAACTTGTTTATTCATCTGTAAAATGGGAACTAACAACATCTGTTATTATGTCAAGTGAAACAATATTATAAAAAATGCTTTGTAAATCACTAAAGACTTATATATTACATATTAGATATACTATTATCTCAATAACTTCAGATGGACTGCTTTAACTGCTTTGTATCATCAAACTCTCCCTTTATCCTCTCCTCAAAAATATAGTCAGAAACTGCTTCAGAATTTAACCTAAGACACCAGAAATTTAAAATTCTATGTTATGCATTCCCAAGCAGTCTTTTATTTTAGGCAGGGCTTTCAGCAAAACTAGGTAACACCAGCGTAGATGAGAGACAAACTGCAGAGGTGAGGCCCTAACAAATCACCACAGGGGGGCAACTGTGCTGCAATTACCCCTTGTTCACGTTCTTGTCGTCGTCCACCCACTGGATCTGGATGTGCTCCTGGGGGTCCTCCGCATCAGCCTTCCCACAGGCAATGGTGAAGTCCTTCATCTCCCGCAGAGCCTGCCGCAGGGAGTCCATGTTCTCTGCCGTGATCTGAACCATAACGCCATCTAGGAATCACATCAAGATAATACAGATGGAAACAACCCACAGCGGGGGGCAGGGGAGGGCGGCAGGTGCAAGTACTAGGCATCTAGAAAATCCCTCTGAGGTTGAATGTAAAACACTCTCTGCAGTACAAAGCTGACAGGTAACAAGAAGTTTATTTCCTTTGAGCTGAACCTCTTTTAAAGTGCTATGGGAAGCAAATACCAAGATGGGATCTACTTAAAACACTTGCTTGTTGATTTCATGTCAGACACAACCAAGAGTTTGTGTCCTGAGACTGCTCAAAGGGAAAGTTTACACATGGCCACATGCCTCTTCTGGATTTACAGAGCTTTTTGTTCCACCATGGCATTTATCATGCTCTGTTCATATTTATATATTTGCATCTATGTCTCTCTCACCTTAGCCTGATTGCCTGGCACAGAGCAAACACTCAGTAAATGTTTATTAAACAGGGGTGGGCACTGTGGCACAGCAGATTAAGCGATGGTTGGGATATTCATATCCCATTTTGGGAGTGCCTGGAGTCCTGGCCACCCCCACTTCTGATCAAGCTCCCTGCTAATGCATCCTGGGAGGCAGCAGATGATGGAAGTTCTTAGATCCCTGCTACAAAGAGACCTAGATGGAGTTCCTGCTCCTGTATTCAGCCTGGCCAAGCCCTGGCTGTTGCAGGCATTTGGGGAGTAAATCAGCAGAGGGAAGGTCTCTCTCTCTCTCTCTCTCTCTCTCTCTGTTGCTCTGCCTTTCAAATGAATAAAAATAAACATTTAAAAATGTTTGTTAGATAAAATCACTGAATAAACTATGGTAGTGGCCTCAAGAATAAATTTGTTTACTGACAGACAATACTGCAAACCAATCAGAATTTTATATGGGTCACCTAGCCAGTATATAACTATGTTTCAGCTGCTACCTACCTCACTCAAAGGCATATGCTGAGACTGAGGGTAAAGGTGGTCACATGCCAAGCAATTACCCTGATACCGACAAACATTTTGTTAGCTGAAATAATTTCTAAAGCGCCTGGATCAAAACTGAATAAACAGGCAGCCAATTGCTCTACTGAAACACAGCAAAATGAGAGACCCAAAAAATTCCAATCCAGGGACATAAACATAAAAAACTTTTACACATACTGCCTTACATTTTTTAAGGATCAGTTCAACTGACCATTTTAACATTTAAAGAGTGTGTTTTAGTCATAAAGACACAATTTCTACTATAGTCAACACTTGATCATAAAGGCATTGATCACTTTAGACCAAGTGACAGTTTAACTTCTAGATTTCACGCTTTGCAAAGTTGTAATACTTAGCTGTAAAATATTTTGTTTATTTTGCACCTAACTCACTGTTTTATATTTACCAAAAAAGGAGAAAAAAGACAGTATTTATAAATATAATTAAGATAACCTATGTACATAATCAATTAACACAGTAGAAACCAGCCCTCAGAAAGGACTGCTTTTAGACAGGGCCTTGGCATGAGCTATTTTGGAAATGAAAATCTGTCATCATGTGTGGTAGATTGTTTTCCAAAGATAGCTATAATATCGCACATCTTACTTGCTTTTCTAAAGAGCTAACTTCCCGTTTCCCCATCAACAAGTAAAGCGTAATTCCTTTCCTTTCTTCCAGCACCAGAGTATGGTAGAAGTGACACTGTGCGACTTTTAAAGCTGGGTCACAAAAGATAATGCAGCTTCCACCTTGTTGGTGGAATATTCCTGGCATCCTGACCACCAAGTAAAAAGTCTACCTATCCAAAGGTTTCCAGGTTATGCTAAGGAATCCATGTATAAATATTCCAGCCATCATACTTAGTCCCTAAATCATTCCATGCACATAAACAAACAAAAATTTAGATAATTTTAGCTTCCAGCCATCAGATAACCCATGCCTTCAAGTCATCCCAACTGAGAACTCAAACATCATGAAGCAGAGTCAAGCCATCCCTGCACTGTCCTGTCAAGATTCCTGGTTTAAGGAATCAGTAAGCATTTTAAACAGCTATTGTAAGCCATTAAGTTTTGGAGTAATTTGTTATGCAACAGGAGTAACCAGATCAAAAGAGAATGAAGAATAACCAACAAGAAAATAAACAAGTGTACTGATTTGCCTTTCATGTAATTTAATTAACTTTTTCCAGGATATATGTCATGTCTAATTATAGCAACTCAGCAGCAAGCACATCTCATTGTGTGTCCCAAATGATGATTACAGCATTTTTGTGGGTAGGCGAGACTAAACTTCATCTATACATTTACCTATTTTCACCCAATGATATGTTTGAACTCAAGACTGCTTCCACAGGTACCCTTATCCTGGAGCCCTGAAAGGCCACCTCTTGGTTTTTATGTTTCTTTCTCATGATACCGCTACCACTTACTCCCTTTGGAGATCTTTGCACTCTCATGGCAGTTTCATTTTATTTGCCAAAGAGTGAGATGCTACTCAATAAATAATAGGAGTCAGATATTTAAAACCAAAGTATCAAGGCTTCCCTGAATGTTCCTTGTGTTTGGTTGTCTAATCAGGACTGAATTAACGTATATGAAGCAAATAATTTACTCTTTACCTTCCACAATACTGGACTTGGCAAGGTATCCTGAAGAGGATTTCAGAGCTCCACTGAACACAAAGAAACTGGCACCAGTCACTAAAATAGCAATAGAAATAAGTATAGTGAAAATGGATTCCAAGATGGTGGGCCTGGGACAACAATAAATATTTGCTAATTGAAATTTCTAAGCATCATCATACAGAAAATTTTAAAAAATCACACAGAATGTATATACCATAATAAACAAGTAACAAATAATTCTGATGGAAATGAGGCATTGTTTCTTTTTTATATTTTTTAAAACTAGCAGGCCAAAGGTAAAGATACAACTCCCTGTGAACTTTGACTCATTTTCCACTTCAGCTGTGAAAAACTATGGCAAGCTTAGTGAGTTAGACCACCACAAGTTTATTCTGTTTCCATTATAGAGGTTTTCAGTCCAAAAGCAGTTCCACTGTGCTAAAGTCAGCAGGACTGATTTCTTTTTCTTTTTCTTTTTTTTTTTTTTTTTCCTGACAGGCAGAGTTAGACAGTGAGAGAGAAAGGTCTTCCTTCCATTGGTTCACCCCCCAAATGGCCGCTACGGCCGGCATGCTGCGCCGATCCAAAGCCAGGAGCCAGGTGCTTCCTCCCGATCTCCCATGTGGGTGCAGGGCCCAAGCACTTAGGCCATCCTCCACTCTCTTCCTATGCCACAGCAGAAAGCTGGACTGGAAGAGGAGCAACCAGGGCAGAACTGGCACCCCAACCGGGACTAGAACCCAGAATGCAGGCGCCGCAGGTGGAGGATTAGCCTAGTGAGCCATGGCACTGGCCCAGGATTGATTTCTTTTGGAAAGTACTGGGACAAAATCCACCACCTTGCATTTTTCAGTTTGTAGTGTTCACTTGTAAACGTTCGCCAACTTGTGGGCCTTCTCACCAACATCAAGTTACTACTTTGATCTCTGCTTCCGTCACTGTATCTTTTTCTGATTTCACCTTAGCCAATGTTTCACCACCACCCCGCCCCCCCTTTTCCTCCTTTTGCTCCTCTCTTCTCCTCTCCTCAAAAGATTCGAAAAACAGAGCAACAGAAACAGGGAGAGACAGCGATCTTTCATTTACTGGCTTGTTTTACAAATGGCCACAATGGCCAAGGCTGTGTCAGGCTGAAACTAGGAACCAAGTTTGGGTCTCCCATGTGGGTAGTAGGGGTTCAGTAACTTAAGCCTTGTTTCACTACCTTCCCTGGTGCATTAGCAAGGAGCTGGATCAGAAGCCAGCTTAATTCACTGCACCAAAGCACCTTATCCCATTGAAAAACTGAAAGGCAAAAAAGCAAAGAGGAAGAAACAAAGAGATTTTTCATCTATGGCTTCACTCCCCAAATGGCAACAACAGCTATGTCTGGGCCAGGCAGAAGCCAGGAACCAGAACCCCTACCTACTCTCCTACACTGGTGGTAGGAGCCCAGGTATTTGGGTCATCTCCTACTGCCTTCTTGGGCACATTAGTCAACAGACAGAAAGGAAACAGAATAGTCGAGAAACCAGCTGATGCTTGAGAGAAACAGCCATCACAGGACGTGGCTTAACCGTGTAGACAGTAACTGGGAATGAGATCTTAAAGTACATTTTTCCAGGGCCAATGTGGTTGCACAGCAGGTTAAGCCACCACCTATGATGCAAGCATCCCATACAAGTGCCAGTTCAAGTCCTGGCTCCTTGACTTCTGATCCAGCTCTCTGCTAATGCGCCTGGGAAAGCAGCAGAAGATGGCACAAGTACTTGAGTCCCTGCACCTATGTGGGAGACCTGGATGAAGCTCCTGGCTTTGGCTCAGCAAAACCCTAGCTGTTGTGGCCATCTGGGGAGAGTGAACCAGCAGATGGAAGATTTCTTTCTTTCCATCCCCCTCAATTCTGCCTTTCAAATAATTTTTAAAAAGTTTAGAAAATAAAAAAGTAATAATTTATTTGAAAGGCAGAACAGCAACAGAGAGAGAGAGAGAGAGATCTTTCATCTATCGGTTCATTCCCCAAGTGGCCCAGGCACAAGCGAGGAGCCAAGAACTCCATCCTGGTCTTCCACATGAGATGCAGGGGCCCAAGAACTTGGACCACTTTCTGTTGCCTTCCCAGGAACATGAACAGGAAGCAAGATTAGAAGCAGAGCAGCCAGAACTCAAACCTGCATCCTGATATGGGATGCAGGCATCACAAGCTGCAGCTTAACCTGGGGCACTACCCTACTGGCCTGTATCTGCCTACATCTTATTTTTTTTTTAAAAGATTTATTTATTTATTGAAAAGTCAGAGTTACACAGAGAGGAGAGGGAGAGGGAGAGGGGTAGAAAGAGGGAGAAGGAGAGAGAGAGATCTTCCATCCGCTGGTTCACTCCACAATTGGCAGCAATGGCCGGAGCTGCGCTGATCCGAAGCCACGCTGATCCGAAGCCAGGAGCCAGGAGCTTCTTCCAGGTCTCCCACGAGGGTGCAGGGGCCCAATGACTTGGGCCATCTTTTACTCCCCCGCTAGACCATAGCAGAGAGCTGCATCGGGTGTGAAGCAGCCAGGTCTCAAACCAGTGCCCAAATGGGATGCTGGCGCTTCAGGCCAGGGTGTTAACCCGCTGCGCCACAGCGCCAACCCTTTGTCTACATCTTAAACTGGATTGAACTAATCCAACTGTCTATCCACTGGCCATACAATATCTCTAACAGTTCATCATCTAGCATTTGTTAAGAGCTTTGGGAGAGTGGGTGGGAGAGTGGGTATGGTGGGAAGAATCATCATGTTCCTTAAGTTGTAATTATGAAATGTATGAAGTTTGTATTCCTTAAATAAAAGGATTTTAGAGAAAAAAAGAAAAACTGTAGGATTCATAATTTTAAAGCAACAACAACAACAACAAAGGAAATTCCCAGAGACAGGAAGCCTGAAACAGCACAAGATAATCCATTTTACTTCTGCTTCTGGATAAGTCTCAAGTTTACATAAATGGAGCCCAAATCTGGCTCCAGTAACTTTCACTCATTGATGCTGGACTTTCGTAACTTTAGAAAGTAAGTTGGAGGCTGGTGTTATGGCATAGCAGGTTAAGCCACCACCTGCAATGCCAGCATCCTACAGTGGCGCAAGTTTGAGTCCCAGCTGCTCCACTTCCGATTCAGCTCCCTGCTAATGACCCTGTGAAAACAGTGGAAGATAGTCCAGGTGGCTGGGCCCCAGTCATCCATGTGGGAGATCCAGAAGCTCCTGGCTCCTGGCTCCAGCCTGGCCCACCCCTAACCTGTTGCAGCCATTTGGAAAGTGAACCAGGAGATAGAAGATCTCTGCCCCTTTCTCCTTCTCTGTGTAACTGCCTTTCTTTCTTTCTTTTTTTTTTCTTTTTTGACAAGCAAAGTTAGACAGTGAGAGAGAGACAGGGAGAAAAGTCCTCCTTTTTCCGTTGGGTCACCCCCCAAATGGCCGCTACAGTCAGTGGGCTGCGCCGATCCGAAGCCAGGAGCCAGGTGCTTCCTCCTGGTCTCCCATGCGGGTGCAGGGCCCAAGCACTTGAGCCATCCTCCACTGCCTTCCCGGGCCACAGCAGAGAGCTGGACTGGAAGAGGAGCAACCGGGACAGAATCTGGCACCCCAACCGGGACTAGAATCCGGGTTGCCAGCGCCACAGGTGGAGGATTAGCCCAGTGAGCCACAGCACCAGCCTGTGTAACTGCCTTTCAAGTATGAGATGGTGCTGCAGGCTGCTGCTGAGCCACAGCAATGGCTCCATAAATAAATCTTACCAAAAAAAAAAAAAAAAAAAAAAGTAGATCTTACGTTTTTTTGTTTTGTTTTTGTTTTTTTTTGTTTTTTGTTTTTTTTTTTTTGACAGGCAGAGTGGACAGTGAGAGAGAGAGAGAGACAGAGAGAAAGGTCTTTCTTTTTCCATTCGTTCACCCTCCAATGGTGGCTGCGGCTGGTGCACTGCGGCCGGCGCACTGCGCTGATCCAAAGCCAGGAGCCAGGTGCAACCAGATCAGCGCAGCTCCGGCAACTGCAGCCAGTTGGGGAGTGAACCAGCAGATGGAAGACCTCTCTTTCTGTCTCTCTCTGCCTCTCCTCTTTCTGTGTAACTGACTTTCAAATAAATATATAAATCTAAAAAAAAAAAAAAAGCAACACTCCACCTCCTTGACAAAAAACATATCTATATAAATATTAAAAAAAAAAAAGTCAACCAGGATGCCTCCATCTCACATCAGAATGCTTGGGTACAAGTTTCAGCTTCAGTTCCCAATTGCAGGTTTCTATCAGTGGACACCCACTCAAGTAGTAGAGTTCCTGCCACCCCTGTGGAAGATCCAGATTGAGTTCCCAGGTCCTGGCTTTGGTCCAGTCCAGCCCCAGCCATTACAGGCATTTGGGGAGGAAGCTAACAGAAGTGAACTCTATTTCTCAAAAAGAAATCATATACATACATACATACACATTTGACAATAATCTCCTGAATGCCTTTGGTATGTTTCATAAAACATACCAAAGAAAACCAGTATTGGTAAACACTCTGAGGGGAAAATAAGAATTACCAAATAAATTTGGTCAAAGCTAGGCATTATCTTTCTTTTGAAAAATCAGAATATACATCAGCTTGTCAAAGTGTCTGGAAAGTATAGAAGTAAAGAAAGCTGCTAAACTTTGTTTAATATAGGGCTTCTCAGAATTAATTTATTAAGCAAGACTTTTATTTATTTATGTGAACCTTTTTTAAAATCATGGAACTTGAGAAAACACTTTGGGTAATTCTACCTTGAATAATGCTTCTCAAACGCACAATATGAACTTGGATCACACAGATATCTTGTTAAAATTCTGATTAGCATATCTAAGGCACAGATTCTTCATTTTTTTTTTTATTTTTATTTATTTTTATTTTTTTTTATTTTTGACAGGCAGAGTGGACAGTGAGAGAGAGAGACAGAGAGAGAAAGGTCTTCCTTTGCCGTTGGTTCACCCTCCAATGGCCGCCGCTGCAGCCGGCTTACCGCGCTGATCTGATGGCAGGAGCCAGGATCCAGGTGCTTTTCCTGGTCTCCCATGGGGTGCAGGGCCCAAGCACCTGGGCCATCCTCCACTGCACTCCCTGGCCATAGCAGAGAGCTGGCCTGGAAGAGGGGCAACCGGGACAGAATCCGGCGCCCCGACCGGGACTAGAACCCGGTGTGCCGGCGCCGCAAGGTGGAGGATTAGCCTATTGAGCCACGGCGCCGGCCCAGATTCTTCATTTCTAACACTCTCCCAAGTGATGAGATTACATCTTGAGTAGAACTGAAACTAGAGGCTTTTCTTCAGAATCCTATTAATTAATATTCATTCAGTACAGTTGGTCATCCAGCAACCTCCAAATCCACCTAAGCATATTCACTATGGGACCTATTCAAGTACCAGTACTGGCTCCGTCAATATCCTAAAGAATGGGCCTGAGCTGTGACGCACTAGGCTAAGCCTCTGCCTGAGGCACAGGCATCCCATATGGGTGCCGGTTTATGTTCCAGCTGCTTCTCTTCTGATCCAGCTCTCTGCTGTGGCATGGGAAAGCAGCAGAAGATGGCCCAAGTGCTTGGGCCCCTGCACCTGCATGGGAGACCTGGAAGAAGCTCCTGGCTTCTGATCAGCCCATCTCCAGCAGTTGTGACTATTTGGGGAGTGAACCAGCAGATGGAAAACCTTTCTCTCTGTCTCTCTCTCTTTATAACTCTACCTCTCAAATAAATAAATCTTAAACAAAAATCCTAAGGAAATACCTTTAAAATGTTACCCTAATAACAGATTCATTTTTAACTGTGAGTCTAGCTACTTGAGGAGTCAACATAATCGTGGAGAAAATCTTGAAAAGATTAATCATTTGTTAGTGATCAGCTACCTAGAAAGTGAGCATTATGAAGTTGACATATCCAACTCTCTAAGTCTAGTATAACCTTTCATTTAATTTCAAGCAGCTCAAAAGCTCACCTTTTCTGGGCTGATTGTGAATACTGATAGCCTGGGTCTGATAGTTTCCATCATCATTCTGTACACACACGAGGTGAGAGTCTGCCTTTTCATTGAAGCAGGCACCTCCCGCCAGGACATGCTCATTGGATTTGTTCATGGCTTTCATCATCTGCAATCAAAGAAGAACATCAACCTCATTCTGGGAAGAATGGGCACTGTTTTGGCTGACATGGTGCAACTCAACCTTCTCAAGGAAAAAACATTAACGAAAGAATATTATTAAAATGGCAAGGAGGCTATAGGATAATGAAAACAAAAAAAATCAGTTAAAAAAACAATATATACAGATATTTCCTGTACAGTTCATAAATGATTTGTACTATTACCTATGCACATGACACATTTTGTTTTCAGTTCTTATTTTTTCATTGCTGCTGTGAACTCAAGACACTTAAATTAGTTTGGCCAGTTGCAGCACTTTCTCCTGTCCTTTGGATTCTCTGAAGATACATAACCTGATGTTCTAAGTGCAAAAGGATCTCCCACATTTAAGTGCATCTCCCTTCTTTTTCAATGCCCAATGTAGTAAGACTCATTGCTTCTTAATTTTATGAATCTGTTTGAAATGCCCAGTGAAACCGGTTAGGAATATTCTGCTTTTTCTTATCAAAAACATTTAAAATAATAATTCTGAACCTTACTTGAAAAAACTCATGAGCCACTGTTTTGTATCTAGTAAACCAATCTAATTTATTGTGATGTAAACTGCAGTACCACAGCATCCTATTCTCTCCCTCCAACCACCAATCTGTTTTGTCTTTGTGGATTTATCAATTCTATTTCATATAAATGGAATTATATTACACGTGATCCTTGTGTTTGTTTTCCTTTATTTAGCATGAAGTTTTGAAGGCTCATCTGCATTGTAGCATGTATCAGTATTTCATTCTTTTAAGATTTATTTTTTATTTGAAAGGCAGAGTTACACATACAGATACACACACCCAGAGAGAGAGAGAGAGAGAGAGAGAGAGAGAGAGAGAGACATCCTCTATCTCTGGTTCACTCCCCAAATGGATACAAGGCCAGAGCTGGGCCAATCTGAAGCCAGGAGCCAAGAGCTTCTTCCAGGTTTCCCATGTGGGTGCAGGGGCCCAAGCATTTGGCCCATCTTCTGCTGCTTTTTCAGGCACATTAGCAGAGAGCTGGATCTGAAGTGGAGCAGCCGGGTCTCAAAATGGCATCTATAGGGAATGCCAGCACCACAGGTGGTGGCTTTACCCAATATACCACAGCACAGGCCCCTATTTTATTCCTTTTAATGCTGAAAAGTTTATGTATATACACCTTCTACTGGGAAAGCAGTAGAAAATGGCCTAAGTCTTTGGGCCCCTGCACCCACGTGGGAGACCCGGAAGAAGCTCCTGGCTCCTGGCTTCGGATTGGCGCAGCTCCAGCTGTTGTGGCCAACTGGGGAGTGAACCATCGGATGGAAGACCCCCCCCCCCCTCTCTCTCTCTGCGTAACTCTGACTTTCAAATAATAAATAGATCTTTAAAAAAATTAGTGTACCCACTGTTTTCCAGAGCTTTTTTCACATATGTGGGCAGATTTGTAAATCATCAGCCAAGGACTCAACAGAAACCCCTTGCAGGTTTCCTGAGCTCTTTTACAAGTACTTCTGGTGATCTGTCCTAGCCATCACGTCCTCCAAATATTCTTGATTCTGTCCCCTCAATGCAGGGAAACAACTGGGCTTGATTCAGAAACTCCCTCCCTGCCCTATAGCCTAGAAACTATAGGCAATACATTAGGATAATCATAGGACTTACCTTCTTTCCTCCATTGTTCTTTTTTGTTTTGTTTTGTTTTGTTTTTAAAGATTTATTTATTTGAAAGACAGAGTTACAGAGAGGCAGAGACAGAGGCAGAGAGAGAGGTCATCCATCTGCTGGTTCACTCCCCAAATGGCCACAACAGCTGGATTTGGGCAAGTCCGAAGCTAGGAGCCAGGGACTTCTAGGTCTCCCACATGGGTTCAGGGGCCCAAGCACCTGGGCCATCTTCTATTGCCTTCCCAGGCCATAGCAGAGAGCTGGATTGGAAGTAGAGCAGTGAGGTATCGAATTGGCACCCAAATGGGATGCCAGCACTGCAGGCAGCGGTTTTATCTTCTATGCCACAGCACCAGCCCCTTTTGTTTGTTTTTTTACATATCCTGCCGTGATGTTTAGATATTAAAAGTGGATTAGTGTGTTAGTGTGCTAGCACTGCAATAATAAAGTACCAGAAACCGAGTGGCTTAAATAATAGTTCTGGAAGTTAGAAGTACAAAATAAAGTCAGCAGAGATGGTTCCACCTAAAGGCACAGAGGAAAGGATTTGTTCCAGGCCTCTCTATAAGGCTTATAGATGGCCATCTTCTCCCTATCTTTCTTCATATCATTTTCTCTCTAAGCATGTCTACATCAGTATGTCCCCTTCTTATAAGCACCAGACATTACTTGATTATAGTCTCCCCTAAAAATTCTCATTTGAATTTTATTATCTTGGTAAAGGACTTTATCTCCAAATAAGGTCACATTCTGAAGTACTGTAGGAGTGGCATGGAGTGTTAGGACTTCAACATATGAACTTTGGAGGGATACAATTCAACACACAGTAGTCAATCCTTGTTATTCCAGCATGATTGGAACTGAAAGTCGGTAAACTGTATTTGAACAAGAACAAATTGTATATGTATCTAACACCCGTTAGATAGCTATAACTTTGGGTTTCCTTGAACATAATCATTTTTGTAATGGAGCATGTCTCCTACAGCCATCCTGGAATCTGTTTATGAAACTGTTACAAGAGATACTGGCTGCTCTCAGGAATGAGGTTTCTAAGTCAGGACAGCTCTTGCACTTGCCTGATACAAATCTTTTTTCCTGGCATTTGAGCAATCATCTAGGGTTGGACAAAAGTCAGAAAGGAAGCTCCCAATTAGCTATGTGAACCACTGCATGGATTGTTGCAAGGACTATCCTAGAAGATGGCACTACTAGCAAGCTATGGTTCAGGTTCTATATCTTTATGAGAATTTTGGGGTCAAGTATGAACCATAACCATCTGATGCTGTCAGTATGAATGTATGAGAGCGCCTACATGGATTCATGGTAGATGCTATACCCTTCCTTTATAGTCTTCTCTTCCTCACATTAAATAGCTACAGCTAACTATAAAATCTTTTTTTAAATTGATTTCTAGTCTTAACCATTCCTGTTACCTACTGTATATTTATCCAGATGTCCTATACTTCCCCAAGGGAACTTAGATGTATTGGAATTTAGATGTAGCCTACAAATCTATAAAAATTAAAATCTGTAACATGAATTCAATAAAAATTAATCAAATGGGGGGCCAGCATTGTGGAGTAGCAGGTTAAGCCTCCGCTTATAATGCTGGCATCCCAAATGGGTGCTGGTTTGAGACCTGGCTGCTCCACTTCTGATCCAGTTCCCTGCTAATGTGCCTGGGAAAGCACTAGAGGAAGATCCAAGTGTTTGGGCCCCTGCATTCATTTGGGAGACCTGGAAAAAGCTCCAGACTTCTACTTCAGCCTGGTCCAGCCCTGGCTATTGAGGCCATTTAGGGAGTGAACCAGTAGAAAGAAGATCACGCTCTGTCTCTCCCTCTCCCTCTCTGTAACTCTGCCTTTCAAATAAATAAATCTTCAAAAAAAAAAAAAAAACCCCAAATGAATAATTAATCTGAATAATGATAGTGACAACCAATGATATATCATTTGTCAAAATCTCTAGCATACCACGTACCACACTAATTATTTTACACATCTGGTTTAAATGTCATAACAACCTTATAAAGCAGGCATACTCATTTTTCAGAAAAAGAGGTTAATCCACTACAATATTATGAAGGGGCTTCAAAAAGTTTATGGAAAATGCATATTTTCTTTTATTTCAATTTTTCTATAAACTTTAAAGTTTGATTTTCTTAAAAAATACTTATTTTTATTATTTGACAGGCAGTTACAGAGAGGGAGACAGAGACGTAGAGCAAATTTTCAAACTGCTGGTTCACTCCTTCAAATGGCCACAATGGCCAGGTTTGGGCCAGGCTGAAGCCAGGAAACAAGAGCTTCATCAGGGTCTCCCATATGGGTGCAGGGGCTGTCTTCCCCTGCTTTCCCAGGTGCATTAGCAGGAGCTTGATCAGAAGTAAAGCAGCTTCTTGGCCTTTTGGCTATGATTGAGTGTAGATGTAGAGCAGCCAGGACTCCAACTGACATTCCTATGGGATGCCAGCATCTCAGGTAGTGGCTTCACCTGCTGGGCCACAATGCCAGCCCCAAAATTTAATTTTTTTAACGATTTATTTAAGAGGCAGAGAGACAGACAGAGATCTTCCATCACCTGGCACACTCCCCAAATGTGCACAACAGGCAAGGGTGGGCCAGGATAAAGCAAGGAGCCTGAATCACACTCTGGGTCTCCAATGTGGATGGCAGTGACTTAAGTATTTGAGCCATTACCTGCTGCCTCCCAGGGTAAGATTAAACAGGAAGCTGGAATTGGAAGCAGAGTCAGGACTGGAGCCCAAGCACACTGTTACAGGAAGTGGGCATCCCAAGCTGCATCTTTTTTTTTTTTTTTAAAGGCAGAATTACAGAGAGAGAGTGAGAGAGATCTTCTATCTGCTGGTTCACTCCCAAAATAGCCACAATGGCAAGGGCTGGGCCAGGTGGAAGCCAGGAGCTTCATCTGCATCTCGCACTTGGGTGCAGAGGCTCAAGGACTTGGGCTATTTTCCACTGCTTTCCCAGAGGCATTAGCTGGGAACTGGATTGGAAATGAACCAGCTGGAACTGGAACTGGTGTCCATATGTGATGCTGGCATTGCAGGCAGCAGCCTAACCTATTATGCTACAATGCTGGCCTGCTGAGCTTCACCTTACCTGCTTTACCAAACCACATTTGCCTCTTCTATAAACTTTCTGAAGCCCCCTCATATAGCCAGTAATTAAAAGTCTATTTGATCCCAAAGTCTGTTTTTGTTTTTTAGTTATCCTCATTGCCTTTCTGGTCTTAATATGTTTATTCTAAAGTAGTCATATATGATGGTACTTCAAAAAAAATTGTGGTAAAGATGAATTGAAAGATTTTTATTTTGGTGCAAAAATTTTGAAATCTACACAGTTTTTTTAAATATATAATATGAATTTTCTTTTGAAGTACTCTCATATTAGGAAATGTCAATAGGTAATACTAATTTTATCATTTCATGGGACTTCAGTATTTACATAGATATTCTGGTTATATCACTGATTTGGCTGTAGCCTAAATTTAACTAATAGAGCAACTGTGAAGATCCTTTTTCCAGAAGAACTTGGCCTCATCTAACAGTCCCACTACATTTTCCAAAAAAAAAAAAAAAAAAAAAAAAAAAGTGTTATAACTACTTTAAATCATCAGCTCTAAAACCAGAATGGTAACTGTTTATTAAATTTATGGTGGGTGACAGGAACCAGACTGCCTGAATCCTACTTCTATTACTTGCTAGCCATTTGACCATGGGCAACTTATTTAAGTTCTCTCTGTCTTAATTCCCTCATTTATGAAAAGGTACTCACTATAGTCATTTCATTGAGTTAGTGTAAAAATATATTTCCTTAGAATAGTACCTAGTACATAATAAAATATATTTAGTACCAAATTTAATAAGTGTTAATGTTAAAAATAATCTCTCAATAAGAATATCAGTAGGGTTACCCAAACCATCAGGGATCTTTAATAACCTTGACAAAAAATTAGAAATTTTATACACAATGTCTATTTCCTTTAGTAAAATCTCCATGAGGTCAGAATTATTATCTTTCTCTAAGCTTTAGTAATGTCTCTCCTTTTACTCCCTCCCCTCATATTTTTAATACAGCTGCCAAATTCAGTTTTATAAAACTCTGCTTTCATTGTCACCTTTTCTGCTATACAATTTATCATACAAAATTTTAAATCCCTTTGCTTAGTTTTTGAAAGCTTTTGAAAAGCCAGTAGACTCCATACAACTTCATCTTCACTAACCCATCAGTCTGCTTCAGCCTCGTCTTCACTAACATTAATTGTCTCCCATTTCCTTGTAAGACATGCTCATTCCTATTGCCTCCCTGCCATTGTTTTGGCTGGTATTTATCCCCCTTTTCCTCACCTGAGTTATTTTCCATCCTTCTCTTTCTAGTGCTTAAACATCATTCATTATCCATTAAAATCTTTGATTCATGTAGTTATTGGCTAAACCTTTACATACATCTTCTATATGCAACATGCTGCAGTGGCTGTTAGGGATACAGGATCAACAAGAAATTAAAGAACATTTCAGACTACTCCATTTATCAGAGCTCTACTTTCTTTGAACATTTAGTAAATGTGCAATAAATTTCAGCACTTGTTTTCATATTGTTTTATCTATATTAGTTCTGTTTCATGCCTTCATTCAATGGTGATTTCTTGTATACCTACTTTGTTTGAGGGAGTCTGTTATTCTATCTGTGGTAAAAAAGGAGAGACCTAATCCTTCATGGAACTAACAGTCTAGGAGGGAAAACAGGCACTGAACAAAAAATAATAAATGTAGAATTATAAATAGTTACATGCAGAATGCTAGGGACACATATATGGCAAAAGTTAACTCCAGTTACAAACTGAACTAAAGGCCATCAGACCAAATGTCATTTAAGCTGACAGCCATAAAATGAGTGGGAGTTAGGCAGGTGAACAGCAGGGGAAGTGTGTGTCAACAAGGAAACAGCTTGTGCAAAAGCCATGAAGCAAAAGAGAGTACAAAACAGGCAATAATAAGGACCATGGGTATAAATGAGAAAAAATGAATGAGAAGACAAGAGGAATACTGTGGTGATGAACTAAAACAATTTTGTAAGAAAATTACTTTTTCAACTATTGAAAGTGAAGAATTATTACTTTAACACAATTAAATATAACACAATTCAACTATCCAAGATTGTGGGAAATAAGAGTACATTGAGTTGAAATAAAAATTCAATTAGAAGTCTGCTAAATCAGGAAGAAAAATAAATGACATATAATAAGGGAATTTTATTGATAATGAACTCTTAATAAATGATTGGAAATACCATTACTCTGTCTGAACAAAGATTTCTGAATCTGCATACCATCAACTGAAACAGAATTCAGATAAAAATAGATACTATGAATGGCAGCTGTTGTGATGAATATACTCAGTCTGGAAATATCTATGGGAGCCTCACTACTTTTACAGATAAATCTGTATAAACACATAGTACACCTTGCAAACACCAAGGATAACAATGTATGCGACTCACTCGGGGATGACATCTGATCCCATTATCACTGAACATAAGCTCCCAGAAGGAAAGCATAATGTTTTTACTCATCGTTGTATTTTGTTACCACAGAATATATTTAATAAACATTTGTGAAGTAGATAATAAAACTTCAAACCTGAGAAACAAATCAAGTTTTCAAAGTGTCTGTAAACATTCATTAGGGCATGAATTGTATATAATCCATTTACTTTAAAGATTTGAGTCTCTCAGGTCTAAACTATTACTCTTATTCCCAGGTAGGACTAACAGGAAAGACTGCAAATTGTACCCTAGAAAAATTCAACATGCATTATAGCTACTATTTTCTAATGTCATGAAAAAAACAATACATCACATGGAAAGTCACGAGTAAAGACTTTCATTACAAAGGTCAGTCTCACAATAATGCTGAGCCCTGAGCTCGTGAGTCCAGAAAGACATCTGTGTGATTCTAAGTGCATGCCAAGTACAAAATGCTTACAGAATGTAGAAATGATTAAGGACAAATGGCTGAACGAAGAAGTGGGAGCAGGGAGAAAGGAAGATAAAGGAAGGAAATTATTTTATACCTAACAAATCTAAAAAAAAAAGTAGAATAAAATAAAGGATCAGGAAATTACCACCTGCCTAATTTTAAAACACCAGATTTTAACCATTTTCAGGTCAAACTAAGTTTTAAAATAAAACTCTTTAAAAGCTCTAATGATTACCACATATTAGAACTGATGTGAAGAAGTTCTTAAATTCAAAAAGGACTTCACATGCAAACAAACCTCATTATTTATACAATTCTGTTCATTTGTATATAATATGTATAATTTAATTTTAGTTACAAAATATAGATTAATTCAAAAGCAATCATTTGTTTTTGGAACCTTTCTTAAAGCCAATTCAGGACTACACTACTGAGCTGTGCTTAAAAATAATGCATTTCTAGTTACAGAGAAAAACAAAAAAATTCTACCACTAAAATTACAGATACAAGGCTGTATTTACACCTTAATCAAGATGCAAATCTATCAATGATTATCATTCTATCATCAAAGGATCAAATATACAACCAGGCCAAATAAGTTACAAATTTAACACTTTATTTTCTATGATGAAATTTCTTACAACTAAGCCATACAATATTATAAACAGGGCCGGCGCCGCGGCTCACTAGGCTAATCCTCCGCCTTGCAGCGCCGGCACACCGGGTTCTAGTCCCGGTCGGGGCGCCGGATTCTGTCCCGGTTGCCCCTCTTCCAGGCCAGCTCTCTGCTGTGGCCAGGGAGTGCAGTGGAGGATGGCCCAGGTGCTTGGGCCCTGCACCCCATGGGAGACCAGGAAAAGCACCTGGCTCCTGGCTCCTGCCATCGGATCAGCGTGGTGCGCCGGCCGCGGCGGCCATTGGAGGGTGAACCAACGGCAAAGGAAGACCTTTCTCTCTGTCTCTCTCTCTCACTGTCCACTCTGCCCGTCAAAAAAAAAAAAAAAAAAAAAATTATAAACAGATTCCATTATCATTTAATAATGAAATTTATATGTAATCAGACCTTTCTCTCTGTCTCTCTCTCACTGTCTAACTCCGCTTGTCAAAAAAAAATTTATATGTAATCACATAATTTTTGCCTTCATTTATGTTTTCAATTATGAAAGCTATGCCTTCTTACCTCATTGTATCTATTGCTGGGAATTTTGATGCTGGTTTTCCGAACTTCCATATCAACCACCAAACCCTGAACTACTGGCAGGGTATACTGGTAATTTCTGAAATCCTGTGCAATAGCAGAGTGAATTAGAAAAAATAACTCATAAATAGTGGAATCTGATTTACATTAGCAAAATTAGTACAAAGGGAAAGAATGTCAAAATTAAAACATCTTATTTAAATAATAAGAAAATACATAATAAAAGTCCTATTGTTTATATTCTAGCACTCTATTTAGACTGTAAATGCTTATAAGGAAGTAAACCAAACAGTTTCATATACCTCTTATATGTAACATTAAACAAACATTTGAATGCTTACCTTGCTTTATCACTATTTAACCTTTACTATATTGTTAACTGTCTCCTCCCCTTGAAGCAAACTGCAAAGGGTACATATGGATTCATCTGTTTTATTCCTGCTATACACACAATGCTTGGAACATCTTAGGTGCACACATATGCATACACATACACATACATAATACAACATATCCAGTGTGGTTGAAGCAAAATAAGCAACAATGGCAGGAATCAAGGTCAAAGCACACAACCAAATTTCAAAGGTTTGTACAGGTTACCACAAGGACTTTTGACTTTACCCTCAAGCTTTTGACCTGTTTTAACATTTCTGACTACTTTGTAAAGATAGGTGGCAAGGGGTAGGTATTTTGCCTAGCATTTGGGATGCCAGTTGGGACACCTATATTCCATACTGGAATGCCTGGGTTCAGGTCTTGACTCCATTCCAATTCCAGCTTTTTGCTAATGTGTTCCCTAGGAGGCAGCAAGTATCTGAGTACCTGCCATCTACATGCAGACCTGGATTGACTTCCTGGTTCCTGTCTACTGCCTGGCCTGGCCCCAAGTAGTGCAGGAATTTGGGGCAGTGAAAACAGCAGATAGAAGCTCTGTTTCTATCTCTGCCTCTCAGGTAAACCACCAAATTTAGCAGGGAAAAAAGCAAATAGAAAGCAAGGGAGCAAGGATAGCAGAATGGAGAACAGACAAACACAATAAAAATAATCCAGGTGAGACACATTGATAGCCTGGTATTGGGCATACAGCCTAGCAATTAAGATGCGAATCAAGAGGCCCACATCTCATTTAGGAGTGTTGCACTTCCTTCCTGGCTCTAGTTCCTAATTCCAGTTTCCTGCTAATGCAGATTCTAGGAGTCAGCGGTGATGGATTAAGTACATGGGTTCCTACTACCCTCCACCAGTGATCTGCATTGAGTTCCTGCCTTCGGCTTTAGTCACAACCACTGTAGGCATTTGGGGAGTGAACCAGCAGATGGAAGACCTCTCTCTCTGCCTCTGTGTCTTTGTAACTCTGCCTTTCAAATAAATAAATAAATCTCTAACAAACAACAAAAAAAGATGATTCCAAATTTTATGAGTAGGCTACTAGAAGGCTAGAATTCTCATTTACTGAGATGTAGAAACTGATGGGAAGACGAGGGTGATAACTTAGGTATGTTACTTGCAACAGAGCTCAAGAACCTTGATAAGGGGGCCGGCTTTGTGGCAAAGCAGGTAAAGCTACCACATGTGATGCTGGCATCCCATATGGGCACCGGTTCATGCCCCAGCTGCTCTACTTCAAACCCAGCTGCCTGCTAATGGCCTGAGAAAAGCAGTGGAAAATGACCTAAGTCTTTGGGCCCCAACATGTGGGAGACCTAAGTGAAGCTCCTGGCTGTTGCAGCCATCTGGGGAATAAACCAGCAGATGGAAGATCTCTCTTCTTCAGTCTCTCCCTCTCTCTCTCTGAAAGTCTGACTTTAAAATAAAAATTAGGGAAAAAAATAAGTCCAAAGAAAATGAGCCAGGGGACCAGCACTATGGCACAGTGAGTTAAAGCCCTCGCCTGAAGCGCCAGCATCCCATATGGCTGCCAGTTCAAGTCCTGGCTGCTCTTCCGATCCAGCTCTCTGGTATGGCCTGGGAAAGCAGTAGAAGATAGCCCAAGGGCTTGGGCCCCTGCACCCGCGTGGTAGACCCGGAAGAAGCTCCTGGCTTCAGATCGGCGTAGCTCTGGCTGTTGCGGCCATCTGGGGAGTGAACCAACAGATGGAAGACCCCTCTCTCTGTCTCTACCTCTCTCTGTAACTCTTTCAAATAAATTAAATAAATCTTAAAAAAGAAAATGAGCCAGAATGATATAAGATGCTGCAATCACTAAACATGAACATCACGATAGTTATTACTATATTCTAAATGTTCAAAAAGTTAAGCAGAGTCATCAAAGATTCAAGTAAAATTCCACGAGATGAAGTCTGAGACTTTAAAAAAAATGAATGAGATTAACAGTGGCTTAACACTGCAAAAATAAAGATTAGTGAATTTGAAGGCACAGCAATAAAAACTATCTTAAATGAAAAATAGCAAGAAAAAAAGAAAAGACTGAACAAAAAATAAGAACACTAGTGAGCTGCAGAACAATTCCAAGCAGCCTAACTTAATATCTGTGATTAGAGTTCCTGAAAGAGAGAAGGGAGTGGACAGAAAATGTATTTGTTGAAAATTATAAACTCACAGATCAAGATGCTTAATGAACCACAAACACTGCACATTATAATGAAACTGCTCCAAATCAGTGGCATTAAAATAAAATTTTCAAAGTAGCCAGAAATTTTTTTAAAAATTACAGAAAAAGAATAAAGGTAAGAAGAAAATCAGATTTCTTTTCTGAAACAATATGCAAACCAGAAAACAGTGGAACGGAGCAATATTTTCAAATGCTCGAAGAACAAAATTGTCAAACTAGAATCCTACATTTGAAAATATTTTTCAAATATGAAGATTATAAATAAAGATGTTGATAGAAATACAAAAGCTGAAAGAATCATCACAAGCAAACATCCAATAAATGCTAATACCTTCATGTTGAAGGAAAATTACACCAAATGGAATGTAAGGTTACACAAAGGAATGAACTACACTACATGAATAAATGTACACAAGTTTTTCTTATTGTTCAAATCTCTTTAAAAGATAACTGGACTACGACTTTCAGCATGACAGTGTGAGAAAATCAGTAAAATCACTCTCCAAAAAGCAACGAAAAGCTGGGTAAATAGTTTAAAAAGCAATCATTTCAGTGCTTTGGGGTTCAGTTTTTTTGTTCTCTTTCTCAGATCCTCAGGTTTTTAATACAACACACTGAGAAGTGGGTTTTTTTTTTTTTTTTTCATGAAAACGACTGAATTTCTAGTAAGAATAACAGAGTTGAGGCTGTGACCTTCTTGTCTAGGGCTGCTATCCAGCCTTGTTATATAATTAGGCAATTTAACCAGGGCAAGGTACCTCTACTTTGTAAAAATAAGCTTTGCTGCCTAAAGGACTTCAGTTAACCTGGAGCATTATAGAAGTGGTAATCTCAGTGGCTAGCAAAAAATGAGGGCCAATAGTTGTGTTAGCTTGAGGTTGTCAGCTGTTTGGGATAAGTAATGTACATGCACACTAGCCAGAGGTTAAAAGAGCTTCCGGGAGAGAACAGAGACATAGGTAAGACAACCCTGGAGGGCGTCATGAATTCTCAAAATACCAAGGTATGACCTTAGCCTGTGCTCGCACGCAGCAGAGAGCTTAGTGGACTCGACTCAACCAATGTTATTGGCCAGCAGAATCAAAGTCTCATGTGCTGTGGTGGAGATACAGGGAGCCCAGCCAGTGGACAGAAAGAGTGAAGTTTGAATCCAAGTCCATATACAGATGAATCTTCAGAGAATTTAAGCATTACTGTCTTGAAGTATTTGAGTATAAGTTCTGACTGATCTTTGGCTGAATAGAAAACAAAATAGACACAAAAGGAAACCACCAGGAAGACAATTTTAAAAACAAGACACTGTGTTAGGTGCTTTGTTTATACATTACCACTAGTCCCCAAAAATAATCCTGCAAGGTCAGTGTATTATCAGGGGTGAAATCCTGTACTATTCTACTCCAGAGTTCCATATGTTTCAAAAGAGTATATTCATATATGCTCTTCACTTTTCCCTTCTGCATAAATCTTTACCTAAACCAGAAGTGACATGACTATCATCAAAATAATAAAACCTGCTTCTTCTTTCTCCCAAATTTCAGTAAGGAAAAAGAAAATGAAAATTCCAAACTTACTGCAAGAAGATTCATGATGGTATGTCCCGTCTCTCCAAACAATGGCTTCCGAAATCTGACACTGAATAGTGGGCATGGATAAACTATGAAAATGAGAAATGATCACACTAGGTTTAGCAGCTTAAAATTCTGGGGAAACACTCATCATAATTATCACAAATATATTATCACAAAATACAATTACAATGGCTCATTAGAACATAAAATTTACCACTCAAAAAGTAGCCTGGAAGCAGACAAATCCCAAGCAGGAACTGGCATTACGGGGTAGTGGGCTAAGGCTGTGACACCAGCATCACACATGAGAGCTGCTTCAGCTCCCCGTTAATGTACTAGGGAAAGCAGCAGAGGATGGCTGGAGTATTTGGGCCCCTGCCACCCACTTGGGAGATCCGGATGGAGTTCCTGGTTCCTGGCTTCAGCTTGACCCAGCCCCAGCCATTGTGGCCATCTGGAGAGTGAACTAGCAGATGGAAGATCTCAATATGTGTGGGTTCTCCCTCTCTCTCAACTCTGCCTTGAAATAAATAAATAATAAATCCTTACAAAAATTCCAGAGCCAAAATCTTCCAATGAGCAGAAAAAGCCTTTTAAAAAAAATTGGGGCTGGCCCTGTGGCATAGTTGGCATCCCCTATGGGCGCTGGTTCACATCTCAGCTGCTTGCACTTTCAATTCAGCTCCCTACTAATGTGCCTGGGAAGGCAGCATAAGATGGCCCAAGTCCTTGGACCCCTGCACCTATGTGGGAGACCCAGAGGAAGCCCTAGCTCCTGCTTCAGATCAGCCCAGCTCTAGCCATTGCAGCCATGTGGGGAGTGAACCGCAGATGGAAGATTCGTCTCTTCCTCTCTCTCTAACTCTGCCTTTCAAATAAATAAATAAATCAATAAATCTCTAATAAACTATGTATTGGGGCCGGCGCCATGGTGTAGTAAGTTAATCCTCCACCTGTGGCATTGGCATCCCATATGGCCGCCAGCTGCTCCTCTTCCCATCCAGCTCTCTGCTATGGCCTGGGAAAGCAGTAGAAGATGGCCCAAGTCCTTGGGCCCTTGCACCCGTGTGGGAGACCCGGAAGAAGCTCCTGGCTCCTGGCTTCAGATCGGTGCAGCTCCGGCCATGGCAGCCATTTGGGGAGTGAACCAGCAGACGGAAGACTTTTGTCTCTGTCTCTTCCTCTCACTGTAATTCTACCTCTCAAATAAATAAAATCTTAAAAAAATATGTATTTATTTGAAAGTCAAGGTTACAGAGAAACAGGAAGATATACACAGAAAGAGAGACCTTTCATCCAACTCGTTCACTCCCCAGGTGGCCGCAACAGCCAGGGCTGAGCCAGGCCAAAACCAAGAGCTAGGAGCTTCATTTGGGGCTTCTATAAGGGTGGCAGGAGCCCAGCACTTGGGTCATCTTCCATTACTTTTCTCAGGCCACTAGCAGGGAGCTGGATCAGAAGTGGAGCAGCCAAGACACAAGCTGGCACTTGGAATGCCAGCATCGCAGGCAGTGGCTTTATCCTCTATGTCACTTTGCCGGCTCCCAGAACAAGTCTTTTGATTAAGTTGTTCCAAAAATGATCCATAGGTCTGAGGGAGCAATCTTCTTCAAACTTAATTGATAAGATTTGACATGATATAGGAAACAAATACATCCTGATTCCTCTATGCTCAAGAAATTTAACAATTTACCTTTTTTAAAAACTTATTTATTTGAAAGGCAGAGTTACAAAAAGAGAGGGAGATACACAGTCTTCCATCTACTGTAAATAGCTACATCAGCCAGGGCTGGGTCAGGCTGAAGCCAGGAGCTGGGAGCTTCACCTAGGTCTTCCACATGGGTGTAGGCGCCCAAGGACTTGGACCATGTGCTATCTTCCACTGCTTTCCCAGTTACATTAGCAGTGAGCAGGATCAGAAGTGCAGCAGCCGAGACTCAACAGGTGCCCATATGGGATGCTGGTGCTGCCCTATAACTCCTAACCAGGAGCTTTCCTTAGGACAGCCAAATATCAGGTGATCTTCTGACTTATCCCTTCAACTTTATGATTTGAAATGCCTATACAAGACAGTAAGATATACATGTTTCTTCCCACACACAATCTTTAGTCTTCCTTGCTTCATTTAGCTGATCATTTGTCTTTACATTTCCTTCCACAGGCACCTAGATCTGAGAAGTGCTTCTTTTCAACCCCTTCATTCTTGGTCAAGTTAGTGTCATTTTGGTGCTCCCAAAGAACTTAAGCATGGGTTTTAACACAATACACTACTAAAATGATTATTTCTGTACTTTTTCCTTACAACTGTTTCCAAGAGTCTGTATCTATGTCTTAAGACATTTGTGAATCCCCAGGATTCATAAAACATGACATGTCCTTATTAAATTCTTACAGGATGAATGAATGAACATGTGAGTCACAGAATAAAGCTGACTGGCTGAGAACATGTACTATTTTAGAGTCTATGAAATAATGTTTTGGGGTTGGTGTTGTGGTGTAGTGGGTAGAGCTGCCACCTGTGATGCCTGCATATACCTATACGGGCACCAGTTTGTGTCACGGTCACTCCACTTCTGATCCAGCTTCCTGCTAATGGCCTGGGAAAAGCAGTGGAAGCACACTCAGGTACTTGGGCCCCTGCCACCCATATGGGAGATCCAGAAGATTCTGGCTCTTAGATTCCAGTGTTGCGGCCATCTGAGGTGTGAACCAGTAGCTGGAAGACCTGTCTTTCTGTTTCTCCCTATCTCTCTGTAGCTCTAACTTTCAAATAAATAAATCTATCTTTAAAAAAGTTTCATTATTACTTTATTCTTCTAATAATCCACTGTAATATAAAAGACTAGCATTATTATCTTCAGCTTGTAAAAGTTACAGAGAATTTGAGTGAAAAATAGACAATCAGGGAACCTGAGTTGCCCACTGTTACACAGCTTGTAATCACTGGAGTTGAGAATCTTATTCAGGTGTTCTGATTCCTAGACCAGAGCACTTTTTAAAAAAAAATTTTTTTTAAAGATTTTTATTTATTTATTTGACAGGTAGAGTTACAGACAGTGAAAGGGAGAGACAGAGAGAAAGGTCTTCTGTCCACTGGTTCACTCCCCAAATGGCTGCCATGGCCGGAGCTGCATCGATCCGAAGCCAGGAGCCAGGTGCTTCTTCCTGGTCTCCCATGCGGGTGCAGGGGACCAAGGACTTAGGCCATCTTCTAGTGCTATCCCAGGCCACAGCAGAGAGCTGGACTGGAAGAGGAGCAACCGGGACTAGAACCTGGTGCTCATATGGGATGCCAGCACCACAGGCAGAGGATTAACCTAGTGTGCCACCGCGCCGGCCCTGACCAGAGCACTTTTAATTAGGTTAGAATATAAAGTTTAAAATAAAGCTTGCATTTAACTTTTAATGTCTTTTTTAAAAGCCATAACTTAGTTGCACTGCTATAACCATGGACAAGTAAGTTCTTTTTCTATAGCCTACCTTGCTACTTGAGAGTGGTCCTCATACCACTAGCTTCCAGAGTCTGTTACATTAAGTAAAATATAATCTGTTACGATTATATGCTAATCAAGTGACAAAGAATATGCTTCCCATTTATTAGATACTATAAACTCATTTTTCTGAAAATGATGTTTTTATCAATGAACTATAAAAACAGTATGTTTATATGGTGATAAATAATAACCAACTTTCGCAGTTGACATTTTCAGTATTTCCTATTCTACATAAATCAAGTAGAGACACTGTGCAAACTTAGCTATTTCAAAATACTATTCCTGCTGAACTATATCACCAAGCCAAAATGCTGAGAATATCACAGGCCTTATTTAGCCACCATGCCTTGGTCTTTTGACTTAGAAGGTGCTATGTTACTTACGTCGATATTCAGCTCCAAGTCTCAACATTAGTCGGATAGGAAATACTTTAGCCCACGGAGTTTCCCATTTCTGGATGAGAATCCCAAACAAGTAAGGTGGGGTTGGGAGCACTAGATCTTGCAATGACTGGTAGGTAGATGTCACATATAAGAATCCACCGTGTTCTTTACTGCCAAGGAAACTCTGACTAAAGAAAGAATGTCCCAAGTTGCCCACAACATTCCCTAAAACAAAAAAATTCATTCGTTACTATTAATGAGTCATATTTTTACAATCATTAATACTCAACATTAGACCAGAAACTACCAAATATTGATTCCTAACCTTTGACCATGAAAGATCCAAGTTTAGAAAATTAGATGAACGGCACTTATTAAATATTAAATGGTAATTTGTTTTCCAATTTTACCAAGGCCTCTTTTGCATATGAAATAGCTTGTATTACCACACTGTAGAAGTTTCTCTAGCTAAAAATAAAAAATATTGATGTATTCCTTAGTTGAATTATAGTTTTATTATGTGAATTACATTAGAGGTCTCAGGATAAAAAAATATAGCCTGCAAAATAGGACCTACATTAGGTCCTATTCTTTTTTCTTTTTGACAGGCAGAATTAGACAGTGAGGGAGAAAAAGAAAGGTCTTCCTTTTCCGTTGGTCCCTCCCCCGCCAAGTGGCCACTACCGCACTGAAGCCAGGAGCCAGGTGCTTCCTCCTGGTCTCCCATGCGGGTGCAGGGCCCAAGCACTTGGGCCATCTTCCACTGCCTTCCTAGGCCACAGCAGAGAGCTGGACTGCAAGAGGAGCAACCGGGACAGAATCCGGCACCCCAATCGGAACTAGAACCCAGGGTGCCAGTGCTGCAGGCGGAGGATTAGCCAAGTGAGCCACAGCGCCGGCCTAGGTCCTATTCTTGCAAAGTTTGCTATCTCATTGGGTGAACAAAGTCAATCATAAACATAATATATTAAGACAATTAGTACAATTATGAGACATAAGGGAAAAAGGAATTTATGGAGAAGATAGTACCACAAGTAGTATTTATTCTTTTTCTGTGTACTTTTGGTTGAGACAAATATGAGCTTACAACTTAGGGCTTATTTAAATTCATATCAAGCAGGTTATTTTTCTTTTAACAGTAAATGTTCTTCACCAAGCACTTTCTAATTAAAATATGTATATTTTTAAAGATTTATTTTATTTATTTGAAAGAGTTACAAAGAGAGGTATAGACAGAGAGAGGTCTTCCATCCACTGGTTCACTCCCCAGATGGCTTCAACCGCTGGAGCTGCGCCGATCAGAAGCCAGGAGCTTCTTCCAGGTCTCCCACGTGGGAGCAGAGGCCCAAGGACTTGGGCCATCTTCTACTGCTTTCCCAGGCCATAGCACAGAGCTAGATTGGAAGTGGAGCAGCCGGGACTAGAACTGGTGCCCATATGGGATGCCAGTGCTTCAGGCCAGGGCATTAACCTGCTGCGCCACAGCACTGGCCCCAAAATATATTTTTTTTAATGAAACAGTAACAAGTGTATCATCCTACAAGTAAATACATACTTTCCTCAGTTTGGAATTAGAAAAGAACTTCCTGATAACAGCTCTTCGAAAACTGTTCACTAGACACGTGTCACTAGACACGTACAAACTTCCTTTGATATCTTTGCAACAACAAATAAAGAAATCCCAACATAAAAGTTAATGCTGAAGATTTCTATGAGTTTTATAGGGAGGTCTTCAAACCCTTAAGTGAAGTGGGAACATATTTTCATGGTAGGGTCCATGCCTACCCATAAAATTCAAAGAAGCTTTGTGACTGAAGGTTACCTAAAGATAATGAACTACATTTGACATTTCAGGCAGTACATCTAGGTACCTAAGGGTAGTTATTCTTGCCTCAGGATTAATCAAGTCTGGACACACAACTGAACTGCCGGACCAGATCTATAAAAACAAAACAATCCCAAAATTTAGGAAGCAATATGGTATTTTGAAAATAACAGATTTTGGAGTTATAGAAATACAGGTTTTAATCTACGCTGGCCACTCATTAATATACACTCACTAGTGTAAGATTTAACTTCTGTGACTCTCAATATCTGTGTAAAAATTATATATTAATTTTCAGATTGTTGTGAAAAATAACAAAACAAGTAAAATGTCTAACAGCACCAGCTACACAGTGTGTTCACAAAAAATTATAACTATTATTGTGCTAATGCAAACACACAGAGAATGATTAGTAAATCCTATAATGCTTGACTAAAGATTGTAGAGTAAAATGTGAAAAGACAAATTTTTATCCTTTCTGGCATCTACTGCAAAATCAGGGGTAGATTGGCAAGCACTTTTGGGAAAATAGATCACCCTTTTGGGAAACCATTGCCACTTTTACTGCCCCTCTGAATCCTGGAATTCTAAGAGACACTCTACACAGAGGCAAAATTCAATAAACAGATTGTCAAATAGAAAAAAAAATATGCATTTTTACCTTTTTACCTAGGTTTGTGAAACAAAAGGTGGACTATTTTTTCCCTACACAATGGAGGGCACATGGTAGAATTCTAATAAAGCTCTGGTATCAGCATGCTATGGTTTGAACATATCCTCCCCCAAAACAATGCTGAAAACTTAATCCCCACCGCAACAAGGTTGGGAGATAAGGCCTAGTAAGAGGTGATTTGGTGCAGGAGGGCAGAGTGAACAGATTAACACAGTTACTACATTATACAACTGTTGTAAAAGGACAAGTTCAGTCCCCCCTTGCTCCTTTTCACCCTCTCTTTGTCCTTCTGCCATGGGATGCAGCAAGGAAGGCGCTTGTCAGATGCTGGTGTTGGACTTCCCAGTCTCCAAAACCATGAGAAATAAATTTCTATTCATCAGTGGGTACTGTGGCATCACAGTCTAAGCCTCTGCCTGCAGCACCAGCATCACATATAGGCGCCAGTGGGTGTCCCGGCTGCTCCTCTTCTGATCCAGGTCTCTACATAATGGCCTGGGGAAGCAGAAGATGGTCCAAGTGCTTGAGCCCCTGGACCCATGTGGGAGACCCAGACTGACCCAGGTCCAGCCATTGTACCCACTTGGGGAGTGAACCAGCAGATGCAAGATCTTTCTGTCTCTCTCTCTCTCTCTGTCTGAAACTCTACTTCTCAAATAAATAAATCTTTAAAAATTTTTCTATTCATCATAAATTACCCAGTCTATAGTATTCTGTTACAGAAGCACAAAATGGACTAATACACAGCAGAACGTTCATGTTTCACGACTGATCTAGTGAATACAGCTCAGAGGTGAACAATGCATTGCTTGGTACTCAAGGCATTCATTTGTTCTTCCTATGGAATTTCCCTACAAAGGCCTAGAATCTATGAGGATACTTAATAGCCTAAACTATTCATTAGGATTGTTAGAGGTCTATTTTTTTTTAAAAAAAGAAAATGCTTAAAGAATAAGAATATATTATAATTGGGGACATAGTGAAGAATGACTGTGTTTGTAATGAACAGGGTGATGGATAGTACAGGCAGAAAGGAAGTCAATATCTGTGGAAAAATAATCAGTAATACTAGGGTACTTCAGAAAGTTCATGGAAATGTGCATTATGAAAAATCTACATCAATTAAAAAAGGTTTTGCACCAAAATAAATTTATCTTTTAATTCCCCTTTCCCAAAAGTATAAAAAATCTTTTTTAAAGATATATTCATTGGGACTGGTACTATAGTGTAGCGGGTAAAGTCCAGGCCTACAACACTGGCATCCCACATGGGTACTGTTCGTGTCCCAGCTGCTCAACCCAGATCCCTGCTTAATGACTTAGGAAAAGCAGAAGATGGCCGAAGTATTTGGAACACTGCCACTCACATGGGGGACACCCAGATGAAGCTTCTGGCTCCAGCCTGCCCCAGCAGTGGCCACTGTGGTCATTTGGGGAGTGAACCACCAGATAGAAGCTCTCTCTCTCTCTCTCTCTCTCTCTCTCTCTCTCTTCCTCTCTGTTTCTTTCTCTCATAGTAACTCTGACTTTCAAATAGATAAATAAATCTTTTGGCCCCAACAAATTAAAAAAAACCACAAACCTCTGGGAAAGGGGAATTAAAAGATAAGTATATTTTGGTGCAAAATCTTTTTGAAATTCATGTAGTCTTTTCATAATACACATTTCCACGAACTTTCTTAATAATTGAGACTATTAATCATCTCATCTACAAACAGGAACACTTTAAAGGTATGGATAACGGTAAAAATAAAGACACTAGATATAATAATTTGACAAAAAAGGTTTTTATTTAAGGAGTTACTCTGGGGCTCTTTAACTCATAAAGTCTGTTACATACTAATTTATTTAAAATTATTTACTTATTTATTTGAAAGGGAGAGTTAACAGAGGGAGAGTGGGGGTGGGCAGAGAGAGAGAAAGGTATCCATCCTCTGGTTCACTCCCCAAATGGTCACAATGGCCAGGGTTGGTCCAGGCTGAAGCCAGGAGCCTGGAGCTCCACTTGGGTCTCCCACATGGTGCTCAAGTACTTGGGCCACCCTCCATTGCTTTCCCAGGCACATTAGCAAGGAGCTGGATTGGAAGCAGAGCAGCCAGGACCTGAACCAAGGCTCTGATATGGGATGCTGGCATTGTAGACAGATGCCTAGCCTGTTGTGCCACAACACCAATCCAGTTATACACTAATTTCTCTTTGAGAACATTCAGTACAATGAGTCAACTGAACTAATTATACACACTCACACATTAATGTCAAGACAAAATAAACATTGTGACAAATTTAAAGGCTTAACTGACTTTTATTTGCAAATCCATAATCAGACAGAACCTCATTCTATAAATGGTCTTCCATCAGCTGATCATTCCTCAATTGGCTGCAATGGCCAGAGCGGCAACAATCCGAAGCCAGGAGCCAGGAGCTTCTTCCAGTTCTCCCACGTGGGTGAGAGGGCCCAAGGCTATAGCAGAGAGCTGGATTGGAAGTGGAGTAGCCATCTTGACATGAACTGGTGTCCATATGGGATGCCGGCACTGCAGGCAGCAGCTTTACCCACTACACCACAGCGCCGGCCCCCAGAGTTACCTTGCTTGTAAAGGTTAAAGGGGGGCGGGGGGGGGGATTAAAAAGCAGAGATCATTCCCTTATGCCAAGTATAGCTGGCTTGATTAGGGTTGTAGCTGTGATCTCTCACACTACTGATTGCTTAGAAGATCTGTTAAACAATTTAGTTTGACAGGGTGGAACTTCAGCATGAGTGACTAATTTAGTTCCATCTGTTTGGCATAGTTCAAGAGCTCAGTCCTAATCAATGGCCTCTACTGTGAAGAAATAAGGAAAAATCACTATAAAAGCAACACTCAGGTTACTCCATTTGGAAAATGGGAAAGCAGTAGAAGATGGCCCAAGTCCTTGGGCCCCTGCACCCGCATGGTAACCTGGAAGAAGCTCCTGGCTCCTGGCTTCAGATCAGCACAGCACCAGCCATTGCGGTCATCTGGGGAGTGAAGCAGCAGATGGAAGACCTCTCTCTTTTTCTCTTTCTGCCTCTCTGTAACTCTGCCTTTCAAATAAATAATTTATTTTTTAAAAAAGAGATAATAGCTTAAAAATAGTCTGAATACATTTTTGTCCTAAGTTGAGAGTATATACCTTTTATTTTAAATTTTTTAAAGATTTATTTACTTCTTTGAAAGTCAGAGTTACAGAAAAAGAGGAGAAGCAGAGAGAGAGAGAGAGAAGAGAGAGAGAGAGAGAGAGAGAGAGAGAGAGAGAGAGAGATATCTTCCATCTGCTGGTTAACTCCCCCAGCTGGCTGCAACAGCTGGAGCTGTGCTGATCCGAAACAAGGATCCAGGAGCTTCCTTCAGGTCTCCCATGCAGGTGCAGCGGTCCAAGGACTTGAGCCATCCTCTACTGCTTTCCCAGGCCACAGCAGAGAGCTGGATTGGGAATGGAGCAGCTGGGTCTCAAACCAGCGCCTACATGGGATGCCAGCACCGCAGGTGGCGGCTTTACTGGCTACGCCAACAGCGCTGGCCCCTTTATTTTAATTTTTTAAAAGATGTATTTATTTGAAAGGCAGAGTTACAGAGGGGCAGAGGCAGAGAGAGAGAGAGAGAGAGAGAGAGAGAGAGAGAGATCTTCCATCCAGTGGTTTACTCCCCAAGTGGCTGCAATGGCCAGAGCTGCACTGATCTGATGCCAGGAGCCAGGAGCTTCTTCCAGGTCTCCTAAGCAGGTGCAGGGGCCCAGGGCTATAGCAGAGAGCTGGATTGGAAGTACAGAAGTCGGGACTCAAGCCGGCGCCCATATGGAATGCCCGCGATGCAGGTGGCAGCCTTACCCGCTAAGCCACAGCGCCGGCCCTATGTAACTTCTAAATAGACATATTTTCACATTAAAAAATTAAAGTCCACAGAGTAGGTTTTTAGTCTAGAGGTTAAAACACTTGCATTCCACATCAAAGTGCTTAGGTTTGATTGCCAGCTCTGGCTCTTGATTCCAGCTTCTTGCCAATGCAGATCCTGGGAGGCAGCAGTGATGGCTCAAGTAACTGGGTTCCTGTCACCCATGTGGGAGATCTGGAGTGTGTTCTTAGCTCCTGGCTCCAGCCCTTAGCCTAGCACTTCCCTGGGCACTGCAGGCATCTGGGGACTGAACGAGCCAGTGGAATCCCATCTCTTGTTCTATGTATCTATCCTTCTCTGCTTTTTAAATAAATAAAAAATTAAAGCTCAAACTCAATTTTATTTGAAGCTTATGTTATTAACATTATAGTTATCCAAAAAATGAAATTCAAAGATGAATGCAATTTATTAACATAAAAATAGTTTTATAATGCCTTACAAGTTCACATTGGCTTTTCATAAATCCATATGATAATGAAGCTTAAAATCAATATTGAGTTTATCTGGTTACCCAGGTATCTATAGATTAGAGACCCAAGACAAGGAGGGGTAGAAAGGGAGGTAAGGAGGGAATATCATTATGATCTTACAATTCTATCTACAAATCACAATGAATCTGTTAATAACTAATATATAAATTTAAAAATTTTAGAAACATAAGGAAATTTTTAGGATAACAGTAGGCTACTATACTGCCTCTTGGTGCTTTTCCATCAAACAACAAAAAAAGTTTGCTGCTGATATCACCCTAACCGACTGATTTCTTCAACTCACAATTTTCTTTATTAAGTCTCTCTGTTTCGGGATTGATATACAAATTGAGACACAACATTAAAAAAAATCACAGAGTTTGCATTCTAATGGGGGGAAACATAATTTCAGCAAGTGAAGTTAGTGAAAATGCTCTGAAGAAAAAAATAAGATAATGCAGTGGATTAATAGGTACAGGAGAAAGAAGACTTCTGTAGCAAAGAGGGTCAGTGAAAATCCTGAGGCGAAAACATTTGAGAAAAGATCTAAGCAAAGAGAATAAATCTATCAATTAAAATCCAAAAGAATAGCGCTGCAGTTACATGGGAAAGGTAAAAGGTCACAATGATGATGAAGGTAGCCAAAGCAAACATAAGAGTCATAAAAATGTAAAGTCAAAGAGATTTTTAGGGGCTTGATCATGTAGGAATTCATGGATAAAAATCAGGAGCTTGGAATTTACTCGAAATGTAGTAGGAATTCCCTTGGAAGGTTTCAGGCAGCTTAAATTTGGTCATACTTATCACTATGCCACTGGCCTACATAAATGTGCTCTTAATTTCCAAGGATTAAATCTAGGATGCCCCAAGAATAGCAAAGAGAAGATAAACTTGTCTACAAACAGAACTGCAAATGACTAAGAGAGAATAAAAAGTAGTAGTCAAATGTAAAAGGATTTAACTTGCAAGGGTGAGAAAATATGCATTCTTTTCTAAAAAAAGACTTTTATTTTATTCATTTGAAAGGCAGAGTTACAATGAGAGAGGGAGAGACAGAGAGAGAGTATTCTTCCATCTACTGGTTCACTCCCCAAAATGGCTGCAGCAGCCAGGCCTGGGCCAGACCAAAGTCAGGAGCCAGGAGCTTCCTCCAGGTCTCCCACATGGGTGCAGGGATCTAAGCACTTGGGCCACCTTTTGCTGCTTTCCCAGGTGCATTAGTAGGGAGCTGAAACAGAAGTAGAGCAGCCGGGGCTCAAACTGGCACCCATATGGGATGCCAGCAATGCGGGTGGTGGCTTTACCCATTACACTACAACACCGGCTCCACAAATAAGCATTCTATGTATAATTTTAATTGTTTTCTTGCCTGTGACAAAGTAAAATCTAAAAGCTGGTTGTAGCAAGCACTTGAAGAGCAAATCAGCAGATGGGAGATCTCTGTTCATCTGTTTTTCAAATAAAAAATTAAATAATTAAAAAATTTAATTTAAAAATAATGGTATAAATCTTATTGTATCTTTTTAAAACTAATCAGTTTGAATTACTATCCTCCTGAATTATTAATTTTATTAAAGAGATATAATATATTATTTCCAACATGGAAAGGCCAAGAGATAAACAACAGAAAAGAGCAGTGCAGGGGCCAGTGCTGTGGTGTAGTAGGTTAAGCCTCTGCCTGAGGCGCTGGTGTTACCATATGGGCACTGGTTGGTGTCCCAGCTGCTCCTCTTCCAATGCAGCTCTCTGCTTATGGCCTAGGAAAGCAATGGAATATAGTCCAAGTGCTTGGACCCCTGCACCTGAGTGGGAGACCTGAAAGAAACTCCTGGCTCTTGGCTTCAGATAGGCTCAGCTCCTGCCATTGCAGCCATTTGGGGAATGAACCAACAGATAGAAGACCTTTCTCTGTCTTTCCCTCTCTCTTTCTGTAAATCTACCTCTAAAATAAATAAATTAAATCTTTAAAATAAAAAAAATAAGAGCAGTCTGAAGTTTCTAATACCAAAAGGAGTTTCAAAAGAAGGCAATGGAAGGAATGAAAGAAAAATAATACTGAGAGACAATAACTAAGAACATTCCAAATAAAGGATGAAATGTGTTCTCAGATCGAACATATACTGCTGAATACTCAGCAGCAAAATTAAGGACCAGTTTACTTATAGACAGATATTCAGACTAATGGAACAGAGTACAAAAATAGGTCCATCAGATATGTGTGTGTATGTGTGTGTCTGCGTGATCAATACATAAGTCAAAAACTATTTCAAAGTAATTCAATGATGAAAACAGTCTCTTAATAAACAGTGTTAGAATGACTGTATATCCACAAGCAAAAAAAGAGGTTAGAGATCTATATGTAGTAAATACAAGTAGAATATTTCTAGAAGAAATATATATATAAAAATTTATAATTAGGGTTAAGGTAAAGATTTCCTGGTAAATGGAAAAGAATAAGCCATGAAAGGAAAACTGATCAATTACATTTAATTAAAATTTAAAATTCTGCTCTTCGGAAAACAGTTCTAAAAAGAAACAAATAAGCCATGGATTAGAATAAAATATTTGCGGCTATTCTCTCGTGCACAGGGAGGCAGCCTGTCGCGTTTCCCCCACCTGACAATAAACCTTTTATAAAAAAAAAAAAGAATAAGGCCGGCGCCGTGGCTTACTAGGCTAATCCTCCACCTTGCGGCGCCAGCACACCAGGTTCTAGTCCCAGTCGGGGCGCTGGATTCTGTCCCAGTTGCCCCTCTTCCAGGCCAGCTCTCTGCTGTGGCCAGGGAGTGCAGTGGAGGATGGCCCAAGTCCTTGGGCCCTGCACCCCATAGGAGACCAGGATAAGTACCTGGCTCCTGCCATCGGATCAGCGCGGTGTGCTGGCCGCAGCGCGCCAGCCGGGGCGGCCATTGGAGGGTGAACCAATGGCAAAGGAAGACCTTTCTCTCTGTCTCTCTCTCACTGTCCACTCTGCCTGTCAAAAAAAAAAAAAAAAAAAAAAAGAATAAAATATTTGCAAGACATATTATCTGATTAAATTTGGGGCTGTATTCAAAACTTATAAAGTACTAAAAACTCAAGGAAAAGAAACCCTTATTTTTAACTGACAAAAGGAGAGATGGAGATGGAGATGGAGATAGGCAAGTACGGAAACATGGTCAGTACCATCAGTCATGGGGAAGTGAGAACTACAGTGATACGTCCACTAGAAAAGCCAAAAAAATTAAATACAAAGTGGAAGTAAAGATCCAAAATAACTAGGATTTTCTCTACATCACAGATGAATGGATAAACAAATTGCAGTGTATCTTATTCATAAAATGGAATACCACTCAGCAACAAAGACACAGTCATTTTCAAAAAAGGACAGAAATACTTCGTTGTGTGCAGAATTCTGCTTGCCTCTTGGTACACACGCCTCGTTTAATTCTCTCCCTTCAGTGGGGGCAACTCCTGTGAATAGGTTGGGCTATCATTTCCACGATTAAGTCACTAAATGGGCTAACTCTGAGTTAATCAAAAGGGAAATTATGGAGGTTGGCCTGACATAGGATATTTAAATCTAGGCCTACAGATTTAAAACATAAAGACATTTCTGCTGGCCTGGAAGAATGCAACATCCATATTGTAAACTATCTATGGAGCCCAAGGCAAGGAACTGCAGCGACAGCCTCTAAGAGCCAAGAGTTAGCAGCAACTAGGAAGAAAATGGGGACCTGCTAGGAACTGAACCCTGTTAACAATCTAATGAGCTTGGAACAGGACTTCAAGCTCTAAGCAAGAATTTACAACACAGCTTACACTTAGATTACAACCTAAGCAGAGGTAACCTAAGCAGAGAATTCCATTGAGCCATGCCTACACTCCTAACCCTTGAAAGCTGAGATAATAAATCTGTGCTGTTTTCAATACAGCAATATTGTGATGGAGGGTTTAGCCTAGTGGTTAGCATGCTAGTTAAGACACCAGTGTCTTATAACAGAGTACCCAGGTTCAATACTCAGGTCCAGCTTCTTGCTAATACAAATCCTAGGAGGCTAGGGTGGTGAGTCAAGTAACTGTTTCTGTCATCCATATAGGAGACCTGGATAGTGTTTCTGACTCTCAGGTTTAGCCTCAGCCTAGACCCAGCCACTGCACTCATTTAGCAAGTGAACCAGCAGATGGGAACTCTATGTCATAGTGTCTGTCTCTCCCTCTTGTTCTGCCTTTCAAGTAAATAAAAACAAAACAGAGACAGAGGGAGAGACAGAAAACTAATACATACTGAATAACAATGGCTACAAAAAGATCATAGTCAATTATATGTATGTTTTAAAAAATTTAAAGGACTCTCCAAAAAAACCACTAATATAAACACAATAAAAGAGAAAAATAAAAATTCCACAGGCCCCAATACTCAACAAATATATGAATACATTCTCAGTCTTAATAATAGTAAGTGAAATTCAAATCAAAACGAGACACTATTTTTACATACACAAGACCAAGAAAAATTAAAACTGGTGATGTCAAAATATTGATAACTATTAAACATTGGAGACAGGAACAACAGGTAGACATAATCTGGCAAATGACTGAAGGAAACAATGTGACATCATCTAATAATATTGAAAATGTCCATATTTTACAAGCCAGCAATTTTACTCCTAAGTATACATAAACACAGATTTCAAAGAGCATGTCTGAATAATAATAAACTGGTTAACTCTTAACTGGATGGAAAATCAATAAACTGTGGTATTTTATGTAAGGAATATAAAACATTAGCCTAAAAGTGAATTAAGTACAGCTACTAGGGCTATGAATGAATGCCAAAAGCAAAAAGTATAGAAAAAAAAAAGGATACCACATTAAGGTTTATACATGGTGATATAATTTGCATAAAATTTAAAAACATGCAAAATAATGATATAACTGTTAAAGATACTTGTGACAAGATTATAAAGAAAACCAAGAAAAGTATAATAACAAAAAAAATGAACATGGTGATTACCTAGGGGCTGAGGATGGGAAGTTTGGAAAGAGATAATCAGAAGTAAATAGAGGGAACTTCAACGGATTTGTCCTTCTTTTTCCTTTGCCCCTCAGGATGGGTATTTTGTTGATGGGTGATCATCTTGTTATTACACTTCATAACTTACATAAAATATGTATTTTTTGTAAATACCTGCCTTAGTCCATTTTGTGCTACTGTAATAGAACAGCACGGACTGGGTAATTTAGAATGAACAGAAATTTACTGACTGACAAATCTGGAAGCTGGGAAGTCTAAGAAGCTAGCATTTGGTAAAAGCCTTCTTGCTGCATCATTTTACAGTGTAAGGCAGAGGGAAGAAACTCACCCTTGTGTAAAAGTACCAGGCCCACCTACGAGGGTGGAGACCCTATGGTTTGATCATCTCTTAAAGATCCTACCTCTTGATTCCATTACAATGACAGTTAAATTTCAACATGAGTTTTGAACAGATCAAGCATCCAAACCATAGTAATACCAAACAATTTCTAAAGATTTTTCTTAATTTTTATTTTTAAAGATGGAGTTACAGAGAGAAGTAGAGGCCGGTGCCGTAGCTCACTTGGCTAATCCTCTGCCTGTGGAGCTGGCACCCCGGGTTCTAGTCCCAGTTGGGGGGCTGGATTCTGTCCCCGTTGCTCCTCTTCCAGTCCAGCTATCTGCTGTCGCCCAGGAAGGCAGTGGAGGATGGCCCAAGTGCTTGGGCCCTGCACCCGCATGGGAGACCAGGAGGAAGCACCTGGCTCTTGGGCTTTGAATCGGCACTGCCTGCCGGCAGCAGCGCACTGGCCTTAGCAGCCACTTTGGGGGGTGAACCAATGGAAAAGGAAGACCTTTCTCTCTGTCTCTCTCTCTCTCATTGTCTAACTCTGCCTGTCAAAAAAAAAAAAAAAAAAAAAAAGAGAGAGAGAGAGAGAGAGAGAGAGGTAGAGGTCTTCCACCCTGCCCACTCCCCAAACGGCCACAATGGCCAGGGCTGGGGCAGGCCAAAGCCAGGAGTCAGGAACTTCCTCCAGGTCTCCCATGCAGTAGCAGGGGACCAAGCACTCAGGCCATCTTCTACTGCTTTCCTAGGTGCATCAGAAGTAGAGTAGCCAGGACTGAAACCAGCACCAATATGGGATGCCAACACTGCAGGCAGAAGCCCAACCTTCTACACCACAGCACTGGCCCCTAAAGATTTATTTTTTTATTTGAAAAGCAAAGTGATGAGGTAGGGAGGAGGATGGAGAGAGGAAAGAGACAGAGATATCTACTAGTTCATTCTTCAAATGGCCCTAAGAGCCGCGGCTGAGCCAGGCTAAAGGCAAAAGCTAGAACTCCATCCAGGTCTCCCATGTGGGTGGCAGGGACCCAAGTACTTGGGCCATCACTTGCTTCTTTTTCAGGAGCATTAATACGGAATTGGATCTGAAGCAGAACAGATGCAACCTGAACAGGCACTCCCATATAGGATGCCAGCATCACAAGCAGTGGTTAAACCAGCTGTGTCACAACACAAGCCCATCAAATAATTTTTTAAAAATAAAGTATTGTGGGGGGTACAGTGCTGTGGTGAAGTAGGTTAAGCATATGCTTCCAGCACTGGCAGGCCGTTTGGGTGCAGGTTCGAGTCCAGGCAGCTTAACTTTTGATCCAGCTCCCTTCTGATGGCCTGGGAAAGTAGCAGAAGATGGCTCAAGTGCCTGGGCCCCTGCACCCATGTGGGAGACCCAGAAAAAGCTCCTGGCTCCTGGTTTTGGATCAGCCCAGCTTCAGCTACTGTGGTCATTTGGGGAGGGAACCAGCAGATGGAAGACCTCTCTCTCTCCTCCTCTCTCTGTAACTATGCCCCCCCCCCCTTTTTTAAAGATTTATTTACTTAAAAGGCAGAGTTACAGAGAGGCAGAGGCAGAGAGATAGAAGTCTTCCATCTGCTGGTTCACGCCCCCATTTGCCGCAATGGCTAGAGCTGCACCAATCTGAAGCCAGGAGCCAGGAGCTTCTTCCAGGTCTCCCACACAGGTACAGGGGCCCAGGTACTTGATCCATCTTCTACTGCTTTCCCAGGCCATAGCAGAGAGCTGGATCAGAAGTGGAGCAGCCGGGACTCAAACTGGTGCCCACTTGGGATGCCAGCACTGCAGGCAGGGGCTTTACCCACTACAGCACAAAGCCAGTCCTAAATAAATAAATCTTTTTTTAAAAAAATAAAGTATTGGGGCCAATATTGTAGCATAGTGAGTGAGGCTGCTGCTGGCCACGCCAAGCATCTACATGAGTGACAGTTCGAGTCCCATCTGTTCCATTTCCTATCCAGCTCTCTGCTATGGCCTGGGAAAGCAGAAGGATGGCCCAGGTGCTTGGGCCCCTGCATCTACAAGGGAGACCTAGAGAAGGCTCCTGGCTTCTGGATTTGGATTGGCACAGCTCCAGCTGTTGCAGCCATTTGAGGAGTGAACCAGCGGATGGAAGATCTCTCTCTCTCTCTCTGTCTCTTTCTCTCTCTCTCTCCCTCCCTCCCTTGCTCTCTTCTCATATGGGATGCTGGCACTGCAGGTGGTTGCTTTATCTGCCACACTACAGCACTGGCCCTACCCATACTCTATTATACCACAGCGCCTCTGTATAATAGTATTACATGGTAGTCAATACCATATTTAATTAACTGAATTATAAACTATAAAACAATACATTAGATATGTTAGGAAATAACTTTCAGGTTTGATAAAATTCTAAATGAAAGATCTCTGGGAGTGAGATCCCAGTAGAAAGAATGGGTCATCAAAGAAGGAGGTACCTTTTTCTTTTTTTTTTTCTTTTTTTTTTATTTTATTTTTGACAGGCAGAGTGGACAGTGAGAGAGAGAGACAGAGAGAAAGGTCTTCCTTTGCCGTTGGTTCACCCTCCAATGGCCGCCGCGGCCGGCGCGCTGCGGCCAGCGCACCGCGCTTATCCGATGGCAGGAGCCAGGAGCCAGGTGCTTTTCCTGGTCTCCCATGGGGTGTAGGGCCCAAGCACCTGGGCCATCCTCCACTGCACTCCCTGGCCACAGCAGAGGGCTGGCTTGGCAGAGGGGCAACCGGGACAGAATCCGGCGCCCCAACCGGGACTAGAACCCGGTGTGCCGGCGCCGCTAGGCGGAAGATTACCCTAGTGAGCCGCGGTGCCGGCCGGAGGTACCTTTTTCTGAAGGGAGGAGTGAACCTCCACTTTCACTATGACCTTGTCTAAATAAGATCGAAGTCAGCGAACTCAAAAGGCTTCTATAGCCTTGGCTACTCATGACAAGAGCCCAGGGAGATTACTGACACCATAAACAAGAGTGTCGATTTGTTAAGTCAACAACAGGAGTCATTGTGCACTTACTTCTCATGCAGGATCTCTGTCCTTGATGTGTTGTTCAATGTGAATTAATGCTATAACTAGTATTCAAACAGTATTTTACACTTTATGTTCTGTGGGGGTGCAAACTGTTGAAATCTTTACTTAATATATACTAAATTGATCTTCTCTATTATATAAAGATAATTGAAAAGAATCTTGATGTGAATGGAATGGGAGAGGGAGTGGGAGTTGGGAGGGTTGTGGGCAGGAAGGAAGTTATCGGGGGGAAAAGCCATTGTAATCCATAAGCTGTACTTTGGAAATTTATATCCGCTAAATAAAAGTTTTTAAAAAAAGAGGAAAAAAAGAAAAAAATTCTAAAATTTCAACTAAATAACTAAATCTTAAAAAAGACTTAAGGAAATTGATATTATTCAGATAGTTGGGGTACTAGGAAACAGCATGGTGGGGATATAGGATTAGATCACGCAGCATACTGAATGGAGTACATGGCTTATTCTAAATCTAAATGATCAATATGAAATCAAGAAATGTCTGAGTAAAAGAGGGAAACCAGATTAACTCTAGAAAAAAATAACCTGGTAGATACAAGACCCATTCATTTAAATTCATGTTCTGAATATTTGCTTGTAAATAGGTACATATTTTTTTGCAAACATTCAGAGCATGGATTTGAGTGAAATAGATCTTATATCTGTTTGTTAAGTGAAATAAACCAGGCAGAAGGACAAATATACATTTCCCCTCATATGTGGGAACCAAATAAAACAAAAGCAAACTAAAAAACTTCAATCTGAACACAGAACGGTGATTACTACAGGCTAGGGAGGGGCTGGCATGAAGAGTAAAGGAAGTCTGGATTAAAAAAATAGGTGAAGCTTGGTGTGGTTCATTAATGGTGACAAATATACTAATAGGAGATGTTAATAAAAAGTGCGAAAAACAGCTCTGGCCATTGCGGCCATTTGGGGAGTGAACCAGAGAATGGAAGATCTCTCTCTCTCTCTCTCTCTCTCTCTGCCTCTCTGCCTCTCTGCCTCTCTGTAACTCTGCCTTTCAAATAAATAAATAAATCTTTAAAAAAAAGTAGGAAAAAAACATGGAGGAAGTAAGGAGAGATGGGAAGAAACAATATAGAATACCTCATGTTGTTACAGTAACCACAGGTATTCTGAAACTCTTGGGATGTAATTTCTCATAAATTAAAATTTTCCTCTCTAGGCCAGTGCTGAGGCACAGCAGGTAAAGCCACAGCCTGCAGCACTGGCATCCCACACAGGCACCAGTTCTAGTCCCAGCTGCTCCACTTTCAATCCAGCTCTCTGCCAATGTGCCTGGGAAAGCAGTGGAAGATGGCCCATGTCCTTGGGCCCCTGCACCCATATGGCAGACACAGAGGAAGCTCCTGGCTTCTGGCTTCAGCTTCGCCCAGTCCTGGTCGTTGCAGTCATTTGGGGAGTGAACCAGTAGATGGAAGCTCTCTCTCTGTGTCTCTCCTTCTCTGTAACTCTGACTTTCAAATAAATAAATAAATCTTTCAATAATAAATCTGTTCACATAAATAAATAAATCTTCAAAACAAACAAATAAAAACCTTTCCTTCTCACTGTAGAAAGCAAGAATAACTACATATGACAAGAAAGGTATTTATACCAAAACAGAAACACAGATGTATACATGCTTACATACACATTATTATTAACATGAAATTTAGAAGATCTTACAATTCATAGAAAATTATAAAGCAAGTTCATTCAAAGAGAGGCTTCTAAGGCTTTTGGAGTGATTTACAGCAGGCTTTCACACTCAGGAGACTATAATACAATTTATCAATTCCATTCAACATGCTATACAGAGCAAAAAATTAATGAATTGAGATATTTTGGACATTATGGTAAAATATATCAAAATACTACCCTAATCAATAGACATATAATAGGATTCTTAATAAAACATACATTGCACACAGATACTAAAGATAACTATTTTTAAAAAAACTGGCATGCTACATCTATCTATCTATCTATCTATCTATCTATCTATCTCTATAAATGTAGATATATAGAGGCAGAACACTACTGATCTGGGAGCATTAGTCATAATTCTGTCATCAACTTAGGTCTGTGATTCAGGTAAGCTAGTGACATCTCTAAGTGTCATCTTTCTCAATTAAAAAGAAAGCATTTGTACTAGATAATCTTGTCTCATTATATGGTGAACTGTGAAATGACTCCTATTCAAGGAGATATTTAGACCTCATTTATACTTATTAAAGATTTATTTATACATATTATTTTTTAAAGTTTATTTTGATGTTAAAATTTAAAAATCCATGTACACTTTTTTTTTTCCCTTTTTTTTGGACAGGCAGAGTAGACAGTAAGAGAGACAGAGAGAAAGGTCTTCCTTTTCTGTTGGTTCACCCCCCAACGGCCTCTGCGGCTGGCGCACCGCATTGATCTGAAGCCAGGAGCCAGGTGCTTCTCCTGGTCTCCCATGCAGGTGCAGGGCCCAAGCACTTGGGCCATCCTCCACTGCACTCCCGGGCGACAGCAGAGAGCTGGACAGGAAGAGGAGCAACCGGGACAGAATCTGGCGCCCCAACCGGGACTAGAACCCAGGGTGCCGGCACCGCAGGCGAAGGATTAGCCTAGTGAACCTCGGCACCGGCCAAAAATCCATGTACACTTTTTCAAGGACGTCCCCATGAACTTTTTAAAGATCCCTCCTTGTACATAAGTATATGTCTCCATCCTATATCATGGAAAATATTTTAAGATGGCTTAGATGTTTCATGGTCTTATAATCTTATAATCACTTTAAGGTAATTTTTGTTGTAGAATATTCATATTTCAATGGTTCAAAATGGATCCTGCTGATATATAAGGACACTTCCAAAAAATGCATAACCCTTTAATTTGAACATATTTTAATGACTCATGCAATGACTCACCATCTTGCCATAGGGTATCTTCCAGGACTGTTCTAGTCTCTTACATTCTTCTAATATCTTCCATTCACAGTTCTAGTATCTTCACATTGGCTTAACCCACTCACAAGCATAGGTTCAACTATTGCATGAAAGTAGTTTCTCCCAAATTTGTATTTTAGCCCAGATCTATTTCCTAAGGTCTACATCCATATATAAATTCAACCACCACTTACATATTTCACAAGATGTCATTATTTCAAATTCAACAGACTAAACAAAGAACTCATCTCTCCTCTGTTCCTCTTCTATTCCCTATCTCAGTGAATAAGACCAATGCCCAAGAAAGAAATCAGAAGCCAAAACTTGACCTGTCCCTTTAACACCTCATACTCAGTTACCAAATCCTACTGACCTGAGTAACAGCTTTTTTAAAAAAATAAATTTTAAGGCATAATTTATATACAAACCCCACAGGTTTTAAGTATATAATTCCATCAGCTTTGGCAAATGTGTAAACACTATCCCTATCAAGATACAGAACATCAACTCACAAAATTCTCTGGGCCCCTCTGTAGTAGTCAATTAAACAAAGTACTTGCATCTCCACTTCACTTTAAGCAAATCCTAATCTGACTTCTATTACCACAGATTAATTTTGCCTGTTCCAGACACTCATATAAATAGAATCGTCCAATATGTACAATTTTGTGCCTGGCTTCTTTTGCTCAGTATAATGTGTTTGAGATTCACCCATGCTGTTGCATACAGCAGCAGTTTGTTCATTTTTATTGTTGAGCAGAATTACAGAGAATGAATATACCAGATTTGCTTATATTCCACAACTACTTTTTTTTTTTTAAGATTTATTTATTTGAAAGTCAGAGTTACACAGAGAGAATAGGAGAGGCAGTGTAAAGAGAGGTCTTCCACCTGCTGGTTCGTTTCCCAATTGGCTGCAATGGCCGGAGCTGTGCCAAGCTAAAGCCAGGAGCCAAGAGCTTCCTCTGGGTCTTCCCACATGGGTGCAGGGACCCAAGGAATTGGGCCATCTTCCACTACTTTCCCAGGCCATAGCAGAGAGCTGGATTGAAAGTGGGGCAGCTGGGACTCAAACTAGCACCCATATGAGATGCCGGCACTGCAGGCGGCGGCTTTACCTGCTACATCACAGTGCTGGCCCAAACGACTGTTTCTTAACTACCACCAGACTCATGGACCTTAATCCATGTTTCATACTGCTTCTACAGTCTTCTTACTAAAATGCAAATCTGATTATGCCATTCATCTTAAATTTTTTTCAATGGTTCCTCATTGCCCACAGAGCAAAGGACGAGCTCCTGAACCAGACATTCATTAACCTCTCATTCCCCAGTCCCTGTTGCCTTCTCGAAACCCAAATGAGGGGACAGGGCTGTGGTGTAATGGCTTACGCTGCTACCTGTGATGCCGGCATCCCATATGGGCACCAGTTTGAATCCTGGTTACTCTACTTTCAATCCAGCTTGGGAGGGCAGCAGAAGATGGCCAAAATTCTCGGGCTCCTGCACTAATGCGGAGATCCAGATGGAGCTCCTGGCTTCAGCCTGGCCCAACCCCAACCTTTGCGGTCACTTGGGGAGTGAACCAGCAGATGGAAAATCTTTCTCTTTTATCTTTCCTTCTCTATCTTTGTGACTCTGCCATTCATATAAATAAATCTTAAAAAAAATCCAAATGAATATACAATCATTTAAACTGAAAGTTTCAGGTCATCTCTGGAACTAAATTCTTCTGAACATGGATGACTTCAAATTAATCTTGTACATTTTGGAACTGACACAGTAAACACTCAAATCCACTTCACAGGTACCATACGGTCAGTTTTCAACATATCACCTTGCCCTTATGCATGATTAAACCTGAATCATCACAAAGGCTAATTAAGACATAAAGGCATAATCTTTTATGTATAGGCTATAATCACATTAACAATGCAATATTACATCCTGCTTTAGAACTTATTTCAAAAGCATTTTCCATGTGACTGAATTATTTAGATAAATAGTAATGGCTGAAAATGTTCTAAAAAAGATGCATACATCCAATAAGTGTACAACAGTGCAACTTTCATTGACAGCAGGCTATTTAGGTTGATTCTAAATTTTTGTGTTAAATTTAGGGAATGCTGTAATAAACACACTCATTCACAAAAACATTTTATATTTGAGATAATGTCTTTGGCATAGAATTTTACAAATAGAACTACTTCACTAAGAATAATTGATATTTTTAGCAAATTTATAAAATACTAAAAATATATGAAATATAGTTTTAATATCCTAGCTTCCCTCACAAGTCATGTTCCTCAGACACAGTCTTTTTATTATTAATTTTTAAAAATTCCTAATTTATACTACTAGTTCCTTATTTGTCAACTATAGATTATTTCCCAATTTACTGTTACAATAATAAATGAAAATTTAGTCCATTTATAAGCACTTCTTACCTTCTAAGTCACTGTGGATGTAAAACTTCACCATGTCAGATAATACACTTAATTTCTTCCTCTTTCAATTTTAGTATTTCAATTTGTTTATATTAATATCCTTTGCCTTCTCCAACTGCTAATAGCTATGGCTTTAAAAAAAATTTTTTTTTGACAGGCAGAGTGGACAGTGAGAGAGAGAGACAGAGAGAAAGGTCTTCCTTCCATTGGTTCACCCTCCAATGGCTGCTGTGGTCGGCATGTTGCAGCTGGCACACAGTGCTGATCCGAAGCCAGGAGCCAGGTGCTTATCCTGGTCTCCCAGGCAGGTGTAGGGCCCAAGCACTTGGGCCATCCTCAACTGCACTCCTGGGCCACAGCAGACAGCTGGACAGGAAGAGGAGCAACTGGGACAGAATCCAGCGCCCCGACCGGGACTAGAATCCGTGTGCTGGTGCTGCAGGCAGAGGATTAGCCTACTGAGCCACAGTGCCGGCCTATGGCTTTTATTTTTACATGGTTACCATTAATATTTACAATTTATGTTTGAAGCCATAATAAAATCATATATGCTAATTGCTTTTGAAATAAATACTCATTGGGGCATTTAAATTATCAAATAAATTTTGATAATTTTGGACAGGTATTTAGCCTAGCAAAGAAGATACCAGTTAAGACATACATGTCCTACCTACATTAGAGTACTTGGGTTAAGATACCTAGTTTTAGCCCCGAACTCCAGCTTCCTGCTAATATAGACTCAGGAAGGCAGAGGGTTGCTTAAGTAACTGGATTTCTATCACGCATGTGAGAGACATGGATTAAGTAAATAATAAGAAACATACAAAGTAAAGTACTAAAGATTATAATTTCCCCAAATCATGTCTTATTCAAACTTGCCAATAATATCAAAATCCCATGTCATACTTCTAAATTTAAGAATCTTATTTTACATCTGTGTCTAAAACTGTTGATCATTTAAGAATACAGACAAAATCATAAAGCATTCCTACCTGCCAAAGCATCCTGATAAAGCTGCACAAAGTGGTTAAAGATATCCTTTGGCAAACACTTTTCATCTGGTAGACATTGTAGAAGGATGACTATTTCAGACTGACCCACGGCATGCATTCCTTTGGTTGTGAAACACCAACACTTCCTGTTCACATCTAAAGATAGAATAAAAATATAAAAATACTTATTAATCCTTACTCTTAAAAAAGATACATAGAAACCTATGGTACAATACAGCAAAGAAGAAAATAGGACATACTGAGTCTGTATTATGCAGCCGTGAACTAAAACTGCATTGAGCTAAAGAGTTATTGTAAAAAATAAAACATGTTAATGCCTCTTGCTCTTTTCTAAACACTTAGAAAAATAATTGGAAGGGGAGCAAAACAATAATGAAAGAAGATGTGAAACAAAATTTTAAGTCCTTTTATTAAAAGATATAACTAAGGGCCAGTGTTGTGGCACAGCGAGTAAATCTGCCGCCTGCAGTACCGGCATCCCATATGGGCACCGGTTGGAGTCCCAGCTGCTCCACTTTCAATCCAGCTCTCTGATATGGCCTGGGAAAACAGTAAAAAATGGCCCAATTCCTTGGGCCCCTGTACCCGTGTGGGAGACCTGGAAGAAGCTCCTGGCTTTGGATCAGCTCAACTCTGGCCGTTGTGGCCATCTGGGGAGTAAACCAGCAAAGGGAAGATCTTTCTCTGCCTCTGCCTCTCTGTAACTCTGCCTTTCAAATAAATAAATAAATAAATAATTAAATGGCATCCCATATGGGTGCCAGCTTGAGTCCTGGCTGCTCTACTTCTGATCCAGCTCCCTGCTGACGGCCATGGAAAAGCAGCAGAAGATGGCCCAAGTGCATGGGTCCCTGTACCCATGTGGAAGACCTGGAAGAAGCTCCTGGCTCCTGGCTTTGGATTGGCCCAACTCCAGCTGTTAGGGCCATTTCAGGAGTGAACCAGTGGATGGAAGACCTCTCTTTCTCCCTCTCTCTGAATGTATAAATCATTTTTTTAAAAAATATAACTATTAAAGGAATCATTCTATTACTAACAAAACATATACAAACATACACAAAATAGAGTATAATAATTACAGGATATATCCCTCTACAAAAATCACTTTAGCAAAGGAAGGAAACAAAAATCACTTTAGCAAAGGAAGGAAACAAAAACAGTAAGAGCCAATATTATGGCTTTGGCTTCAGGTTGTGATCTAAGGGAAAATACACTGCTATATACATTTATTAAATTTAATTTATGGTGAACATATCTTAGCTATTTCAATCACAGCCAATTCTGGGAGAAAATTCTTGATATGGCCTCATTCTGTAAAAAGTAGTTTAAAAAAAAAAGATGGCTTTTCCAGACTATTTCTACTTTTTTCCTTTCAGGCCAGGTACAGTCCAAATATCACAAGCCATATGTAACCAAATACAGTGTTGAGTCTTTCACACTTTTTCTTTACTTGTAAAACAGGATCTCAACAGGAATTGAGAAAAGGATTCAAATAAAATTATGAAACCACCATGTATATTAACACTAATAAAAGATCACTTTCTTTCATTTTGAGTATTATTTTATGTGCCTAAATAGGAAGTGTTCAATCCAACCACATTAAAATGGTATATAATTCAGGAATCCTAGGTTAGCTAATTTCTAAGTATAACATAAATTTCATATGGTAAATTGAAATTTCAAGCAAATTATGTTTAAATATGATCCTAGAGGAAAAGGTGGCAAGCTTTGGTAATTGTCAAACATACAAAGGTGTAATTTTCAAGTAGGCAAGAAACTCACATTTCATCAATGTAGAACCTTTAAGGAAATAACATATAGGTTGCCTCTGGTTAAATGTCAAGTTAAAACTAGTGCCAAGAGAACTGAAGGACTATTCCCCAGAGCTTCCTTCCCTCCTCCAGAGCTCCCTATTAACACTCATTCGATGTAAATGCACACTCTGTTCTCCACAACAGAATTGAGAATCTAAGTTACTGTCTTCCTTCACATTCTGATGCTCGTAAGTCTAACACTAAAAATTGAGAAGTTTCTTCTGAATCTTAATTTATGATGTCCAACAGTTGCACTATATTTTATTTAATTACCACTATTCCTAAAGAAGGTTCTGTACCATGATTAAGGTTTCTGGTATTAAAATATAAGGTTTTAACTGCTTGGTCCTCCTGAATAATTTATCTACCACCAGTTACTCTGGTAATGAGTAGTGACTTAACACACTCATCTCAAGAAGAAATTAACTCAGATCAGTTCAAGATCTGTTTGGCTTTCCTTCATGGCAAATTCGTTACCTCACCCTGTGACCAAATACAAGAATTTTAGTAAGCCCCATAAGTTGATTTCTGGGATAAATTCATTTATACAAGTCAATTTTTTCAGAACTCAATTTTCAATAAGATATGGCTCTAAATATTTATGTGTAATGAATGAGTCAACAAAGTATCTAATTTTAATTTTAAAAATAAACTTCTAACTTACAATTTACAATTTTAACCATTGACAACAAATTTGCATTTAAAACAAATACAAGTGGGTCAGGGCCACCATCCTCCAACTGCTGCATTACTGAAATCTGTGATGGTTTCTCTTCCACAGCATAGTCTGTAAGGAGAGAAAACATTGTAATAGATTGGTTAGAGGGACAAGTCAAGGGGAAAAAATATGATAGAGGAATGGGCTGATTATTCATAGGAAAGAGACAAGCACTGGATTTACAAATAGGGTGAACGTGGGTCCTGGTTAGTACCTATGATCCTAACATGTCAATAGTGACTCCTATTACTCTTAAGTGGTCCAATCCAATTTCAATAACTTGATGATTCTGTGTATAAACCTCTCCCCAAAATGCATTGCATCATAACATGAATCTTTTATGTAACAGAAATTTTCCAACCATCATAAGAATTTCACATAATATCAATATTAAAAAATAACCCATCAGAGGCAGCAGGGATGACTCAAATAATTGAGATGCTGCTGCCATCTACGTGGGAGACATGGACTGCATTCCTGGCTCCCAGCTTCTGGCTTCGTTCAACTTCTGCCTCAACTCAGCCCCTGATATTGTAGGCATTTGGGGGAGTGACCCAGCAGACATTTCTCTCCCTCTCTGTCTTTGCCTCTCAAAGTTTTAAAAATATATAAGTAAATAAAATAACTCATCATATACCAAAAAAGTGATAATATACTACCAGTAATCTCTGAAAAGGATGTCAAAAAGAGTTGGGGTAGGTAGAGGGGAGTCCTACCTTTTACTTGGTACACTATTCAAAAATTTGTGTTTGAAAAAATACGTCCAGGCCGGCGCCACGGCTCAATAAGCTAATCCTCCACCTAGCGGCACCGGCACACCGGGTTCTAGTCCTGGTCGGGGCGCCGGATTCTTCCCCGGTTGTCCCTCTTCCAGGCCAGCTCTCTGCTGTGGCCCGGGAGTGCAGTGGAGGATGGCCCAAGTGCTTGGGCCCTGCATCCCATGGGAGACCAGGAGAAGCACCTGGATCCTGCCTTCAGATCAGCGCGGTGCACTGGCCGCAGCGCACCAGCCGTGGCAGCCACTGGAGGGTGAACCAATGACAAAAAGGAAGACCTTTCTCTCTGTCTCTCTCTCTCACTATCCACTCTGCCTGTCAAAAAAAAAAAAAAAAAAAAAAAAAAAAAAAAAATACATCCAGAAAATAAAAGTATCAAAGACAGCTGATTTCTGAAATAATCCTCTAAGTAATATTCAGGTGTACAGTACATATATCACTGAGGTAATCAGTCCATCACACATTAAATATGGAAATAGGCAAGTTAACATTCGAGATTCTGAACACACAGCCTTTCTCATTCAATTTCTACAGGTTCAGTGTATGATACAAATATTCTGCCACCTGATTTAGAATGACGGTTCTCTCAGCTTGAAGGGAAAATTATGGGTTAAAAGTCACTTCAGTATCTAAATATTTGATAAAGGAACTGAAAACCTAAAAGCTGAATGTGCTTGGTTAGTTTTACATAAGAAGCCAGGGAAAATAAAGTAACACCACTCCCTACTGACCAATATAAAATTTTAGATCAATTTTTTGATGTGATAGAAAAAGTCTATGCTAAAAATACATGTTTATTGAAAGAGAAATATTAAGTGATTTTTTAAAAAGAAAACAAAGTTCTATGAAATTATCTCACTGGAATATAAAATCATAAAATTCTGGTGAAGAGACTAATATAATGTTGAAGCAAATACACATAAATAGTTGTCCTTTCTTGGTAAGAGAGGTTCTGACAATTAGATTCAATAGTTCTAAGATTTCCTAAAAATGGAACCGAGCAATTTGGCTTATTTTAATAGAGTAGTCCAATGTAATTCATTATTAATCTAAGATTTATTAAAGAACCAAAAGTTTGAAACCCAAGTAACAATTCAACTAACAAATGAATATTTTTAGGAGGCCCTGGTGAAGGGGTGAAGGCATCATTTAATCAGAAGGATGCTTGACTTTATGTGAAAATTCACTGCTGAACCATCTAGGACACAGCTAGATTTGATAATATGATACATTCAGTCAATATTTGCTGAAAGCTTACTATGCGGTCAACACAATGGAAGGAGCAAAATTCACAAATATAACTAAGATAGAAGGAATTCATGGTCTAAGTGAAAGAACCAGACGTACAAAATACCTAAATTATAATGAGAAAAGTATTTATGTAACAACAGTCTATAAGAACTGTTATTAAACAGAGTTAAGTAGGCAAAACACTACTTAGTAGGCAACTAACTAAGGATTCACAGTAGAGTTATCCATTAGGCTGTTGTTTTGGAGCCTAGCATATGAGTGGTATTCCAAGCAGAGAAAAGGAAGACAAGGAAATAATAATTACATATCTACTTCATACCAGACACTTGTTTGCTACGTACTTACAAGTACCATATCTGATGCAATACTCACAATGGCTCTTAAACAGATGTAGTTACCTTTTAAAAACAAAACAAAACAGACTGGTAATAGATTCAGAGATGAGAAATAAATGACTTGCTCATCAGATCACACAACTAGAATCAAATGGTATTAGGATTAAAAATTTAGGTTTGTCCAACTCTAAAGTTCATTTTCTTTCTATTATTACACAAGGAATAAAATCAAAACAACAACAACAACAACAACAAACCCAAGGAGGCAAAAAAAGTGAATATTCAGGGGCCAGCAATTGTAGTGCAGTGGGTTAAATTACCATCTGCAACACCAGCATCACTTAACAGCATTCCATAGGAGCACTGGTTTCAGTCTCCCTTTTCCACTTCTGATCTAGCTCCTTGCTAATATGCCTTGGAAGGGAGTGGAAGATGATTTAGGCCCTTACCATCCACGTAGAAGACCTAGATGGAGTTCAAGGCTCCTGGCTTTGGTCTGGCCCAGCCCAGCCCTAGCCACTGCAGTCATCTGGGGAGTCAATCAGCAGATTCAAAGTCTCTCTCTCTCTCTCTGCCTTTCAAAAAAATAAATAATTTTTTTAAAAGTAAATATTCAGAAAACAGCAAACAATTTGCAGTATGCTTATAAAGATGCTAGAGTAATGACAAAATAAAATTAGAAAGAGAGGCAGAGATAACTTCAGGAGGAATTCTGTAAGCTATGAAAATTACCTTTTAAAGGCATTAAGTATTAACTTGGCAATTGAATAATATTTGTAAATAAGACACTCCTGCTGGCCCAGAAGCAGCCAGATGGCCCCACCCATACATCTTTGCCCCAGGAAGCAACTAATTAACCAGCTTGGAGTGGCTTGGCCCACTGAGGCCCTGCAGAGCAGTCACCTGGCCCCACATACCTACCCTCAGCCCCAGGAAGAAGCTAGGCAGAATTCCCCAAGCAGGTCACCCCTGGGGGACTTGCAAAGTTAAATGCATAGCCCTCAGACATTGAGAGGTGACCCATCTGAGCACATTCAGCTGCCTAGACCCCATGAGGTACTCAGGCATGGATGGACACTCTACCTCATTACCAAAACCACCTGTGCCCACAGGAGCAGCCCCACCATCAAACAACCTGCAGAAGCTGTCAGACACTCCACACCAAAAACTGGGTGCCCTGTGCCCAAGCTGCAAGTGAATCCACCTAACTTAAGGTAGCTGTAACCTCAACTGGCAATATAATCCCATAACCCATACAGCATAGGCCACTGAGACATTCTAAAGCATTACCATTATCAATTACAGCTGAAGAAGCTATAAACGCACTGCATGAACATACGCACTTGGAACCAAAACCAATGAAACATATTCAACACCCAAGATACATCACTAGCAGAATATAAGCCACTACATGATTGGCAGAAGCAACTGACTGTAGCCAATGGACAAAACCAACAGAAGGATAAAAGCATAAAAAACAAAATTAGGCAACATGGAACCTGTAAGGGAATATAGTAACTCTAACAATTGACCACAAAGAAATAGAAACTGACAAATTGCATGACAAAGAATTCAAAACTGTGATTTTAAGGAAACTTAATAAAAGAGGGACCCAGGTTGTGACATTAAAAGTCAAAGCTGCCACCTGCAATGCCAGCATTCCATATGAGTGCCAGTTTGTTTCCTGGCTGGTACACCTCCGATTTAGCTCCCTGCTAATGGCCTGGGAAAAACAGTGGAAGATGACTCAGGTGTCTGGATCCCCACTACCACGTGGGAGTCCGGGAAGAAGCTCCTGGCATTAACCTGGCCCACCTCTGGCCATTGTAGCCACCTGGGGAATGGATAGAAGATCTCCCACTCTTCGTACCTATGACTTTCAAATAAATAATTTTAAAAAATAAAATAAGGCCGGCGCCGCGGCTCAATTGGCTAATCCTCCGCCTAGTGGCGCCGGCACACTGGGTTCTAGTCCTGGTCGGGGCGCCGGATTCTGTCCCGGTTGCCCCTCTTCCAGGCCAGCTCTCTGCTGTGGCCAGGGAGTGCAGTGGAGGACGGTCCAAGTGCTTGGGCCCTGCACCCCATGGGAGACCAGGAAAAGCACCTGGCTCCTGCCATCGGATCAGCACGGTGCGCCGGCCATTGGAGGGTGAACCAACGGCAAAGGAAGACCTTTCTCTCTGTCTCTCTCACTGTCCACTCTGCCTGTCAAAAAAAAAAAAATAATAATAATAATAAAATAAAATAAGAGAACTACAGGCAAATAATTCAATGATGTTAGAAAAAAAAATTCATGATATGAATGAGAAATTCAGCAGAGACAGAGATAATAACAGTTGAGAGCCTCAGCAGCAGAACTAAACAGGCAGAAGAAAGAATTTCTGAACATGAAGACATTTTTTTTTTTGACAGGCAGAGTTAGACAGTGAAGGAGAGAGACAGAGAGAAAGGTCTTCCTTCCATTGGTTCACCCCCAATGGCCGCTACGGCCCGCGTGCTGTGCCAATCCGAAGCCAGGAGCCAGGTGCTTCTCCTGGTCTCCCATGCGGGTGCAGGGACCAAGCACTTGGGCCATCCTCCACGGCACTCCTGAGCCACAGCAGAGAGCTGGACTGGAAGAGGAGCAACTGGGACAGAATCCGGTGCCCCAACCAGGACTAGAACCCGGGGTGCTGGCGCTGCAGGTGGAGGATTAGCCTAGAGAGCCGCGGAGCCAGCTGACAGATCTTCTTAAATACCCCAGTCACACAAAAAGAAAAAGAAATTTTTTTTAAAGAATAAAGAATGTTTTCAAGACTTTTAAGACACCATTAAATGAGTAAATTTTTGAATTTTAGGTGTTTCCAAAGAAGAGAAGGGAAAAAGCAAAGAAAATCCATTCAAGGAAATATTTGTTTGGGCCGGAGCCGCAGCTCACTAGGCTAATCCTCCACCTGCGGCACCAGCACCCTGGGTTCTAGTCCTGTTCAGAGCGCTGGATTCTGTCCGGGTTGCTCCTCTTCCAGTCCAGCTCTCTGCTGTGGTTCAGGAAGGCAATGGAGGATGGCCCAAGTGCTTGGGTCCTGCACCCGCAGGGGAGACCAGGAGGAAGCACCTAGCTCCTGGCTTTGGATCAGCGTAGCGCGCCAGCCATAGCAGCCATTTGGAGGGTGAACCAATGGAAGGAAGACCTTTCTCTCTGTCTCTAACTCTGCCTGTCCACAAAAAAAAAAAAAAAAAAAAAAAAAAAAAAAAAAAAAAATTTGTTGGAAACTTCCAATCTTTGGGAAAGCTTAAAGTACCCAAAACTAGGAAGCTCAAAGGACCCTAACTGACTCAAAGATCTAATCCAGAGCATATTATAATCAAACTGATGAAAATATAATACAGGGCAAGGTATTTGGTCTAGTGGTTGAGACACTGTATAAGATGTTGCATCCCATATTGGTGTCTGGGTTTGATAAGTGATAACCGTTTCCCACTAATACAGACTCTAGTAGGCAGTGACAATGGCTCAGTGACTGGGTTCCTGCCAACTATGTGGGAGACTTGATTTGAGTTCCCAGCTCTCAGCCTCAGCCCCGGCATGAAGCAGTTATGGTCATCTGGGGAGCAAATCTGTGGATGGGGGCTCTCTGTCTCTCAAATAAATAAATACTATTTTTTAAAAAACACAATTGAAAAAGAAAGCGCTAAAAACAGCAAGAAAAAAGCATCTCATCACTTATATGGGGGTCCCCAGTAGATTAACAGCAGACTTCCTAGCAGAAACCTACAGGTCAAAAGAGAATGAGATGAAATATTCAAAGTCCAACCAAGAATATTATACCTAGCAATACTGATCAGAAATGAGAGATAAAGACCATCTATTACAAGGAAAGACTGAATGATTTCATTGCTTCTAGATTAGCCCTACCAAAAATATTTAAAGGAGTCCTACATTAGAAGCAAAAGGATAATGGATATCATCATGAAAACACAGGAAAGTACAAATCTCAATAGCATAGGAGATACACAAAACATAGAGAATCAAGCCCTATCAATACAGAAAATCACCAAACTACAATGATGAACAAGGGAGATATAAAGCATACAGAAAACAAGAGGAAATAGAATGGCAGGAGTCAGTTTTTAATTATTACTAATTTTGAATATAAAGGGATCAAGTTCTCCAATTAAAAGATAGAGACTGGGGGCTGGCGCTATGGCTCACTTGGCTAATCCTCCGCCTGTAGCACTGGCATCCCATATGGGTGCCGGTTCTAGTCCTGGTTGCTCCTCTTCCAGTCCAGCTCTCTGTTGTGGCCCAGGAGGGGAGTGGAGGATGGCCCAAGTGCTTGGGCCCCTGCACCTGCATGGGGAGACCAGAGGGAGGCTCCTAGCTTCGGATCGGCACAGCGCCATCCGTGGCGGCCATTTGGGGAGTGAACCAATGGAAGGAAGACCTTTCTTTCTGAATCTCTCTCACTCACTGTCTATAACTCTACCTGTCAAATAAATAAAAAAAAATATAGACTGGCTAAATGGATAGAAAAAACAAAAAAAAACCAATGATATGCTGCCTTGAAGAAACTCACTTCACTGGTAAATATGCACATAAACTGAAAGAAAGAGATGGGAAAAGATTCCATGAAAACAGAAACCAAAAGCAAGTCTGAGTAGCTATATTTATACAGATAAAATAGACATTAATGAAACACACACACACACAAATACAGAGACAAAGAAGGTCACTTTATAATGATAAAGAAGGGATCAACTTAACAAGAGAAATAACTATTGTAAATATATATGCTAGAATACCTGATTATATAAAACAAACATTACAGAACTAAAAAAGAGAGATGCTACTAAAATAATTAGGGACGTCAACAACCCACTTTTATCAATAGATAATCCAGACCCCCCCAAAAAATCAATGAAGAAACATCATAGTTAAATACAGATAGATCTAACAGCATTTACAGAACATTTCATCCAATAGCTGCAGAATACACCTCATCAGTACATGAGACATTCTCTAGGATACATTGTATACAAAACAAAGAACAAAAATCATCAAATTAAAAAAAACTTGAAATCATAACATGTATCTTTTCTCATCAAAATAGGATAAAACTAGAAATCAGAAGAACTTTAGAAATTGTCCAAATAGGGGCTGGCACTGTGGTGCAGTGGGTTAAGGCCCTGGCCTGCAGCACCAGCATCGCATATGTGCACCGGTTCTAGCCCCAGCTGCTCCATTGCTGATCCAGCTCCCTGCTAATGTGCCTGGGAAAGCAGTAGAATGTAGCCCAAGGGTTTCAGCCCCTGCACCCATGTGGGAGACGGGGGAGAAGCTCCTGGTTCCTGGCTTCAGACTGGTCCAGCTCCAGCTGTTGCGGCCATTTGGGGAGTGAACCAATGGAAAAAGACCTCTCTCTCTCTCTCTACCTGTCTCTACCTCTCTCTGTAAATCTGTCTTTCAAATAAATAAAATGGATCTTAAAAAACAGGAACTCGTACATGGAAATGAAAGAACATTCTTTTGAATCATGAGTCTGGAAACCAAAGGTGAAATTTCAAAATGTCTTGAAACAAATGAGAGCGAATACACAAATACATAGAGGTAAGTTTACAGAAGTGGCAACATTAAAAAATTTTAAAGATCTCAAAGAACCTAATCATGCAATTGAAGGTACTAGAAAAACAAAAACAAATCAAACCCCAAATTAGTAGGACAGACATAACACATATCAGAGTAGAAATGAATGAAATAGAGACTACTAAAAATACAAAGAGGCCAATGTTGTGGTACAGTAGATTAGGCTGTCAAATGCAATGCTGGTATCCCACATGGGTGCACGCTCAAGTCTCAGTTGCTCTATTTCCGATCCAGCTCCCTGCTAATGTACTTGGAAAGCAGTGGGAAATGGCCCAAGTACTTGGGGCCCTGCAACACACTCGGGAGACCCAGATGGGGTTCCTGGATCCTGGCTTAGGCCTGGCCCAGCCCCGGCTGTTCCAGCCACTGTAGAATGAACCAGCAGATGGAAGATCTCTCCTTCTCTCTGATACTCTGCTTTCAAATAAAATAAATAAATCTTTTTAAAAAACCCTATCAAATCAAATCCAACAGCCCATTAAAAAAAAAAAAAAGATGAGCTGAGATAAACTGGGAATTACCCTAGGGACACAAGAATGATTCAACATATGCAAAATAATCAACATAATTCAACAAAACTCAACATCCTTTCATGATAAAAATCCTTTATAAATTAGAAATAGAAGAAATGTGCCCCCAACACAATAAAGACTACATGTGACAAACCAATAACCTATATCATACTGAATCAGCAAAAGCTAAGCTGAAATCATATTCAAGACAAGGATGGCCACTTTCATCCCTTCTTAGCACTGGAATTATTAGCTGTAGAAATTAGACAAGGGGAAGAAATAAAAAGGCATAAAAACCTGTTAGAATTCTTAATCAAATTCTGTAAGGTTGCAGGCTATGAAATTAACAAATAAAAATCACTATGCCTTTAAACACAACAATAACAAAATTGCCAAGAAAGAAAGAAAGCATTGGCCCTCACAATAGCTACTATGTAGGATAGATGACCCAGAAGTAAATCTCACCAGGAAAACAATGATCTCTACAATGAAGATTACAGAACACTGACAAAAGAAGTTGAAGACAAAAAATAATATTGTTAAGATGTCCACAATAGGGGCCAGCAACATGGTGCAGCCAGTTAAGCCACATTGGCATCACATTTAAGCACCAGTTCAAGCCCTGGCTGCTCTACTTCAGATCCAGATCCCTGCTAATGTGCCTGGAAAAGCAGCAAGGACGGTCCAAGTCTTTGGACTCCTGCAACCATGTGGGAGACCTGGAAGAAGCTCTTGTCTCCTGGCTTTGGCCTGGCCCAGCCCTGATCATTGCGGCCACGTAGGGAGTGAACCAGCAGATGAAGACCTCTCTCTCTCTCTGTAACTTGCCTTTCAAATAAATAAAATAAATCCTAAAAAAATTTAAAAAGATGTCCACAATAACCAAGGTGATCTAGAGATTCAATGTAATTTGTACCAAAATACCAATAATCTTCAGAAAAACAAAAGAATACAATCACAGAATCCATTTGAAACCACAAAAGAGCTTTACTAGCCAAAGCAATCATAATGAAGTAGAACAAGGTTGGAGCCATTACAATATCTGATTTCAAAACATAATACACAAAGCTATTGTAAGCAAAACAGCATGGTATGGCCGGCGCCATGGCTCACTTGGCTAATCCTCCGCCTGTGGTGCATTACCCCGGGTTCTAGTCCCAGTTGCTCCTCTTCCAGTCCAGCTCTCTGCTGTGGCCCGGGAGGGCAGTGGAGGATGGCCCAAGTGTTGGGTCCCTGCACCCACATTGGAGACCGGGAGGAAGCACCTGGCTCCTGATCAGCACAGTGCCAGTTGTTGCGGCCATCTGGGGGGAGAACCAATGGAAGGAAGACCTTTCTCTCTGTCTGTGTCTATAACTCTCTATTTCTCTCCCTAACTCTGCCTGTAAAAAAAAAAGAAAAAAAAAAAAAAACCCAGCATGGTACTGGCATTAAAACAGCCACACAGGCCAATGAAACAGCAAACAGAATGCACTAACAAATCCACATATTAACATCTAACTGATTTTCAGTGAAGGCAGCAAGTATATATAAAGATTCTTCAAAAAGCTGGTGGGGGAAAAAAGCTGGTGAGAAATGGAATCAAAACCTAAATTCAGGGGCTGGCACTGTGGCATACTGGGTTAAGCCGCCGCCTGCAGTGCTGGCATCCCATACAAGCACCGGTTTGAAACCCGGCTGCTCTATTTCAGAGCCAGCTCTCTGCTATGGCCTGGGAAAGCAGCAGACTATGCCCCAAGTCCTTGAGCCCCTGCACCCATGTAGGAGACCTGGAAGAAGCTTCTGGCTCCTGGCTTCAGTTTGGTGCAGCTCTGGCCATGGCAGCCACCTGGGGAGTGAACCAGTGGATAGAAGACACCTCTCTCTCTTCCTCCCTCCTTCCCTCTTTCTGTTTCTGCCTCTCTGTAACTCTGCCTTTCAAATAAAAATAAACAAATCTTTTTAAAAAAAGTTTATTTTGGTGCAAAATGTTTTTAAAATCATAGCACATTCATATGTTGCAGAAAGGAAAGCCCTTTCAAAGAATGACGCTTATTCACAGGCATAAGAAATAAACTACATACCTATCTCTCACTACATATATATACATACACACACATGTGTGTGTGTGTGTGTGTGTGTGCGTGTGTAAACTCAAGATGGATCAAAGACTACATGTAAGATCCAAAACTTTAACATCACTACAGAAACCATAGGGGAAATGTTTTAGGTCATTGGTCTGAGCAAACATTTCTTGGACATGACCCCAAAAGAACAGGCAAGAAAAGCAAAAACCAACAAATAGTATTATATCAAACTAAAAAGCTTCTGCAAAGAAAAGGAAACAATTGATATAGTGAAGTGACAACCTACAGGATTAGCGAAAATATATGAAAACTATTCATTTGGCAAGCAATTAATTTCCAGAACATATAAAGAAGCAAACAATTCAACAGCAAAAAATAAAAAATATCCAATTAAAAATGGATGAATGGAACAGATATTTCTCCGAGGACAACATATAAATGGTCAACAAAAATATATGTTCAAACATCACTAATCATCAAGGAAATGCAAATTAAAACTACAATGAGGTTAAAATCTCATATTAGTTAGAAATGTTACTATAAAAAAGATAAAAACTAACAAATGCTAGTGAGGATGTGGAGAAAATGGAACCCTTATTACATGGCTAAAATGTAAATTACTACAGCCATTACTGAAAACAATATGGAGGTTCCTCAAAAAACTAGAAATAAAACTATAATATGACCCTGTAGTTCCACTATCAGGCACATACCCACATGAATTGAAATCAGTATGTTGAAAAGACATCTGCACTCACATTTTTTTTTTTTTTGGACAGGCAGAGTGGACAGTGAGAGAGAGAGACAGAGAGAAAGGTCTTCCTTTTCCGTTGGTTCACCCCCCAAGTGGCCGCCACGGCCGGCACACTGCACCGATCCGAAGCCAGGAGCCAGGTGCTTCCTCCCGGTCTCCCATGCGGGTGCAGGGCCCAAGCACTTGGGCCATCCTCCAGTGCCTTCCCGGGCCACCACAGAGAGCTGGACTAGAAGAGGAGCAACCGGGACAGAATCCGGCGCCCCACCAGGGACTAGAACCCAGGGTGCTGGCACCACAGGCGGAGGATTAGCCTAGTGAGCCGCCGTGCCGGCCACTCACATGTTTATTGCAGCACTACTCACAATAGCCAAGATATGGAACCAACCTCAATGTCCATCAATGGATGAATGGATAAAGAAAATGTGGTATGTAAGCATATATACAATGCAATACTATTCACACATAAAAAGAATGTAATTCTGTCATTTGCAGCAACATGGATAGAAATGGAGGACATTATGTTAAGTGAAGTCAGGCACAGAAAGATAAATGTCGATAGAGAAAAGATGGTTAATGGACACAAGAGTGAAATGGTTATTAGGAGGAATAACTTCTAATAGGATTCCTGTGGTTGATAACAATTGAGTATTTCAAATTTCCTAATACAAAGAAATGATTCATGTCTGAAGTAACAAATAACACCAGTTGCCCTATCTAGCAAATGCCACACTGAACCCCATATATATGTACAATTATTATGTCAATTTTTTAAAATTAAAGATAAAATTAAAAAAATAAGGATTTTTAAACAAAAGCAATGTATGATAATAAATATGTTTAAAAAGAGAACTGGCTGGTCCAGTGCTGTGGTGTAGCGGGTAAAGCCACTGCCTGTGACACAGGCATCCCATATGTGAACCTAGGAAAGTAGTGGAAAATGGCCTGAGTGCTTGGGCCCCTGCACCCATATGAGAGACCCGGAAGAAGCTCCTGGCCTCAGCCTGGTCCAATCCAAGCTGTTGCAACCATATGGGGAGTGAACCAGCAGACAAAAGATTTTCTCTGTCTCTCAATCTCTGTGTGTAACTCTGACTTTCAAAATAAATAAATAAATATTAAAAAAAAAAGCCCATTTCTTTAAAAAGAGATAGAGAGAGAGAGAGAGAACTGGCAACAGAATAGAAGATAAGGCCGGCGCCGCGGCTCACTAGGCTAATCCTCCGCCTAGCGGCGCCGGCACACCGGGTTCTAGTCCCGGTAGGGGCGCCGGATTCTGTCCCGGTTGCCCCTCTTCCAGGCCAGCCCTCTGCTGTGGCCAGGGAGTGCAGTGGAGGATGGCCCAGGTGCTTGGGCCCTACACCCCATGGGAGACCAGGAAAAGCACCTGGCTCCTGGCTCCTGCCATCGGATCAGCGCGGTGCGCCGGCCGCAGCGCGCCAACCGCGGCGGCCATTGGAGGGTGAACCAACGGCAAAGGAAGACCTTTCTCTCTGTCTCTCTCTCTCACTGTCCACTCTGCCTGTCAAAAAAAAAAAAAAAAAAGAAGATAAAAGAGAGAAACATTAAACTCAAGAAGACTATGTAAAAGATGAGGACAAAAGTGAGGAGAAAATTTTTATAAGTTGTCTCCTGAAAGTGAACTGACTGGATATATCAACAACAAACTTTCACATAAAGTTAAGTATTTCTTTGACAAAGAGTAATTTTATTTCTTAAAAGAATACCTAAAAATATTTTTAACAATAAAATTCTTATTTGAATCAAGGTTTCTTCACATTTACTATATATACCTTTCTGAATGTGTATCATTCTTCAAAATAAGACTAAATCAATGTACTAATGATATCAGCGTGGGCCACAAGCAACCTTTCAGAGTATTATAGGCTTTGAAACATACAGGTAAAACTGCTAATAAACATTTATATTATAATAATATATCCTTCCAAAGAAAGAAAATGACATTATAATATAAAATTCTAAAACTGTAACAGCAACAACTGTTTTCACAGCACTGGATATTTGCATATTTGTGGCTAGAGGAATGGTTATCACTTAAAATTCTCTCTCCTTCCCTTAATCATAAAGCAAATCCACATACCTCCTTTTACACCAGTGGAGATGAGAATGGGGGGAAGGCCATCTTCAGGAATAAGATTCATTGCACTTCCAACAGGACTTCCAACCTGAGTTATACTCCCAGAGAATAAAGAAATATCCGTCTATGAAAAGCAAATCAGTGAATATTATAGAGAGTTCCAGACTCTAACAGAATAAAGTATAAATGGGAATTTAAGTGAAAATATCAAAGTCATACTTTCTGAAAGCTAAAGATACTGCAATGTTCATAACAGCTTTCTTCAAAATAGCTAAATTTGGAAACAATCTAAATGTTCATTAACAAGAAAACAGAATAAAAGGTGGTATGCTCACAAAATGGAATACTATGCAGCAGTTAAAGAATCAATTTTTAATGTATGCAACAACATGGAAAGGTTCATAAATACTAGGTTGAGTTTAAGAAGTTAGGGACAAAACATACAAACTATGTTTCCATTTATATGAAATTCAAGAACAAGCAAAACAATCTGGTGATAAAAGAATAATGGTGGGGCTGGTGCTGCGGCATAGTGGGTAAAGCAGCCACCTGCAGTGCCAGCATCCCATAAGGGTACCAGTTCAAAAAAATAATAATGGCTAACTTGGGAAAGGAGAGAGGCAGGTAGGTATTGATAGAAAAAAGCATAAAGAACCTTCTGGAGTAACAGAAATGTGTTGTATCTTCACTTGGGTAGTGGTTTTACATACATATATATGTTCAGAAAGTATACATTAATAACTGCATAGTTATATGTAATATGATATATAAAATGCAGTATATGTAGAAGCTTCAAATTTTCAGGAAAATGGAATAAAATAGAATTAGAAGATATGTTTATTTTGCTACAAAATTAATCCATGCATAGTTTTCTTAATAGTACACATTTTTATATGATCCTTTGTATATATACATTCATTAGACTGCTTCCTAAAGATTAATGCTCTTAAGGACTTTGCTATATGCATGAGACCTGAAAATATATTATTTAACAATATGCCCATGTTGGGACAGGTGTTTGGTCTGGCAGTTAAGACCCAAGTTGGGACACCCACGTTTCAAATCAGGATCCCTAGCTTGAATCACTGCTCCAGACCTAATTCTAGCTTTCTGCTAATGCATACCCTGGGAAGCAGCTGGTAATGCCTTAATTAGTTGGGCCCCTGCCACCCATGTGGGGGATCTGGACTAAGTTCCCCACACCTGCTTTGGACTCTGGCCCAGGAGAGTTGTGGGCATTTGGTAAGTTAACTAGTGTATCTGTCTCTCAAATAAATTTAAAATATCTAAATATATATGTTCATGCCTTCTCATACTTTCTTCTATAATTTAGGAGTCTAAGATTTTAGTGATCCTTCACTAAAAACTTTTATTGTTGTCATCCTGGCATCACATATTTTACTGACAATTATTAGTTTATTTGAAGGCTTAATAAAAGAAATAATCTATTCCAACTTTCTATTTTACAATGCATAAGTCCATCTTTTTTTTTTTTTTTTAAGGCAGACTTATAGAGAGGCAGAAAGAGAGAGAGAGGTTTTCCATTAGCTGGTTCACTCCCTAGACGGCCAGGGCTGGAGCTATTCCGATCCAAAGCCAGGAGCCAGGAGCCTCTTCTGGGTCTCCCACGCCAGTGCAGGTACCCAAGGACTTGGGCCATCCTCTGTGGCTGGCCCCATAGTCTACCTTTTAAGAACAGAAGAAGTGGCAGGGGGGCTGGTGCTGGGTATAGCGCGTAAAGCCACCACCTGCATGGTCAGCATCCCATATGGATTCCAGTTCGGTACCAGCTGCTTCACTTCTGATTCAGTTCTCTGCTATGGCCTGGGAAAGAAGAAGATGGCCCAAGTGCTTAGGCCCCTGTGCCTGCATAGGAGAACCTGAAGAAGCTCCTGGCTTCGGATCAGCTCAGCTCTGGCCATTGTGGCTATTTGGGGAGCAAACAAGTGGATGGAAGACCTCTCTCTCTCTGCAATTCTGCCTTCCAAATAAATAAATAAATCTTAAATAAAAAAAAAGGCCAGTCACTTGGCCTTTACTTAAATATCTTCTATGAAAAGGAATTTACTTTTTTTTAACTGAACACCTATTAAGTGCTAGACACTCTACTAAGCCATAAAAGAGAAAAATGTATTCTGGTCTTGCTTTAAAAAGTTTGTTTTCCTGGGGCAAGGGTTGTGGTGCAGCAGGTAAAGCTGTCACGTGCAACACTGGCATCCCATATGAGCACGAGTGCAAGTCCTGGGTGCTCCACTTCTCACTGAGCACCCTGTTAATGTGCCTGGGAAAGCAGCAAAAGATGACCTAAATGCTTGGGTTTCTGCCACCCACGTATGAGACCCAGATATAATTCTAGGCTTCTGCCTTTGCCCTGGTGCAGATATGGCTATTGCAGCCATCCAGGGAGTGAATCATTGAGTGGGAAATCTCTCCCTCCCTCTCATTGTAACTCATCTTTCAAATAAATAAATCAATCTTTAAAAAGTTGTGTTTTCCCTCAATTTACCCAGTAAATATTAAAAGTGCTGAACACCGCAAGAGCATACAAATTTTTTTAACTTTTATTTAATGAATATAAATTTCCAAAGTACGATTTATGCATTACAATGGCTTCCCCCACATACCGTCCCTCCCACCCACTACCCTCCCCTTTCCCACTCCCTCTCCCCTTCCATTCACATCAAGATTCATTTTCGATTATCTTAATATACAGAAGATCAGCTTAGTATACATAGAGCATACAAATTTTAAAAATTTATTTAACTTAGTGCTTCTTATACTCAGCTGAACTTCATTTCTTTGTAACATTAATTTACCAGAGCTTCGCATTTGTTTCAAAATATTTATGTCTTGGGCCAGTGTTTTAGATGTAGGTCAAATTGCCACCCATTATGCCAGCATGCATATTGAGCCATAGTTTGAGCCCCAGCTGCTTAGCTTAAGATCCAGCTCCCTGTTAATGCACCTGGGAAAGCAGAGGATGATGGCCTAAGTATTTAGGCCCCTGCAAACCAAAATGAATTCAGAGCTCCTGGCTTCTTGTAGCTATTTGTGAAGTGAACTACCAGGTATAAGATCTCTTTCTCTCCACCCTCTAACCCTATCACTCTCAAATAAATAAAATCTGTAAACAAAAAAAATATATATGTCTTAAGAACATATCTATACAAGCTATGAGATACAGGAAATTTAAGAGAAAAAAGTCACCACATATAAGTCCCATAGTTATAAGTGATTTAGGCAAGAATCATCAAATAGTAAAATCATTGGCTCAAAGACAGGTGAGGAACAAGATACAGTCTCATGTGACCCCTCATATTACTGATTAATTGGAAAAAGGGAAGCATACTTTTACAGAGGAGAAACACAGCAGACATCAGTTTAATACATCAAACTGATTTTTAAGTGATTTGTTAAGAAATGACCATTCCTTCAGAAATATTATTATGCTTACAAAAAATACTGCATCTCAAAACACTTATTAGGGAAAAAGATAAAAACACAAATTGAGAATACCACACAAATGGTCCAAGTGCTTAAAAAATATTAATGATCAAAGAAACCTGACAGCTAAATTAAACTGTAATCCTTCATAGGATTCTGATTTCTGAAAACAAATTTTATTTAATTACAAATTTACACATTCATTCAAGCACATATATATATGTGAATGAAAGCAATGAATAACATTATTGGAATAATTAGAGAATTTTGAATATTGGTTATATATCAGGCAATGGCAGTATATATTTCTACCTCACGTGATAATTGCCATTGTATTAAAAAAAAAAAAAAACTTAAAAAAAAAGAAGGGCTGGTGGTGTAGCCTCTGCCCGCAGTGCCCGCTTCCCACATGGGCACCAGCAGTTCATGTTCCGCCTGCTCCTTTTCCAATTTAGCTCTCTGCTTACAGCCTGGTAAAGCACTGGAAGACGGCCCAAGTGCTTGGAACCCTGTACCCATGTGGCTTCCAGCTTCGGATTGGACCAGCTCCAGCCACTGAGGCCATTTGGGGTATGAAACAACAGATGGAAGACCTCTGTCTCTCCCTCTCTCTCTGTAACTCTGCCTCTCAAATAAATCAAGAAAGAAAGGGAGAGAGAGAAGAAAGAGGGAGGGAGAGAGAGGAGAGGGAGGGAGAGAGGGAAGGAGGGAAGTAAGGGAGGGAGGGAGAAAACATCTTGTTCTTAGGAGACAAAGCTCAAATATCAAGTGGTAAAGCATAACTAATCCTTAACTGATTTATAAAAATGGAGGTAGTCATAATGGCGCCAGCAGGTTTTTCCTTATCAGTGTGCCTCGTAGGAGTCCCAGGTCCTCCACTTCCAAGCCAGATTCCTGCTAATCCATCTGGAAAAGTAATAGATGATGGCTCAAGTGCTTGGGTCCCTGCCATCCACATGGGAGACCCAGATGGCATTCCAAGCTCCTAGCTTTGGCCTGGCCCAACCCTGGCTGTTGTGAACATTTCAGAAGTGAATCAGTAGATGGAACATTTCTCTGCTTTTCAAATAGATGAAAACAAACATTTTAAACACTTTAGGTTGGGGCCAGTGCTGTGGTAAAGTGGACTAAGCTTCTGCATGTGGCACCAGCATCCCATGTGAGCGCCAGTTTGAGTCCCAGCTGCTCCACTTTTGATCTAGCTCCCTCCTGATGTGCCTGGGAGGCCACCATAGGATGGTCCAAGTGCTTAGGTCCCTTCACCCATGTGGGAGACCTGGAGGAGGACCCTGGTTCCTGGCTTCAGATCAGCTCAGCTCCAGCCACTGCTGCCATTTGGGGGGTGAACCAGCAGATGGAAGACCTTTCTCTTTCTCTCTCTTTCTCTTTCTCTCTCTCCCTCCCTCCCTACCTCTCCGTGACTCTCTCAAGTAAATATATTTTTAAAAAATTTATATATAGTGTTAAAGTAAATGATGAATACAGCTGAAGAGTATATTACTGTATTACTATATTAGTGTTTACTGTATTACACCTCCAAATAAACAGATGAGGAAAAAAAAGAACCTTTCTTGTGGCTGGCATGGTGGCACACTGGGTTAAGCTGCAGCTTGCAGTGCTGGCATCCCATACAGGTGCTGGTTCTAGTCCCAGCTACTCCACTTCGGATCCTGCTAATGTGCCTGGGAAAGCAGCAGAAGATGACCCAAGTGCCTGGGCCCCTGTATCCAAGCAGGATACCCAGATGAAGCTCCTGACTTTGGCCTGGCCCAGCCTTGGCTACTGTGGACATTTGGGGAGTGAACCAGAGGATGGAAGATCTCTTTCTCTGTCTCTCCCTCTCTGTAACTCTGCCTTTCAAATAAATAAAATAAATCTTTAAAAAACAAAAAAGAGAGAAAGAAACTTTCTTGCAAAAGCCATTGTGAAAATACAAAGAATAAGACATAGTTCTGACTCCTGTCATCACTATAGTCATAGAAAAATCCCTAAAATACAAATTTCTGAAGACAGGTATGACCTGCTTTAATATTTCTTCTTCAAACAGCAAGCTCAGATTTTTACATCAATAAATCTATTTTTATCAACATGGAATTTCAATTACAACTAAATAAAAAATTACATGGGAGAAAAATATCTCAAATAATATTATTGCAGAGGACTTCAAAAAGTTCACAGAGAATGCATATTATGAAGAACTATGCATTGATCTTAAAATTTTTTCTACCAAAATAATATTTTAATTCCACTTTTTCCTTGGAAGTATCCTTGTATAAACAATCAGTAACTAAAAATTCTATGAAAAACTCTAGTTGTAAAAACTTTATCCAGAAGCCGGCATTGTAGCACAGCAGGTAAAGTCTCTGCCTGCAACACCAGCATTCCATATGGGCGCAGGTTCAAGTTTCGGCTGCTCCACTTATCCAGCTTCATGCTAATGTGCCTGGGAAAGCAACAGAAGATGCCCCAACTCCCTGGGCCCCTGCACCCATGTGGGGAGACTGGAAAGAAGTTCCTGGCTCCTGACTTCGGTCTGACACAGCCCTGGGCTGCTGTGGCCATTTGGGGAGTGAACCAGTGGACAGAAGATCTTTCTCTTTCTGCCTCTCCCTAACTCTTTCAAATAAATAAAATCAATCTTAAAAAACAAAAAACAAGCAAACAAACAAACAAAAAAAACCATTTCTTTCAACCTTAATGTAAGCTGTGGGTTTGAGCTGATTATGATGTATCAAAATCGATTCAGCAACTGCAAAACTGCATTACTCTAGTAGGAGACTTGATAATGGGAGAAGCTATGCATGTGTAGGCAGAAGGGGTACTTTCCTCTCTATTTTGCTATGAACCTAAAATGTCTCAAAAAATAACAAACTTCACGGAAACATTTATTCTCCGATTTTGTTTTAAAAGTGAACTTATAAACTTAATTAGAATTAATGGCCTAACATAACCTTGACCTCCAAATTCAAGGAGACAAGCAGTGAAAGAAAAGCACCCACTTCGTAAAAGGATTTTGTGTGTATACTTTCAAATTGCGATTATGGGTGGCTCTGCCTCTTCACTGACTCTAAAAAAAAAAAAAAAAAAAAAAAAAAAAGTAGTTATTTGTCCCCTGTTAAAACTTAGGCCCCAAGGAAAGAGGATCCCCTTAACTACAAAATGGTGACTGGTATTTCCATAGAAACATGGTAGGGGTTGGCACTGTGGTGCAGTGGGTTGATGTCCTGGCCTGAAGCACTGGCATCCCATATGGATGCCGGTTCAAGACCCAGCTGCTCTACTTCTGATCCAGCTCTCTGCTGGGGCCTGGGAGAGCAGTGGAAGACTGCCCAAGTCCTTGGGCCTCTGCACCTGTGTGGGAGACCCAGAGGAGGCTCCTGGCTTCGGATTAGTGCATCTCTGGCCATTGTGGCCAATTGGGGAGTGAATCATTGGATGGAAGACCTGTCTCTCTGCCTCTCCTCTCTTTCTGTGTAATTCTGACTTTCAAATAAATAAATAAATCTTTTCTTTTTTAAAAAAGAAACATGGTAAAAATGACAGCATACTATGTGTAGTTCCCTTAGATAAATTATCTGGGCCTTTCATCAATTAAACCAGTGGTTGTCAGTATCTCTGCAGGCTTGGAATCCCTTTCTAAAATCTAAAATGGAAGTATAATAGCTAAAACAGAAAAGAACTAGAGAGGCTCAGGTTGAAGAGAAGGAACAGAGGGGCACTCGGCCATCTTCATATTGCCCCACCTTTCCTCACTGTGGTACTCTAAGAGGTCACCAAAGAATCTGGGGAACATGATTTAAAACCAGTTTATCAGGAGGTCAGGATGTCCTATAGCCCAGCCTCTTGCTACAGAAACAGTCTGAGCTCGTCTAAGAACAGCATCCATGAGAATCTTTCTCCTAGAAAACTTCTAAATACACAGCAAACAAGAACAGCTGATTTTGCCACATGTTTCTTACTGCTACACACACACACATATGCACACAAAGACAGGTGCACCAATGTACTAAAACTGATCAAAACCCACAGGGTTCCACAAGAGTCACTCAACTTAGTGAAAGGAAAGACAGAGGCAGGCAACACAACACTGAATAAAGCAAGTATCACTGCTAATTGCTGTTTTGTTTTTCTTACCTCTGGTGGTAGAGGACTGGTAGTTACTGGCTTGACTGGGTCATGTGACACAGCCAGGGTTCCTGCAGAGGAAGTTCCATTCATTGTTAATTTGGCTGCATCAGCAACTTCTCCATTGGGCAAGATCCCATCAGCAAACCAAACTCTCCTTTGCTCTCTGGGCTGAGCCACTTGAGGGGCCAGAAAAATAAAATAGGCATCAATGTGACAGTGATAGGGTTTCTAAGGTGAATGAAGAGAAGGTCACCAACTCCAGATGTACAAAGAAATCACTATTTAGCATCTTAAAACTAGAAATTAGAACTATAACTACATAAAAATGGTTATAATAAAAAACACAATTTAAATATGTTCTTTACATCTATGACTCAGATGCAAATATTTAAAACATGTTGCTTTAAGATACTATTAGGAGTTCTTAAACACATCTATAATTAGGTCATATGATCTGTCCTGTAAGTACCCAGGAAATAAATCATAGCAGGCAAAAAAAAAATAGCCCTAGAAATCCACATATCCTAACAGTATGAAGTTTCCACAGAAACTAAACATCTGGAAAAGTAATATGGTACTTACTGTTAAAGGGCAAAAGATGCCCTGAAGAATGTTGAAGAATTATAAATTAATAAAGGAAGAGCTGGCACAGATACATTAAGAACCTGGGAAGTAAACTGACCAGATCTTTGGCAAAAGTATAACTGAAGAAGTGAAAGACTGATCCGGCAGTGCAAAAGCAGTTTTCATTTTAGTAAAAGGACTAGGAAAAAGCTGGAAAACTGAGTCTGATGAAATGTTTTCTTTAAATCCAATTTTGAAAATCAATTCAAACAGTCAAAACAGAGACTGGGGAAGAACAACAAAAATGATAAATGAAGTAAAGAGAATAAAGATTTTAAGAGAGCAAGCCTGAACTCCCAAAACTACAAGGAGTATGACCAAGGGATGATCTGAAAAGATTGGGAAATGGGAAGAGTATGATAATGTCAATAAAAGTCTTCGATCTTTAAAAGGGGAAAAGGGCCATTTAGCAAGGGGTAGGGGATATTACTAGATGAAAAGATACATAGTTAACTAAGGAAGATTGAGTTTTAATTATCAAGAAAACTTTGTGATAAGATCATTTTAAGGAAATATATAATTGTCATTTTTACTATACATAATCTCCTAAATGTATAAAGTACCTTTCATCTGACAATATCATAAATGTTAAGTTATATAGTAAGCCAAAGTAAGTTTACGCCATCATTTTCTACCTGTCATACTATATATCAGAATTAAAGTTCTGGACTTAAAGGTCTATATCCCAATACAATATTTTCATATTTTTACAATGGATGGATTAAAAATGAAAAGAGAAAATGGCAATGCATATTCCAAAAAGCAAAACTACAGCAGGCTGGTCAGAAGGAAGAACTCTAGTTTCCATCGCTTACTAGACCTCTACAAAGAACATTAGGGTAAGCATGAGGCTAGGATTTTACAGGGTGACTTCAAATCCTGCACCTCTTTTCAAGTACAAGCAGTATAAATGCTCCATTCTTAAACTGGAGAGGAGATTGGCATATTTTCCAGAGGTGCCTCCAAAGTATCAGGCTAACACAGTATTAGTTTTTACTTGCCCAGAAATAGTATTGACACATTTCTCACCTTGTTTTTTCACTTTAACAACCACCCAAAGGGCCTTATCTGCAGTGTTTAAAAGACTTGTGCTGCAAAGTCACATCAGCACCTTTTCAGAGGAACTTGGTGAGGAAAAAGAGAGAGAATAGCACATGATCCCCTACCTTCTGCTCCAGGGTGCTTTAATACTCCCACAGGTACCATCACAGTGGGAGGTGGAGAGCTCAGGGCTCCTGAGGCCTGAGCTTGCTGCAAGGGAGGGATAGTAGAACAGTATTCAGCAGGATTGTTAGGGTTAGGGCTCTGGCTTGAGGCACTCATCATGTTCTCCCAGGCTTGAGCTAAAGCAAATACAGACACAATCAATGTGAATGGATTGCAAAATATGGACATCAAGACCTCCACAATATTGGATAAATAAAGTAGCTCCTGCTCATTAACACTCACAATATTTCTCTCTTCCAGCTAGTGAAGGTATTAAGGATAGGTGATTGTGTTCAATAAAGGAGACCACTTAGCTAAGTAAACTACTTGCAGCAAATAAGAATTACATGATATTAAAAAATAATGAAAAGAATTATATGATCTTCTGATACAGACTGATACTAGATCAATCTGAGTTAAAGACTAGGACCCTGGCTTCTTTAAAGGAGATCACACATTCCCTCAAGAGGGAGTAAAACAACATCAAACTTTAAGGATTTCCAATGCGATAGCACTTAGGCATTTCTGGGTTTAATAGTTAATGCATTTTATAAAGTTCTATCAAAAGTCAAAATCAGGAGCTAAAACTCCTGATTGTATAACTACATTGTATGATTCTTAGTTTCATTTCTAGCCTAGGTTCTTTTTAATTGAGATAAAAGCTCATTTTAAAAATTCTAAAGCCTACAGCTCAGGAGAACACATCTCTACATTTCCGTGAATTCTGCTTTACCTATCAATAACAACCATTTCGCATCTTCGGTGTGTCTCAAAAGCACAGGACCTATTCGAACATGAAAATGCGCCAATTCCATATAAATGTGATCACAGACAAGTAAGAATTCTGTGTAATTTTACTAACACTGAGATATCAGGCATTGTCTTTAAAAGAAAATGGGATGGAACAAGCATTTAGCCTTGAGTTAAGATACCACCATCCCATATTGGAACGCTTGGGTTTGATTCCTGGCTCTGACTCTTGACTCTAGCTTTCTGCCAATGCAGACTCCGGGAGGCAGCCCTGAAAGCTCAAGTGACTGGGTTCTTGCCACTCACATGGGAGACGTGGATTGAGTTTCCAGCTCCTGGCTTCAGCCCTGGCCCACTCCCAGTCACTGATGGCATTTGGGAAAACAGTGGATGGGAGATCATTCTGTCTTGCTCTCTCTTCTCCATCTCTGTATCTATCTGTATCTCTGTCTCCCTCTCTTTGCCTCTTAAATAAATAAATAGGATGAAAATGCTATAAATATGATATCAAATTTTATTTTCAAAGTTCAGGTAATACCACATGCCCAGAATAGAAAACACCCAATTTTTAAGCATTTTTAAAAATATCATTCAATATAAAAGAATGATCTATAAGATTCTGAATATTTATTGCCTCCAAACTGCAAGACAGGACTATTTACAAAAGCTATGCTCCTTTGAAAGCACTAGCAGGAAGAGGGGAGGAAGAGAAAAGGAAAAGAGATAGGGAACACATCAAATTAAATATTCAGAAAAAGATCAGGCTAAGCCATGCAAGAGGAAAGGACGCTGGAAAAACCAGGAAAAGTAGATCACCTTAGGATCCCCTGTTAAGGGCCTCCTTAGCTTAATAAAAAGCAAATATTCCATATGAATCCTCTACCATTTCCTTCATCTTTAGCTATGCCAACTTAAAATAAATAGCTATCCAGTTGGAAGATCTTATCAAATAAAAGAGGTGTTAAGTATTGTAATTAAGTAACATGCTCTCCTCTGTGGATATGCTTCAAAAAATGAAAGTAGTAGAATAAAAACCATCAATTGACAAATCAAGTGAGATAACTATCATCAAAACAGTGACCCTTAAGAGTAGAGAGAATGAGTCATATTTGATCAAAATTATAAGAATTCAGAAATGGGAGGAAATTAGGTGGATCATAGGAGATTAGAACAGACCAGATTAACTGACATGCAATAGGTTAATAAGGCAGCAACAGGAAAACATCACTATGAGCAATGCAGACAGACAAGGCAGGAGGGATCTCAGAGCAGTAAGTTCCATCCTCTGGGAGGCACACTATCCAGGCACAAGCAGCAGTGGTGTCCAAATTCAACACTTTATGTCTACTAGTAACTGTTCTGTGTACAAAGACACATTCAAGGAGAAAACACTATAGCTTGAACAATTTTATTGTATCTCTTTAGAAGAATACTCCAGGTATTTTTGTTTTTCCTTTTTTAACTAAAATGCCCTCGGATTTGTTTCTAGCTCCTCAAAACATGAACAGTAAGTAAGATTTATTTACCTTCCCTCTGGCTATATTCTTTTTCCACATAACAACTAGATTGAAAACCATCATCCCCATAATAAATCTAAGCAGGAAAGTAGGATTAAAGAGATAATTGAGAAAAATGCAACTCTACTTGATCCTAAATCTAAAATACATATTTTAACAAGATGAATGAAACAAGGTTTATTAAGAATATACTCTAAATTATTAAGGTATTTCCTAGAAAGAGCTTCTCTTGAGAAGAAAATCTCAGCCCATTTGCAACATATCTTGTCATCCAGGTCAATAGCTCCCAAACCCCACCCAGTTCAGATCATTTCATAGGAATGCTAATAGCTACATAACATCAGATTCCCAAAGAACTTCTATTCTACCTCCAAAAACTTATCTGGCTTTAGTATTCATTCATTAAATTAGGAACAAGAATTTTGAAATGCTAATATACTTTCAAAACATGAAAACTTAACTCAATATTTTTAAAGTTACAACTTTTGAGAAAGTGAGTAATTTGTAGAGAAATGCATTGAGGAAAAACTTTTTTTCATAGGGATTCTATCGTTCAGTCTCCACTGTGAAATCAGCCTCTTTTCAATACTCACCATTCATCAGCACTGAATGGCAAATTACACACACTCTAGCTTCCTTTCTGTCCATGTATAACAGTTTACATTTCAGGCTACAGCAGGAAGCACAGAAAACCTATGGAGAAAAAGAGCATACTAAATTTATTTAGGATCACAATGTAAAATGGAATAAACCAATACTGAGCAATGCTGATTGACAGTGAACCTTATTACACTCAAATAATAAAAACTTCAAAAGAATTCAGGAGGCTATGCAATTCAAAAGCAAGAGTGAGATTTACAACTGTATCAACAATAAAGAAACTGAAAATGTTGGCTGAAAATAAAAACCACAGGTAGGGTCACATAGAAAATCTACAGCACAGAAACACAATTCAACCTTAGTAACTCCTAGGGAAATCTGTATGTACAGTATCACATGACACAGAGTTTTACAGATAGCTCCATCTGCTAATCTCCCTAATATGGAGAAAGAAAAAGATATCCAAGTACAGGAATCACATAAAACCCCTAACAGACATGACCAGCAAAGACCTCTGGGAGTGAACCATTGGATGGAAGACTTCTCTTTCTCTCTCTCTTTTTTTTTTTTTTAGATTTATTTATTTGTAAGTCACAGTTATACAGACAGAGAGAGAGAGGCAGAGAGAGAGAGTCTCTGTAACAACTATGGCTTTCAAATAAATAAATAAATCTTTTTTTTAAAAAGATAAAGAATGGCTGAATGGATTAAAAAATAAAACTCATCTATTTATTGCCTACAAGAAACACATCTCACCATCAAAGCTGCACACAGACTGAAAGTGAAGGGTGGAAAAAAAATATTCCACGCTAACAGAAACCAAAAAAGAGCTGGGGTAGCCATTCTATTATCAGACAAAATAGACTTTAACACAAAAACTGTTAAAAGAGACAAAGACAGGCACTATGTAATGATTAAGGGAATAATTTAACAGGAAGATGTCACTATTGTAAATGTATATGCATCTAATTACGGGACACCTGGGAGGAGGGCTCCAAGATGGCAGAATAGGGAGGGAGCTCACTGATAGTACAGAAAAGATAATTTAATAAAAGTGAAGATACTGCAGTCTCAGGGAAGAGTTAGGTCCACATGGTGGACCTACGTGGAGGGCATGAGCGCCCACAGCTTAGGAACCCAGCTGCAGAGAGAGTTTCCGCTCCAGCGCTGGAAAGGGAGGGTGTGTGGGAGAACTCACGGTGTGGGTGAGACGTGAGTTGTCTCAGTGGGAGATGCCACAAATTTGGGTGGCCTTGGCTACCCGGTGAGAGACATTGCAGAGGAATCTGAGCTTACACTGAGGACTGCACAGATCCTTTGTGTGGTCCTTGGGACAGAGACAAATATTATACCCACTGGGGCTAGCGCTCAGGCACTGATTGCCATCAAGGAGAAGAGCTCAGCTGAGTGGAATTACTTCCCTTCTGAATAAAAGAGAGAGAGAGAGAGAGAGAGAGAGAGAGAGATTGATTTACCATGCCAAACCTGGGTGTGTCACCTTTGGCACACCCTTAACCCTGAATACTGAACAGAGCTCTCTGGCCACACCCACCACAAGCCTCTAGAGATTCATCAAAAGCAGACAGTCCACTTAATCCAGAGTCATAGTATAATGAGAAAAGCCACCAAGAATATCTCCACAATGCCAAACAACAAACACAAGGAAGACATAATGATGCTCCCAAATGAACATGACACTCTAAAACAAGATTATGAAGATGATGAGATAGAAGAAATGCAAGATATCAATTTCAAAAAAACTATGGTAAGAACATTTAGAAGTTATCAAAAACCAATGCATGAACTACAGAAATCCATACAGGACAGGACAGAAAATCTCTCTCATGAAAATGTAATCTTAAGGAGAAATCAAAATGAAATGAGGAATTTAGTAGAACATGAAATTGAGATATTGAAGAGAAAACAAAATGAAATGAAGAATTCAACAGAACAAATGAAAAACACATTTGAGAGCCTTAAAAACAGAATCAGTGAGGCAGAAGAGAGAATATCAGACTTAGAAGACAGAGCACATTGGCCGGAGCCGCAGCTCACTTGGCTAATCCTCTGCCTGCGGTGCTGGCACCCCGGGTTCTAGTCCCGGCTGGGGCACCGAATTCTGATCTGCTTGCTCCTCTTCCAGTCCAGCTCTCTGCTGTGGCCCGGGAAGGCAGTGGAGGATGGCCCAAGGGCTTGGGCCCTGCACCAGCATGGGACACCAGGAGGAAGCACCTGGCTCCTGGCTTCAGATAGGCACAGGACGCCAGCTGTAGCGGCCATGTGGGGGATGAACCAATGGAAGGAAGACCTTTCTCTCTCTCTCACTGTCTAACTCTGCCTGTCAAAAAAAAAAAAAAAAAAGCACAGGAAAGTATATAGTCAAGCCAAAGAAAAGAAGAGGAAATTAGAAATCTAAAAAATATTGCTGGGAATCTACAGGATACTATTAAAAACCCAACATTTGGGTTCTAGAAGTTACTGAAGGCTCAGAGACAGAGAAAGGATTATAAGGCCTTTTTAGTGAGATACTAGCAAAAAACTTCCCAGGTTCAGAGAAGGAAAGAGACATCCAAGTACAGGAAGCACATAGAACCCCCAATAAACATGACTGAAAGAGATTCTCACTACGACACAATGTAATCAAACTCACCACAGTGAAACATAAAGAAAAGATTCTAAAATGTGCAAGAGAGAAACGTCAGATTACTCTCAGAGGATCACCAATCAGACTCACAGTAGACTTCTCATCAGAAACCCTACAGGCTAAGAGGGAATGGCGAGATATAGCCCAAGTACTAAGAGAAAAAACTGCCAGCCTAGATTATTATAACCTGCAAAGCTCTCATGTGTGAATGAAGGTGAAATAAAGACCTTTCATAGCAAACAGAAATAGAAAGAATTTGTCACCACTCGTCCAGCCCTGCAAAAGATGCTTAAAGATGTGTTACACACGGAAACACAGTCATCAATATGAAAGAAAGTAAAGGAAGAAAATCTCTCAGTAAAAGATCACAGGAAGTTCAAAGCGTATATTAGAAATATCTTTGGAAAAATGGCAGGGCAAAAAAAGTTTATAGCAATAGGTGCCCACATCAAGAAATTGGAAAGGTACTAAACACATGAGCTATCAATGCATCTCAAGGATCTAGAAAAACAACAGCAAACCAGACCCAAAACTAGCAGGAGAAGAGAATTAAAATTAGAGCAGAAATCAACAGAATTGAATCCCCCCCCCCAAAAAAAAAAACATTCAAAAGATCAACAAAATGAAGAGTTGGTTTTTTGAAAAACTAAACAAAATTGAAATACCACTGGCCCAACTGACTAAAAAAAGGAGAGAAAAGACCCAAATCAATAAAATCAGAGGGCCGGCGCCGCGGCTCACTAGGCTAATCCTCCGCCTAGCGGCGCCGGCACACCGGGTTCTAGTCCCGGTTAGGGCGCCGGATTCTGTCCCGGTTGCCCCTCTTCCAGGCCAGCCCTCTGCTGTGGCCAGGGAGTGCAGTGGAGGATGGCCCAGGTGCTTGGGCCCTGCACCCCATGGGAGACCAGGAAAAGCACCTGGCTCCTGGCTCCTGCCATCGGATCAGCGCGGTGCGCCGGCTGCAGCGCGCCGGCCGCGGCGGCCATTGGAGGGTGAACCAACGGCAAAGGAAGACCTTTCTCTCTGTCTCTTTCTCTCACTGTCCACTCTGCCTGTCAAAAAAAAAAAAAAAAAAAAAAAAAAAAAAAAAAATCAGAGATGCGAAAGGAAACGTAACAACAGACACCACAGAAATAAAAAGAATCATCAGAAATTACTACAAAAAGCTGTATGCCAGCGAACAGGGAAATCTATCAGAAATGGATAGATTTCTGGACACATACAACCTACCTAAATTGAACCATCAAGACATAGAAAACCTAAACAGACCCATAACCAAGTCAGAAATTGAATCAGTAATAAAAGCCCTCTGAACAAAGAAAAGCCCAGGACCAGATGGATTCACTGCTGAAATCTACCAGACTTTTAAAGAGAACTAACTCCAATTCTTCTCAAACTATTCAAACTAATCGAAAAAGAGGGAATCCTCCCAAATTCTTTCTATGAAGCAACCATCACCTTAATTCCTAAACCTGAAAAAGATGCAGCAGAGAAAGAGAATTACAGACCAATTTCCCTGATGAACATAGATCAAAAATTTTTTTTTTTTTTTACAGGCAGAGTTAGACAGTGAGAGACAGAGAGAAAGGTCTTCCTTTTCTGTTGGTTCACCCTCCCAAGTGGCCACCACGACCGGCGTGCTGCACTGATCTGAAGCCAGGAGCCAGGTGCTTCTTCCTGGTCTCCCACATGGGTGCAGGGTCCAAGCACTTGGGCCATCCTCCACTGTCTTCCCAGGCCACAGCAGAGAGCTGGACTGGAAGAGGAGCAACCGGGACAGAATCTGGCGCCCCAACCGGGACTAGAACCTGGGGTGCCGCCGCCCCAGGCGGAGGATTAGCCAATTGAGCCGCAGCGCCGGCCACAAAAATCTTTAATAAATTCTGGCCAATAGAATGCAACAACACATCAGAAAGATCATCCACCCAGACCAAGTGGGATTTATCCCTGGTATGCAGGGATGGTTCAACATTTGCAAATCAATGTCATACACCACATTAATAAACTGCAGAAGAAAAACCATGTGATTATCTCAATAGACGCAGAGAAAGCATTTGATAAAATACAACTCCCTTTCATGATGAAAACTCTAAGCAAATTGGGTACAGAAGGAACAAGCTTCAATACAATCAAAGCAATTTATGAAAATCCTCGGCCAGCACCCTACTGAATGGGGAAAAGCTGGAAGCGTTTCCACTGAGATCTGGTACCAGACAGGGATGCCCACTCTCAACACTGCTATTCAATATAGTTCTGGAAGTTTTAGCCAGAGCCATTAGGCAAGAAAAAGAAATTAAAGGGATACAAATTGGGAAGGAAGAACTCAAACTATCCCTCTTTGCAGATGATATGATTCTTTATTTAGGGGACCCAAAGAACTCTACTAAGAGACTATTGGAACTCATAGAAGAGTTTGGCAAAGTAGCAGGATATAAAATCAATGCATAAAAATCAACACAATGCCATGGCTGAGAAAGAACTGCTAAGATCAATCCCATTCACAATAGCTACAAAAACAATCAAATACCTTGGAATAAACTTAACCAAGGACATCAAAGATCTCTACGATGAGAATTACAAAATTTTAAAGAAAGAAATAGAAGAGAATACTAAAAAATGGAAAAATCTTCCATGCTCATGGATTTGAAGAAGCAATATTATCAAAATGTCCATTCTCCCAAAAGCAATTTATATATTCAATACGAAACCAATCAAAATACCAAAGACATTCTTCTCAGATCTGGAAAAAATGATTCTGAAATTCATATGGAGGTACAGGAGACCTCGAATAGCTACAGCAATCTTGTACAACAAAAACAAAGCCAGAGGCATCACAATACCAGATTTCAGGACATACTACAGGGCAGTTATAATCAAAACAACATGGTACTGGCATGGAAACAGACCAATAGAACAGAATAGACCAATAGAACAGAACAGAAACACCAGAAATCAATCCAAACATCTACAGCCAACTTATATTTGATCAAGGATCTAAAACCAATTCCTGGAACAAGGAGTCTATTCAACAAATAGTGCTGGGAAAACTGGATCTCCACATGCAGAAGCATAAAGCAAGATTCTTACCTTACACCTTACACAAAAATCCGCTCAACATGGATTAAAGATCTAAACCTACGACCCGACACCATCAAATTATTAGAGAACATTGGAGAAACCCTGCAAGATATAGGCACAGGCAAAGACTTCTTGAAAAGACCCCAGAGGCACAGGCAGTCAAAGCCAAAATTAACAATTGGGATTACATCAAATTGAGATGTTTCCGTACTGCAAAAGAAACAGTCAGGAAAGTGAAGAGGCAACCTACAGAATGGGAAAAAATATTTGCAAATTATGCAACCGACAAAGGATTAATAACCAGAAACTACAAAGAGATCAAGAAACTCCACAACAACAAAACAAACAACCCACTTAAGAAATGGGTCAAGGACCTCAATAGACATTTTTTTATTTTTATTTTTTATTTTTTGACAGGCAGAGTGGACAGTGAGAGAGAGAGAGAGAGAGAGAGAGAGAAAGGTCTTCCTTTTGCCGCTGTTTCACCCTCCAATGGCTGCCGCGGCCGGCGTGCTGTGGCCAGCGCACCGCGCTGATCCGAAGGCAGGAGCCAGGTACTTATCCTGGTCTCCCATGGGGTGCAGGGCCCAAGCACTTGGGCCATCCTCCACTACACTCCCTGGCCACAGCAGAGAGCTGTGGAAGAGGGGCAACCGGGACAGAATCCGGTGCCCCGACCGGGACTAGAACCTGGTGTGTCGGTGCCGCTACCCTACCATACATAGCCCTACCACACATCCCAGCCATCTTACTCCTTGAAATTTACCCAAAGGAAATTAAATTGGCAAATAAAAGAGCTGTTTGCATCTCAATGTTTATTGCAGCTCAATTCACAATAGCTAAGACATGGAATCAACCTAAATGCCCATCAATAGAAGACTGGATAAAGAAATTATGGAATATATACATCAGTAAAAAGAAAAAAAAAGAAATCCGGTCATTTGCAACCAAATGGAGGAATCTGGAAAACACTGTGCTGAATGAAATAAGCCAGTCCCAAAGGGACAAATATCATATGTTCTCCCTGATTGGTGACAACTAACTGAGCACTTAAAAGGAAACCTGTTGAAGTAAAATGGACACTATGAGAAAAAATGACTTGATCAGCTCTTGTCCTGACTGTGAGGAACAATTTACTATTTTATTCCTTTTAGTGGTTTTTTGTTGTTGTTGTTGTTCTACTTAATACCATTGGTTGAACTCTTTAATTAACACACAATTATTCTTAGGTGTTTAAATTTAACTGAAAAGTGATCCCTGTTAAATATAAGAGTGGGAATAAGAGATGGAAGAGAAGTAGAGTTCGGCACATGCTCATTTGGACTTACCTCTAATGGTAGAGCTAGAAACGTGCCAGGGGATTCCAATTCAATCCCATCAAGATGGCATGTACCAATGCCATCTTACTTGTGAAAGTGATCAGTTTAAGTTCATAATTGATCAAAAAGATAGGATTAAGTATCAAAGAGATTACATAAATAAGACCAGTGTCTGCAAATAATTGATAGAATTAAAAAGGAGAGAATGATCCTACATGGGAAGCAGGATACACAGCAGACTCATAGAATGGCAGATGCCCTAAACAGCACTCTGGCTTCAGAATCAGCCCTTAAGGCATTTGGATGAGAGTTTTGTAGGCATGGAAAGCCAAGACACTGTGGGAAAAAAAAAAGACCTAAATGAAAAATCTCTGCGAGTGAGATCCCAGTGGAAAGAAAGGGCCATCTAAGTCAGTACTTTTCTCTGAAGAGAGGAGAGAACTTCCACTTTGAATATGGCCTTGTCTAAATAAGATCGGAGTTGGTGAACTTAAGAGGCTTCCATAACCTTGGCAGCTCATGACAAGAACCTCAGGTAGTTACCGACATCATAAATAAGAGTGTCAATTGTTAAATCAACAATGGGAGTCACTGTGCACCTGCTCCCCATGTAGGTCCTCCGTCCTTAATGTGCTGTACTATGAGAATTAATGGTAAAACTACTACTCAAGCAGTACTCTATAGATCGTGTGTCTTTGTGGGTGCAGTCTATTGAAATCTTTACTTAATATATACTAAATTGATCTTCTGTATGTAAAGACAATTGAAAATGAATCATGATGAAGAATGGTGTGGGAGATGGGATGGCTGTGGGTGGGAGGGAAGTTATGGGGGGAAAAACTGCTACAATTCAAAAGTTGTACTTTGGAAATTTATATTTATTAAATAAAAGTTGAACAAAAAAAGAAATGTCAATGAATCTAAAGAGAGTCATAGATGCCAATACAATTGTAATGAGGCACTTCAACATTTCACTTTCAGCAATGGACAGATTAACCACACAGAAAATCAGGAAAGGAACAGTTAATTGACACTACAGACCAAATGGACCTAACAGATTCTATAGAAATGTTCATCCTACAGATGCAGAATACACATTCTTCTCACCAGTACATGGAACCTTCTCTAGGCTTGACCACGTGCTAGGCCATAAAGTAAGTCTCAGCTATTTAAAAAAAAATCGAAATCATACCATGCATCTTCTTGGACCACAATGTAATGAAGCTGGAAATCAGCAACTCAGGAATCTCTAGAGCATATGCAAACACATGAAGACTGAACAACATGCTCCTGAATGAAAAGTGAGTCATACAAGAAATCAAAAGAGAAATCAAAAAATCTCTGGAAACAAATGAAGACAATACATTATCAAAATGTATGGGATACAGAAAAAGCAGTGTTAAGTGGAAAGTATATAGCAATTGGTGCCTACATCAAGAAATTAGAAGCCACCAAATAAATGAGTTTTCAATGCATCTCAAGGACCTAGAAAAACAGCAAACCAAACCCAAAACTAGTAGGAGAAAAGAAATAATTAAAATTAGAAAAGAAATAAACATAGTTGAAATAAAAAATACAAAAGATCAGCAAAACAGAGAGCAGGTTTTTTGAAAAAATAAACAAAATCGACACACCACTGGCCCAACTAACCAAAAAAGGAGGGAGAAGACCCAAATCAATACAATTAGTGATAAAAAGGAATGTAACAACAGATCATAGAAATAATCATCAGAAATTACTACAAAGAGCTATATGCCAACAAATTGGGAAACCTAGAAGAAATAGATAGATTTCTGAACATATACAAACCTACCAAAATTAGCCATGAACACACAGACAACCTAAACAGATGCATAACCAAGATGGAAATTGGATCAGTAATAAATACCTTCCCAACAAAGGAAAACTCAGGACCAGATGGCTTCACTGCTGAATTCTACATGACATTTAAAGAACTAACTCCAATTCTCCTCAAGCTATTCAGAACAATTGAAAGAGAAGGAATCCTGCCAATCCCCTTCTACAGGGCCAGTGCTGTAGCGCAGTAGGTTAAAGCCATGGCCTGCAGCACCAGCATCCCAAATGGGTGCCAGTTCAAGTCCCAGCTGCTCCACTTCTGATACATCTCTCTGTTAATGTGCCTGGGAAAGCAGCACAGGATGGCCCAAGTCCTTGGGCTCCTGCACCCACATGGGAAACCTGGAGGAAGCTCCTGGCTTTGGATTGGATGGGCTCACCTCTAGCCAATATGGCCATGTGGGGAGTAAACCAGTGTATGGAAGACCTTTCTCTCTACCTCCCTCTGTAACTATGTCTTTCAGTTAAATAAAATAAATCTTAAAAAAGAAAACTTCTATGAAGCCAGCATCACCTTAATACCCAAACCTGGAAAAGATACAATAGAGAAAGAGAACTATAGACCAATATCCCTAATTAACATATGTGCAAAAATCCTCAATAAAATACTAGCCAATCAAATCCAATAACATATCAGAAAATCATTCACCGAAACCAAAAGGGATTTATCCCTGGTATGCAGGGATAGTTCAACATTCACAAATCAATAAATATAATTCATCACATTAATAAACTGAAGAACAAAAATAATATGATTATTTCAATAGGTACAGAGAAAGCATTTCATAAAATACAGCATACTTTCATGATGAAAACCTTAGGCAAATTTGGTATAGACAGAACCTTCCTCAACACAATCAAAATAGTTTATGACAAACCCACAGCTAGCATCTCATTGAATGGGAAAAATTTGGGCCTAAGGCCGTATCACCCTGAATGTGTCTGAGCTCATCCAAATGGGGAAAAGTTGGAAGCATTTTCACTAAGATCCAGAATCAGACAAAGATGCCCACTGTGCTCACTGCCATTCAATTCAGTCCTGCTTAGCCAGCACTATTAGGAAAAAAAAGGAAATCAAAGGGATGCAAATTGGAAAGGAGCAAGTCAAACTATCCCTATTTGCAGATGACAAGATTCTATATATAGGGGATCCAAAAGATCCCACTAAGAGACTATTGGAACTCATTAAAAAAAAAAGTTTGGTAAGGTGGCAGGATATAAAAGTAACACACAAAAATCAATAGCCCTTGTATACATAGAAAATGCCATGGCTGAGAAAGAATTTCTAAGATCAATCCCATTCACAATAGCTACAGAAAAAATTAAATACCTTAGAATAAATTTAACCAAGGATGTCAAAGATCTCTGATAAAATTGACAAAACATTAAAGAAAGAAATAGAAGACACACACAAAAATAAAAATCTCTCATGTTCATGGATTTGAAGAATATTATCAAAATGTTCATACTACCACAAGAAATTTACAGATTCAAAGAGATTCCAATCAAAGTACCAACAAGATCCTTCTCAATTCTAGAAAAATTGATGCTAAAATTCACAGGGAAATACAGAAGACCCTAAATAGCTGAAGCAATCTTATACAACAAAAACAAAGCCAGTGGAATCACAATACAAGATTTCAAGACACACTACGGGGAAATTATAATCAAAATAGCCTGGTACTGGCTAAAAATAGATGTGTAAACCAATGGAACAGAATAGAAACTTCAGAAATCAATCCACACATCTACAACCAATTTAATCTTTGAAAAAGGAGCTAAAATCAATCCCTGGAGGAAGGACAGTCTCTTCAACAAATGGTTTTAGGAAAACTGGATCTCTGTATGCAGAAGTATAAAACTAGAACCCTAGCTTACACTTTACACAAAAATCCACTCTAAAAGGATCAAAGACTTTAATCTATGACCCAATACCATCAAATTACTAGAGAACATTGGGGAAACTCTGTAAGACATTGGCATACCCAAAGACTTCTTGGAAAAGACCCCAGAAGCACAGGCAATCAAAGCCAAAAAGGACAAATGGATTACTTCAAGCTAAGAAGCGTATGCACTGCAAAAGAAACACTCTGGGGGCTGGCACTGTGGCACAGTGGGTTACAGCCCTGGCGTGAAACACTGGCACCCCATATGGGCACTGGTTCTGGTCCCGGCTGCTCCTCTTCTGATCCAGTTCTCTGCTATGGCCTGGGAAAGCAGTGGAAGATGGCCAAGTACTTGGGCTCCTACACCTATGTGGGAGACCCAGAAGAAGCTCCTGGCTCCTGGCTTCTGGCTCCTGGCTCCTGGCTCCAGGTTCCGGATCGGCACAGCTCCAGTCATTGCAGCCATCTGAGGAGTGAACCAGCAGATGGAAGACCTCTCTATCTCTACCTCCCTCTGTAACTCTTTCAAACAAACAAAATAAATCTTAAAAAAAAAAAAAAAAAAAAAACACTCTGTTAGGTGAAGAGGCAACTAACAGGATGGGAGAAAATATTTGAAAGATATGATACTAATAAATGATTAATATCCAGAATCTATAAAGAGCTCAAGAAACTCAACAACAACAAAACAAAACAAAACAATCCAGTTAAGAAATGGCCAAAGGACTGAATGGGCATTTTTCAAGAAAGGAACTTCAAACAGCCAACAGCCAGATGAAAAATGCTCAGGACCACTAGCCATCAGGGGAATACAAATCAAAACCACAATGAAGTTTTACCTCATCCCAGTTAGAATGGCTCTCATACAGAAATCAGCAAATAATAAATGCTGGCAAGGATGTGGGGAGAAAGGTACCCTAATTCCTTGTTGATGGGAATGTTAACTAGTACAGCCATTGTGGAAGACAGTATGGAGATACCTCAGGAAGCTCAAACTAGATACACCATATGACCCAGCCATCGCACTTCTGGGAATTTACCCAAAGAAAATGAAATCAGCATGAGTTATCTGTACCCCCATGCTTACTGCAGCACAACTCACAATAGCTAAGACATGGAATCAACTCAGATGTCCACCAACTGATGACTGGATGAAGAAATTATGGTATATATACACTATGCAATACTACACAGCAGTAAAAAAAAATGAAATCCTGTTGTTTGCAACAAAACTGATATAACTGGAAACCATTATACTTAGTGAAATAAGCCAGGCCTCAAAAAACAAATACCATATGTTTTCCCTGTTCTGTGGTAACAGAGTACCTAAAAGGTAAATAATCTATTGGAGTGAAATTGACATTTAAGTAATTTTTTATAGTCTTTGTCAACTGTTGAGGAATAGTGTTTTTTTCTTATACTATTTGTTGAATTCTTTATTTAGTGTAGGATTAATTTTATAAGTTTAACTGAAAAGAGATCTTTAAGAATGGGAATAGGAAAAGGAGAAGGAAGAAGGCTGGGAATGTGGGCAGGAGGGAGAGAAGAGTGGGAAGGATCACTATGTTCCTGAATCTTAATATAGGAAATGCATGAAATTTGTATACCTTAAATAAAATTTAAAAATTTTTAAAGGCTTGAGAGAGACCCCTTGCTCTTTGCTATGCAAGGGTAGAGTGACATTGTGACAACCACAAATACGTCATTACATTCCAAGCATCAATATAAGTACCTTACTCAGTTCTCTAAACTAGAGGTTTAAAAGTCTTAAAGGCAGTTATAGATTCAAAGGGCTTTGCACAACTGAAATATATACTGCCAAAATATCTTACTACATACCATATACCTTTATTATCACAGCTAACACAATTGACTGTGTTGATTTAACTTACTCCCCATTTCTCTACAACAGAAATAAACTGTATGGTGTAATGAACTAAATTATTTTTAATACTATACTGATACCCTCAATGTTATCACTACACCTGACACATAACAGACAATAAATGTTTGTGTATTGCTTCCTTGATGAGTGAAATTATTGCAAAAATGAGTATACGAATGGACAAGCAAATATTAACATGTTTACTTAGAAAGGGCTATATCATTCATGTCCAAATTCACAAAATAATTGAGGACCACTCAGCTTTAAAGATAATCAGCACGTTTTAAGCATTTTATAATAATGACTTCAAGGTGTATAGGACTATGATAAGCGCTTTCTCCAATTCTGGTGGTATAGCTTCCTGTATATACAGCTTCACCGCAAATAATGTTGAAAGTAAGTTAGAGACCTTGTGAAAGTCTTCCTATAACAGACTATGGAAATGACTCTGGTAAATATTATTGTTTTGAGTTAATAATAGTAAATATGGAATAGGTATTTGGGTAGATGTGGGGTCAGAGTCTGTTAGAACTGCTTTAGCTCTTATGCCATTTTGGTATGTACTAATATATGGAGAGTAGGGTAAGATACTCTTGCACTGGAGAATTTTTGCAATTTGTTTCTGTCACTTTTTTTAGGAAACATATTTATTTGAAATGCTGAGTAACAGAGAGAAAGAAAGGCAGAGATCTGACACCCTCTGGTTCATTCTCCAAATGTCTGAAACAGCCGAGGTTTGGGCCAGGCTGAAGCCAAGAGCCAGGAATTCCATCCAGATCTTCCCTGTCCCATATGGGTAGCAGTAACTCAAGTACTTGAGCCATCATGCTGGTGCCCAGGCATGTTTGCAGGGAGCAAATCGGAAGCTGAGTAGTAGGGACTTGAAGGAGCACTCAGATATGGAATACAAAAATCCCAAGTAGGGACTTAACCTGCTGTGTAATGGTACCAGCGCCAGTTACTGGCTTTTGTGAATGTTGGTCAATCACAAGCACTATCCTCTCCTGCTGTTTTTATTCTTGTAGGACAGTTATTTTTGTCATAATCAGAGGGTTTCATTTGAAGACCTACAGCATTGATTTTTTCCCCTATTTTCTAATTTGGAAAGAATTATCAAATAAATAGTTAACACTTTGGATTTTTCAAAAGTTGCAAAGAAGTAAGTGTTTTTCATACTGTAAGGGGATATAAATAGGCACAAAGAGATACCTGAGTATAAAATTTGTTCATGGGGCCAGCACTGTGGTGCAGTGGGTTAAAGCCCTAGCCTGTGGCGCTGGCATCCCACGTGGACACCTGTTTGGGTCTCAGTTGCTCCACTTCCAACCCAGCTCTCTGCTATGGCTTTGGAATGCAGTGGAGGATGGCTCAAGTCCTTGGGACCCTGCACCACCATGGGAAACCTGGAGGAAGCTCCTGGCTCCTGGGTTTGGATCGGCCCAGCTCTGGCCATTGTGGAGTAAACCAGCGGATGGAAGATTCTTTCTCTGCTCTTCCTCTCTGTGGCTCTGCCCTTCAACTAAATAAATAAATCTTTTTTTTTTTTAAAGAGAGAGAGAGACTTGAGGTATATTTACTAGTCACAGTGAATGGCCTTATTTGAGTCCTAGTTCAAGCATAACATTAAAAAGTGAAATAAAAGTAAAATATTCATAAAAATTTACTTAAAGTATTACTACTGAAAATGTGAACACTGGGTATTTGCTGTTATTAAGGAACTGTTGTTTTCTTAATATGCAATAATGTAATTGTTATGTTTCAAAACAGTCCCTGTTTCAGAGATATACAATGAATATTGATAAAGTGATATCTGATTTACATCCAAAATGATAAGATAGAGAAGTGGTGAGTGATTATTGGCTTTGCTAAGCATTGAATCTGGGTATTGGGCACTTGAATATTTATTAGGCCTATTTTTATATGATTGAAAATTTCTATAATATCAAATTTAAAAGACAAGGAATGGCAAGAACGTGGTTTAAAATATTAATGATAGTTTCCAATTGCTTATGTATCACAAATTAGCACTTTTTAACCTACTTAAAAAAAAACCTGTTTCAGTCAATGCAAGTATGCTGTTTGCAATACAATTAAAAAATATATAAAAATTAATTCATATTACCTTAAAAGAAGTAATATCCGATTGTATCAACTGCAAACAAATTTGATAGTCTCTGTTTATTCTATCAGTTCCCCATCAAAAATTTCACATTAGTGGCTGGTGTTCAGGTGTAGTGGGTTAAGCCACAGTGTGCAATGCTGGCATCCCCTATGGGTGCTGGTTCAAATCCTGGCTGCTCCATTTCCAATCCAGTTCCCTATAAATGACCTGGGAAGGTAGCAGAAGATGGCCCAAGTGCTTGGGCTCCTACCACTGGGAGATCCAGATGAAGCTCCTGGTTTGGGCTTCAGCCTTGCCCAGCCCTGGCTGTTACACCCATTTGGGGAGTGAACCAGCAGATGGAAAATCTTTCTCTGTGTCTCCTTCTCTAACTATAACTTTCAAATAAATTTTTAAAAAAAAAAAAGAATTACATTGGGGCCACAGCTGTGGCACAGTGGGTTAAGCCACTATCTACTATGCTGGTATCCCATATGGGCACTGGTTCGAGTCCTGGCTACTCCACTTCCAATCCAGATCTCCGCTAATGTTGCTGAGAAAGCAGCAGAAGATACTCAAGTTCTTGGGCACCTTAACCCACATGGGAGTCCAGGAACAAGCTCCTGGCTCCTGGCTCCGATCTGGCCACTGCAGCCATTTGGGGAGCAAATGAGCAGATGGCAGATCTCTTTCTCTCCTCTCTCTCTGTAACTCTGCCTTTCAAATGAATAGATAGAATCTTTAAAAAGAAATTAAAGAGTTATTGGTTATGTATTTTCCAGTAATCTGAATTTCACTGATTACCTCCCTGTGGTAACTATTTAATGTGTTAAACTCCTTTATTTCTGTAATAAACTGGTCAGATTCAGAATCTGGTCATATTCTATGTAACTGTTTTGGGAAAGATTATTTCATAATTCTCAACATTTTTTTAAAGATTTTATTCCATAGATTTGAAAGTCATAGTGACAGAAAGAGAAGGAGAGACAAAAGAGAAAGAGATCGTCCATACACTGGTTCACTTCCCAAATGCCCACTACAGCAAGGGCTGAGCCAGATAAGAACCTGTAACTCCATCTGGGCCTCCCATATGGGTTCGCAGCAGCTCAAGCTGTTGGGCCATCCTCTACTGCTTTCCCAGACACATTAGCTGGAGTGAAAACAGGCATTCCAGGGGCCGGCGCTGTGGCACAGTGGGTTAAAGCCCTGTCATGAAGCGCCAGCATCCCATATGGGCACCGGTTCTAGTCCCGGCTGCTCCTCTTCTGATCCAACTCTCTGCTATGGCCTGGGAGTGCAGTAGAAGATGGCCCAAGTCCTTGGGCTCCTGCACCCATGTGGGAGACCTGGAGGAAGCTCCTGGCTTCAGATCAGCGCTGCTCTGGCCATTGCGGGCATCTGGGGAGTGAACCAGCGGATGGAAGACCTTTCTGTTTTTCTGTAACTCTGTCTTGCAAATAAATAAAAATAAATCTTTAAGGGAAAAAAAAAGAAAATGGGCACTCTGACATGATATTCAGGCATGGCAGATAGCAGTTTAACCACCTACACTATGATGCCAGCCCTAATTGAATCAATGTTAAGAACTACAGTAAGAGTAAAAAACTAAGAACAATTACCCAATATTTCAATGATTAAAATTACTTATTTTCATTTTTACATCTTTTCTTCAGATATACTTGTTTGTATGCCCAAGAATAATTTTTATAATTGTATACAAAGCACTTGGCATTCTGAAACCAACTTCTAATTTGGTCTATCAGAGGAAAGCACTGATTTAAGACTTAATATCCTGGGGCCAGAGCTGTGGTGTAATGAGTAAAGCTGCCACCTGCAGTGCTGGCATCCCAGATGGACGCCGGTTCGAGTCCTGGTTGCTCCACTTCCAATCCAGCTCTCTGCCATGGCTTGGGAAAGTGGTAGAAGATGACCCAAGTCCTTGGGCCCCTGCACCCAAGTGAAGACCCAGAAGAAGTTCCTGCCTCCTGGCTTCAGATCGGCACAGCTCTGGCTATTGCAGCCAACTGGGGAGTGAACTAGCAGATGGAAGACCCCTCTCTTTCTCTGCCTCTCCTTCTCTCTCTGTTTAACTCTGACTTTCAAGTAAATAAATAAATATTTTAAAAATATACTTAATACCCTACTCTGTGTTGTTCAATAAACTAATTTTAAAAACTGTGACCAATCTACATGAAATGAACGAATTCCTAGAAAAACAAAATCTACCAAAATTTAATCAGAAATAAACATGAAATCTGAATAAAACAATAACTTATAAGGACACTGAATCAGTCATCGAAACCTCCCAACCAAGTCCTAGATCAGATGGCTTCTCTGGCAAATTCTACCATTCAAAAGATGTAACATTAATTCTTCTCAAATGCTTTCAAAAGACTACAGAAGAGTAAACACTTCACAATTCTTTCTATAATGTCAATATTACCTTGACACCAAAGCCAGACAAATTTACTACAAGAAACAATCGACCAGCATCACTTATTAACACTGAGGCAAATATCCTCAACAAAATACTAGGAAAATGAATTCAGCAGCACATTAAAGGGATTATATACCATGACCAGTGACATTTATTATTATTATTATTTTGATAAGAGTTGACAAAAATGACTCCATTTTGACTGTCAATTTCACATCTGAAATTCAAGGATGGTTCAACATAGGAAAACCAATCCATAAAACACATCACAGTAACAGAGTAAAACCAATCAATCACATGATCACCTCAACTGGCAGAAAAATGCATTTAAAACAATTTAACACTATAAGATTTACTTGAAAGAATTACACAGAGAGAGGAAGAAAGAGAGAGAGAGAGAACGAGAGAGATCTTTCAACCTCTAGTCCACTCCCCAAATGGCCGCAACTCCCAGTTCTGGGCCAGACCAAAACCAGGAGTCGGGAGCTTTCTCTTGAGCACCCAAGTGGGTGCAGGAACCCAAGCACTTGGGACATCCTCCTCTGCCATTTCAGGCACATCAACAGGGAGCTGGATTAGAAGTGTAGCAGCTGGGCCAGCGCAGAGGCTCAATAGGCTAATCCTCCACCTGCAGCGCCAGCACACTGGGTTCTAGTCCCGGTCGGGGCACCAGATTCTGTCCCGGTTGCCCCTCTTCCAGGCCAGCTCTCTGCTATGGCCAGGGAATGCAGTGGAGGATGGCCCAAGTGCTTGGTCCCTGCACCCGCATGGGAGACCAGGAGAAGCAGCTGGCTCCTGGCTTTGGATCAGCGCGATGCGCCGGCTGCAGCAGCCATTGGAGGGTGAACCAACGGCAAAAAGGAAGACCTTTCTGTCTCTCTCTCACTATCCACTCTGTCAAAAAAAAAAAAAAAAGTGTAGCAGCTGGATCTCGACCAGCACCCAAATCTGGACACTGGCATTACAGGCAGCAGTTTTACCCACTACCCTACAATGCCAGCCCCAACACTCTTTTATGACTAAAAAAAAATTCAGTAAAGTAGTAACAAGGGAATTACATCGTCATACTAAAGACCATGTTGGGGACCAGTGCTCTGGCACAGCGGGTTAAAGCCCTGGCCTGAAGTGCCAGCATCCCATATGGGCGCCGATTCTAGTCCCAGCTGCTCCTCTTCTGATCCGGCTCTCTGCTATGGCCTGGGAAAGCAGTAAAAGATGGCCCAAGTCCTTGGGCCCCTGCACCCGCGTGGGAGACCCGGAAAAAGCTCCTGGCTCCTGGCTTTGGATCAGCGCAGCTTCAGCCATTGTGACTATCTAGGGAGTGAACCAGCAGATGGAAGACTTCTCTCTCTGTCTCAATCTCTCTCTCTAACTCTGTCTTTCAAATAAATAAAATAAATCTGCTATGCCATAGCGCCAGCCCCAGCTTTCCTTTTGAAAAAAGGAACAAGACAAGGATGTGTGCTTTTGCCATGTTTACTCAACACAGTACTGGAATTTAGCCAGAGCAATAAAAAAAAAAAAAAAAGGGATCCAAACTGGAAGGAAGAAGTAAAATTATCTCAGTTCACATATGACATAATCCTACATACACAAAATCCTAAAGATACCGCCTCAAAAAGAATTGCTAGAACTAATAAATTCAGCAAAGTTACAAGACACAAAATCAGCTGCATTTCTACACACCATTAATGAATAATAAAAAATGAAATTAATGAAAAAAATTCCATTTACAATTAAAAAAAATAAGAATTATAAATTAAGGGGCCAGTGTGTGCCACCTGTAATGCCGGCATCCCCTTTGGGTGCTGGTTCCAATCACAGCTGCTCCACTTCCAATCCAGCTCCCTGCCAATGCACCTGGAAGGGTAGCAGAGGATGGTCCAAGTGCTTGGGTCACTGAATCCACATGGGAGACCCAGAATAGGCCCTAGGCTCCTGGTTTTGGCCTGGTCCAGTCCTGGACTTACCAGCCATTTGGGGAGTGAACCAGGGTATTTGAGATATTTCTTTCTCTCTATCACTCTGCCTTTCAAATAAATTAATTAAAAAATAAAAAGAGGTAGGGCCAGTGCTGTGGCATAGTGGGTAAAACTACCATCTGCAGTGCTGGCATTCCATATAGGTGCTGGTTCAAGACCCTACTGCTCCAGTTCCGATCCAGCTCTCTGCTATGGCCTAGGAAAGCAGTTCAAGATGGTCCAAGTCCTTGGGCCCTTGCCCTGGCATGGGATACCCAGAAGAAGTTCCTGGCTCCTGGCTCTGGGTCAGCCCAGCTCCATCCATTGCAACCTTTTGGGGAGTGAACCAGCAATGGAAGACCTCTCTCTCTGCCTCTGCCTCTCTGTAACTATCTTTCAAACAAATAAAGCAATCTTAAAATAAAAACGAAAAAAAAAAAAAAAACCTACTTAACCAAAGAGATGGCTAATGAAAGAAATTAAAGACATAAATAAATGCAAAGACAGTCCATATATATTGATACTTAATTTGAAAAATGTCAATATCATCCAAAGTGATCCATAGATTCAATAGTCAAGTCAGAATTGCACAGAGAGGAAGACACAGAGACAGAGACAGAGATCTTCTATCCTCTGGTTCCCCGCACAAATGGCTGCAAAGACCAGGTCTAGGTCAACCTAAAGTCAGAAGTCAGGAGCTTCTTCTACATCTCCAGTAGTGCAGGGACCCAAGTATTTGGCCCATCTTCTACTGCTTTTCCAGGTGTATTAGCAAGGAGCTATATCGGAAGTGGAGCAGCCGGGTCTCAAACCAGTGCCCGTATGGAATGCCAGCTTGTAGGCAGTGGCTTTACCTGCTACACTAGCCCCTCAATACAGTCTTAATTTAAACCTCAACTACATTTTTTGCAGAAATAGAAAAGTCCATCTTTAAATTCATATGGAATCTCAAGGGACACAGAACAGCCAAAATAATCTTCACAAAGAACACACTCCCCAGGTCCAAAATTTACAACAGTATGGTACTACATAATGACAAACATAAAGACCAATGGAATAGAATACATAGCCCAGAAGTAAATTCTCACATGGTCAAATCATTTTTACAACAGTACCAGCAGCACTAACTACGTAAAGAAAAAAATAGATATGCACATTCAAAACAATGAAATTAGACTCATATCATATATAAAAATACAAATGCATTAAAAAAAACCCTAACTGTAAGTACTAAAACTATAAAATACAAGAAAACATAGGGGAAACTTTTAAAATACTGGGTTAGAAATGATATCTTAGATATCATTTTAAAAGCACAGGCAAAAAAAGAAAAAAACAGCAAAAGTGGATCACATTAAAATTAAAACCTTCAGTGCATAAAAAGACAAAAGTGTGGGGCCACTGCTGTGGCACAGCAGGCTAAGCCTCCACCTGAGTGCTAGTATCCCATATGGGCACTGGTTCATATCCTGGCTGCTCCTCTTCCAATCCAGGTCTCTGCTACGGCCTGGGAAAGCAGAGAAACATGGCCCAAGTGCTTGGGCACCCGCACCCACATGGGAAACACAGAAGCAGCACCTGGCTCCAGACTCCAGATCAGCCCAGCTCCAGCTATTGCGGCCATTTGGGGAGTGAACCAGCAGATGGAAGACCTTTCTCTGTCTCTCCTTCGGACTATAACTCTAACTCTCAAAAACAAACAAAAAAACCAAAAAGACAAAAGGGTAACAGTGAAAACCTTACAGAACAGGAGAAAATCATATGCCTGAAAAGGGACTGACATCCAGGATATATGAAGACCTCTACTAGTCAACAACAAAAAAGACAACTCAATTTAAAAATGGAGATGAAGTGAGGCACCAGCACTGTGGCATAGTAGGCTAAGCCTCTGTCTGTGCCACTCCCATATGGGTGCTGGGTACATGTCCCGGCTGCTGCTCTTCCAATCCAGCTCTCTGCTGTGGCCCGGGAGGGCAGTGGAGGATGGCCCAAGTGCTTGGGCCCCTGCACCCGCATGGGAGACCAGGAGGAAGCACCTGGCTCCTGGCTTCAGATTGGCACAGTGCCGGCTGTAGCGGCCATTTGAGAAGTGAACCAATGGAAGGAAGACCTTTCTCTCTGTCTCTCTCTCACTATCTGTAACTCTACCTGTCAAACAAAAAAATAAAAATAGAGATGAAGTGGGCATTTAGCCTAGCCATTAAGGCACATGGATCCCATATGAGAGTATCTGAATTAGATTCCCAGCTCTGGCTCCTGACTAATAGAGAACCTGTGAGGCAACAGGTGATGTCTCAAGTAATCAGGTTCTTATCACCTACTTGGGAGACCTGAATCACATTCCCAGCTCCCAGCTTTGGCCAGGCACAGGTCCAGCTGTTGCAGTAATTTGGGGTATAAACCAACAGATAAGAGTTTGTTTCTCTCTCTCACACACAGATAATTTATTTTTTCCCAATAGGCTAAGAACTTGAATAGACATTTCTCCAAAGAAGATACAAAGGGTTTTCAAAAAGCTCACAGAAAAGATGTATTATGAAAAAATATGCATGGATTTCACATTGGTGCCAGAGCTATTTTTTTTGCACCAAAGTAAACATATCTTTTAATTCTATTTTTCCATGTATTTTTTGAAGTCCCTTCATATATGCCAAGTAAAATACACTTTAAAAGAAAACATCAGATTCTTATAAAAGAGCAAGTATCAACTCTACCAAATGTTTAGTATTACTAAGTACTTATAAATTTCTTGGACTAGTGGGAAAGTAATGAATATGGCCTGACTCACAGACCAAAGACTTAGGTAGATTCCTAATGCTACAGTATATGGATAAAAGTAAACTAGTATTTTATTTTACTCACAAGGACTTCCAAAATTTTATCTCATAGGTTTATAGCTCTTTTCCAGGTGAAAAATCACATATCTCACATGAATTAAAATTCAAGAAAGCCAATGCAACATGTTTATTTTTCCTAATGAATGCACTTATAGTCTTAAAAACTATACAATAATTATCACTGAATTTTTTCAAATATTCCTAGTTTTTAATGGGTAAAAGTTACTAAAAGTAAACTTTGGTTTTTTTGACAGAGTTACAGAGAGAGGTTGAGACACAGAGAAAGGTTTCCATCCGCTGCTTCACTCGCCAGATGGCCACAATGGCTGGAGCTGCGCCGATCCAAAGCCAGGAGCCAGGAGCTTCTTCCGGGTCTCCCACGCTGGTGCAGGGGCCCAAGGATTTGGGCCATCTTCTACTGCTCTCCCAGGCCATAGCAGAGAGCTGGATCGGAAGAGGAGCAGCCGGGACTAGAACCGGTGCCCATATAGGATGCCAGCATTTCAGGTCTGGGCTTTAACCTGCTGCGCCATAGCACAGGCCCCAAAAGTAAACCATTTAGATAGGATAAAAGCAATCTACATTTGGGGAAAATTAGGATTTAGGTGACAAATATCAAATTATTAGGTCACAGAAAATTGAAACAGAATTGCATTGTATTTTATAAATAGAAGTATATAGAGAACTTGTTTGTACAAGAAATCTTTTAGTATTTACTTGCTTTAATATCCAATTATAAATTATTATATTCTATGACATTTATTACAATTATTACATAAATATATTTTTCTATAATTTATTCCCTCAGCACCAGCCAAAGGTTTTTTTCCTATTTTAAAGTAAGTTGTAAATCATGACTATCAATGCCTATCATTAACTATAAACCAATGTAAACTGCATACAAACTGTAAATATCTGCAAATGGATATTATAAATATTAGTACTTTATACAGAAACTGCTGCTGGGGCCAGCACTGTGACACAGTAGGTTAAGCTGCTGCCTGCGATACAGACACCCCATATCTTAGCGGTGATTTGAGTCCCAGCTGCTCTACTTGCAATCTAACTCCCTGCTGGATATCCACTGGTTTCCACCAGCACATAAACAAACAGGAAAATGGGAAAAGACACATAACTAACCATCCATTATATCTGAATTTGATCACATCAATTAGACTCCAGGCACTGAATAAAAAATGTACTACTGCATTATTTCTTCATTTACTAAACAAATATCTACTGAGCAACTGAGATAGACATTGGTTTAGCAGTTAAGACACCACCTGGGGACATGAGGCATAGCAGTTAAGACATCACTTGGGACACCCACATCTCATATTGGATAAACATGTATAAAATATAATTTTGGAGTGAACATTTAGAACATTTATAAGCATGAAATTAAGATGCTGCTTCAGGCACCTGTATTTCATAATGCAGTGCCTGGGTTCAATTTCTGGCCACACTTCTGATTCCAGCTTCTGCTGATGCATTCTGTGGGAGACAGCAGGTGGGGGCTCAAGTAGCAGGGCTCCTGTCACACATGTAGGAAACCTGGATTAAGTTCCCATCTCACTGCTTTGACCAGACTCAAACCTGGCTGTTGCAAGCATTTGGGGAATGAATCAGCAGATGGAGCTCTCTCTGTCTCTTTCTTTCAAATGAAAAAAAAAAATACATATAATATACATATATATAAATATATATTGAGCATTCAATATATGCTAAAGTGAGGTTACATAAGCAATCAGGTAGAAAAGATCCTTACCCATATGGAGTCTGAAATTGAGTTTCAATATGCTATGTCAACCAATGAAATAGTAAGTAAATACATACATGAAATATAATTAGAAAGCCTACAGATCAAGAAATAGCTAAGAAATTCTATTGAGATATATTACCTAGAAATGAATAAATACCCAAAAAATACTTCTAAAAGAATTAAAAGTGGACATGTCTTCAGTGAACAAAAGAAGCACAGAGTGGGAGAAAATATTTGCAAAACATATACAAATTACTCTTAAAACTCAACAATAAGAAATAAAAGTCCACCTAAAAATACACCAAATATCTAAAACACATATCACCAAAAAAGATATCGAGAGAACAAATTCACATATGAAAATATGCTGAACAGCTTATATTATTAAAGAACTGCAAGTGAAAACAGAAGTGAGAAACTGCCACACACCTATCAGAACTAAAATCCAAAACACTTATAACACCAAATTCCAGTGAGGATGTAGAGGAACAGGAACTCTCATTCACTGCTAGTGGGGATGCAAAATGTTTGGTAGTTTTCTTATATACAGAAACATATGATCCAGAAATCATGATCCAAGATGTTTATACAAGTGAGACACAAACTCATGTCTACACAAAAGCCTACATACAAATGTTTCTAGCAGCTTTATTTATAATTGCCCAAAACCAGAAGTAACCCAGATGTCCTTTGACAGGTGAGTAGATCAACTATGGTACATTCATGTAACAGAGTATTATTCAACAATAAAAAGAAAAGAGCTATCAAGCTATACATAGTGGAACCTTAATGCATTTCTAGGGGAAAGTCCATCTGAAATACACTCTGTATGATTCCAACTATACAATATTCTAGAAAAGGAAAAATTAATAGAAACAATAACAAGACGAGTGGTTGCCAGTGGTTCAGGGAAGTGAATGATGAATAGGTAGAGGATAGGGGATTTTTATTTTATTTATTTATTTTTTTGACAGGCAGAGTGGACAGTGAGAGAGAGACAGAGAGAAAGGTCTTCCTTTGCCGTTGGTTCACCCTCCAATGGCCACCATGGCCGGCGCGCTGTGTCCAGCGCACCATGCTGATCCGATGGCAGGAGCCAGGTACTTATCCTGGTCTCCCATGGGGTGCAGGGCCCAAGGACTTGGGCCATCCTCCATTGCACTCCCTGGCCACAGCAGAGAGCTGGCCTGGAAGAGGGGCAACCGGGACAGAATCTGGCGCCCCGACCAGGACTAGAACCCGGTGTGCCGGCGCCGCAAGGCGGAGGATCAGCCTAGTGAGCCGCGGTGCCGGCAAGGACAGGGGATTTTTAAGGTAGTACAGTTGTTCTATATGGACCATGATACACAATACACACCGAACAAAATCTGTAATACAGAGTGAACAAAAACTGTAGTTTTTAAAAATATTTCTTTTATAGGAATTTAGTTAATAACAACTGTATTAATGTTGATTCAACTATAACAAATATACCACATTAACCCCAGATGTTAAGAAACAGGAAAAATGTAAGACAAAGTGGCTTAGGGGAACTATATTTTCTGCTCATTTTTTTTGATCTAGAAAATAAAGTCTGTTAAGTGGATAAAGCTAAGAATATACACAGGTAGCAAGCATCTGTCATCTTTCAAGTTATGTATATATATTACTTTGTTTAACAAAAAAATATCAGACTTGAGGCTGGCATTGTGGCATACTGGGTTGAGCTGCCACCTATGAAACCAACATCATGTATGAGTGCTGGTTGGAGTTCCGGCTGCTACACTTCCCATACAGCTTCCAGGTTCCCACTAATGTACCTGGGAAAGCAGGAGATGGTTCAAGTACTTGGGCCCCTGCCACCCATATGGGAGACCCAAATGGAGTTCCAGACCTCTGGCTTCAATCTGGCCCAACCCTGATCATTTCGGCCATTTGGGGAGTGAACCAGCAGATGGCAAATCTGTTTCCCTTTCTCTCTCTCTCTCTCTTTCAAATAAATAACTCTCTAAAAACAAAAATAATAATAAAAGGCTTTTTATCACATTTCAAAATATGTATTTTATTCTCAAAATTTGTAAGTTATTTATTTATCTGAAAGCCAGAGTTATACAGAGAGAGAAGGAGAGGCAAAGAGAGAGAGGGAGAGGTCTTCCATTCACTGGTTCACTCTCCAGTTGGCTACAATGGCCAGAGCTGAGCTGATCCAAAGCCAGGAGCCAGGAACTTATGCCAAGTCTCCTAAACAGATGCAGGGGCCAACGACTTGAGCCATCTTCTACTGTTATCCCAGGCCATAGCAGAGAGCTGGATTGGAAGTGGAGCAGCCGGGACTCAAACTGGCGCCCATATGGGATGCCGGCACTGCACCTAGCAGCTTTATCCACTATGCCACAGCAATGGCCCCCAAATTTTTTAAAAGATTTATTTTATTTACTTGATAGGCAGAGTTACAGAGAAAGAGGGAGACATAGACAGAGAGAACTTCCACCACTGGTTAATTCCCCAAATGGCTGCAACAGACAAGCCTGGACCAGAGAGAAGCCAGGAGCTTCTTCCAGGTCTCCCACATGGGTGCAGGGGCCCAAGCATTTGAATCATCTTCTGCTGCTTTCCTAAGAACATTAGCAAGGAGCTGTATTATAAATGGAGCAGCCAGGACTTGCACCAGTGCCCATAATGAGATGCTAGCATTGCAGGTGGCGGCTTTACTCCCTATGCCACAATGCTGGCCCTATTCTCAATTTTTAATTCAGACAGTTGCTTCTAATATGATATTTAATTTTAAAAAATACTTTATTTATTTATTTGAGAGGTAGATTTAGGCAGTGAGAAGGAGAGACAGAGAGAAAGTTCTTCCATCGTTGGTTCACTCCCCAGATGGCCACAATGGCTGGAGCTGTGTCGATCCAAAGCCAGGAGTCATGTGCTTCTTCCCGGTTTCCCACATGGGTGCAGGGGCTCAAGGACTTGCGCCATCTTCTACTGCTTTCTCAGGCCATAGCAGAGAGCTGGACTGGAAGAGGAGCAAGCGGGACTGGAACCAGCACCCATATGGGATGCCCGTGCCGCAGGTGGGGATTAACCTACTGTAGCACACAGCCGGCCCCATATTTAAAATTAAAGTACTATTTTACTCAACAAAATTAGAAATGTAGTATAATTATTTAAATATAAAAATGTTAGCCGGCGCCGTGACTCACTAGGCTAATCCTCCACCTGTGGTGCTGGCACCCAGGTTCTAGTCCCGGTTGGGGTGCCGGATTCTGTCCCGCTTGCTCCTCTTCCAGTCCAGCTCTCTGCTGTCGCCCGGGAAGTCAGTGGAGGATGGCCCAAGTACTTGGGCCCTGCACCTGCATGGGAGACCAGGAAGAAGCACCTGGCTCCTGGCTTTGGATCGGCACAGCATGCCAGCCGTAGCGGCTATTTGGGGGGTGAACCAACGGAAGGAAGACCTTTCTCTCTGTCTCTCTCTAACTCTGCCTGTCAAAAAAAAAATTATATAAAAGTTCTGTTATATACTTTTATCAATAAAATTACTCCTGATTTTACTATGGACTGCTAATTCAAATTAAATGCACAGAATTAGAAAATGGCTTTAGTTGGTCATTTCATCAATCTGTGTGTGTCTCTCTCTATATATGTATATATGTATGTATACATACATGAGAACATAAATTATACACACATACAGAATGTAAGATTCTGGAGTATTTGGCACATTTATCAAATTAAGATGCTGCTTGGGACACCTACATTCCATAATGCAGTGCCTGGGTTCAAGTTCTGGCCCCACTTCTGATTCCAGCTTCCCAGTAAGGTACACCCTGGGAGGCAGTAGGTGATAGTCTAAGTACACATGGGAGTTCAGGATTAATTTCTAGGCTCCTGTTTTCAGCCTTATCACAGACCTAGCTTTTTCAAGAATTTGGGGGAGTAAACCAGCAGATGTAAGATCTCTGTCTCTCTCTGCCTTTTAAATAAATAATAAAATGTAAATATATATAATATTTTATAATTACATTTATCAATGCTTAATACCTATAATTTCAAATGTCTGAGGGAGAAACCCTTCTAGAATTGTATTAAAGTTAATCTAGGGGCCAGCGCTGTGGTGCAGTGGGTTAAAGCCCTGACCTGAAGCGCCAGCATCCCATATGGGCACCGGTTCTAGTCCCGCCTGCTCCTCTTCTGATCCAAATCTCTGCTATGGCCTGGGAAAGCAGTAGAAGATGGCCCAAGTCCTTGGGCCCTTGCACCTGCATGGGAGACCCAGAGGAAGCTCCTGGCTTCGGATCAGCACAGCTCCAGCCGTTGCAGCCATCTGGGGAGTGAACCAGCAGATGGAAGACCTCTCTCTCTGTCTCTACCTCTCTCTGTAACTCTTTCAAATAAATAAAAATAAATCTTAAAAATATAAAAAATTAATCTAGATCATATTTCAATGTACCACTTTAATATTACACATACCATCAAGCAACATTTTTTTTTTTTATTTGACAGGTAGAGAGAGATAGAGACAGAGAGAAAGGTCCTCCTTCCATTGGTTCACTCCCTAAATGGCCACTACGGCCGGCACTGTGCCGATCTGAAGCCAGGAGCCAGGTGCTTCTTCCTGGTCTCCCATGTGGGTGCAGGAGCCGAAGCACTTGGGCCATCCTCCACTGCCCTCCCGGGCCACAGCAGAGAGCTGGACTGGAAGAGGAGCAACTTTTTAAAAATTTTAAATGAGGAAGGTCTTGTATACCTAAAGGCACCCTAAAGAAACTATCATGAAAAATTAATTGAAAAGGGAAGCAGTGGTAACAAAATAAAACTCCAAGAATAGCCTACTTAACTGACACCTTAATAAACAGCATTTCAGTACAACTGGGATCATTACCAGAAAACACACTATCAACTGAGTACATTTCAAAATGTTTAATGGCATACTGTTCCCACAAAGTGAAGTCAGCAATCAGCAAGTTCAGTAACAATTTTATGAAGATAAATCAGTGCTAGCAATGATGTTTCCATTTGTCTTTTTTTTTTTTTTTTTTTTTTTTTTTTTGGAACAAAGGAGTTTACACAAGCTTTTTAGAACTGCAAGGAAAAAGAATGAAAATCTCTGCAATCCTTCCTAGGAAACAGTCCCAAAACTGTCATACCAGTCTAGGTTTTTTCCCCCACACTGGCTCTCCTATAGTTCCCTTCTCTCTTCTGCCTATTCAAACTATAAATGTAATAAAAACTCACCTATTCTGAATCAGATTTTTAAAAATTCATTAAAAGAGAAAAAATGTTGGTGAAATGAATTGGTATATATTACTTTCACTAGTTCTCCTTTCTTTCAATGACTTGGTGCCCATAATGTTCCTGTCCTGCTTTGTAATCCAAGAACTGATAAGTGAGGAAGACCTAAGAAGCTAATTTTGTTAGGCTACTCCATCACTTGTTAACAATAATTACTCTCCGTCTTCCTTACAAATTCAAATACTCAAACCCTCAAATTTTTACCAACGCCCAACCCTAAAGTTCATCCAAGTAAGCAATTCAAGTACAACGAAAGTTTGCTGCTGTGTCTAGTGTAGTAAAAGAGCTCATAGCTTTGGAATTGGACAGCTTTGTTTTACAACCCACATATTTCCATTTATATTCTGAGATTTGGGACAAGTTACTCAACCTTTCTGAGGCACATTTTTCTTATCTGTAACTAAATTTAGAGAAATGTGATGTTAAACTAGATAAGCCTTGCATAAATTAGCCTTCAAAAACCTGTTAGTCTCACTTTTAACACCATTCCAAATACAAAACATCTAAGCTAGAAGCACAAATTCATAAAATTTTATCTTTAATTGTTATTTTTATGTCTATTATATCACATAGTAGATAAAATAATCATTTACTGGGGCCAGTGTTGTGGCATACGGGTAAAGCCCATCCCATATGGGCACCAGTTCGTGCCCCAGCAGATCCAATTCTGATTCAGTTCCCTGCTAACAGCTGGGAAAAGCAGCAGAAAATGGTGCAAGTACTTGGGGCACTGCTACCCATGTAGGGCACCTGGAAGAAGCTCTTGGCTCCTAGCTTCCACCTGGCTCAGTCCTGCCTTTTGCAGCCACTGGGGTTGAACCAGCGAATGGAAGATCTCTCTCTCTCTCTCGCTCTCTCCCTCTCTCTCTCCAGCTCTTTCAAATAAATAAATAAATCTTAACAAAAAAAGTCAAATATCAACTGGCACTTAATAAAGTATAACCAGTCACATCAGTGACAGTAATAGAAGAGTGACAAACTCTTGCCATTGACCAAGTGAAAAATAACTTTTTTCTTTTAGTAATATTCTCTACTTTAAAAGAACACTTTTTCCCTACACTCTTAAATTCAGCAGCTCTTCTAGGCTTTTGAAGTGAAATGGTCAAATAAAAATATTCAACACAAATGGATCTTCATAGACAATAAATATATTCAAGCATATTTTTATCTTGACTCATTTTTCTGTAAAATGAAATTTATTTCTATTTTCCTACTGCTAATTTTATACTTTAATGTGATCCCATTTTTTCACACTTTTTAGAACTTTGTTCCATAAATTATATCTCTGTTCATATTGCCAGAATGAATGAAAAAGTATGATGGAAGAGTAATATGACTAAAGGAAAGAATTCTGGCTTTACAGCTGGCTGTGGCACTACATGCATTTATGAAACTGACCTTGACCTCTCTGAACTTTAGATTCTCAACATGTGAAACAGGAAAAATTAACACCCACTCTACAAGATTCTGATGAACACTAAATGAAAATTAATATAAAGCACACATAACTGGCACTATCGATACATTATATACATTATAATTTGCTGTGGGATCGGAGAGTCTGCTTGTCTACTCAAATTCGTGGTTCACAATTATTTTTTGGATTCTTTTAGAAACTCCAAAAACTCCAGATACTCCTCTTCCCATCCACTGAAATCGGTGCCCCTCATTATTAATTACAGGAGATCACAAATCTCAATTTATGGATCTCTGAATCTCGATTGCCTAGACTGCTTGCAGTAGAGATAATTTAACTATATATACCAAGTAGAAAAATTACTGGAAATGCTTAAATTCCACTAGAAGGGAGCAAACTAATTTTCTTTTCAACAGATAATGTTTTACAAAACTAAATTATTTGGAGTATTTTTCTAGGAATAGTTCCAGTATAATCTGATTAATAGTCAAAAAAAAGTATACCTATGTTTAGAGGCCATTATCTTAGAAACTCAGATTTTTCTCATCAATTATTCTTTTTAAAAAATATTTATTCCAAGGAGTGGGATGGCTGGGTCGAACGGTAGGGTTATCTTCAGGTTTCTGAGGAATCTCCAGACTGACTTCCATAGTGGCTTGACCAGTTTGCATTCCCACCAACAGTGGGTTAGTGTCCCTTTTTCCCCACATCCTCTCCAGCATCTGTTGTTGGTAGATTTCTGCATGTGAGCCATTCTAACCGGGGTGAGGTGAAACCTCATTGTGGTTTTGATTTGCATTTCCCTGATTGCTAATGACCTTGAACATTTTTTCATGTGCCTGTAGGCCATCTGGATTTCCTCTTTTGAAAAATGTCTATTGAGGTCCTTGGCCCATCTCTTAAGTGGGTTGTTGGTTTTGTTTTTGTGGAGTTTCTTGATTTCTTTGTAGATTCTGGTTATTAACCCTTTATCTGTTGCATAGTTTGCAAATATTTTTTCCCATTCTGTCGGTTGTCTCTTCACTCTCCTGACTGTTTCTTTTGCAGTACAGAAACTTCTCAATTTGATGCAATCCCAATAGTTGATTTTGGCTTTGACTGCCTGTGCCTCCCGGGTCTTTTCCAGAAATTCTTTGCCTGTGCCAATATCTTGAAGGGTTTCTCCAATGTTCTCTAGTAACTTGATGGTGTCAGGTCGTAGATTTAGGTCTTTAATCCATGTTGAGCGGATTTTTGTGTAAGGTGTAAGGTAGGGGTCTTGCTTCATGATTCTGCACGTGGAGATCCAATTTTCCCAGCACCATTTATTGAATAGACTGTCCTTGCTCCAGGAATTAGTTTTAGATCCTTGATCAAATATAAGTTGGCTGTAGATGTTTGGGTTGATTTCTGGTGTTTCAATTCTGTTCCATTGGTCTATCCATCTGTTTCTGTACCAGTACCATGCTGTTTTGATTACAACTGCCCTGTAGTATGTCCTGAGATCTGGTATTGTGATGCCTCCGGCTTTGTTTTTGTTGTACAAGATTGCTTTAGCTATTCGAGGTCTCTTGTGCCTCCATATAAATTTCAGCACCATTTTTTCCAGATCTGAGGAGAATGTCTTTGGTATCTTGATTGGTATTGCATTGAATCTATAAATTGCTTTTGGGAGAATGGACATTTTGATGATATTGATTCTTCCAATGCATGAGCATGGAAGATTTTTCCATTTCTTGGTATCCTCTTCTATTTCTTTCTTTAAGGTTTTGTAATTTTCATTGTAGAGATCTTTAACGTCCTTGGTTAAGTTTATTCCAAGGTATTTGATTGTTTTTGTAGCTATTGTGAATGGGATTGATCTTAGAAGTTCTTCCTCAGCCATGGCATTGTCTGTGTATACAAAGTGTGTTGATTTTTTTGTTTGTTTGTTTTTTGTTTTTTGACAGGCAGAGTGGACAGTGAGAGAGAGAGACAGAGAGAAAGGTCTTCCTTTGCCGTTGGTTCACCCTCCAATGGCCGCCGCGGCTGGCGCGCTGCGGCCGGCGCACCACGCTGATCCGATGGCAGGAGCCAGGAGCCAGGTGCTTTTCCTGGTCTCCCATGGGGTGCAGGGCCCAAGCACCTGGGCCATCCTCCACTGCACTCCCTGGCCACAGCAGAGGGCTGGCCTGGAAGAGGGGCAACCGGGACAGAATCCGGCGCCCCGACCGGGACTAGAACCCGGTGTGCCGGCGCCGCTAGGCGGAGGATTACAAAGGCTGTTGATTTTTGTGCATTGATTTTATACCCTGCTACTTTGCCAAACTCTTCTATGAGTTCCAATAGTCTCTTAGTAGAGTTCTTTGGGTCCCCTAAATAATCATGTCATCTGCAAAGAGGGATAGTTTGAGTTCTTCCTTCCCAATTTGTATCCCTTTAATTTCTTTTTCTTGCCTAATAGCTCTGGCTAGAACCTCCAGAACTATATTGAATAGCAGTGGTGAGAGTGGGCATCCCTGTCTAGTACCAGATCTCAGTGGAAATGCTTCCAACTTTTCCCCATTCAATAGGATGTTGGCTGTGGGTTTTTCATAGATTGCTTTGATTGTATTGAGGAATGTTCCTTCCAAACCCAGTTTGCTTAGAGTTTTCATCATGAACGGGTGTTGTATTTTATCAAATGCTTTCTTGGCATCTATTGAGATAATCATATGGTTTTTCTTCTGCAGTCTGTTAATGTGGTGTATCACATTGATTGTCTTGCGCACATTAAACCATCCCTGCATACCAGGGATAAATCCCACTTGGTCTGGGTGGATGATCTTTCTGATGTGTTGTTGCATTCTATTGGCGAGAATTTTATTGAGGATTTTTGCATCTATGTTCATCAGGGATATTGGTCTGTAATTCTCTTTCAGTGCTGCATCTTTTTCCGGCTTAGGAATTAAGGTGATGCTGGCTTCATAGAAAGAATTTGGGAGGATTCCCTCTTCTTCGATTGTTCTGAATAGTTTGAGAAGAATTGGAGTTAGTTCTTCTTTAAATGTCTGGTAGAATTCAGCAGTGAATCCATCTGGTCCTGGGCTTTTCTTTGGTGGGAGGGCCTTTATTACTGTTTCAATTTCTGTCTCAGTTATGGGTCTGTTTAGGTTTTCTATGTCTTCCTGGTTCAATTTAGGTAGGTTGCATGTGTCCAAGAATCTATCCATTTCTGATAGGTTTCCCTGTTTGCTGGCATACAGCTTTTTGTAGTAATTTCTGATGATTCTTTTTATTTCTGTGGTGTCTGTTGTTACGTTTCCTTTCGCATCTCTGATTTTATTGATTTGGGTCTTTTCTCTTCTTTTTTTAGTTAGTTGGGCCAATGGGGTGTCAATTTTGTTTATTTTTCAAAAAACCAGCTCCTCGTTTGGCTGATTTTTTTGTAATGTTTTTCTTGATTCAATCCTGTTGATTTCTTCTCTGATTTTAATTATTTCTCTTCTCCTACTAGATTTGGGTCTGGTTTGCTGTAGGTTTTCTAGATCCTTGAGGTGAATTGAAAGCTCATCTATTTGGTGCCTTTCCAATTTCTTGATGTAGGCACCTATTGATATAAACTTTCCTCTTAACACTGCTTTTGCTGAGTCCCATAAGTTTTGGTATGTTGTGCTGTTATCCTCATTTACTTCCAGAAAGTTTTTGATTTCTCTTTTAATTTCTTCTATGACCCACTGTTCATTCAGGAGCATGTTGTTCAATCTCCATGTGTTTGTGTATGCTCTAGGGATTCCTGAGTTGCTAATTTCCAACTTCATTCCTTTATGGTCTGAGAAGCTGCATGGTATGATTCTAATTCTTTTGAATTTGCTGAGACTTGCTTTATGGCCTAGTATGTGGTCAATCCTAGAGAAGGTTCCATGTACTGCTGAGAAGAATGTAAAATCTTTAGCTGTAGGATTGAAAGTTCTGTATATATCTGTTAGATCCATTTGGGCTATAGTGTCGTTTAAATCTACTGTATCCTTGTTGATCTTCTGTCCTATTGATCTGTCTATTTCTGAGAGTGGAGTATTGAAGTCCCCCAGTACTATTGTATTGGGGTCTGAGTCTCCCTTAAAGTCCGTTAACAAATCTTTTAGATAAACTGCTGCCCTGTAGTTAGGTGCATATACATTGATAATTGTTATATCTTCTTGTTGTATTGATCCCTTAATCATTATACAGTGCCCCTCTTTGTCTCTCTTAAGAGTTTTTGTGGTAAAGTTTATGTTGTCCGACCCTACCGTTCGACCCAGCCATCCCACTCCTTGGAATTTACCCAAAGGAATTTAAATTGGCAAACAAAAAAGCGGTCTGCACCCTAATGTTTATTGCAGCTCAATTCACAATAGCTAAGACCTGGAACCAACCTAAATGCCCATCAACGGTAGACTGGATAAAGAAATTATGGGATATGTACTCCTTAGAATACTATACCGCAGTAAGAAACAACGAAATCCAGTCATTTGCAACAAAATGGAGGGATCTGGAACACATCATGCTGAGTGAAATAAGCCAGTCCCAAAGGGACAAATACCATATGTTCTCCCTGATCGGTGACAACTGACTGAACACCAAAAAGGAAACCTGTTGAAGTGAAATGGACACTATGGGAAACGGTGACTTGATCAGCATAGCCCTGTTAATGAACAACTTGATACATTATCCCTCTTAGTAGTTTTTTTGTCTGTTCTACTTAATATGACTGGTTTAATTCTGTAATTAATACACAGTTATTCTTAAGTGTTGAAATTTAACTGAAATGTGATTCCTGTTAAACATAAGAGTAGGAATAAGAGAGGGAAGAGATGTACAATTTGGGACATGCTCAAGCTGACTTGCCCCAAATGGTAGAGTTAGAAACATACCAGGGGACTCCAATTTAATCCCATCAAGGTGGCATGTACCAATGCCATCTCACCAGTCCAAGTGATCAATTTCAGTTCACAATTGATCATAATGAAAGGACTAAGAGTCAAAGGAAGCACATAAACAAGTCTAGTACCTGCTAATACTAACCGATAGAATAAATAAAGGGGAGAGTGATCCAACATGGGAAGCGAGATACTCAGCAGACTCATAAAATGGTGGATGTCCTAAACAGCACTCTGGCCTCAGAATCAGCCATAAAGGCATTCCGATCTGGCTGAAAAGCCCATGAGAGTATTTCAGGCATGGAAAGCCAAGACACTCTGGCAAAAAAAAAAAAAAAAAAAAAAAAAACCCTAAATGAAAGATCTCTGTGAGTGAGATCCCAGTGGAAAGAACAGGTTTTCAAAGAAGGAGGTACCTTTCTCTGAAGGGAGGAGAGAACCTCCACTTTGAATATGACCTTGTCTAAACAAGATAAGAGTCGGTGAATTCAAAAGGCTTCCATAGCCTTGGAAACTCATGACTGGCGCATAGGGAGATTACTGATGCCATAAACAGGAGTGTCAATCTGTAAAGTCAACAACAGGAGTCACTGTGCACTTACTCCTCATGTAGGATCTCTGTCCTTAATGTGCTGTACATTGAGACTTAATGCTATAATGAGTACTCAAACAGTATATTTTGCTTTGTGTTTCTATGGGGGTGCAAACTGTTGAAATCTTTACTTAACGTATACTAAGCTGATCTTCTTTAAAAAAAAAAAAGAAGAAGAAATTATCAATTCCCAACTTGACTCTCACTGGGATTAAACATGACAATAGGTCTGATCTGATTTCATCATCATTTTAAAAATCATCTATTATTTTTCACTTTATGTTTGTGTGGGAGCAAACTGTTGAAATCTTTACTTAATGTATGCTAAACTGATCTTCTGTATATAAAGAGAATCGAAAATGAATCCTCATGTGAATGGAAGGGGAGAGGGAGTGGGAAAGGGGAGGGATGTGGGTGGGAGAGACGATATGGGGAGGAAGCCATTGTAATCCATAAGCCGTACTTTGGAAATTTATATTCATTAAATAAAAGTTAAAAAAAAAAAGAAGAGTGTCAATTGTTAAATCAACAACAGGAGTCACTACACTTACTCCCCATGTAGAATCTCTGTCCTTAATGTGTTGTACTATGAGATTAATGGTATAACTAGTACTCAAACAATACTTTATACTCTGTGTTTCTGTGTGAATACAAACTGTTGAAATCTTTCCTTAGTATATACTAAATTGATCTTCTGTATATAAAGATAATTGAAAATGAATCTTGATGTGAATGGGATGGGAGAGGGAGATGGGACGGTTGTGAGTGGGAAGGAGGTTATGGGGGAAAAAGCTGCTATAATCCAAAAGTTGTACTTTGGAAATTTATATTTATTAAATAAATTTTAAAAATAAAAAAAATATTTATTTATTTATTTTAATTTACTTGAAAGGCAAAGCAAGAGAGAGAGAGAGAGAGATACCATCTATCCACTGGTTCATTTCCCAAAAGTCTGCAACACACAGAGCTGGGCCAGGCAGAAGCCAAGAGCCAGGAATTTCATCTGGGTCTCCCACATGGGTGGCAGGAGCCCAAGCAGTTGAGCCACTGTCTGCTGCCCTCCAGAATGTATCAGCAGGAACCTGGATGGAAGCAGAGTAGCCAGAACTCAAACTGGCACTCCAATATGAGTTGTGTGAGTCCCAAGTGGTGTCTTAACTTGCTGCACTTTAACATTAACCTGTCTCATCAATTCTTGTATACCATCTCTGAGGTCAATGGAAATGGAAAAAAGGGGATGGAATTAAGAATCCACAAATCCTCAAATTCCATGAATTCCTCAAAGCAAAAATTCCACCTATGTTTATATGCATTTTTGTCATTATTTTCTTTCTGAACGCATCCGAGGTACCTAAATTTACTAATTACATCTGGATATACTGGTCTGTAAAAAAAATGTTTCTATTATCTGCCTAAGGAATAAAAAAAAAAAGTCATAAAATGTTTTACACAGTACGCAAAACAGAACAATATAGAAATGATGAATCTGACCTAATCCTTTAACGGAAAAATGCCCTGTTTCAGCCTCTGGAACACAAGTCTACCTCAATTAACAAAAATAACACTGCAAAAATACTTAGGAATTAGGTTGCTTTCTTTAAACTTTAATAATCAGAGACCAACAGCCCAGTCTCAGTTTTCACTTTTTTTCTATTCTCCACATTGAATTCTTCTGTGTTGTGCTCTTGCTGAATTCCCACCCAGGGGCTAACTCATGACTGATTAGCCAAACCAGGCAATACCGATTCCCTTTACCAATAAATTGTTCCAAGACGGCAGGTCTAGACTAAGCCAGTTAAGTTGAAGGAAGCTGCTAGAGATTCTTTCCTCCTGAGTTGATTTTATAGATTAGAAACCAAGGTTTAGGGGCCGGCGCTGTGGCGCAGCGGGTTAAAGCTACGGCTTGCAGTGCTAGCATCACCATATGGGCATCGGTTCATGTCCCAGCTGCTTCACTTCCAACCCAGCTCTCTGCTATGGCCTGGGAAAGCAGTGGAAGATGGCCCAAGTCCTTGGGCTCTTGCACCCGTGTGGGAGACCCAGAGGAGGCTACAGGCTCCTGGCTTCAGATCAGCTCAGCTCTGGCCGTTGCAATCATTTGGGGAGTGAACCAAAGGATGGAAGACCTCTCTCTCTTTCTCTCTCTGTAACTCTGACTTTCAAATAAATAAAATAAATCTTAAAAAAAAAAAAAAAAAGAAACTAAGGTTTAATGAAGTTACATATGATCAGTTACAAAACTGAAATTTGAACCCAGACTCACACCAAACTTCATATTGTTTTCATATTTTTTAAAAAACATGAAATCCTATTTTTCATATTTTTAAACCCAGGAAATCCTGTTTTTTATTTACAGCTCTTGTTTAAAGAACAAACTAGGGGGCCAGCACCATGGCTCACTAGGCTAATCCTCCACCTTGTGGCGCCAGCACACCAGGTTCTAGTCCCAGTCGGGGCACCAGATTCTGTCCCGGTTGCCCCTCTTCCAGGCCAGCTCTCTGCTGTGGCCAGGGAGTGCAGTGGAGGATGGCCCAGTATTTGGGCCCTGCACCCCTTGGAAGACCAGGATAAGTACCTGGCTCCTGCCATCGGATCAGCACGGTGCGCTGGCCACAGCGCGCCGGCGGCGGCCATTGGAGGTTGAACCAATGGCAAAAGGAAGACCTTTCTCTCTGTCTCTCTCTCTCTCACTGTCCACTCTGCCTGAAAAAAAAAAAAAAAAGAACAAACTAGGGGTCTGCACTGTGGCATAGTGGGTAAAGCCACTGCCTGCAGTGCCAGCATCCCATATAGGTGCCGGTTCAAGTCCTGGCTGCTCTACTTCTGATCCGGCTCTGCTATGACCTGGGAAAGCAGTAGAAGACAGCCCAAGTTCTTGGGTCCTTGCACCTGCATGGGAGACCTGGAGAAACTCCTGGCTCCTGGCTTCAGATCAGCCCAGCTCCAGCTGTTGCAGCCATTTGAGGAATGAAGCAGCAGATAAAAGACCTCTCTCTCTCTGCCTCTGCCTCTCTATAACTCTGCCTTTCAAATAAAATAAACAAATCTTAAAAAAAAAAAAAAACTAGTGAGTTATATTACTAGTTAAAAGAATTTGGAGAGAGCTAAGGAATATCAATTGTTCTTATCATAAGGAACAACTCTGTACCAAAGTTATATTGGGGAAAATACCAAAACTTGTGTGTATGTGTCTACAATGCCCCAGAATAGTACAGAAGCAAAATCCTACAGAGATTCTACATGTACTATTCAGTTTCTTAAGAATTAAATAATATGGGGTTGGCATTGTGGCACAGCAGTTAAAGCCACAGCCTGCGATGCTGGCATCCCATTTGGGCCCAAGTTCATGTTCTGGCTGCTTCACTTCCAATCCAGCTCCCTGCTATTGGCCTGGGAAAAGCAGCGGAAGATGGCCCAAGAGTCTGGGCTTCTGTCATCCAATTAGGAGATCCAGATGAAGCTCCTGACTCCTGGTTCCTGGCTCCAGCCGGGCCTAGCCCTGGCCATTGCAGCCATCTGGGGAGTGAACCAGTGGCCTCTCTCTCCCTCTCTATAATTCTGAATTTTTTTTTGGGGGGGGGGAGATAGGTAGAGTTAGACAGTGAGAGAGAGAGAGAGAGAAAGGTCTTCCTTCCATTGGTTCACCTCCCAAACGGCCGCTATGGCCGGCATGCTGTGCCAATCCGAAGCCAGGAGCCAGGTGCTTCTTCCTGGTCTCCCATGTGGGTGCAGGGCCCAAGGACTTAGGTCATCCTCCACTGCCTTCCCGGGCCACAGTAGAGAGCTGGACTGGAAGAGGAGCAACCGGGACAAAATCCGATGCCCCAACCGGGACTAGAACCCGGGGTACCGGTGCTGCAGGTGGAAGATTAGCCAAGTGAGCCGTGGCGCCGGCTTTTTTTTTTTTTTTTTTTTTTTTTTTTTTTTTTGCCAGGCAGAGTTAGACAGTGAGAGAGAGAGACAGAGAGAGAGTTATAGACAGTGAGAGACAGAAAGAAAGGTCTTCTTCCGTTGGTTCTCTCCCCTAATGGCCACTAAGGCTGGCGCTGCGCCAATCCAAAGCCAGGAGCTGGGTACTTCCTCCCAGTCTCCCATGTGGGTGCAGGGACCCAAGCACTTGGGCCATCCTGGGCCACAGCAGTGAGCTGGACTGGGAGAGGAGCAACTGGGACTAGTACCCGGCAGCCCAGCAGAGACTAGAACCCCAGGTCCTGGCGCTGCAGTTGGAGGATTAGCCAAGTGAGCCACGGCTCTGGCCTATAATTCTGATTTTCAAATAAATAATCTTTGAAAAAAATAATTAAATAATATGAGGTCAATCACAAATACTTCCTAAACTGAAAGAGTAACTTCCTTATTTCAAACTATTCTATTAACCAAGTATCTATCAATATAGAAACCACAAAGTTAACACTTCCTCAATTCTCATCTCTTCCTGGTAACTGATTCAGCATAAGTCTTGGCAACAATAAAAACAATCATATACTCTATCTAAGAATCAGCAAGACAATTTTTATACAGAAATTTAGTAAAACTGGGTTTTCTGAAACTATTTGTTATCTCAACCAGAGCATATTCACTTTATATTGCCTTTTTAAATCTCTAATTCAGCATTATGAAATGGCATGCCAGATTTCTTATCTGATGCATTCAACTTACCTTCCCACATGCTCTGCAATGATGCCTCCTTTTGGTAAATGTAAACCTGGCTTCACATTTCATACAATTTGGAGCCTGGGAATCCGGTACCCAAACTGGAGCCACTTCACCCAGAGTAGTAAATGGCTTTCTGGAAGAAATTCCAAACTGACCAGCTCTGAGATCATTATCTGGACTATCCGGAGCTAATGCAAGGCACGGTCTATTGGAGATCTCAGCCTCATAACTTTCCGAATGTTCTCCATTTGTATCACCAATAGAGATGTTTCCCAAAGATGCGTTGCATATACTGGTTGCTGAATTTTCCCCTAATTTTGCTTTCCCAAGAGTATCATTTTTGTTTTTAATATTATTTCCACTGTTTGCAGGAAGGTCATTTTGTAAATGGTCGGATAATGGCTTTGGAATTTGAAGTTTAAGATTAGAAGGTTGCTTGGGTCTTGCACCACCAAAAGGAACACTGATAGGTTGCAGGTTTGCTACTATCTTAGGGGAAGATTGCCCAAGCACTGATGGAACTTGACTACAGAAATTATGCAAATAATTTTTCTTCATTAGGTCACCACTACTGTTTAAAAGTAATCCACTTCCTTCCGTGGCCTCATTTCCCCTTTGTTCGTAAATATTTGAGTAGCATTCTGATTTGCTCTCCTCTATTTCTTTTTCTTCTGTTACTGAATCTTCTTTGGAGGGTAAAGTCTTTGGAACAAAAGAAACAACTGGGCTCTGCATTCCATAGGAATCACAACCATTAGTTAGAGAATTTGCTGCTGGTGCATCTACAACAGTGGAGAAATCACATCCTTCACTTTCATTCATACAAGTTCCTTTTAAGTCTAGACATGCGTCTGCCATGCCAACACATTCTCCTGCACTATCACCACCACAAGTCTCCTCAGGCTGACAAGTCTGCAGAAACTTTCCATCTTCTTCATTTACTTGGCTATCATTCATCTCATTTAGTTTAGCCAATTTCCAATTAGTCATCTCCTCAGATTCAGAGAAATGCTCTGTCACATGAAGGAAATCTGTAGTGCCAAGAATTTTTTCATGTTTATAACCTTCATTTTCATCAGCCCTAACTTCAGCAGGCACAAGGCAATCTGAAAACTGTTCATGGTTATTATCCCTTCCAGACCCACTTGGCATGTCTGGTTTGAGACGCAAAGGTAAACCAGACAGGAGAGATTCTTCAGTTGTTCTCTCCTCGGCTGGCTCTTTTTTTGTCAGAACACCCTCATTCAAGTGGGGAAAGGAGTTATTACTCCCTACATCTGTCCTAGAAGAGCTGTTTTTGCCACTGAGGTCCTCCTCTGGTTTACAGCCCTCTTGCTTTTTAACAGTAGGACTCCCATCTGTTCCCTGGGATGAGATTACAGAATCAATTGTTAAACTTGTAATTGCAGACATGCAGGAGTCTCTACCTATATTTTCATCAACCTTTAATTGTGAAGAGGAACAGACACTGGCTAGACTATCAGATGAAGTAGTATATAGATGGTTAACAGAATCTCTCTCTGCTTTTGGTCTATTCAATGGATCCATTTGTTTCTCTGAGTTCATATCTTTTTCAGTGGACCCATTCACACTAAAAGTAAACTGATCAGTTTGTCTGTTTTCATTATCCAGTGAATGGCTAAAAGCATCCATGAGGGATTGACTATTATAATTATTACAATCCTGCAAATCACTTTGCAATGTCCTTTTATCACAGTTATGCATGACAGCTACAACAAGAACATTTTTTTCATCTGGCAGACAAGCTAGGTTTCCACACTTCTCTCCCACTTCAATAGCACTGCACAGATCATCTCTATTATAGTTTCTCTTAACTAACTGATCTTCTGCAACAGCATTTTCATCAATCCACATTGTGGCAATCTCTGGATTTAGATTGCAGTCTTGTCCATTAGCACAATGATCCTCTCCCTCTGCAGTCAGAGAAGCTGAATGAGCCTGGGAGAAGACTTTCAGCTGTGGTTGTGACTCATTAGAAACTGCAGGCTCATTCACACTGGTCAATGCTGAGTTAAATGCTGGTCGTTGAGAAGGGGGATCTAGACTCTTATTCCAATTTGTATCCAATAAGGTAGGAGAAACTGTTTCATCTGAAAAGATAATTACAGTAAATTTGTTGGTAAAACTGAAAAGCTACTAGAACTAAGTTAATCAACATTTTGCACTCTGAAAATATAATATTTCTAGAATATGAAGGTTTCTAATTTCTGGCTAGGAATAAGAGCTTATGGGTAATATCTCAGAACATTTCAAAAAACAAAATAATTCTACCTCAATTAGTAATATAATTAAACTGACCCACCAGCTATAGTTGGACCCAGGAGAGGGGAAATACCCTTAGACTATACACAGTGTAGAACAGAGAATAACCTAAGAAGGGGAAAATAATCCAGAACAGTGGAGAGAATATAGTAATTGAGTGGTAAGGAAAAATGAAGGAATTTTCTGTGGAAACTGAACGCTCTATAACTTGTATCATGATTGGGAATTGGCTTACAAGGTATCTTCATTTTTCAAAACTGTACAAGATCTATCCTTTTTTAAAAAATATTTATTCATTTAATTATTTGAGAGCCAGAGTTCCAGATAGCAAGAGGGGGAGAGAGAGAGAGAGAGAAAGAGAGAAAGGTCTTCTATCTACTGGTTCACTCCCCAAATGGCCACAAAGGTCAGAGCTGGGCCAACCCGAAGCCAGGAGCCAGGGGCTTCTTCCAGGTACCCAACGTGGGTGCAGGGGCCCAAGCACTTGGGCCATCCTCCACTGCTTTCCCAGGCCATTAGCACAGAGCTGGATGAGAAGCAGAGCAGCCAGGACTTGAACTGGCACCCATATGGGATGCCAGCACCATAGGTGGAGGCTTAACCTGCTATGCCACAGAGCCAGCCCCTCCAGCTTTCTTTCTAATGCCCATCCATGTGGGAGACCTACATTGATTTCTTGGGTTTGAGTTTCAGCCTGGCTGAATTCCAGCCCTTGGAGGCATTTGGGGAATGAAATGAGCAGCTGGCTCAATGCATGCTCTTTCTCGATCAAATAAATCAAATAAACTTTTTTTTTTTTTTTAACAGGCAGAGTGGACAGTGAGAGAGAGAGACAGAGAGAAAGGTCTTCCTTTGCCGTTGGTTCACCCTCCAATGGCCGCCGCGGCTGGCGCGCCGTGGCCGGCGCACCGCGCTGATCCGATGGCAGGAGCCAGGAGCCAGGTGCTTTTCCTGGTCTCCCATGGGGTGCAGGGCCCAAGCACCTGGGCCATCCTCCACTGCACTCCCTGGCCACAGCAGAGAGCTGCCCTGGAAGAGGGGCAACCGGGACAGAATCCGGCGCCCCAACCGGGACTAGAACCCGGTGTGTCGGCGCCGCTAGGCGGAGGATTAGCCTAGTGAGCCGCGGCACCGGCCCAGATTAACTTTTTTAATAAAAGGAAATCATATTTTCAACCTATTTCCTGAAAATATGAGACAGCATTTCTTAATAGTCCAACAGGGGGACAGGCGCCGTGGCACAGTAGGTTAATCCTCTGCCTATGGCACCGGCATCCCATAGGGGTGCCAGTTCTAGTCTCGGCTGCTCCTCTTCCAATCCAGCTCTCTGCTGTGGCCTGAGAAAGCAGTAGAAGATGGCCCCTAAAAACAAAAACAAAAACAAAAACAAAAACAAAAACAAGGAAGGAAGGAAGGAAGGAAGGAAGGAAGGAGAAAAAAGATTGCCCCTGCACCCATGTGGGAGACTGGGAAGAAGCATCTGGCTCCTGGCTTTGGATCGGCACAGCTCCAGCCGTTGCGGCCATTTGGAGAGCAAACCAACGAGGAAGATCTTTCTGTCTCTCCCTCTCACTGTCTGTAACTCTACCTTTCAAATAAATAAAATCTTCTAAAAAAATAGTCCAAAGGAATGATCAAGTATTAGAATTTTCATTATTTAGCCACCTATTACCTGGGCATCACATCACTTACTTAGTATTTATCATCATAGTCCATTTGTAGTATATTTGCCATTCAAAGAAAGAAAGTAACACAAAATGAGAAATAATTTTACTTAAAATATATTCTCTAAGGTACCTGGCTAGAGATGATAGCTTTTAACATAACTGGTACTTATAATTATTCAAAAAATAATTCAAACAAAACACGTAGTTACAACCAAAGTTGATTTCAGAAATCCTCCTTCTAAAGGAGTTATATTTTGCAAATGCCATGTTTTCTATCTAAAATATTTTCACAGATTCAAAAAATGTACTGAAAAAGTGGCCTGGGAGTGAATGGAGGATGGCCCAGGTCCTTGGGCCCTGCACCCGCCTGGGTGACCAGGAGAGGCACCTGGCTCCTGGCTTCAAATCAGCACGGCCATGGCGGCCACTGGGGGCAGGGGGTGAACCAACGGAAAGGAAGACCTTTCTCTCTGTCTCTCTCACTGTCCACTCTGCCTGTCAAAAAAAAAAAAAAAAAAAAAAAAAGTTACATACAAAGAACCCTACTAGAATCTGAAGAAGTCACAGAGATATGAACAATGAACAGTTTTATTAGAGTATTCTAGAAGCACAGTATTCACATAATTAGGTGTAAAACTTATCAAGACATCCCATGACTCAAATGACCGATACACAGAGGACTAAATAAAAAAAAGGGGGGTTACAAAAATATCTGTACCAATGGTTGAACCTCAGAGGATAATACACCTCCTAAATCTGATCAAATTCTAAAAGGTTATATTTCATATTTATATGAATCAGGAATGAGCTTAGGGATGTGGGTTAGCAGTAGGTCATATACAATCAAATTTGAGAAGAGCAGGCATTCCAGGTGATCTGCATGACCCCATGTTCTATTTAAAGCTCATCTTTCATAGACCTGAAGCAACAAAATCAAAGCTAATCTCTTCTCAGTTGCTATCAAAGAACAATCCAAATCACTGCATATAGTGGGAATGTGAAGTCCATTACTCAAATCATGGACTTTGGATGGAAATACATTACTTTGTAAACTTGCTACCTGCCATTTCCTGTTAGAAATAGATAAAACAGGTGAAGGGAAGGGAAGTGAGGGAAATTTAATTATGGCTTATATACTCAAATCAAACTAAGAGGGCAATTTAGAGTAAAAACTTCCCTAGATGAAGTGAACCTTAACCAGACATTTCTATATCAAGGTTTGAGAATGTATAATTTAATTAATCATTCTGGCATTAAGTTAAAAAAATATAAATCTTAAGATCAGGTTTAAAATGTATCATTACTTTACTGGGCAATCAATATGGAACAAATTATTTTTCTTGGTTCAGGAAATGCAAGCTCACAATCTGAAGCTGTTCTTTACCAGAAATTGATTTATTAGGGTAGGAAGGGCTCAGGCTTTAGTATCACGCTGCCTACAACCCAACCTGACACTTGTCAAACATGTAACTTTGGGAAAGCTACCAAACTTCTATCCTTTATTCTCATGTATAAAATGGAGATAAGAAGGTCACTGTCATGGAATTTGTTTTAAAGGTTAAATGATATAATCCCATGTAGGTATTTGGTACCTAGTATTAAAAATGTTATTTCTTCTTATTATATATCATCATCATCATCATCATGAAGTTATCAGATCTGATTTTTTTAAGTACAGCATCCTCTAATAAGCCCACATTTTCTATATTGTAAATCCAAATATAGGGGTAAACACTGTGGTACAGCAAGTTAGGCTGCCACTTGACCACATTCCATTTTGGAGTGCCTGGGCTCTTCTCCCTCCACTTATGATCCAGCTTCCCGTTAATATGCCTGGAAAGGCAGATGATGGCCTGTATATTTATGTTCTTGCCACACACATGGGAGACCTGGGTAAGTTCTTGGTTCCTGGCTTTGGCCTGGGCAAGATTCTGCTGTGGCAGGCATTTGGGGAGTGAACCAGCAGATTGAAGATGTGTGTGTATGTGTGTGTGTGTCTTATCTTTCATTCTGCCTTTCAAATAAATAAATAAATTTAACCCAAATAAATTCACCAACATTAAATCTCACCTTCGTTTTGTTCAAATTCATCTAATACCTTGTCCAGGTTGTAAGCTTCTGCTTGGAAGTAATTCTCCATCGGTGAGGAAACACCACTCAAGAGACTTTTTTAAACCTAAAAAGTAGATCAGATTTGTATTACACTTTGAATTATTAAAATGTGATTTATAAATTTTAAGTATACAAAGATAAAATCTTTTTTTTTATTTGACAGAGTTAGTGAGAGAGAAAGAGTTAGTGAGAGAGAGAAAGAGAAAGAGACAGAAAGGTCTTCTTTCCATTGGTTCACCCTCCAAATGGCTGCCACAGCCGGTGCTGCGCCAATCTGAAGCCAGGAGTCAGGTGCTTCCTCCTGGTCTCCCATGCGGGTGCAGGGCCCAAGCACTTGGGCCATCCTCCACTGCTATCCCAGGCTACCAAAGAGAGCTGGACTGGAAGAGGAGCAACCAGGACTAGAACCCAGCACCCATATGGGATGCCGGCGCCACAGGCGGAGGATTAACCAAGTGAGCCACAGCGCGGGCCCCAAGGATAAAATCTTACAAACCTATTTACAAACTGGTGAACTATAAAACCCACCATCACACTGGATGTACAACCTCTAAGCTAACAAAGGCTAGAAACCTATAAGCTGACAATCATCAAAATACAATCAGTCCTTGGTATCTATGAGTTCTGCATTCACAGATTCAATGAAATGTGGGCCAAAAATATTTGAGGAAAAAACTGTAAACATGTACATTTTCCTTGTCATTTTTCCCTAAACAAATAAAACATATCAACTATTTACATTGTATTAGATATCATAAGTAGTTTAGAGATTATTTAAGTATAAGGAAGTATGTAAAAAGATTTGCAAATACTAAACCATTTTATAAAAGGGAATTGAGCACCCATGGATTTTGGATTTTCAAGGGCCCTGGAACCAATCCTCCACAGATATGAAGGCACAACAGTTTAACTAAACACAGAAGGCAGACCTGTTGATTACTTCAACAGGACACACTTCGTAAAACAAATTTCAGACATTGGGAAAAGAATAATTTTATTTAGGGTAAAATTATATTTCTATTAGAAAAGCAAGCTTAAGGAATTTTTTTTCAAGGAGAGACCAAGATGGAGGAATAGGAAAGGCACTTACTACTATAGTTTAGGGGAAGACTGCTAAAAAAAAAAAAAAAAAAAAAGTGGAGAGAGTTCAATTTCAGGGTCAGGGAAGAGTTAGGAAGAAAATGGCAGAGGAAATTCCATGCAAAACAGAGAAACACTGTGAATCCATGTGGAGGGCGCAGATGCACACAACTCAGAACCCCAGCAGCCGAGAACCACAGCAACCAGCTGCGAGAATGAGGTAAGGCCAGACTGAAGCAGCCCAAGCCACTGACAATAAAGCTGCAGGGAGAGCCTGGCATGATTCCAGCTTGGAGCCCTGTGGGAGACAGTATACCTGCTAACCTAGAGGAAAAGAAAGGGGCCACCCAGTACTGGGGTCCTGTAACTGGCCGAGAATGGGCAGGTGCCATTTTGGACATACGTAATAGCTGCACCAACCAGTGTCTCCATGCCCAGCAACCAGCTGAGAGGAGACACCTGTGTCTGGCTGGGAAAACTGACAAAGTGGGTGCTCAGAACTATGGGAGCCCTGTATTCTGGGACTGTGAAAACAATGTGGCTCCATGTGAGGGTGCAGGGTGTGGCTGGGACTTTGGGCAGTCACTTTGGGCGGCTTACATGCTTAGGGCTCCCTGATTCCCTGATGAAGGTCACTGCTGTGAGATCCATGCTCACATCGAGGACAGCACAGATCCTCTGTGTGGGTCTTGTGGCAGCACAAATGAGTATTATGCCCACTGAGACTAGTGACCAGGCAATGGTCTCCTTGGAGGAGAGGAAGTGAGCATGAGAATACAACAGAGCAGCACAAACCTCCCCTCTGATTAAAGAATTAAAAAAAAAAAAAAAAAAAAGGAGAGATTTACCATGCCCAACTTGGGTATCATTTTGGACACTCCCCTCACCCTGGACTACTGAACAGAGCTCCCTGGCCACACCCAGCACACACTTCAGGGTATTCACTGAAAGTACAAACATTCCACAAATCCACAGAGGCATAGTCCAAAGATAAAAGCCATCACAGGGGAAAAAACCCTAAGAAGTATATCTACAAATGCGTAAAAATAAATGCAGCAATTCAAGAAACAAGAATAAGGAAAACAACATGACGCCTCCAAAGGAACACAACACCTTAATACCAGAATGTGAAAATGAAGACTGAAGAAATGCTGGAAATGGAATTCAAAAAACTGATTGCAGGATTACTTTGAAGTAATCAGAAACAAATCCACAATTAAAAAAATCAATAGGGGCTGGCGCTGTGGCATAGCAGGTTAACGTCCTGGCCTGAAACACCAGCATCCCATATAGGCGCCAGTTTGAGACCCAGCTGCTCCACTTCAAATCCAGCTCTCTGCTATGGCCTGGGAAAGCAGTAGAAGATGGCCCAAGTCCTTGGGCCCCTATACCTATGTGGGAGACCCAGAAGTTCCTGGCTCCTGACTTTGGATTGGTGCAGCTCCGGCCGTTGCGGCCAATTGGTGAGTGAACCAGCGGATGGAAGACCTACTTCCCTCCCTCTCTCTCTCTCTCCCCCATCTGTCTCTCTCTCTCTCTCTGCCTCTCTGCCTCTCCGCTCTCTCTGTAACTCTGAATTTCAAATAAATAAATAAGTCTTTAAAAAAAATCAATAGCTGACATGAATGAAAATTTCTTCCATAAAATTGAGATTTTAAAAAGAAATCAAAATGAAATATTGAAAATGAGGAATTCAATAGAACAAATAAAAACAGCAGCGTAAAGCCTTAACCACAGACTTCGTGAGGCAGAAAAAAATATCTGAGTTAGAAGACAAATCTGGAAATTTTACAGTCAGATCAAAAAAAAAAGAAGAAGAAGAAGAAGATAGAAAACTAAAAAACAGTGTTGGAGAGATATGGGATACTATCAAATGAGCCAACATAAAGATCTTAGGAGTTCCTGAACATGTGGAAAGAGAGAATGAATTAAAAGGCCTTCTTAGTGAAATTAAATTAAAAGGCCTTCTTAGTGTCTGTCTCCCTAATTTGGAGAAAGAAAAGGACGTCCAAGTACAGGAAGCACATAGACCTCCTAATAGACATGACCAGAAAAGAACTTCACCACAACACATTGTAGTCAAACTCTCCACAGTAAAAAATAAAGAAAATATTCTAAAATGTGTACGTCAGAAAAATGCCAGATTACTTTCAGAAGATCTCCAAATAGACTCACAGCTGACTTCTCATCTGAAACCCTACAGGCTAGGAGAGAATGGCAAGATATATTCCAATTCTTAAGAGAAAAAAAACCTGTCAACCCAGAATACTGCACCCTGCAAAGCTCTCAATTATAAATGAAGATAAAATAAGTAACTTCCCTAACAAACATGAAATTGAAAGAATTTGTAACCACTCATCTAGCCTTACAAAAGATGCTTAAGGACATGCTACATACAGAAACATGGTCATCACTATGAAAGAAGGTGAAGGCATAAAATCTCCCAGTAAAAGTACAAAGGAAATCCAAAGTAAACAATAGGAATATTCATGGAAAAATGGCAGGGCAAAGTCCTTACTTATCAACAGTCACCCTGAATGTAAATGGCCTCAACTCTCCAGTTAAAAAGAGACAGACTGGTTGAATGGAATAAAAAACAAAACCTTTTGTTGCCTACAAGAAACACATCTCACCAACAAAGATACATGTAGACTGAAAGTGAAAGGATGGAAAAAGATACTCCATGTTAACAGAAACCATAAAAGAGCTGGTGTAGCCATCCTAATATCAGACAAAATAGACTTTAACATAAAAACTGTTAAAAGAGACACAGGAGGGCACTATGTAATGATTAAGGGATCAAACAAGAAGATGTGACTATGATAAATGTATATGCACCTAATTACAGGGCACCTGGCTATTTAAAAGAAACGTTAATGGATCTACAGGGAGACACAGACTCCAACACAAGTGTAATGAGGGACTTCGATACCCCACTTTCAGCATTGGACAGATCAACCAGACAAAAAATCAGCAAGGAAACAATGGAGTTAATCAACACTACAGACCAAATGGAATTAATGGATATCTACAGAACTTTTCATCCTACAGTTGTAGAATTCATTCTTCTCTCCAGTGCATGGAACTTTCTCTAGGATAGACCTCAGGCTAGTATCGAAAACTGGAATCATACCATGCATTTACTCTGACCACAATGTAATGAAACTGGAAATCAACAACTCAGAAATCTCTAGAACATATGCAAACACACGGAGACTGAACAACATGCTCCTGAATAAACAGTGGGTCACAGAAAAAATCAAAAGAGAGAGGCTAGCGGTGTGGCGTAGCAGGTAAAGCCACTGCCTGCACTGCTGACACCCCATATGGGCACTAGTTCAAGTCCTGGCTGTTCCACTTCCAATCCAGCTTTCTGCTATGGCCTGGGAAAGCAGCAGAAGATGGCCCAAGTCCTAGGGCTCTGCACCCACGTAGAAAGATCTGAAGTATGCTCCTGGCTCCAGAACGGTTCAGCTCCAGCTGTTGTGGCCAAAAAATAAAAAATCAAAAGACAAATAAAAAATGTTGAGGAACAGGTTTTTTTCATACTATTTTTTGACCTCTTTACTCAGTTCAGAGTTAATCTTTTGTGTATAAAGTTAATTGAAAACAGATTTTAGTAAAAAATAAAAATGGAAATAGGAGAGAAAGGAGAAAGAAGGGTGGGAGAGAAGGTGGGGAGGCGAGTATGGTGGGAAGAATCACTATGTTCCTAAAGTTGTATTTATGAAATGCATGGTTTGTATACCTTAAATAAAAGGTTTCTGGAGAAAACTTTTTTAAATAGAAAATTTCTTTTTTCTTAGAATTAATTGATTGATTTGCTTATTTATTTGAAAGGCAGAGCAAAAAAGTGAAAGATCTTCATTCCAGGGGTTCACTCCCCAAATAGCCACAAAAACTGAGACTAGTTCATGCTGAAGCCAGGAGTCAGGAACTCCATTCTGGTTTCCCACATTGGTGCCAGGGGTCCAACCACTGGGCCACTCTCCACTGCCTTCCCAAGTGCAATAGTAGGGATCTGGATTAGAAGTAGAGCAGCCAAGACTTGAACCAGCACCCCAATATGGAATGCCAGCATTGCAAGTGGCGTCTAAAGCTGCCGCACCACAATGCCGACTCCAAGTTCAAGCAGCACCCTCTGGGAATATACATTAGGTATGTCATATCATCAGATATAAAATATTAGGGGGTGAGAGGCTGGCTTAGTAGTAAATACATCATATAGGACACCCCATACAAAACTTTTTGGTTTAACCCCCAGCTCTGCTCCCAATTCCAACTTCCTGCTAATGTGCACCCTGGGAGGCAGCAGGTCATGGCTCAAATTGTTGGAACTCTCCTACCTACATGGAAAAACAAGACTGAGTTCCTGGCCCGTAGCTTTGGCCTGGCCCAGTCCCAGCTATCACAGGCATCTGGAGAGTGAACTAGATCAGAGATGTCTGTCCATCTCTCTCTCTGCATTTTAAAAAAATTAAAAATAAATTTAAAATATTTAAATGTGTTGGCTATTGCAAGCATCTGGGGAGTAAACCAGTAAATAGGCAATCTCTCTAATATCTTTTAACCTCTCAAATAAAATTTATTATCAAATATACAATCAACATATTTAATGTACACCTACAATATGGAAGATACTGTGATCAGTTCAAGTCTCAGATATCATCCCTAATATCAAGAAGTTATAAGGGTAGGTGTTTGATCTAGCTGTTAAGTCACTAGTTGGGATGCCTGCATCCATAGCAGAGTAAAGTGCTTGGGTTCAAGTCTTGCAAATGCACACCACAGGAGGCAGTGGTGATGACTCAAGTCACTGAATTCTTGCCAACCACACAGGAAACCTAGATTCAATTCCTAGGTAATGGCTTTAGGCTGGCCTATCCCAAGCTGTTGTAGGCAATTGTGGAATGACCTAGGGAACAGGAGATTTCTTTCTGTCTCTTTTGTCTCTCTGCCTCTAAAATAACTAAGTTAGAAAACCAGTTTTAAAAAGAATCTTATATGGCAGAAGTACAAACCAGATTTACAGAATCGAGTGCTTGTAGTGAGATAGAATGTTTTACCTCCTGCACAGAGAAATATTTCTGCAGGAGATTGCTGATATTAACTTTTTTAAAAATTTATTTATTTTGGGGCCCACGCCGTGGCTCACTTGGTTAATCCTCCACCTGTAGCACCGGCATCCCGTATGACCGCCAGGTTCTAGTCCCAGTTGCTCCTCTTCTAGTCCAGCTCTCTGCTGTGGCCCGGGAAGGCAGTGGAGGATGGCCCAAGTGCTCGGGCACCTGCACCCGCATGGGAGACAAGGAAGAAGCTCCTGGTTCCTGGCTTTGGATCGGCATAGCTCTGGCCATGACAGCCATTTGGGGGATGAACCAATGGAAGGAAGACCTTTCTCTCTGTCTCTTTCAATCACTGTCTAACTCTATCAAAAAAAAAAAGACAATTTATTTTTTAAAAATTTATTTTATTTGCAAGCCAGAGTTATACTGAGAGGAGAGGCAGAGAGAGAACGAGAGAGGTCTTCCATCCGCTGGTTTACTCCCCAACTAGCTGCAACAGCTGGAGCTGTGCCGATATAAAGCCAGGAGCTTCTTCTGGGTCTCCCACGTGAGTGTAGGGGCCCAAGGACTCAGGCCATCATCTATTGCTTTCCCAGGCCATAGCAGAGAGCTGGATCAGAAGTGGAGCAGCTAGGACTCAAGCTGGTGCCCATGTGGGATGGTGGTACTGCAGGCAGCAGCTTTACCCACTATGCCACAGTGCCAGCTGATTTGTCTTTGGAAAAGCTGACTATAAAACTCATCTGAATCTTGTTTTTATAAATAAATATATTTTTTGGAAAAAAAAAAAAAAAGAATCTTACAAGGAGCCAACATTGTGCTATAGTAAGTAAAGCCACGACTTACAATGCCAATATCTCAATTGGGTGCTGGTTTGTGTCCCAGCTGCCCTACTTTCAATTCAGCTGCCTACTAATGACCTGGGAAAAGCAGTGGAAGATGGTCCAAGTGTTTGGGCTCCTGCTACCCACATGAGACACCCAGATGAAGCTCCTAGCTCTTGGCTTCGGACTAGACCGGTCCCGGTTGTTGCAGCCATTTAGGGAGTGAACCGTGGACAGAAAATCTAGCTCCTTCTCCTTTTCTGTCTGTAAATCTACTTTTTAAATAATTAATAAATAAATCTTTTAAAAAGCATATAACGTAGTTAATGGTATACAATGCTAAGAAAATTTAAATAATAAAACATAATCTTCGTAACAATTCAGCACAGAGATACTGTATATTGCCAGTTACTATGTCATTAATTCATCAGATAAAATTAACAGATAAATCAAAGGTTATCACAGAAGTTCATTCTCAAATATTTCTTTCACTAGGAAGTATTCTCTAAACACTCCATTGTTTTCCTTTATAGTATTTATCACCATCCATAAATATACATCAATGAGATTGTTTGATTAACATCAATTTCTCCTACTAAACTGTAGGTACCACAATGGTACCCAAAAGGCTGTATTCATAATGTAACCCCAGTGGTATTCATTCAAATAACATCTGTGTAATGAATAAATGAAAAAAAAAAGTTACAATGAACTCCAATTACCATCACTGATTCAGGCAATGATCAAAAATGCATGCTAGGCCGGCGCTGTGGCTCACTAGGCTAATCCTTCGCCTTGCAGCGCCGGCACACCGGTTCTAGTCCCGGTCGGGGTGCCGGATTCTGTCCTGGTTGCCCCTCTTCCAGGCCAGCTCTCTGCTGTGGCCAGGGAGTGCAGTGGAGGATGGCCCAAGTCTTTGGGCTCTGCACCCCATGGGAGACCAGGAGAAGCACCTGGCTCCTGCCATCGGATCAGCGCGGTGCGCTGGCCACAGCACGCCAGCCACGGCGGCCATTGGAGGGTGAACCAACGGCAAAAGGAAGACCTTTCTCTCTGTCTCTCTCTCTCTCACTGTCCACTCTGCCTGTCAAAAAAAATAAAAAATAAAAAAAAATGCATGCTAGGGGACCAGCAACGTGGCATAGCAGGTTTAGCCACCAACTGTAATGCCAGCATCCCATATGAGTGAGCACTGGTTCAAGTCCTAGATGCTCCACTTCTGATCCAGGTCTCCGCTAATGTGCCTGGGAAAATAGCAGATGTTGGCCCAAGTAGTTGTGCCCCTGCCTCCCACATAGGAAACCCAGACAGTTTTTTTTCTTTTTTCTTTTTTTTTTTTTTTTGCCAGGCAGAGTTAGACAGAGAGAGAGAAAGAGACGGAGAGAGAGTTATAGACAGTGAGAGAGAGACAGAAAGATCTTCCTTCCGTTGGTTCACTCCCCTAATGGCTGCTGTGGCCCGCGCTGTGCCGATCCAGAGCCAGGAGCTGAGTACTTCCTCCTGGTCTCCCATGTGGGTGCAGGGACCCAAGTACTTGGGCCATTCTCTGCTGCCCTCCTGGGCCACAGCAGAGAGCTGGACTGGAAGAGGAGCAACTGGAACTAGTACCCAGCACCCCAGCCAGGACTAGAACCCGGGGTGCTGGTGCCGCAGGCAGAGGATTAGCCTAGTGAGCCACAGTGCCGGCCAACCCAGACAGAATTTTGGGCTCCTGGCTTTGGCCTGGCAAGCCCTGGCCATTGCAACCACTTGGGAAGTGAACCAACAAATGAAAGAGCTCTCTCATGCTCTCTCTGTAACTCTGCCTTTCAAATAAATTAATAAATCTTTTTTTTTTAAAGTGTATGTTAAACCATTATGTAAACAGTTGCTAGGGAAGAGAATATTCACAGTGCCTCAAAGTACCACTGTGAAGATGAATTATTACTAATTTCAAAGGAAGAAATGTATGTTTACAACAAACAGATATGAAAATCACTACCTTAACCAAATGATCTAATTTAGTATCTCCAATAGTTCAATAAGCTAACATTGTATACTTCCTAGAGTGATATAATCAGAAGTATTCTGATATTTAGCCTAAATTGAATCACAAAGAATTAGTTAAGTCTAGAATGCAAGACATGCTTATAAGGTGACTGATCAAAACTTATAAAAGAATGTTCAACATAAAAATCACTGAGGGGAGCTGGTATTGTGGTGAAGCAGATTAAGCCACTGTTTGTGACACTGGCATCCCTTAATTTAAGTACTAATTTGAGAGTCAGCTGCTCCACTTCCAATCCAGCTTCCTGCTAATGCACCTGGAAAGGCCTCAGAAAATGATCCAAGTGGCTGAGCCCCTGCCAGCCATGTGAGAGACCAGGATCGAGTTCCTGACTCCTGAATTCAGGTTGCACCAGCCCTGGCTATTGCAAGCATTTAGAGAGTAAACCAGCAGATGGAAGATGGATCTCCCTCTCTCTCTCTCAGTGTGTGTGTGTGTGTCTCCCTCTCTCTCTCCTTCCATCATTCTGCCTTTCAAATAAATAAATCTTCAGGAAAAACACATTGGGAAGAAGTATAAAAAATAAAATCATTGTAAATTAAAAGAAATCAAAGAGACTAAATGACCAAATCCCGCGTATGAATCTTGACAGGATCCTGGATCAACAATACACACATACACATGGGGCCAGTCCTGTAGTATAATGAGTAAAGCTGCCACCTGCAACAACCGCACCCTATATGGGTGCTGGTTCATGTCCTAGCTGCTCCAATTCCAATCCAGCTCCCTTGTAATAGCCTGGAAAAAGCAGCAGAAAATGGCCCAAGTGCTTAGACCCCTGCCACACAGGTGAGAGAGCCAGAAGAAGCTCCTGGTTTCCACCTGGCTCACCCTGACCATTGCAGCCATGTGAGGAGTGAACCAGAGAATGGAAGACCTTTCTTTGTCTCTCCCTCTTTCTCTATAACTCTGGCTTTCAAATAAAGCTTTAAAACACAGACACACAGAGGGAAAAAAAAAATTTTTGTGATAATTGGAGAAATCTGGATATGGATTCTACATAAGATAATACATTTAACTAATAATAATTTTCATGGGAATAGACATGGTGGCACAGTGGGGTAAGCATCACTCGAAATGCCTGAATCTTTAGCAGAGAGCCTGGGATGGAGTCTTGCCACCACCTTCCAATCTAGCTTTCTACTAATGCACCTGAGAGGCAATAGGTGATAGCTCAAGTACTCAAGTCTCTGCAACCCACATGGGATACGTGGATGGAGCTCCTGAGTTTGGCCTGACCCAGCCATGGCTATTATGTGCACTTAAGGAGTGAAATAGTGGATAGAAAAGATCTCTCTCCACAATCCCACACCCTCCCCACACCATCACCACCCCCCCAACCCAGCACTCAGCCTTCTAAATAAATAAATAAATTTTTTTTAAAAAAAATAATCATTTCGCCCTGCATCCATCCCTACCACCCATGTGGCTGCAGCCTCAGGACCAGCTGTAAGATTAGGCCACAGGCCAGCGCTGCAGCTCAATAGGCTAATCCTCTGCCTTGGGGCACCGGCACACCGGGTTCTAGTCCCAGTCGGGGCACCGGATTCTGTCCCGGTTGCCCCTCTTCCAGGCCAGCTCTCTGCTGTGGCCAGGGAGTGCAGTGGAGGATGGCCCAAGTCCTTGGTCCCTGCACCCCATGGGAGACCAGGAGAAGCACCTGGCTCCTGCCTTTGGATCAGCGAGGTGTGCCGGCTGCAGCGGCCATTGGAGGGTGAACCAACGGCAAAGGAAGACCTTTCTCTCTGTCTCTCTCTCACTGTCCACTCTGCCTGTTAAAAAAAAAAAAAAAAAAAAAAAAGATTAGGCCACAATCTTCAATGACTAAACCTATTCCTCAGTTCTGTGGTGCTCTTGTTCACGCATTTATGGAGTTTCTGAAGGGCAGTGGAGATGACTGCCAGACACAGCATGACCTCTATACAGACAAGTGAACTGCAGAAATTCATTACTACTCCACCAAGAAGCCCCCATAAAAGTGGTTAACCTGGACACAAAAGTGCTGGATTAAAATCCACAGAATATTTTACAAGAGTTCTGATCTGGATGGGGTAAAACTCAGTGCACCTTTCTACTGCCTCAGCATTACTAGACTGAAGAGTTGCTGCTGCTTGAAGTTCATTTCCCATTACTCCCAACTTCACACTCTAAGAACTGCAAGTGGAAAGTAGTGAAGAACACTTCAGTTTCTTTGTGTAATTTTCTGTATCCAGTTTTTTAATTCTTTCATAACCCTATTTAGTGTTTTTATTTTAAGATAATTCACATGGCTCAAATGAACCACTCAGCTCCTGTGGAAGTCACACACAACAGCATGAGACTTCTTATTACACATAATCTAACCAATGCAACATTGAACAAATTTACTGAGGAACTTGAGAAATATGAAGTTACCACAATAGTAAGGATAAGTGAAGCAACTTAAGACACTACTCTTGTGGAGAAAGAAGGCATCCATCTTCTTGACTGGCCTTTTGATGATGTGCATCACCATCCAACCAGATTGCTGACATCTAGTTAGGTCTTATGAAAGGTAAGTTTCATGAAGAACCTGGTTCTTGTATTGTTGTTCTTCATTGTGTTGCAGGCCTTGAGAGAACACCAGTGCTTGTCACCCTAGCATTAATATAAGGTGGAATGAAATATGAAGATGCAATACAATTCATAAGACAAAAGTGGCAAGGAGCTTTTAACAGCAAACTACTTTTGTTTTTGGAGAAATATCATACTAAGATGTGGCTGTACTTCCAAGATTTCAACAGTCATAGAAACAACTGCTGCATTCAATAAAACTGGGGTGTCTAATGCTATTGCCCTGGAAGCAGAACTTGAGACAGGATATATTTTATCATACATATTAGTCAACATGTTGGCTTGGTGAGTAAGTTTAATGAAGCTTCTTAAGGGATACCAAAAAGCAGTTTTACCAGGCCACAACTTTGACAGGATTGCACCCCCTACATTTGGGTTCTAATCAACTCATTTGGACATTTAGCAAAAGATTCTTGCTGTTTAGCATTTAAAATGTGCTTATCATTTGTACCAACTGACTTTTCCTGAAATCCTGCAGTACTGAGCTGGATCTGAAATCTATTCCCATGCCAGAATCTTATCAATACATAAGAAATTTAGAAAGTTTAGCTGCCAAAATACCCAGCACAATACTTGTATATTTTTAGTACCATACAGAATTAAAATCTCAGGAGGTATGAACAATCTAGACCTTATGTGGTTTATTCTTTTAGCCATTTCAAACATTGAAACTAGGCACTATATATTATTTTCCTGCTCACTTTGTTTTTACATCTCTCACACTCATACCAGTATACATCAGGTTTGCTTAACCATCGATTTTTTTTTTACCAAGTTTTATGATTATTTAATGTTTCTATATATCTTATCTTTTGCTGTTAATAGAAAACCTCCATTTTGAAAATCTACAGTGCACAGAAACACAGTCTTTAACATCTTCAGACCAAAAAAAAAAAAAAAGCCTAACAGTAAATTTAATATTTTCACTCTGAGGTGCAATTTAACAGGGAGGGCCTGAAAAAAAGAATGAGAGGGAACTATTAAATATTTTTAGAAAAATGTTGCCTTTGTCTTGTGCTAAACATGTAGAAAACATTCTTTAACTTAGTAAATTCTTAAGAGGTAGAGATGCTTTGTTATTGTAGCTTAAAACAATTCTTAATCATAAAATTTCTGAAATTCTTGTAATTCTTCCTTAGTTATCAAAAGGTGTCCAACTTATTTTTGTTTGAAGTGATCTTTTTTCTTCCCAATCTCTTGCCAAAAAACAGAAGGAGTTTGTGCTAACAAATTGAGCAGACATCTAATATTTTCTATGCCTTTTGAGCTATGTAACTTAATATTTGAATACTTGATAATTTGTTTTATTACATAATTGATAAAATCATGATGTATACTAATGTTAGTTCAACCGTATTTATACTGTCAGAGATGTGTGGTTATAGTTCTGTGGGAGCAATATTTTGTCAGTGTTCACCAGCTTATAAAAACTTAGTACAAGAGCTTAAACATCTAAATAAATAGTGAAGTACAAAAGTAATAATAATAATAATTTTCTTGGATGTGATAATGGTATTCTGACCTCGCAGAATGTTCTTATGCTTACTCTTAGGAGATGCCTGCTTTAGTGTTTAGGGAATAAGTGTGTTATCTGCTACTAACTTTCAAATGACACAAGGAAAAAAAAAGCTTGAGAGACTGTGGGGTTGGGAAGAGGAAGAAAGGCATACAAAAAGGGGCAAAATGGTAAAAACTGATGTTTAGATGAAGTATATATAAAAATTATAAACAAAAATTATAAACAAAACAGATTATGTCCAATCCAAAAGCAAGAAAGGGAAACATGGGGCAAGAGCTGTGGCACAAAGGGTTAAAGCCCTGGCATGAATCACCGGCATCCTAAATGGGCACCGGTTCTAGTCCCGGCTGCTCCTCTTCCAATCTAGCTCTCTGCTATGGCCTGGGAAAGCAGTAGAAGATGGCCCAAGTTCTTGGGCCCCTGCACCCACTTGGGAGACCTGGAGGAGGCTCCTGGCTCCTGGCTTTGGATCGGCACAGCTCTGGCCGTTGCAGCCATCTGGGGAGTGAATCAGTGGATGGAGGACCTCTCTCTCAGTCTCTACCTCTCTCTGTAACTCTTTCAAATAAATAAAGTAAATTTTTTTTCTGGATTGGAAGAGGAGCAGCCAGGACTAGAACCGGCGCCCATATGGGATGCTGGCGCCGCAGGTGGAGGATTAACCTACTGAGGCACAGCGCTGGCCCAATAAAATAAATCTTAAAAAAAAAAAAAAAAAGGCAAGGGAAACATAAAGATGTCATAAACCTAGAAGAAACCAAGTCACAGTAATGAGCAGGATCTGAAGGGCGACAGACTACAGTAATAACCAAACTAGAGAGCAATCTGTAAGTCTGGGACTTTAAAGCTAACAGGAAGGATGGGAATTATTGGCTGCAAACTTGCAGTTTGTGTACTAGAGTGGGCCAGATTATGCTTTCTACATAAAGCCTGGAGCTGGGGAAAAACTCCCCTCAGTGGTCCTAAGACTCAGCAATGGAGTAAGATGGAATAGAACGTTCATAAAATCAACCTTGAGAAAACAGAATTCCTAATTTGGCTCTTTCTTAGGAGTAAGAATAATATTAAGCCTTCCCATCTATAAACACAACATAATTTATCCCTTTGTATACTCAGCTCATTCTATGACTTTCAAAAATATTTTTAATTTTAAAAACTTATTAAATATTAGATAGGGATAAAGGTGCATATGACTACAAAGGAATAACACAGGGAGATGTTTACAGTAATAGAATCATGATCTATCTTAATTGCAACGGTGGTTACACAAATCTACACACATGATAAGTAGTAGAGAACTATATACACATATTAAAGTAAAACAAATTTCCTGGTTATGATATTGCATATATTTATGTTAAGATGTAACCAATGAAATAAATTGGGTGAATGAAGGGTACACAGAAACTGTGCTAATTTTGCAACTTCAACATAAAAAATGTTAAAAGAGAATTTGTTTTTAAAGATTTATTTTACTTATTTCAAAGACAGTAACAGTGAGAGGTAAAGACAGAGAGGAGAGAAGTCTTCTATCTGCTGGTTCACTCCCCAAATGACCAAAACAGTTGGAGCTGGGCCAATCCAAAGCCAGGAGCCAGGAATTTCTTCCAGGTCTCCCACATGGGAGAAGGGGCCCAAGGACTTGGGCCATCCTTCACTGCTTTCTCAGGTGCATTAGCAGGGAGCTGGATCAGAAGTGCAGTAGCTGGGACTTGAACCCAAGCCCATATGGGATGCTGGCACTTCAGGCTGGAGCTTTAACACACTGAGTCACAAGCACTGGCTTCAGGAATGGTTATTAAAAATGAATAAACATGAGAGTAAGATGAGAAAGATGAAAAGATGAGAAAGATGTAAAGAGCAGTTGAGAGCCCAAGTCGGGTAAGGAACATGTCCTTCCATTAGGGTGGCCCACTGTAAGGTGCCACGTGAAGGAGATTCTCTGACATGGTGAGTCAGAGAACCCAAATGAGTGACAAAGACGTCCTCAAGCAGGAAGGATGAGAAATGTTATGAGGGGACACTGTGGAGTGGTAAGTCAGAGCCTTAGAAAGATAATAAGGGTCCAGGGAAGAGGACACTGTGGCAGTGACAGAATAGTTCTATATAGAGAGATGGAAAAAATAAGTGACTGTATGAAGGACAATGAGATCAGGGTTTTTCCTCTATTGGAGAAGGGAATTAAAATGTGGAAAAGTAGAAAACCAGGAAGACTCTACAATGTATGTTTAGAATTTGAGACAAGAGTGTGAACTGATGGATCTTAATAAGGAGATACTTGATACAAATGTAAATGCATGTAGGTGTACATACATATTTTCTAGCTCTATCCACAGAGTACCTTGGAGCAAGCAGAAACTCCTCACCTGGATCCCAAGTTGCAATGAGCCACTTCATGGCAGAATAGAAGATGTGAGGACAGTCTCACCTTTTATTATGGAAGATTTCCCTTAATCTCTGCTTTCTCCACGGTGCCTCACTCCTGATCTGTCGTGGCTGACATTTCCAAGTCTTGAGATTTAGTTTTATTTTCCAAAGGAAACATGAAAACTTGAGGACCTGGAGTCTTCTCATTGCCTAAGCTAGGACTCACATTGCCAGGCACACTCTGTTTTCTTTACTTCCCTTCTTATAAAAGCATCCATCTCTTACCCAAAATAGAAGCTCACTAAATATTCATACATGTATACCTCAAAGAGTAATATAACAATTTAATTGATTATAGTTTCTTCCTGAAAACCTCTTCTTTTGTCTTTCTGCTTCTAGACCTTTTCTTTTTTATTCTTTTGACCAGAGACTTTCCAGAATCTGGAGATCCCACTGGTACAACATTGATCTGATTGTTCCTTTTACAACCCCTTCGTGTTACTTCATATTAATTACAATGCACATGTGTACCCTCACATATCAACTATTGAGCATCTACCCTCTACTAGGCCTTGTCCTCTTCACTAGGTTACAACAACAAATAAAACAATATCCCTGACCTAAAGGAGCCCAACTTCTCACAGAAAAGACAGATGAGTAAATTTAAAAAATAAAACCCTATAGACTATACTGAAACATGCGCTGGGTGCTACAGAGTCAAAGAAGTAAATACAAATCAGACTGAGGGAAGTACTGGTATATTACATGGGGCAGTATAGGTTACCATAACAAATATTCAAATAACTCTTCTGTGGCACAAACAAGAGAGCAGCTTTTATCTCATAATAATCAAGTCAGGCCATCCACATTTCCAGGCAACCCTACTCAGGGCAGACAGCCAGGTTCCTTCCATCTTGGTTCTGTCATATATTAGGACAATACTATATAAGATGCCAATCTCAAGAAGGATATAGATCAACACACTGCTTCATTCATGGATAAAAACTTGCTACCAAAAAAATGGATGGACTAAACAGAATTCCTTATCTCAGCTTGAACCAAGAATAGCTCAAGAAAGGCAACTTGTTGGTAGGTCACACTTTGATTAGCACTGTCCTAGGGTATGGTTCATTGACTCACTTCATCAATTACAGCCATTTCTATACTGAGACAGAAATCAGAAGTCAAAGTAGAGGAAGTATGCCTAGTCTATTAACAACAGAGACCTGGAAATGGAACACATCGTTTCTGTTGCAATTCCTTTAGTGACCTTAATCACACTGACACATCTACAGTAAAGAAAGCTGACTGGACTGCCAATGTACCAGCTGCAGCTAATACAGAAGGGAAAAAAGATTTTGGTGGATTTGAGGGATCACTGATAGTGTTTGCTAGAGTAGAAAACTTCCCAAATGGCCAGTGCCTAAAGGATGAGATGATGCCAGGTAAAGGCTGAGAAGAGAACTCCCTTCTCAACTCTCCCATATGAGAAGGCTAGAAGACATGAAACAGCTTGCCAACTGCAGACCCAGAATATCACTGCCAACTGCCTCCATTCCACCTTCAATTGAAGACAACAGAGCTCAGTTTCCTATTACACGCTATCTGTCCCTTGCCTTTCCTCAGAGCTTCCATGGAAAAACCTGAGAACCCAGAGTATGCACTACTCTGTAGGTGAATATATGATCAGTTTCTGAAATCAATCTGGCTCAGATACCTTCCCACAAATTTTTCTACCCCTTAAATAATTAAGACTGCAGAAAAAATTAAAATGACTGTCTCAAGAAAAATAAAGGACTCCCCTACTACAAGAACTAATATAATATTTCCAGTTTTCTGTTGGAAATCATTTCTCTTTATAACTAATCTAAAAATACAAAGCCGGCGCCGCGGCTCACTAGGCTAATCCTCCGCCTAGCGGCGCCGGCACTCCAGGTTCTAGTCCCGGTTGGGGTGCCGGATTCTGTTCCGGTTGCCCCTCTTCCAGGCCAGCCCTCTGCTGTGGCCAGGGAGTGCAGTGGAGGATGGCCCAGGTGCTTGGGCCCTGCATCCCATGGGAGACCAGGAAAAGCACCTGGCTCCTGACTCCTGCCATCGGATCAGCGTGGTGCGCCGGCCGCAGCGCGCCGGCCGCGGCGGCCATTGGAGGGTGAACCAACGGCAAAGGAAGACCTTTCTCTCTGTCTCTCTCTCTCACTGTCCACTCTGCCTGTCAAAAAAAATAAATAAATAAAATAAAATAATGTAATTTGGTGGGCACTGTAGCAAGCTAAGCTGCCACTTGGAACACCTACATCTCATATTGGAATGCCTGGTTCAAATCCTAGCCATGTTCCCTCCAATCCAGCTTCCTGATAATGCATCAGGGGAAACAGCAGATGATGGCTCAAGTAGTTGGATCCCTGTAACCTACTTGGGAGACCTGGATGGAGTCCAGAGTTCCTGCCTTTGGCCTGTGCTGTGGGTATTTTGGAAAATAAACTAGCAGATAGAAGATCTACCCACCCCCTGTTCCTCATTCTGCCTTTCAAGTAGATGAAAATGAATAAACATTAAAAAAATTTTAAATAACATAATTTGCATTCTCTCAGAGTGCCTGGGTTCAAGTTCCAGCTCTGCTCCGGATTCCACCTTCTGCTAATACACACCTGAGAGGCAGCAGATGATGGCTAAAGTAACTGATTTTAATTTAATTTGTAATGTCATGCTGAAATTACCATTCTATGATCGAGGGAACAGTAATCTGACTCTAAAAGGGATGGTTCAGAATTAATTAACATTGTGATATAGTTTTAACAATAATTTTAAAACATCCTTTTGTTGTTGATTTAAGTGAAACTTTTTAAAAACTGTACTGCTGATTTAAGAGTCAATGTTATAAATGAAACAAGTAACAAATATACATCAACATTATTTTCTACAAATCCAGTTATTTTATTAAGTTCACTCCCTAAAACAAATAACAACGTTGATTATCTTACCTTTTGCCCTTTACACATGTGATAAGGAACAGGCTTCTCTGTGCTTACTCATGATGCTTGCTGCATCATCAGCAAGTCCTGCTGATTCAGTGTACTCTGTTTGATCCTAGAGAAAAAAATACATTACTTATTACATTTGATAAAATAAGCCCTAATTTTCTTCATATAAACTTACCATAGTCACATAAATAAATCAATGGTGTTTAAACATTAACTACAATTACACATTCAAATTCAAAGATGTGGTCAGCACAGAAGGTAGCAGCAGAACATATTTTATTGTCTAAGAAGACCAAAAGTTAACCTTTCATAGAAGAATTTTTTGCATACTGGCTTTCTATATAAAGTAGATACTTTTCTGCCCAATGACTTTAATTATGTTAATTACAAAAACATTATTTACTTTATATTATAAGAAGGCCTCTAAGAATCCATAGCTAAGAAAACTGCTGATTCACAAGAACATTCTCTATGTGATTTTTTTTTAAACTTTTATTTATTTACGTATTTGAGAGGCAGAGACAGAGACACAGAGGGCTCCCATCTGCTGCCCACAAAGGCCAGGGCAGGGCTGGGGCCAAAGCCAAGAGCTAAGAATATAATCCAGGTCTCCCACATGCATGACAGAGACTCAATTACTTGAGCCACCACTTCTGTCTTCCATGGTCTATATTAGCAGGAAGCAGGAGTCAGGAGCTAGAGCCAGAGCCAGGAATCAAATCCAGGGATAATCTAATGCAGGACACAGATGTCTTCACTGATAGGCTAGATGCTGACTCCTTTGTGATTGTGTTTTCTATACATACAGGATTTTTAAATTGCGTTTCCAAAGCTTCCTGCTGAGATTCTTACAGCCAAACAACTGTTTTTCCTCCAAATGGGATCTCTTTTTATGACAGTCATTATCCACTGCTTAGAAGCAATGACTCTATTAGCCTATCCTATCAAGAGTATGCAAAAAGTCAAAGCTTCCTCAAATGTTACTTATGGTATGAGATATTCATAGTTATGGTATTCCAAGTTAAATGTTTCTGTAACTTCTTAGTAACTGAGTAACTACTTAGAAATAATGTGAAATTCTTTAAGGGCCTAATTTAGCCTTGACCAAGATTAATTAAAACTAATCAAAACAAAACTAAGACCAAGAATGTCACAGTGTCAGTACAAAATATCTAACATAAAAGCACAGTATTTTAGAACAAATATTTTAGAAATAATCTAATGAATACCACAATTTTAAAGAAAAATTGAGGCACCAAAAGAAATTTCCTGACATTATTATACATATTCCATTATTTGATATGAAAATTCTATGCTTACAAAAAAAAGGAGTACAAAAAGATCGAAAATTCATATTTCAGAGCCAGCATTGTGGCATAGCAGGTAAAGCTACCACCTGTGCTAGGTCAAGCCCTGGCTGCACCACTTCCAATCCAGCTCCCTGCTAATGGCCTGGGAAAAGACCATTACTTGTTACATGCCCCAAGTATTTGTTGGACCCTTGCCATCCATGTGAGAGACCCAGAAAAGCTCCTAGCTCTTGGCATCCACCTGGCTAATCCCTAGTCATTGTGTTGTGTGTCTGTGAAGGTCTTTCTGGGTGAGATTAGCATTTAAATTGACAGATTGCCTTTCCCAATGTGAATGGGCATAATTCAATACATTGAGTGCCAGAATAAAACAGAAGGGGAAAGTTGGGGGAATTTGCTCTGACTGGTTTAACTGAAACATTAGTCTTTTCCTTTTTTTTTTTTTTTTTTTTTTGGCCAGGCAGAGGGGACAGGGAGAGAGAGAGACAGAGAGAAAGGTCTTCCTTTTTTCCGTTGGTTCACCCTCCAATGGCCGCCAATGGCACCACGCTGATCCAAAGGCGGGAGCCAGGTGCTTATCCTGGTCTCCCATGGGGTGCAGGGCCCAAGCACCCCTGGCCACAGCAGAGAGCTGGCCTGGAAGAGGGGCAACCGGGACAGAATCCGGCGCCCCGACTGGGACTAGAACCCGGTGTGCCAGCGCCGCTAGGTGGAGGATTAGCCTATTGAGCCGCGGCGCCGGCCTCATCAGTCTTTTCTTGTCCGCCAACTGGAACTTACATTACTAGCCCTCCAGTCTCAGAACCACACCACAGGGAGACAGAAGACTGAAACTTCTCAGCCTCCATAAGCTTGTGAGGCAATTCTTCACAATAAATTTAAATATATATAGATATACATACACACTATATTCATATACATATGCATACCTACAAACGTGTATATACACACCTATACTCTGTACACTATGGGTTCTGTTTCTTTGGAGACCCCTAGCACAAATAATATTATACACAATATTATAAAGGTTTCCCCAAAATTGTAGGCTTTTCTATGGGAATTGTATTCCTTTCATTTTCAGCTTGAGCTGGCAAAGCCTCAGCCCTGGTTAAATCCAGCCATCTACCCTCTTTATTTATTCCCACAAGCAGATGAAACGTGGCTGGAAAAAAAAAAAGAAAATCACACAAGATTGATTGGTCTCACAAGACTGGTGATTGGTCTCAAATTTACAATTGACTTCATACCACAGTTTCCTTAGTAATTTACTATTTTCAACTTTGCATCCCACTCCCTTCTTCAGATATGCCTAGTATCCTTCAATTCAAAGTATTCCTGATTCAATTCTTCCAGATAATCAGTCTCTGGACTCTGGCAAGACAAAGAGGAAAACTGGCTACACAAGAAACAGTAGAGCTGCAAAACTAATCATTCCTGTATCATCTTTGAACTCATCTGTTTTCAGTACCACAACCTACTTAAACCTTTAGAGATCCCTGGACCTCTGTAGAACAGATTTAAGGTTCTGTGGGGGTACTGACATGCTTCTCATTATAACGCCTTCTGCAGGCAAACAGCTACTGCTTCTCCAGTTTGAAGACTTTCACTCCTTCCATTTCTTGAACTTTCTCATCCACTCTATTTGTTCTTCTGTTGTTTCTTTTTACCATCTTAGGGTTTAGGGAAAGATAATAAAGTGTGTGTGTGTGTGTGTGTGTGTGTGTGTTTACGATTTATTTATTTGAGGGGCTGGCGCCGTGGCTCACTTGGTTAATCCTTCGCCTGCAGCGCCAGCATTCCATATGGGCGCCAGTTTTAGTCCTGGTTGATCCTCTTCCAGTCCAGCTCTCTGCTGTGGCCCCCGAGGGCAGTGGAGGATGGCCCAGGTGCTTGGGCCTCTGCACCAGTATGGGAGACCAGGAGGAAGCACCTGGCTCCTGGCTTCGGATAGGCACAGCACCAGCCATAGCAGCCATTTGGAGAGTGAACCAACAGAAGTAAGACCTCTGTCTCTCTCTCTCACTTTCTATAACTCTGTCAAATAAATAAATAAATATTTTTAAAAGATTTATTTATTTGAAAGGCAAAGTTATAGAGAGGCAGAGGCAGAGAGAGGGAGGGAGGAGGAGACAGAGAGAGGTCTTCCATCTGCTGGTTCATTTCCCAGATGGTCACAAGAGCTTTCTCTGGGTCTCTTACATGGGTGCAGGGGCCCAAGGACTTGGACCATCTTCTACTGCTTTCCCAGGCCATTAGCAGAAAGCTGGGTTGGCAGTGGAGCAGCCGGGAATCAAACCAGCATACATATGGGATGCTGGCACTGCAGACAGTGGCTTTACCTGCTACACCACAGCGCTGGCCCCAAGTGCGTGTTCTTAAGTCTCTATTCTTACCTTTCAGAACTGACATATGATGAAATATATCACTGAATTCCTGAAGTAAACTTTTAAAGTTTCCAATGCCTCGGCAAATAAATTAAGAATCAATGCAGGGGCCAGCGGCGCTGTGGCATAGTAGGTTAAGCCTCTGCCTGTGGCACCAGCATCCCATACGGATTCTGATTCAAGTCCCAGCTGCTCCATTTCCGATCCAGCTGCCTGCTAATGGTCTGGGGAAGTAGTGGAATATAGCCCAAGTGCTTGGGTCCCGCACCCATGCGGGAGCCCCAGAAGAAGCTCCTGGCTTCAGGTCAGCCCAGATCTGGATGTTGTAGCCATTTGGGGAGTGAACCAGCAGATGGAGCATCTCTCTCTCTCTGCCTCTCCCTCTTTCTGTAACTCTGCTTCTCAAATAAATAAATTTTTTTTTTTTTTTTTTTTGACAGGCAGAGTGGACAGTGAGAGAGAGAGACAGAGAGAGAAAGGTCTTCCTTTTGCCGTTGGTTCACCCTCCAATGGCCGCCGCTGCAGCCGGCGCACCGCGCTGATCCTGGCAGGAGCCAGGAGCCAGGTGCTTTTCCTGGTCTCCCATGGGGTGCAGGGCCCAAGCACCTGGGCCATCCTCCACTGCACTCCCTGGCCATAGCAGAGAGCTGGCCTGGAAGAGGGGCAACCGGGACAGAATCCAGCGCCCCAACCGGGACTAGAACCCGGTGTGCCGGCGCCGCAAGGTGGAGGATTAGCCTATTGAGCCACGGCGCCGGCTTAAATAAATGTTTTTTAAAAATAAATGCAGAAAAACAAAGGGAGGGGAAAAGACAGATAAAACTAACAACAACAACAAAAAAGGATATTTTGAGGCTCCCATTAAAAAAAAAAAAAAGGTAGTGAGTAACAAGGGAAATACAATCACCTCACATAAAGAACATGCTTCTCAGGTTACAAATAACCTAGTACTTTTTACCCAGGATGGGCTCTTTACAATAACAACCTCTCATCACCTTTTGACATTACAGGATCACTTTTTGGAAGGAACAAAAGAATGTAAGTACTAAATTGATAGGTCTATGACATAAAATACATTATAAATGCCTTGGGATGGGCTTCTGTGTTCCAATAAGACTGTTCTATCTATAACACTTTTCACATTACATGAAATTTCTTTTTTGTTTGTTTGTTTTAGATTTATGGTATTTACTTGAAAGGCAGAGTTACGGAAAGAAGAGGAAGAGATAGGGAGAGAAAGAGAGCTTCCATTCACTGGTTCACTCCCCAACCACTTGGGCCATCTTCCACTGCTTTCCCAGGCACACCAGCAGGGAACTAGATTGGAAGTGGAGCAGCTGGGACTGGAACCAGCGCCCACATGGGACACTGGAGTCACAGGCAGCTGCTTTACAAGCTATGGCACAATGCCAACTCCCCAACTTTTTCTTACAAAACTGTTTGACCCACCTAAATCATTAAGTCCACCAAAGACAGAATGCCCTTTATATTCATTCTTCTTTGCCAAGGCACAGTCCACGTCACACAGATCTTCAAAATACATGTGATGATTTAATTAAGTTGAGCATGTAATGTGCTACCATGGCAAAGATCCTAAACAAACAGTTCTTCATTTCATTTCCTTTTCCCCATTCCATTTGTACTCAACAATTGTTTTGGTTTAAACTCTTATCAGTTCTCACCTATACTGGCTTACTACAGTTTTCAAACTAGTGTTACTGCCTCCATTTTGCTACAAAATATATCCTTTTTTTTATTTAATGAACATAAATTTCCAAATTACAGCTTATGGATTACAATAGCTTCCCCCCCCATAACTTCCCTCCCACCCACAACGCTCCCCTCTCCCACTCCCTCTCCCCTTCCCTTCACATCAAGATTAATTTTCCAATTATATTTATATATATCAATTTAGCATATATTAAGTAAAGATTTCCACATTTTGCACCCACACTGAAACACAAAGTGTAAAATACTATTTGAGTACTAGTTATAGCATTAATTAAACACCTAAGAGTAATTGTGTATTAATTACAAGTTCAACCAATAGTTTTAAGTAGAACATAAAATGCAACTTTTGTATTGTTGTGGCTCCCCCCCCAACCTCCCTCCCTCCCAAAATATATCCTTTATAATCTTACTGAAATAACTTTCTAAAAGAAAATCAGATTGCATTATTCCTCTGCAGTAACATCCTTAACTGGCTCCCTATCTAATGTATTTAATTAATGAGTATATCATTGGATGTCCTGGTATGGGGCTTTATTTGTCAGTACATATACAACCCAGATTTATTGTACTTTTCTAGCTAACTGAACCCATCTCTTTCTTCCCCTCCCCCCAAAATAAAGTGTAGTTTTTTCAGTACAGCACTCTACCTCTTCACCAACCTGCTTTCCTACCAGTTCCCTAAGCTCCAATCACACTAAACTACAAATATTTCTCCTGAGATGCTTGAGAACGCTCCCTTGTTATGGCTTAAACTCTGCCCATGTACCTACATTGGTATACTCTTGCCACTCTTTTCCTAGCTAACACATTCATCTGTAGTTCAACACAAACTCAACCTCAAATCAATCTGAGAAGCTTTCCCTGATTACCTACTGGTTGTTTAAGCAGAGTCACCTTATGCCCATATAATAATGCACTTCTCCTGTGCTGATGGTGTTGATAATCAAGTGAATTTACATTGTGTGCCTATCCATCTCCTCCACTGAACTGCAAGTTCACTGAGGACAGGTATCATTTTGGAACACTTACTCTTAAAACCCAGTTGCCTGGCCGGTGCCGCGGCTCACTAGGCTAATCCTCCGCCTAGCGGCGCTGGCACACCGGGTTCTAGTCCTGGTCGGGGCGCCGGATTCTGTCCCGGTTGCCCCTCTTCCAGGCCAGCTCTCTGCTATGGCCCAGGAGTGCAGTGGAGGATGGCCCAAGTCCTTGGGCCCTGCATCCCATGGGAGACCAGGAGAAGCACCTGGCTCCTGCCTTTGGATCAGCGAGGTGTGCCAGCTGCAGCGGCCATTGGAGGGTGAACCAATGGCAAAGGAAGACCTTTCTCTCTGTCTCTCTCTCTCTCACTGTCCACTCTGCCTGTCAAAAAAAAAAAAAAAAAAAAAACCCAACCCAGTTGCCATGCCAGAAAAACAAAGAGAAGCCAGATGCAGGTGATATGGCCCATGAATCTCCATACAAGTGAATGAGCAAGCTTCAAGACCATTCTAGTCCCAGTCACTAACTACAACTGCACAAATACTCTATGAGAGAACCACATAGATGAGCTCTGTAAATCCCCAGAACGTAAGAGGTAAATTGTTTAAAACCACTACAGGGAGGCCAGCATTGTCTTATAGCAGGTTAAGCTGCAGCCTGCTACACTGGCATCCCCTATAGGTGCCAGTTCAAGTCCCATATGGATACTCCACTTCCTATCCAGCTCCCTAATGTGCCTAGGAAAGCAGCAAAAGATGTCCCTAGGCCCCTGCACTCTCTTGGGAGACACAAATGAACCTACTGGCTCTAGCTTCAGCCCAGCCCAGCCATTGTGACCATCTGGGGAGTGAACCAGTAGATGTTAAGATCTCTCTGTCTCACGCCAGCACACCAGGTTCTAGTCCCGGTCAGGGCGCCGGATTCTGTCCCGGTTGCCCCTCTTCCAGGCCAGCTCTCTGCTATGGCCAGGGAGTGCAGTGGAGGATGGCCCAAGTCCTTGGGTCCTGCACCCCATGGGAGACCAGGAGAAGCACCTGGCTCCTGCCTTCGGATCAGCGCAGTGCGCTGGCTGCAGCGCGCTGGCAGCGGTGGCCACTGGAGGGTGAACCAATGGCAAAGGAAGACCTTTCTCTCTCTCTCTCTCTGTCCACTCTGCCTGCCAAAAAAAAAAAAAAAAAAAAAAAAAAACTCCCTGTCTCTCCCTCTCTCTGCAGCTCTGTCTTTCAAATAAAATAAATCTCATTAAAAAATAAATAAAGACATGGGGCCCACGCTGTGGCACAGCAGGGTAAAGCCCTGGCCTGAAGCACCGGCATCCCATATGGGCACCAGTTCTAGTCCCGCCTGCTCCTATTCTGATCCAGCTCTCTGCTATGGCCTAGGAAAGCAGTAGAAGATGGCCCAAGTCCTTGGACCCCTGCACCTGGAAGAAGCTCCTGGCTTCGGATCGGCACAGCTCTGGCTGTTGTGGCCATCTGGGGAGTGACCCAATGGATGGAAGACCATTTTTCTCTTTCAAATAAATAAAATAAATCTTAAAAAAAAAGTACTACAGGAACCATCATTGTGGTACAGCAGGTTAAGCCACTGCCTAGGATACCAGCGTCCCATATAGGCAACAGTTCGTGTCCTAGCTACTCCTCTTCTGATCCAGCACCCTGCTACTGCATCTGGGAAAGCAATGGAAGATGGCCCAAGTCTTGGGTCCCTGCACCCACATGGGAGACCTGGATGAAGCTCCTGGCTCTTGGCTGGCCCAGCCCTGGCCTTTGCAGCCATTTGGGAAGTAGATGGAATATCTATCTCTCTTCCTCTCTCTCCTTCTAACTCTACCTTTCAAATAAATAAAATAAATCTTAAAAAAAAAAAAAACACTGCTTTTTGGAATTGGTTACACAGCAATAGACAAATGGAAAGCAAGTTAAAAACTTGACAATTTTCAAACAAATTTTACAGAAAGAAAAGAGTAAAAACCATGAGAGGGACAGGTGAAAAAGAATACCCAATGGTGGCAATCTTTGCTCTACTAAACTATTTATCTCTAACTCCAAATTTGCATATCTCACTAATAAGCTTTGGCACCTCTTGGAATAGTTTTAGAAACACTTAAGCACTAAATCACCAAGTAACAACTAAGTTATTTAAGCAAAAAGCTAGCTATCCAGAGTGGAAGGAAAGGTCTTACATCCTTTTATAGTTATTTTTCCAAACCCTAAATACTGCTCTACTAATAAGAGTTCTGGAAAAAATCTTTCATCTAATTAACTTTCCAGTGCCATTTTATTACTCCCTATAGATCTGCACCTTGGTACTTGCCTAGTCAGCCAGTTCCTTAATGAATGGCAAGTACCAAGTGATGTATGATTTGTTAAAAGTCTCCTCCTTTTAGGCTATGATGGTTTTCAGCACAGAGATTATTTCTGACTTTTTATCATTGAGTACCTCTGGTGTATGACACCATGTCTGGCACAGAGTAAGTGCCCACTAACCACTTGTGATACAAATTAAAACAACTAAAGGACTTTCTCTTCAAATCACTTCTACCTAGGAAATTCTCCTGTATAACAGATCCCAAAAGTTGTGCTAAGACTGTAAAAACTTCAATGCACTTATGATTTCTAAGTTTTTAATAATAATAAAAAATCACTGGTTTGTACACTGAAGAACAGTTCAAACTTAAACCATGTTTTATCTAGGTTTTCTGTTCTCTATTCACAATCACAACTCTTTTAGAACATTCCCATTTGTTTGAAGACAACTTTAAAGGAAGAAAAAAACAAAGAAAAAGAGATTCAGGAGTATGAATACAAATGCAGTATCTGGCAAAACTAGGATTTGAAATTTCAAATCAACCATGACTAACATGTAATATACCTGCTTGAGGTTTAATCCAAATGAACATCTGCTATTAACAGCCAGTGAAGCTTGGTATATAAAACACTGATGTAAGAATCTTGCAGATCCAGGACTGAATTAATGCCCATTATTTAACAGCTATTTACTATTTAGAGCAAATTACTTAAGCTTTTTGAGTATCGGTTTCTTCATATGAAAACTACCCATTGCAGGACATTTTTAATGATGAAGAATAATGTTTATGTAAAATGCCTTGAATAGATCTGATAAACAAGTGCTCAACAAATTGTAGCTTTTAATACTAACAATCAAAAAGCAATCTATACAAAAGAATATGATTTGAACCATGAAACTAGCCAATCAACTGGTTTGTTTGTAATTAATAATCCATCAGGGTTACTGATCTTAAAAGATCAATTCAAGTCTAAACAACAAAACAGAAAAATAGGAACAAAAAAGTAATGGGACTTTCAACTCTCCTAAGCGGCCAAGTAAATCTGATTCTGAAATAACACCCTTTGAATATGAGAAGTCATTCAGAGTGAAGAGGGGGAGGGAGAGGAAGAGAAGGGAGCAGAGGAGAGGAAAAGGAAAGAAAAGAGAAGAAATCATCTCAGAATAGTTTTATGCTTGCTCATCAAGTTCAAAGTACACTGAAAACAGTGTGTTCTGAGAAGTGGACACTGCAGCTACCCCATATTCACACAGGGCTTCAGTTTCCAGGACATCAACCTGAGATCTTTCATCAACATTAAATTCTCAGTCAAGAACTATAAAGAACAAGGTGATTGTTTCCACCTAGTACAACCGGAACGAAAGGCAAGTAATGTAACAAATACTGGAAAAGGTGATAACAGATGTATCAAATATACAGAGGCACTGAAATCCCTAGAACAGCAAGTGATTTGAGATCAGCATAGTAACAAGGAACATGTTTGATTCTCATATCAGGAACAATAACACTCTAGACCATGTAAATAAATCTGTATATACATAATTTAGGGCCAGAAACTACTAAAATACACATTTCTGTAATGTTTAATCTTACACGTCAACTTTCTGGGCCAAGAAATATCATATGTCTAATTAAACATTATTTCTGGGTGTGTCTGTGATAGTGATTCCAGAAGAGATTAGGATTTGAATTGGACTGAGAAAACTAGTCTGCATACTTCATGTATACCTTTCAAGAGAGACCGGGAAAGACAGAGAAAGAGAGAGAGAGAAAATAAATTTACTGTATGGAATTGGCTGACATCATTATGGAGGCTGAGATTTGTTGTCTGCAAGCTACAGTATCACATCTATTGGTTCTGTTTCTCTGGAAAACCCTAATACAATCTCTAAAGTAGTATACGAATTGTTGGCCCATGACGGAATCATTAATTAGTACAGGATTAGCTCAAGTTTATACCTGTAATTTCTACATAATAGATATCTATTGGACTATCTTCACCAATATAATTAGAATTCCAGATCTCCACCCCATACACACACACACATTTTTATCACAAGATAAAATGCCATATTTACAGGAAACCTATTCACTTAACCAGTTAGTCTGGTGTGAACTCCTGATCTAAGCTAAATTACAGATAGAACTATGCTATGCCTGAAAGACAGCTGCAATCAAAGTCACAGAATTGTATATTAGACACTCTAACAAACGTACAAAACTTATTTTTTTTTTCCTTAAGTTAGCTCCAGTGGCTTGCACCAAATTTATCTTAGCAGTATGGAATACATTTAGGCAAACAATATCTAAATAATAGTTTCAACTTTAAAAGCACAACTAAAATTTCAAAGATCAGGGGTATGTTCAGCACAGTAATTAAGTCATTGCTTGGGATTCCTGCATCCTATGTCAGAGTGCCTGGTCTGAGTCCCAGCTATTTTGCTTTCAATTTAGCTTCCTGATAAAACATACCCTAGGAGTCAACAGATGATAGTTCAAGTACTTGGGTCCCTGTCACCCATATGGGAGATGGAAATGGAGTTCTGATCTCCTGGCTTTGGCCTGGCTGAACTTTGGTTGTCGCGGGCATTTGGAGAGGGAACCTGTGGAGTGATCTGTCTCTCTGTCTGCTTTTGTCTCTGTCTTTCAAACATTTTTTTTTATTTCAAAGACCAGACACTAAAAAATATTCTAGGATCTACAAATAGATAATTAACAAAAGATAAATTCATGAGTAGAGGGGTGGGTTTTTTGTTTTAGACCATTCCAAGTAGCAGACTGACAGAAATAATTTGTTTACTTCAAATTCTGTGCACCAAAATAATGAGAGTATATGTAGACTTCCAGCTTCTGGTTTAGCATGCAAGAATCCTGGAAGTCACGGCTCAATCCTAACAACAAATTAAAAAGTGAACAAACTAAAAAAATTAACAGCTGTTCTTGGATCCATTTTTAAAAAAAGGTCACAGAGCAAACCATTACCTCAAAATTTGAAGAGATAACAGGTGAATACAGAATATCAAAAATTACCTGAGCAGAAACCTCTGTGGGAACTAGCACTGGGAAAACCTTAACTGCAACTAATAAATTGCTAGAGGCCTGGCGTACACAGCTCTGGCAGTTACAAATTCCAAGAAGATCCACTCACAGGGGAGCTCCCATACTTTTGTGAATTTTACCTATAAGAGCTCTAATCAGTTATAGTGAGCATCACACACACACACACACACACACACACACACACACACACACAAATCTCCTCATGCCTTTTGGCAGGGAGTAGGGAGAAGAACCATTTGAAATATGCCAAAAGCATTATTCTTAATAAGGTCTACCCTCAGAAAATACTAACCAGTGCAGAACCTACTGGGGTTATATCAGGGTCTAATTGCCCTGATCAACTCCAGCCCAATTTAGCTATCCTATGCCCCCTCAATGGAGGAAAAAAGAATTGAGAAGCACTAGGGAAGTTCACAGTCCTAAGGCACAGATCTGTTAAAAGACTAAGACTTAATCATCAGACTGTATAATGCTTCCCTTCCTCCCACACCTTCCCACATTACTACAGGAATATTTACAGCAGTCCCTTTAATATGATACATCTTTTCCACCTATCAAGAAATGATTACTACAAACTAAAAGGCAAAAAAACATTTCTAAAGACACAGCAAGCATGAAAATTAGACTCAGATAGGCAGGAATGTTGGAATGATGAGACCAGGATTTTTTTAAAACCTATGATTAATGTATTAAGAGCTATAGTGGGTAAAATAGCCTGCAAGAACAGATGGGCAATGGAGGCAAAGACTGACATTCTAAGAAAGAACCAAAAAGAAATGCTAGAGACCAAAACATTCTACCACAAAACAATAACAATGTAACAGAAATGAAGAATGTTTTTCATGGGCTCATTAGGACACTAGACCTAAGAAAAATTCTTCACACATAGGAAATCTCATTAGAAACCTCCAAACCTGCAAAAGCAAAGAAGTTTTTCTAAAAATTGAGAGGAAAAAAAAAGAAAGAAGGGTGAGCAGGCATTTATCCTAGCCACTGAGCCACAGGTGGGAATGTCCACATTACATATCCACATACAGGAGTGACTAGCTTTGGGTCCTGGCTCCCCTCCCAATTTCAACTCCCTGCTAATGTATGCCTTTGGAAGCACCAGTGTTGCCTCAAGTAACCGGGTTCCTGCTGCCAATCTGGAGGACCTGAAAACCCAGACCCAGCCATTGCAGGCATATTTTTAAGTGAAACAAGCCGAAATGAAAACAATATATACTCGATTCCAAGTAAATGATATTCACAAAAAGATAGCAAAAAGATCAATCATTGTCAGAGGCTGGGGAAGGAAGAAATGAACAGGCAGAACATAAGATCTGGGGGCGTGGTAAAACTACTTTTTATGACACTATTAGGGTAGGTGCACATCATTATATTTTTGCCCAATTCCACAAAATACACAACAGCAGAACTAAACCTTAATATAAACTACAGTATTTGGGTGATAATGATGTGTCAAAATAGATTCATCAATTACAAGAAATACTCCTCTCTGGTGGGGAATAGTGATTATGAAGAAGGCTACACAAGTGCGGGAGTAACATGTACATGGGAAATCTCTCTCAATTTGCTGTAAATTTAAAAACTGCTCTAGAAGGGGCCGACACTGTCGCTCAGTGAGTTAAAGCCCCAGCATCCCATATAGGTATTAGTTCATATCCTGGCTGCTACACTTCTGATCCAGCTCCCTTCCAATGTGCCTGGGAAAGCAGCAGAGGATGGTCCAACTGCCTAGGCTCCCACACCCATGTGGCAATCCTGGAAAAAATTCCGGCTCTCAGCTTTGCCCTGACTTAGTCCTGGCTATTGTAGCCATCTAGGGAGTGAACCAACAGATAGAAGATCAATCTCTCTTTGTCTGTCTCTCCCTCTATTTCTGCCTTTCAAATAAATAAATAAATCTTTTTAAAAAATGCTCTAGAAAATAAAGCTTACTAAAAAAGAAAGCATATGGAAGGGCTTCAAATATACATGGAAATGCAAATTATCTTTTAATTCTATTTTTCCACAGTTTTTTGAAGAAGCTCTCTCATATGTAAATCAGTTACAATGTGACTCACTACTAATCCCATCCATGTAAGTAATTTATTTCACATACAAAGTACCAAATATCAGAATTTAGTCAAATTTGAAGGTTTATAAAATTAATGCTTGAGGGGCTGGTGCTGTGGCATAATGAGCTAAGCCTCCGCCTGAAGTGCTGGCATTCCATATGGGCATTGGTTCGAATCCCAGCTGCTACACTTCTGATCCAGCTCTCTGCTATGGCCTGGGAAAACAGTAGAAGATGGCCCAAGTCCTTGGGCCCCTGTACCTGCATGGGAAACCCAGAGGAAGCTCCTGGCTCCTAGCTTTGATCAGTGCAGCTCCAGCTGCTGCAGCCAAATAGGGAGTGAACCAGCGAATGGAAGACCTCTGCAGCCCCCTCTCTGCTTCTCTGTAACTTTGCCTTTCAAATAAATAAATCTTACAAAATTTTAATGCTTGAAATAAAAGTTGATACTACAAACACTCCTGCCTTGATAACTTTTTGTAAGCATTTAGAGAATTGTATCTAACATTTAACTATGTCAAATTTGAGAAGGAGGTGGCATTGTGGCACTTGTGACACTGGCATCCCCTACTGCAGTGCCAGTTTAAATCCTGAGTGCTCCATGGCTTCACCCTGGCCTGGCCCTGGTTTTTGCAGCCATTTGAAGAGTGAACCAGCCAATGGAAAATCAATCTCTCTCTCTCTCTCTCTCTCTGTCACACTGCCCTTTGAATAAACAAACTTTTTAAAAAATTTTGAGAACATAACGTGAAGGTCTCAAAGCTTAAGATAACTACATAAGACGAAAGCTTAGGGTACTTGTATAAGATGAAACAAACCCATGCTCGAATTACTTAAGAACATTACAATATTATTCAATTACAACCCAAAGAAAATCTCCAACTCTAAGTTCTTGACTCCCTTTTATTCTTTTTTTAAAGATTTATTTATGGATGGCACTGTGCAGTAGCAGGTAAGGCTGCCACTTGCAGTGCCGGAATCCCATATGGGTGCCGGTTCAAGTCCTGGCTGCTCCACTTCCAATCCAGCTCTCTGCAATGGCCTGGGAAAGCAGTAGAGGATGGCCCAGGTCCTTAGGCCCCTGTCCTCGCATAGGAGACCCAGAAAAAGCTCCTGGCTCCTGGCTTCAGATCCACACAGCTCCGGTCATTGCAGCCAATTGGAGAGTGAACCATCGGATGGAAGACCTCTCTCTCTCTGCCTCTCCTTCTGTGTTTAATTCTGACTTTCAAATAAATAAATAAATCTTTTTAAAAAAGATTTACTATTTACTCCTTCTGCAATTTGCCTTTAAGTATTACATATATATGTGATATTTGAAATCCTTGTCTAAGTTAATGTTTGTTTTTCTACATAAAGTTTTCCATTTTACGTGGTCAAATTCATCAATCTTCTCCTTTTTGGCTTCTGCATTTCACATGTTTAGAAAAGCCCTCTTAATACAAATACTATAAAGATATTTAAACACATGCTTTCTATGCTATTTTTAGAAAGATCTATTCACCCATTTGAAAGAGTTACAGAGAGAGAGTGAGAGTGAGAGTGTGTGTGTGTATGAGAGAGAGAGAGAGAGAGAGAGAGAGAGAGAGAGAGAGAGAGAGAGAGAGAGAGAGAGAGGGCGAGTGAGCTTCCATCCGCTGGGTCACTCGCACAATGGCCAGGGATGGGCCAGACCAAAGCCAGGAGTGAGGAGCTTCATCCAGGTCTCCCACACGGGCGCAGAGGCCTAAGCACCTGGGCCATTCTCCACTGCCTTCCCAGGCACGTTAGCAGGGAGTTGGATTGGAAATGCAGCAGCCAGGGCTTGAACCAGCACCCATATGGGATGCCAGCACTGCAGACAGTGGTTTAATCTGCTGCACCACAGTGCCGGCCCCTTCTATGATATTTTCGTGGATTACTCAACTTTTTCACCATACAGAATCTATTTTGTAAGGAAGATCCCACACTATGCTCGTCTCATTCCATAACATGCAAACACCCTAGATATCTTTCCAAATCAAATACCATATATTTCAACTGCACATGTAGAATTCTATATCATACCATAGTTTTTTCAGTTATTTACATATAGCTAATACATTTATTAACTATGTGTAGCAATGATGAGTGTTTAAATTTTCCATTATAAAGAACGTTGCTATTAACTTCCTAGTACATGCCTCCTTGAACACATGTGGGTTTATGATCAACATTAGATGTAATTATGAAGTCACTAGTGTATCTTTTTTCATACTGATAAATTACCTTCCAAAATGATGTGTCTAATATGTTTTCATCTTAAAAACTGGTTACCTGTGCTCTTTCATTCAATAAATATTTAAACACTTTCCTTACGTGGGGCACTGTTCTAGAGACTGGCTACACAAGTGTAATGGTAACCAACCCAGACAAGGGCAGCATTCCAATGACAACAGACACTAGAGACAAGAGCTAAGTTCAAACATGGGCTCAACAAGTTCTGCAGGTCTGATCTTTTTAAGATTTATTTATTTATTTTAAAGTCAGAGTTAGGGAAGGAGAGAGAGGGAGAGACACAGAGAGAAAGAGAAAGATCTTCCATCCTCTGGTTCACTCCCCAGATGGTCCCAACAGCCAGCGCTGGGCTAGGTCAAAGCCAGGAGCTTCTTCCAGGTCTCCCAAGTGGGTTGCAGGGGCCCAAACACTTGGGCCATCCTCTGCTGCTTTTCCCAGGCCATTAACAGGGAGACAGATCGCAAGTGGAACAAGAGGGATCGAACTGACACCCATCTGGAATCCATCACAGGCAGTGGTTTTACCCACTATACCACATCACCAGCCCCTAAGTTTCAGTCTTGAACAACTTATGCTCTTATGCCTCAGGTTTCTTAGCAATGAAATATTAATAATAGTATCACCCTCATAAAATTGTTCTAGGGATTGTTTTGCCTACCTTATAGAAATTGCGGCCGGCACCGCAGCTCACTAGGCTAATCCTCCGCCTTGCAGCGCCAGCACACCAGGTTCTAGTCCTGGTCGGGGTGCCGGATTCTGTCCCGGTTGCCCCTCTTCCAGGCCAGCTCTCTGCTGTGGCCAGGGAGTGCAGTGGAGGATGGCCCAGGTCCTTGGGCCCTGCACCCCATGGGAGACCAGGATAAGTACCTGGCTCCTGCCATCGGATCAGTGCGGTGCACTGGCCGCAGCGTGCTGGCCGCGGCGGCCATTGGAGGGTGAACCAACGGCAAAGGAAGACCTTTCTCTCTGTCTCTCTCTCTCACTGTCCACTCTGCCTGTCAAAAAAAAAAAAAAAAAAAAAAAAAGAAATCACTCACTAAAGTTTTCTCATTACCTAATATTATTACTTATATTTGCTATTATTAACTATTATTTTCACACTGAAAGTAAAAATGATATATTATGGAACTATCATTTCCCTGATAATCAGTAACACAACTTTCTTAAAAAAAAAACTTTTTAGTCTTATGTTTCTTATTCTGTGATCTCCTGTTCAAATCCTTCAACAATTTTTGTTCTGTTGGGATGTTTGCATTTTTCTTTTTGGAAAATATTTATTTATTTGAAATGCAGAGTGACGGGGGAGGGGGAGAAAGGAAGGGAGAGGCAATGAGGGAAGGGGAGGGAGGGAGAGAGGAAAGAAGGAGAAAGAGACAAAGTGAGATCTTGGGGCCAATGCTGTGGTGGCATCCCATATGGGAACTGGTTCAAGTCCCAGATGCTCCACTTCTGATCCAGCTCTCTGCTATAGTCTGGGAAAGCAGTAGAAGATGGCAAAAGTCCTTAGGCCCCTGCACCAGTGTGGAGACCTGGAAGAAGCTCCTGGTTCCTGCCTTTGGATTAGTGCAGCTCTGCCTGCTGAGGCCATCTGGGGAGTGAACCAGCAGATGGAAGACCTCTCTCTCTCATTCTGCCTCTCCTTCTCTCTATGTAACTTTCAAACAAATAAATAAATCTTAAAAAAAAAAAGTGAGATCTTCCATTCATTGGTTCACTTTACAAATGATCACAACAGTCAGAGCTGAGGTAGGCTAAAGCCAGGAGCCAGGAACACTTTCTTGGTCTCCCATGTGGATGGCAGGGACCCACACACATGGGCCATCACTTGCTGCCTATCCAGCAGGGAGCTGGATCAGAAGCACAGACTTGAACTAATTCCCCAATGGGGATGCTGGCATCACAAGCAGTGTATTCTATTGTGCCACAATACCAGCCCCATGTCTGTATTTTTTTAATAATTTGTCAGAATCGGCCGGCGCCGCGGCTCACTAGGCTAATCCTCCGCCTAGCGGCGCCGGCACACCGGGTTCTAGTCCCGGTTGGGGCGCCGGATTCTGTCCCGGTTGCCCCTCTTCCAGGCCAGCCCTCTGCTGTGGCCAGGGAGTGCAGTGGAGGATGGCCCAGGTGCTTGGGCCCTGCACCCCATGGGAGACCAGGAAAAGCACCTGGCTCCTGGCTCCTGCCATCGGATCAGCGCGGTGCGCCGGCCGCAGCGCGCCAGCCGCGGTGGCCATTGGAGGGTGAACCAACGGCAAAGGAAGACCTTTCTCTCTGTCTCTCTCTCTCTCACTGTCCACTCTGCCTGTCACAAAAAAAAAAAAAAAAAAAAAAAAAAAAAAAAAAATAATTTGTCAGAATCTTTACATATCCTGGGCATTAATTCTTTGTTAAATATGATACAAATATTTTCTGGTATGACTCCTCAGTTCTGACCCATACAGTCTGTCAAGTTACAAAGGATAACAATTTTTTTTTTTTTTTAACAGGCAGAGTAGACAGTGAGAGAGAGAGAGAGACAGAGAGAGAGAAAGGTCTTCCTTTGCCATTGGTTCACCCTCCAATGGCTGCCACAGCCGGCGCGCTGCAGCCGGTGCACCGCGCTGATCCAAAGGCAGGAGCCAGGTGCTTATCCTGGTCTCCCATGGGGTGCAGGGCCCAAGGACTTGGGCCATCCTCCACTGCACTCCTGGGCCATAGCAGAGAGCTGGCCTGGAAGAGGGGCAACCGGGACAGAATCCGGCACCCCGACCGGGACTAGAACCTGGTGTGCCAGCGCCGCTAGGCGGAGGATTAGCCTATTGAGCCGCGGCACCAGCCAAGGATAACAATCTTGATCACTCTTTTGCTAAGAGAATTTCAGGTTCTGCTATCTAATTGCTTTTGATTGCTTAGGTTTAGGGAAAATGGGTAGGAAATACTTTCTAATCTGGGGTATGGCATGTCTGGCCTATGAGCCATAAAAGGCCCACAAACTCACTTGGTCTGGCTCTGCCATGGCAACTGTAGGTTGGACTCAAAATTCAGTAAGTCTGTAGAAGGCTAATTTTTAAGCTGATAATTTTGTATGGCCTGTGAATGATATTATAAATATTTAAGTGGTACCTGGCAGAAAAAAAGGTTCCCCATTCCTGCATGAAAAGTACAGGGAATATTCAGAATGGTCATGGAAATGTATATGTATACTATGGAAACAAACTATGTGGATTTCAAAATTTTTTGTACCAAAATAAATGTGTCCTAATTTGTTATAGCTTGTCTGAATATGATTAAGTTTGAAGCACTAAGACAGATAATGCATTAGGTTGAAAAGAATCCCTATCAGAGCAATACAAATTCTATTAAATTAAAGCAAAAACGAACATCTAATTCACAGTAAAGCTTGGGTAGAAGAATGATGAAATCATCAATGCTTTATAAAAAGTTTATGGGGACAATGTTCCCCCAAATCAGCAGTTCACAAAGGGATAATTTATTTTAAGAAAGGAATGAGAGGCTGGCTTTGTGGCATGGCACATTAAGCCATCTCCTGCAGACATCAGTATACCATATGGGATGCTGGTGTTGAAAACAGCAACTTAACCCAATGTGTCAAAATACTGACTCCTTTTAATTTTTCCATGAACATTTTGAAGTTCCTCACAGAAGTCATGGGCTTACAGGCAATTTCTAACTTACCTACTGTTATCTCCTACTTAGTACAGGGTATAGTAGTGCTTTCTTTATAAAAGACTCTGGATGGGGGCTGGCGCTGTGGCATAGCAGGTAAAGCCACTGCCTGCAGTGCTGGCATCCCATATTGGCGCCAGTTCAAGACCTAGCTGCTCCACTTCCAATCCAGTTCTCTGATGTGGCCTGGGAAAGCAGTAGAAAATGGCCCAAGTCCTTGCGCCCCTGCACCTGTGTGGGAGACCTGGAGGAAGCACCTTGCTCCTGGCTTCAGACAGGTGCCATTGCAGCCAATTGGGGAGTGAACCAGCAGATGGAAGACTCTCTTTCTCTCTCTCTCTCTGCCCTCCACCTCTCTCTCTCTAACTCTTTCAAATAAATAAATCTTTTAAAAAAAATAAAAAGCTTCACCCTTCATCATGTACTATGTAAATTATTTCAGCAACTTCTTTAACTACCACGGTAGGGCCGGCACTGTGGCTCAATAGGCTAATCCTGGCCGGCGCCGCGGCTCACTAGGCTAATCCTCCGCCTTGCGGCACCAGCACACCGGGTTCTAGTCCCGGTCGGGGCGCCGGATTCTGTCCCGGTTGCCCCTCTTCCAGGCCAGCCCTCTGCTGTGGCCAGGGAGTGCAGTGGAGGATGGCCCAGGTGCTTGGGCCCTGCACCCCATGGGAGATTAGGAAAAGCACCTGGCTCCTGGCTCCTGCCATCGGATCAGCGTGGTGCGCCGGCCGCAGCGCGCCGGCCGCGGCGGCCATTGGAGGGTGAACCAATGGCAAAGGAAGACCTTTCTCTCTGTCTCTCTCTCTCACTATCCACTCTGCCTGTCAAAAACAAAACACACACACACACAAAAAAAGGCTAATCCTCTGCCTTGCGGCGCCGGCACACCAGGTTCTAGTCCTGGTCGGGGCGCCGGATTCTGTCCAGGTTGCCCCTCTTCCAGGCCAGCTCTCTGCTGCGGCCAGGGAGTGCAGTGAAGGACGGCCCAAGTGCTTGGGCCCTGCACCCCATGGGAGACCAGGAGAAGCACCTGGCTCCTTTCTTCGGATCAGCGCGATGCACCGGCCGCGGCAGCCATTGGAGGGTGAACCAACGACAAAAGGAAGACCTTTCTCTCTGTCTCTGTCTCTCTCTCACTGTCCACTCTGCCTGTGGAAAAAAAAAAAAAAAAACAGTACCACGGTAGATCATTTCTTTCATCTGAGGCTTTTCTATTGCTGTCTTTGCAGCTTGCCTGGCTTTGCCAATGGCACAGTCCCAATAACCACATGAAACACCTGATGGGTCAGTCATATACAGTTATTTGCCATCATTCACACTGTAAGACCCAAACATGAAACTGAAGCCAAACAGTCTAACAGCATAGTACAGCATATAAGTACAGACAGACATGGCCACTCTGGTCTGCAAGATGCATTAGTGAAACATTACAACCAAAGTTAGATCTAAAGGTGGAAGCTTCTTCTCTTGCAATGTCTGCTAAAGAACACGCATCAGTCAACAATCCCTCAACTGCCATTCCAACATGTCGATCAACATCAAAGTCATTTGCTAGAACCTTCTAAAGTTTAGAAAGGACTAATTTTTCTACTCCAAAGACAACACCATCTTCAGATCTGGTTCTAATAGCTATATTACTACTTTCCACAGCCTTCATAGCATATTCCACTTGAAAACCTCTTCCACCTGAAGAAAATGTGGAGGCTGACAAGTCATACCTGGTGCTGATTGAGCTCATCGTGCTAAAACCTCTAACTACATTTTTAAAGACTAAGTCCACTTACCTAGGGAGTGAACCAACGGATGGAAGACTCTCTCTCTCTCTCTCTCTCTCTCTCTCTCTCTTCCTCTCCTTCTCTCTGTGTAACTCTTTCAAATAAATGAATAAATCTTTTTTCTTTTTTTTTGACAGGCAGAGTGGACAGTGAGAGAGAGAGACAGAGAGAAAGGTCTTCCTTTGCCATTGGTTCACCCTCCAATGGCCGCCGCGGCCAGCACGCTGTGGCAGGCACACCGCGCTGATCCGATGGCAGGAGCCAGGTACTTATCCTGGTCTCCCATGGGGTGCAGGGCCCAAGGACTTGGGCCATCCTCCACTGCACTCCCTGGCCACAGCAGAGAGCTGGCCTGGAAGAGGGGCAACCAGGACAGAATCTGGTGCCCCCACCGGGACTAGAACCCGGTGTGCGGTGTGCTGGCACCGCAAGGCAGAGGATTAGCCTAGTGAGCCGCGGGGCTGGCCATGAATAAATCTTAAAAAAAAAAAAGGACAAGTCCAGTTAAGCATACTGATACAGCTGTTCGGTATCCTCATTTCCTTCTTTCTACATGTCCTGCCTGGTACAGCTCTTTTCTATTAAGTGCTGCTACACTGGTTGTTTTCAAGATATCATTCTGGGTGATCTAGGCTTGTAGTTTCATATCAAACAATGAGACAATGTGGTGTCACTGAAGAAGTACAGGATCCTTGGAGCCAAATGACCTGCATTTGAGGTTCAGTCATTGTCTAACTAAAAAACTTTAAAATTTATTTATTTATTTGAAAGTCATAGTTACACATAGAGAGGAGAGGCAGAAAGAGAAAGAGAGAGCTCTTCAATCTGCTGGCTCACTCCCCAAATGACCACAATGGCCAGAGCTGCGGTGATCCACGCCAGGAGCCAGGAGCTTCTTCTGGGCCTCCCACACAGGTACTGGGGCCCAAATACTTGGGCTATCTTCTACTGTTTTCCCAGGCTATAGCAGAGAGCTGGATCGGAAGTGGAGCAGCCGAGACTTGAATTGGAGCCCATGTGGGATACCGGCACTACAAGTGGTGGCCCCACCCACAATGCCACAGTGTTGGCCCCTAACTATAAGATCTTTTTTTTAAAAAAAGATTTATTTTATTTATTTGAAAGACAGATTACAGAGAAAGGTAGAGACAGAGAGAGAGAGTTCTTCCTTCGGCTGGGGCCATCTTCTACTCCCCTGCTAGGCCATAGTAGAGAGCGGGATCGGAACTGGAGCAGCCGGGTCTCGAACTGGCACCCATATGGGATACCCGCACTTCAGGTCAGGGCTTTAACCCACTGAGCCACAGCGCCGGCCCCAACTATAAGATCTTAATATTCCTAAATCTCAATTTCTGTTTTCAAATTAGGATAATATTAATAAAATTTAATCTCTCTGGGTTATAAGATCACAGTAAGGATTATAAAATTAAATGACAATGGAAAAATACTTTCTAAAGTATTCCACAAACAGTCATCACTATCATTTGAAATATAACTCAAAGACAGTATCAGTGAAAGACCTCCACCAGGCAATTTACTTCATGAGGGGAAAGGATCATGCCTGACTGGATCATGGCTACAACTCAAACCTGGCAAATTTGCTGAATCAAAGACTGAAAAAAAATGTCAAGAAATGAAAAGAGCACCAACCATTGACCTGAACCACATTAGGAAATATCTGATAAAGTGAGAATACCAACAACCCTCTCAAAAAATTGCTATGAGGATTAAAAAAGATATAATATCCACAGACTATAACATAATGGATACTTCTCTGCTTCTTCCTCCTAAATCAGATATGGGTTAGGACTTGGCTGTATAAAATTTAGATATTATTAATAATTTAATAATAATGGGTAGTGGCTCAAATTCTTCTAAGGACAATCCAAATTATTACACTATAATCTGCTTTTTAATGTCAATAAACATTAATATGATAGAAAAGTGATTAAACACTTTATTTCAGCCATGTTCAAACTGCTATAGTTCACTGTGACTTACACAATTATTTCCCTACAACAAACCACTGCCCCACTGAAGTTAAGAGCCTTCTCAGGCACAATGATTCTTTATGTAATCTAGATACCACGATTCACTTCTAATGGATTTCAAACTCATTTAAGCCATACCAAAACAAATTCCATTTATTGGTCACAGCATATAAGATTGGAACAGGGGGCCAGCGCTGTGGCGCAGTGGGTTAACGCCCTGGCCTGAGGCGCTGGCATCCCATATGGGCACTGGTTCGAGACCCGGCTGCTCCACTTCTAATCCAGCTCTCTACTATGGCCTAGCAGGGGAATAGAAGATGGCCCTAGTCCTTGGGCCCCTGCACCCACATAGGAGACCTGGAGAAGCTCCTGGCTCCTGGCATCATCGACACAGCTCCTGCCATTGCGTCCAGTTGAGGAGTGAACCATCGGATAGAAGACCTCTCTCTCTCTCTCTCTGCCTCTCCTCTCTGTAACTCTTTCAAATAAATAAATAAATCTTTAAAATAAATAAATAAAATATTAAAAAAACACAAAATATATAGGTCACCATTCAGAAATATCAAATATTAAAATGCAATATATGCAAATGTGTTATAAAAACCAAGAGGAAACAAAAATCATTACAGTTTAGAATTATCTGGTAAGGCTTCATAGATAAGCTTTGAACTGAGTATTAAAAGTAGGACTTGGAAGAATTAGGGGAAAAAAGAGGAAGAAAACTTTTTTTTTTAATCTTAAGTAAAACCTGTAAAAAATACAAACTAATTCTTGGCAGTTTCAATATATACAACTGTTCCAGCATGTAACAAAAATATATTTCTAGGGCCATAGCTGTGGTATAGTATATTAAACTGCTGCCTGTAGTACTGGCATTCCATATGGGTGCTGGTTCAAGTCCTAGCTGCTCTACTTCTGATCCAGCTCCCTGCTAATGCACGAAGAAAAGCAGCAAAAGACAACCCAAGTCCTTGGATCCCTGCACCCATGTGAGAGACCCAGATGAAGCTCCTGGCTTCAGCCCGGCCCCGGCCCAGGCCCCGGCCCAGGCCCCAGCCCAGGCCCCGGCCCAGGCCCAGGCCCAGCAGATGCAGCCATTTGGGGAGTGAACCAGTGGATGGAAGATCTTCCTCTCTGTCTTTCCCTCTCTCTACATAACTCTACTTTCCAAATAAATAAATCTTTGAAAAAACAGGATAGAAAAATATATTCTGCAGGAAAAAAAAAAAAAGAGCTTTTCTGGTTGACAAATCCATTCAACTGTATAAAATGAGCTTACTGGAGATGAAACAGCAAGCAATCAGGCAAAACCTTGGCCCCTGGGGAAGCTTACATTCTACTGAGTGAAAATAGCTAATAAACAAGTTAATCTTGTGGTATGGAATGCTAGACGGTATGTGGTATGCTAGATGCTACTTGATAAGATGGAAAATAAAGAAAGCAAGAGAGAGGAAAGATTGGAGGTTTCAAATTTAGAGAAGTTAGCCAGGGAAGATCTCACTGAGAGGGGACATTATGTCAAAAACTGAATGTCAGAGAACTACCCTGTAAATGTTTTGTAGAAGAGCGTTCTGGAGGAAACACAATGATGAAGAGCAAATTCAGTGAGATGAAGAATAATAGATGAGAACAAAGAGCTCATTGAGAGAACAGATTAGGACCGGTCAGTTACCAATTATTTCCAGCAAAAATCAATACAAAACTTCCTAAAAATTTTTTAAGATTTATTTTCATTTATTTGAAAGTCAGAGAGAGAGAGAGAGAGAGAGAGAGAGAAATATCTTCCATCCACTGGCTCACTTCCCAAATGGCCACAACAGCTTGGGGCTAGGCCAGGCAGAATCCATGAGCCTAGAACCCTATCTGGGGGTCATCTTCTGCTTGCCCAGGCACATTAGCAGGAAGCTGAATCAGAAGCAGAGCAGTTAGGACTCAAACAGGCACTCCTATATGGGATGAGGGACATGGTAAGCAGTGCCTTAATCCACTGTGTAACAACACCAGCCCCTACTTGTGAAGAGATTTTAGCAACAGTTTCCTTAAATAGGACTACACTAAAAAGAAGTCCCATCTTACTCCCAACGTGACCCCAAATCTCACACTAATCACTGTATAACACACACAATGAGAAAATGAAACTAATTCCAACTGCTTTCACTTCAATAGCTTGCTGAAAATATTCCTAAATTTCTTTGCCTTTTCCCAAAGGAGCTACAAAAACAAATATTTTTATTACAAGAATGTCTTAGGATCTAAATGTCAAAAAAATCAACAACTATACTTTTTAAGATTTGTTCAAAGTAATGAAGTACTGAATGCAAGCCTTAAAACTGTATTTTTATTCTTGTTATAAAAAATTTGAGGGGCCAGCATCACGGCACAGAGTGTCACCACATGCAACATTGGCGTACATTGTAAGTGCCAATTCAAGTCCCAGCTACTCTACTTCTGATCCAGCACCCTGCTAATGCACCTGAAACAGCAGCAGAAGATGGTCCAAGTACTTGGGCCCCTGTCATCCATGTGGGATACTTGAATGGAGTTCTCAGCCCCAGCCATTTGGGGAGTCAACCAGTAGATGGAAGATCTCAATCTCTAACTTTGCCTTTCAAATAAATAAAATAAATCTTAAAAAAAAATATATTGGGGCCAGCACTGTGGTACAGTGGGCAAAGCCACTACCTGCAGTGACAGCATCCCATGTGGGCACCAGTTCAAGTCCTGGCTGTTCCACCTCCAATCCACCTCCCTGCTAATGTGCCTGGGAAAACGGCAGAGGATGGCCCAGGTGCTTGGGTCCCTGCACCCATGTGGGAGACCCATATGAAGCTCCTGGTTCCTGGCTTCAGTCTAGCCCAGCCCTGGCCATTGTGGCCATTTGGCAGGAGAACCAACAGATGGCTCACTCGCTTGCTCTCTCGCTCTCTCTCTCTCTCTCTCTCGGCCTGTCCCTTTGTATAACTTTGCCTTTCAAAAAATAATTTTTAAAGAACAACAATAAATAAAAAATTTATCTGAAAGGGAGAGTGACAGAGAGAGATCTTCCATTCACTGGTTTACACCCCAAATGCTCTCAACAGCCAGTGCTGGGCCAAGCCAAACTCATGAGCCCAGAACTCCATCCAGGTCTCCCACATGGGTGGCAGGGAACTGGGCCTCCAAGGCACATGAGCAGGAAGCCAGATCATGGGTGGCAGGGAACTGGGCCTCCCAGGCACATGAGCAGGAAGCCAGATCAGAAGTAGAGGTGGAAGTGGGATTCAATCCCAGGCACTCCAATATGGAATATACAAGTTCCAAATGGCAACTTAACCTGCTGCCAAAACTATTTTTTAAAGAATTATAAGTCAAACACTCAGAGTTGACCTAATCAAACTGTTGAATTTATGAGTTTTTAAAACAAGCTAGGCAGTGCTATGATGTAAAGTAGAGGTTGCTTGAAGGTATCTATACACAAAATTGAGAATCTCTGGAATAGCCTAAATTCATCAAAATGTGGTCCAGACTCCTAGGAATCCACAAAATCCTTTCAGGAATTATAAAAGATCAAAACTATTTTCATTAACAACATTATGAAATAATGCCTTAATATGCCCTTTTCACTATGTTGACAAGTACAGAGAAGATGCAATAGCAATGGTTGGATAGAACTGCTTGCACCTTAGCATAAATCAAGGCAGCAATATCAAATTGTAATAGTAATCCTGTTCTTCACACCATGCACCTTGTTTAAAAAAAAGTTTCACTTAATTGATGAAACAATAAAAAACACTGTTAAATCTCAGCTCTTAAGTAAATGTCTTTTTAATATTTTGTGTGACAAAATGAGAAGTACAAATAAAACACTTCTGCTACATACCAAAGAGGATAACTGTGTCAAGGAAGTACTTGCACAATTGTTTAATAAGTGAACTCAGACATGTTTTTCCCATTAACTATTATAATTTCAAAGAGGGAAGGAGTTAAAACAGAATGCAAGCAGCAAAAAAGAATTCACAGACAAGGAGCTAGGTAAGCTATAAGATATGCTTCCAACTCTCCAATAATGGGTAGCACAGTCCAGACAATAATCAAGTTTGCTATTATGACTTAGAATTCTTATAATCTCAATCATTTATTATGTTTTAGGAACTATGTTGACCACTAACTATTGAATTGAAATCAAAATCTTAAACTTATACTAGAAAAATCCAGAGTTCTAAACCAATATGGTACCATTAGCAGAATTTCAACAGAAGCAAATACACAAATAAGTGCTCTGACTGAAGTTCGCTGATACAGCAGGGCAGCTAACTTTCCCTTTATTTCTCATTTACCCATTCTCAATAGGAATTCTGTGGATTCTCTAACTCAATCATATGTTCCACCCCATTTCAACTGATTTATATTGGTTTCTTCATATACAGGTACTCATACAGGCATCTACCCTTGCAGATTGTTCACTATCCTTCCAGTGGGACTTTTATTTCTCCAATTCAAAGTTGAAGGAGTCCAGTGGGGATCTCTCCATCAAGTTGCTTGTTGTCTTTTTTTTTTCCTGAAGCTGTCTTTTACTTTTTTTCCTTTTGTCTAATTACATTGGTAGTTTCCCCAAAAGAAGTGACAGTGGATATTTTTGTTTGACTTTAACAAAAATTTTTTCAGCGCTTCACCATTAAGCCTAATACTGATTTTTTATTATATTTATATAATTAAAAACAGGACCAGTAGCTCCTAACTAAAAACATGAAGAGGCCAGTAGCTCCTTTGCATTGCTATTGTTTAATATTGGCTTAGTCTTAATTTTTGTGGTAAAATGCACAACATAAAATTTAACAATTTTCAAGTATATGAATCAGTGGTTTTAAGTATAACTGCAGTAGTGTACAAACCATTACCTCCATCCATTGCCAGAACTTTTTCATCCACCCAAACTGAAACTCTGTAATGATAAACAGTAACATTTCCTCCTCTCCTCAGCTCTGAAAAACCACCATTCCTCTTCTGTCTCTAGGAACTTGATAATCATATTATTTTTACTAGTGGGAAATCTCAAGTCTTGAAATGCTGATTTTCTTCCCCAAGACCACCTTGCTAATCATTAGCAAATAAAGCAAGCTCTTAGTATGTAGAAAGAAAAAAGACTGATGCTCTATAACCAGATTCACTGAATCAGGCCAAAGAGCTTCACTGCCTTTTTTGCCTCACTTGTTTTGTCTTGCTTATGGCTGCTGGATTTCTGCAAGATATTTACATGACAACATTTCTAATTATGTTTCAATGAATAAAGGTAGAAATTCAGGTCACACAGTAATTCCTAATAGGCTGAAAAGCTTTGACCATAGGTACTATTCATCTGAAAGTACATCACTAATGATATGGCCTACAGCTTGATTACTGATCTTATCCTGTTTAATATTTTTACTAACAATTTTGATGTGGCCACTTATGACACAATGATAGAATCTGTGATATAAAGAAAGTGTGGCAGCTGGATCTGTTGGATCAAAGAATCAGTATTTAAAGATCTAATCAAATTAGAAAAAAAATGAAATAAATTGTATCTAACAGGATCTTTTATATAAAAGTTTTCCTCCAGAGTTTTTCAAGATGGTTGGAATAGTGAGGGAATTTACTGCTCTAGTGTAGGGGGAGATAGTTTAAAAAAAAAAAAAAAGTAGACAGAGCGCAATCTCAGGGGAGGGTTAGAAAGAAAATCACAGAGGAAACTCCATGCAAATTGGCGGGGAGGCAGACCCTGGGACCTACATGGAAGGTGAAGATGCACACATCTCAGAACCCCAGCAGCTGAGAGCCTCAGCACCAGCTTTGGAGGGTGAGGTGAGACTAGACTGCATCAGCCCAAGCCACTGGCGATAAAAATTATGGGAAGAACCTGGCATGGGCCCGGCTTGGAGCCCTAAGGGGAACAGTACACCTGCCAACCTAGAGGGGAAAAAAATGGGGCAAGTTTCTCTCTCCCCAATGACCTGGCACCAGCATCCTGCAACTAGTCAAGAGGGCAGGCACCAACCATTTTGGACATACATAACAACTGTGCCAGTTCATGTCTGCATGCCCAGCAACCAGCAGAGAAGAGACACCAAGTCTGGCTGGGAGAAGTGACAGAGGGTTGGGTGCTCGTGACTGTGAGAGCCTGAGAAAACACTGTAACTGTGTGGGAGGGTGCAAGGTGTGGCTGGGACTTTGGGCAGTCACTGTGGGCGGCTCAACAGGAAGACGTGACTACTGTAAATATATGTACCTAATTACAGGTTACATGGCTATTTAAAAGAAATGTTAATGGAACTAAAGAAAGACACAGACTCCATTACAATAGTAATGGGGGACTTCAATACCCCACTTTCAGCAATGAACAGATTAACCAGACAGAAAATCAGCAAAGAAAAAAAGTTAATCTACACTATAGACCAAATGGACCTAACAGATATCTATAGAATTTTTCATCCTACAGTTGCAAAATACACAATCTTCTCACCAGTGCATGGAATCTTCTCTAAGATATACCACATACTAGGCCATAAAGCAAGTCTTAGCAAATTCAAAAAAATCAAAATCATACCATCCATCTTCTTGGACCACAATGGAATGAAGCTGGAAATCAGCAACTCAGGAATCTCTAGAACATATGCAAACACATGGGGACTGAACAATATGCTCCTGAATGAATGATGGATCCCAGGCCACAGCAGAGAGCTGAACTGGAAGAGGAGCAACATGGATAGAACCGGCGCCCCAACTGGGATTAGAACCTGGAGTGCCGGCGCCGCAGGCGGAGGATTAGCCTAGTGAGCCGTGGCGCCAGCCATCACCACTGCTTTTCTTTTCTTTTTTTTTTTTTTAACAGGCAGAGTGGACAGTGAGAGAGAGAGAGAGAGAGAAAGGTCTTCCTTTGCCGTTGGTTCACCCTCCAATGGCCGCCGCGGCCGGCGCACCGCGCTGATCCAATGGCAGGAGCCAGGTGCTTTTCCTGGTCTCCCATGGGGTGCAGGGCCCAAGCACTTGGGCCATCCTCCACTGCACTCCCTGGCCACAGCAGAGAGCTGGCCTGGAAGAGGGGCAACCGGGACAGAATCCGGTGCCCCGACTGGGACTAGAACCCGGTGTGCCGGCGCCGCTAGGCGGAGGATTAGCCTAGTGAGCCGTGGCGCCAGCCATCACCACTGCTTTTCTTTTCTTTTCTTTTTCTTTTTTTTGACAGGCAGAGTGGACAGTGAGAGAGAGAGACAGAGAGAAAGGTCTTCCTTTGCCGTTGGTTCACCCTCCAATGGCCGCCGCGGCCAGCGCGCTGCGGCCGGCACACCGCACTGATCCGATGGCAGGAGTCAGGAGCCAGGTGCTTTTCCTGGTCTCCCATGGGGTGCAGGGCCCAAGCACCTGGGCCATCCTCCACTGCACTCCCTGGCCACAGCAGAGAGCTGGCCTGGAAGAGGGGCAACCGGAACAGAATCCGGTGCCCCGACCGGGACTAGAACCTGGTGTGCCAGCGCCGCTAGGCGGAGGATTAGCCTAGTGAGCCATGGCGCCGGCTCATCACCACTGCTTTTCAATATATTCCTGGAATTTTTAGCCAGAGCCATTAGGCCAAAAAAAAAAAAAAATCAAAGGAATACAAATTGGGAAGTCAAACTAGCAAATAGCAGAGATATGATTCAATATATATGAGATGCAAAAGACTCCACTAAGAGACTACTGAAATTCATAAAAGACTTTGGTAAAGTGGAAGAATATAAAATCAACACAGAAAAATCAGTAGCCTTTGTACACACAGACAATGCCATGGCTGAGAAAGAACTTCTAAGATCAATCCTATTCACAATAGCTATAAAAAATAATCAAATATCTTGGAATAAATTTAACCAAGGACATAAAAGATCTCTACAATGTGAATTACAAACCATTAAAGAAATAGAAGACATTAAAAAATGGAAAATCTTCCATGTTCATGGATTTAAAGAATTAATATTATCAAAATGTCCACACTGTCGAAAGTAATTTACAGATTCAATGCAGTATCAATCAAAATACTAAGTACTTTCCCCTCAGATATAGAAAAAATGATGCTGAAATTCATGTAAACACAGGAGACCCCAAATAGCTAAAGCACTCTTACATAATAAACACAAAGCCAGCAGCATCACAATATCATACTTCAAGAAATACTACAGGGCAGTTATAATCAGGACAGCCTGGTTCTGGTACAAAAACAGATGGATAGACCAATGAAACAGAACAGAAACACCAGAAATCAACCCATGCATCTATAACCAACTTATCTTTCATAAAGGAGCTATCCCTGGAGCCAGGACAGTCTTCAACAAGTGGTGCTGGGAAAACTTGGATCTCCACATGCAGAAGTATGAAGTAAGACCCCTACCTTACAGCTTATTCAAAAATCCACTCAACATGGATCAAAGACCTAAATCTAAGACCCAATACCATCAAATTATTAGAAAACATTGCGAAAACCCTGCAAGACATTGGCATAGGCAAAGAGTTTTTGGAAAAGATCCTAGGGCACAGGCAATCAAAGCCAAAAATGACAAGTAGGATTACATCAAATTGAGAGGCACCTGCACTGCAAAAGAAACAGCAAAGTGAAGTGACAACTGACAGAATGGGAGAAATTATTTCCAAACTATGCAACTGATCAAGGATTAATAAACAGAATACATAAAGAGATCAAAAAACTCAACAACAAAACAACAATGCAGTTAAGAAATGGGCATAGGATTTAAACAGGCACTTTTCAAAACAGGAAACCCAAATGGCTAACAGACACAAGAAAGTGCTTAGGATTGGGGCTGGTGCTGTGGAGTAGTGGGTAAAGCCTCTGCCTGCAGTGCTGGCATCCCATATGGATGCTGGTTCGAGTCCCGGCTGTTCCACATTCAATCCAGATCGCCTGGGAAAGCAATAGAAGATGGCCCAAGTCCTTGAGCTCCTGCACCCTCACGGGAGACTCGGAAGAAGCTCCTGGCTTCAGATCAGCATAACTCTAGCCGTTACAGCCATCTGGGGAGTAAACCAGCAGATGGAAGACCTCTCTTTCTCTCTACCTCTGCCTCTGCCTCTCTGTAACTCTGCCTTTCAAATAAATAAATCTTTTTAAAAAAATGCTTAGGATCACTAGCCATCAGGGAAATGCAAATCAAAACCACAATGAGGTTTCACCTCACCCCCATTAGAATGGCTTTCATACAGAAATCAACAAGCAAGTGTTGGCAAGGATGTGGGAAAAGGGACCCTAATCCACTGCTGGTGGGAATGTAAACTGGTCCAGCCACTGTGGAAGACAATGTAGAGATACTTCAGAATCTATATGATCCAGCCCATCCCACTCCTGGGAATTTATCCAAGGGAAACGAAATCGGCATACGAAGTTATCTGTACCTGCATGTTTACTGCAGCTCAAATCACAATCACTAAGACAGGAATCAACCCAAATGTCTGTCAACTGAAGACTGGATAAAGAAATTACTGGATATGTACACCATGGAATACTACACAATGGTAAAAAAAAAAAATTATGAAATCCCGTCGTTTGCAACAAAATGGATGAAACTAGAAAACATCATACTCAATGAAATAAATCAGTCCCAAAAGGACAAATATCATGTACTCCCTGATCTGTAATAAATAATAGAGCACCTAAAAGGTAATCTATAGAAGTGAAATTAACACTTCAAGAGGCAATGACTTTGAATAGCCCTTGTCTCAACAGCTGAGGAACAGTTTTTTTTTCTTTCACACAATTTGTTGACCTCTTTACTTAGTATAGAGTTAATCATGTGTATATAAAGTAAATTAAAAATAGAGCTTAGTAAAAAATAAGAATGGGACTAGTAGAGGGAGGAGTAAGAGGGGTGAGAGAGTGGGTAAAATGGGAAAAATCACTATATTCCTAAAGTTTATTTATGAAATGCATGAAGTTTGTATTCCTTAAATAAAAGATTTCAGGGTGGGCAGAGTTTTCCTCCATGTATTTAAAAAAGCTTTGGGAATGAAAGTTGTGAAACATCAGGTTAAAGCCACCACCCTCATCCCGTATCAGGGAGGCAGTAGGTAAAGGCTTAAGTACTTGGGTCCATGCCACCATATGGGAGACCCAAATGCAGTTTCTGGCTCTTGACTTCTGCCTGGTCCAGCCCCAGCTTCTACAGGCATTTCAGGAGTGAACCAGCAGATGTAAGATCTCTTTCTCTATATGTGTCTCTCTGTTCCTGTCACTGGCCTTTAAATAAATTTTTAAAAAGTTTCTAAAGGGGCCAGCACTGTGATGTAGCACGTAAAACAGTGACTTGAAGTGCCGCCATCTCATATGGGAAGCAATTCGAGTCCCAGCTGCTCCACTTCCAATCCAGCTCTCTGCTATGGCTTGGGAAAGCAGTAGATGACGGCCCAAGATCTTGGGTTCGCGACCCAACGTGGTAGACCTGGAGGAACCTCCAGGCTTCTGGCTTCAGATTGGTCCAGCTTCCACCACTGTGACCATTTGGGGAGTGAACCAGAGAATGGAAAACCTCTCTCTGGCTCTGGCTCTACCTCTGCCTCTGCCACTCTGCCTGTCAAATATGTAAATAAACCTTTAAAAAAAGTTTTTTAAAAATAAAATAAGAAGGCCAGCACCACGGCTCACTAGGCTAATCCTCCGCCTGCGACGCCAGCACTCCAGGTTCTGTCCTGGTA